>NC_092719.1:179722360-180363385 GCF_047496885.1 Scyliorhinus torazame | reverse complement strand
GTTTTCTTGCAGGAGACACATCTGAGAGCGCAGGCCTAAACAAGACTGCGGAAAGGATGGGTGGGGCAAGTGTTCCACTCGAGCTTTAATGCGAGGACAACGGAAACTGCAGTGCTGATCAATAGGAGGGTGACCTTTTCGGTGGCTAATATGTTGGTGGACTGAGAGGAGTGGTGTGTGATATTGAGTGGGGCGTACCTTTTTTAGAGGTATTGGTGTAATTTGGTTTTGGGCCTAAATTCATTTCATGGGTTAGGCCTTTGTACAGGGTCCCCACTACAGCGTTCGTACAATGCACTGAGTTCGGGGTACTTTCGGTTATATAGGGGTACAAGACAAGGATGTCCATTCTCCCCACGACTGTTTGATTTGCCGATTAAGCCATTGGCCATCACACTTAGGTGGTGGACATGTATAGAGAGGGGAGGTAGGGAGCATAGGATGTCCCTGTACACGGACGATTTATTGCTGTATATCACAGACCCTCTCTCTAATGTGGGGAAGATAATGGGGGTGTTTAGAAGGTTTGCTTCATTCTCAAGATTCAGTGTGGCCAAGAGTGAGGTTTTCCCGGTGAACCATCCGGGAAGGGAGCTGATCTGAAGAGGCTATCGTTTCAGCTGGCCAGTACTACTTTTAGGTACTTGGGAATACGGGTGGCTCATGACTGGGCCTCGCTCGTTGAACCTGGCCAGTCTGGTAGAGGGGGTGAAGGCGGACATGAAGAGATGGGGTGCCCTCCTGTTGTCCTTGGCGGGAAGGGTTCAGATGGTTAAGATTAACATTCGTCCAAGGTTCTTGTTTGTGTTTCAATGTCTCCAAGTCTTTCTTCTTAAATCTTTTTTAGCAGGCTCAACAAATACGAAGGGCTTTCTTGCAGAGGGATAGGCAGTCGGGGGGTTTAGCATTGCCTAATTTGATCTATTATTACTGGGCGGCAACCACTGAGAAAGTGTGGGGGGTGGATTACGGATCCGGGGTTGGATTGAGGAGGATTCTTGTATAGGTTGAGTTTGATGGCACCTGTTACTGCTCTTCTGTTCTCTCTGGCCAGGTTCTTTTCGAGCCCAGTAGCCTCTCTGAGAATATGGAATCAATTCAGACAGCACTTTAAATTAGGGTCTATGCCACTATGTGTAGGTTCATACTGACTGGGATGGATTTGTCATATAAGATCTGGGAGAGGGAGGGGGTCAGAGAGGTTTAGAGATTTGTTCGTGGAGGATAGGTCTTCGGGGCTGAAGGAGTTGGTGGTGAAGTTCCAACTCCCAGGTAGGGATGTTTTTAGATATTTGCAGGTACGGAACTTTGTGTGAAAGGAAATCTCTTTGTCCCTCGGTTGCCTGCGCCTTCATTTATGGATAGGGTGTTGTCTTTTGATGAGGTAGGGGAGGGGGGGATATCTATATATATATATATATATATATATATATATTAGGGAGATGATGGCGATGGAGAAGGCTTGCTGAAGGAAGTAATGGGGAAATGGGAGGAAGAGTTGGGTTTGGCTTTGGTGGTGGGTGGAGCGAGGTTCTACAGAGGGTCAATTCTACCTCCTCTTGTGCAAGGAGGAGTTTGATTTAGTTTGAAGTGGTACATAGGGTGCACTTGACCAGGGCATGTGGGCTAGGATGGAGAAGAAAGCTGTGAATGTTGTTCGAGGGGGCCACGAGCCACCCACTTATGTGTGTTTTGGTCTTAAGACCACAAGACAGAGGAGCAGAATTAGGCCACTCGGCCCATCGAGTCTGCTCCGCCATTCAATCATGGCTGATATTTTCTCATCCCCATTCTCCTGCCTTCTCCCCATAACCCCTGGTCCCCCTTATTAAGCAAGAACCTATCTATCTCTGTCTTAAAGACAGTGATTTGGCCTCCACAACCTTCTGCGGCAAAGAGTTCCACAGATTCACCACCCTCCGGCTGAAGAAATTCCTCCTCATCTCTGTTTTAAAGGATCGTCCCTTTAGTCTGAGATGGTCTCCTCTGGTTCTAGTTCTTCCTACAAGTGGAAACATTCTCTCCACATTCACTCTATCCAGGCCTCTAGGTATCCTGTAAGTTTCAATAAGATCCCCCCTCATCCTTCTAAACTCCAATGAGTACAGACCCACAGTCCTCAACCGTTCCTCATACGACAGTTCTTCATTCCAGTGATCATTCTTGTGAACCTCCTCTGGACCCTTTCCAAGGCCAGCACATCTTGCCCTAAGTTGGACAAATCTGGGCTTCCTTCTTCAAAACAACATCAGTGATTTTTGGAGTTAGAGTAGAGCCATGCCCAATAATGGTGATCTTCGGAGTGTCTGACTTGCCGGGGCTGCAGGAGGGGAAGAAGGCTGTTGTCTTGGCCTTTGCTTCTCTAATAGCCCGGAGGCGAGTCTTGTTCGGATGGAGGGTATCGGTGCCGCCTAAGGCTTCGGCAGGGTTGGGGATTTGTTGGAATTCCTGCATTTGGAAAAGATAAAAGTGTGCCATAAGGGGATTAGAGGAGGGGCTTGACTCTAGGTAGCTGCAGTTCATTATCTTGTTTAAGGAGCTAGAGGATGCCAGCAATTTGGTGTGTGTGTGTGTGTGTGTGTGTGTGTATGTAAGGGGGGGGGGGGGGGGGGGGGGGGGGGGGTCTGTTCTGGGGAAATACGGACTAGGTGGGGCTGGGTTGTGGGAATACCTTTATGAAAATTGTATAAATTTCTTTGACAATTTGTATGTTATAATTGAATTTTTTTTGAATAAAAATATTTTTAAAAAGGGAAAACTGGATTACTTTCTGAAGGAGATGGGATGCAATGCAAAAAGCACAAAACAAGGGGGTGTTTTGGATTGTTTTTGCAAAGAGCTGGAGCAAGATACAATGGTCACTTTGGTGGTGTTTAGAGTCAGGAAGAATTATAACATGAAATGAGGTTTTCTCAGAATGCAATGGAGTTTAACATGAATTTTTTTGGGAAAGCAGACTTCTACCCAGATGCCAACCTGAATGGAGAGCGTAGCTGCCTGTCAGGCAAGTAAATCCTGCAACACAAGGTTGGAGCTCACGAGCAGGTAGGTCCAGTGCTTGTTGGGGTTAGAGATATTCTGGGGGTTATGGGGCGGGGTTGGCTGATGGTAGAGAGGGGTGAAGATGGTGAGATGTGATCCATTCTGGAGAGTGCTTGGGTATGAGAGAACCAGAGATCGTAAAGGAGATTGGGAATCACAGGGAATGGGTTTGCTGATTGAGGCATAGTGTTTAACAAGAAAGCTTGTTGGGCTTGCAGGGAGCACTCCTACTCATCCTAGCCCACAAGCAGCTTTGTAAAAGGACTTACCTGATGGGTTTGGCCTATTTTACCTCCTTTTAGCCTGCTGTGTTTCCCGATCCACAGTGGTTAAAAATAGAAACATTTAAATGAAGGCATTCAACCTCCTTAATAGGTTTTAACAAAATCGTGCCCTGGAAGTGGATTGGTCATCCGCCACTCCACCTGTCTCCATTAAAAGTGGAAATGGGGAGTATCAAGGGGCATAAGTCCTGTTTTTTAAACTCTTATCTAAAACAAACCCACCCATTTTGGGGGTGCTAAATTACTGTGCTGCAAGCTATAAATCATATTCTTCTCAAATCTACAAATTCCATGGCAATTTTCTTCTGCCACGATGTTTCAAATTTAAAACCTGGATCTCACATAAGGTAAATGATAGACAGCTTAACACAAGTTTTCAGGTTCTGAATGAAACAAATGGAAATGACCCTTTGATAAATCAAAGGCATCTTGGAAAGAAAGTGAGTTACCGGTACAGTTCATTATAGCCTTAATGACTGCCACTGGCGAAAGGGCTTAAAATTGAGAATTGGAGCTGCAACAAATTTGTAGCTAGTTTCCCATCACAGCAACCAAAACAATATCATATGGGAATATACTGATCAGAGATAAAGTCACCCTGACTCCTCACATGTACACCAGATGCATGGAAATGATCATTATCCAAATGTAAAGCCAGGAAATGGGGGAAGTCATGAAGATTTAAAAGAAAAGGAATTTTATCTCAGAATATGTCAAGGGACTTTCATGCTAATAAGGTAGCCATTTAACTTGTCATGTGACTGGACAAATCAAAACCAAAATCTAACGATTCAGTTAAGCCAAACACAAACAGTTTCCCAAATGTCAGGTTAAATGTCATAGATTATACAAAGTCACTTATGGCTAAAATTTTGCTGACATTTCAGACTTCAGTATAGATAAAACAGTAATGCCCTTACCACCCAAGCCTCTTCCTCTACCATGATGTGTCAGGAATGGTCCAACAGGCCGTGGATAAACTGCAGCTGGATAGAAATGCATGGCTGCTGGAGGAGGATAAGCAAGAGGATGAGCTTGCCTAGAAAAGTTTAAGCCTTCCAGAATACTCTGACGCATTTTCTCAAGTTTTTCAGCTTGATCAGCCTATAATTAATCATAAAATAGTACAGGTTCTAAGTATAGAGCACACATATTTCCACTCTTGATTTCCTATATTATGCTTGTTCCCCAAAGCATCAATAATGTAGATAAACCAAACAATGGTGTATAAGCTACAAAATTTAACACGAATGAGATAATAGCCTAATGGCGCTTTATTAATTTATAATGTAAACCAAAGCTATTTCAAATCTCAAAATATGCATTATGTATTTATGTTGTCAAAACAGTATTTGCGTCCCAAACATATTATATCTTGTATATGGTATGCTAATAGATAACAAGCTATGCTAATCAAAACATACAAACTTGAAATATTTTAAGTTATACTGCCACTTATAACTACTTTGACTAACTTAAAAAAGTTGATTAATTTAAAAAGTTTAATACAAATATTATTTCTACAAATTTGGTACACTTGGTACAGAAACTAGACTGTTTAGGCAAATTTATACAATTGAACTTGGAACAACTCAAACATAAGGAGGTCATGCCTAGTTCCTTTTCAATTTGTCAACTAGTGACTCTGTAAATGATTGACAACCACTTTGCAGGTCTCGGTGATATAAACTATACTTCTATCTAACTCTGCTTTTTGATGCATGGTATTTTAAAGCCAAAAAATGGTTAATGGATCTCCTGTATTCTTTCTAATCCATTTCGAGAGAGAGCAGGTCTTTTAATTGGACATCAGGAACCGAATATGCCTTCCTTTGAATTCTCTGAAATTCTAAGATTGCCTACAAATTACTTTAAAACTGATCCTGCAATCATCTCGGTTAGATTATGGTGAACAAACAAATAAAAATGGCACACTTCATGGTTCACAACCTGCACCTTTTCATGTGTGACAAAAAATGAGTATGAATGCCATCAGACTAGTGCTTCTTAAATAGCTAATACAGGAAATGTAATCTAAACTCGATTGGCAAAAAAGTTGTTCAAGTACTTAGGTCACTATTGTTATTATTATACAAAACTGTGAATCTTTGCAGAGTTGAAACAATGCTAGAAGGTATGGCAGTTGTCATAATTACAATAAGCTGTACATTTGTCTGGGATACAAATATTGCACAAAATGATGCATCAACACGACTTCCGGTGGCGGCTAAGGAGTAAGTCGCACATTTGGTGGCTCTCGCTCTGGTCGGACTTTTGGACCTTTCCCCCGTTTTTCTACGGGACTTGAATTGTAAAACGGATGTTAGTGGTAATTGTTTACTGAATTCTCACTTCGGTGCATGGAGAGAAGGACTAGAAGTGTTCGTAAAGGCAGAAACAAAAAGGCTTGGGCTGTAGCTGCAACAGAAGACAGCATGGTGGTGGTTAGTCCTCTGGCTTGTCAACCCAGCAATCTATGGAGCAGCTGATGCAAGTCATTCAGGAAGGCTTTGCTGAGCAGAAACGGGACTGCTTGGACCCGATAAAAGAGTCGATTGAGCGGTTGGAGCATAGATTGGACGCCCAGGATCGGGCAATCCAGAAGGTGGAGAAGGCGCTGGCTGACATGAGGAGCATCAGACTGCGGTGGAGCTGGAGGTGGGGATGCTGAGGGACCAGTAGAAGAAGCTCCTGGAGAAGGTGGAGGACCTAGAGAATAGGTCCCCCCGGCAGAGCTTCAGAATCGCGGGCTCCCGGAGGGGTCCAAAGGAACGGAATGCTGGGGCATACATTGCAGACATGTTTGTGAAGCTGCTGGGGTATGGGGCATTCCCCCGGACCTTGGAGGTGGATAGGGCTCACAGAGCACTTGAGAGTAAGCTGCGAATGGGAGACCCACCCCCCCACTCCCCACCCCGAGGGCAATGGTGGTGAGATTCCACAGGTTCACGGATAAGGAGCGCATTCTACAGTGGGCCAAGCAGACACGGAGCTGTAAATGAGACAATAGCATCCTGCGGGTTTACCAGGACCTGAGTGTAGAGGTGGCCAGGAGAACAGCAGGCTTCAACCAGATCAGGTTGATCCTTTTTAAGAAAAAGGTGAAGTTTGGATTGTTGTACCCAGCCCGTCTCTGGGTCACACGAGGATCAGCACTTCTACTTCGAGTCGCCTGAGGACGTGTTGTACTTTGCGAAAGATAAAGGGCTGGTGATGGATTGAGAACTTTTGAACTTGGCTGCAACGTTCATGTTTTTGTTTTTTCTTTTTGTTTCTCTGTTTTTGTAAAAAGTTTCTTGTTTTGCGTTTCATGGAAAATGTTTGTGATGCCGTTTGCACTGATTTGGAACCAGCGGTAGAGCTGAGTGAGTTAAGGTTTTCATTTGCACTGTTGGGGGATGGAGGTGTGCTCCATCAAAAGGGCACGTCTGTTCGCGCATCTTAGGGGATTGAAGGCGGACCTTAGAATAACGGACCAGGTTAGACTGAGGAAAGGCTGGGTCAGTCAGGTCTTTCACTCGGGATTAGATTCAAAGACTAGAGGGGTCGCAATCCTGATCAATAAGCGGGTGGTGTTTGAGGCGGGTAGAATAGTCTCGGACGTGGGAGGTTGGTATATTATGGTCAGTGGGAAGCTAGAGGGGGTGCAGGTGGTATCAGTAAATGTGTATGCGGCAAATTGGGATGATGTAGAGTTTATAAAGAGGATGCTGGGGAAGATACCGGACCTGGGCTCGCACAGGTTGGTCATGGGAGGGGACTTCAACACAGTTATGGACCCTGGCTTGGACTGGTCAAGCTCAAAAACGGGCAGTGTGCCAGCAATCACAAAGGAACTAAGAGGGTTCATGGAGCTGATTTTGGGGGGGGGGGGGGGAAGAGAGAGAGAGAGAGAGAGAGAGAGAGAGAGAGAGAGAGATCCATGGAGATTTGGACAGCCAAGGGTGAAGGAGTTCTCCTTCTACTCACACGTGCATAAAGTGTATTCCCGGATTGATTTCTTTATTGTGAGCAGTGCCTTGCTGGCTGGGGTGGTTGTCACGGGATACTCGGCGATTACAATCTCAGACCATGCTCCGCACTGGGTTGACCTGCAGGTTAGTAAAGACAGTAACCAGCGCCCGCACTGGAGGTTGGATGTGGGACTTTTGGCGGATGAAGGCGTGTGCGAGCGGCTGAGGAAATGTATTCAGACTCCTGCAGGTCAATGACACGGGGGAAATTTCAGCAGGGGTGGTGTGGGAAGCACTGAAGGCGGTGGTCAGGGGGGAGCTGATCTCGATCCGGGCCCTTAGGGAGAAGGTGAACAGGGCAGAGACGGGCCGACTGGTAAAGGAGATACTACAGATTGATAGGAGGAATACGGACACCCCCGAGGCAGGACTTTTAAGGGAACGGCGGAGGTTACAGGTGCAGTTTAGCTTGCTGACCACAGGGAGGGTGGTGGAGCAGCTGAGAAAGGCGAGGGGGGCGATCTATGGAGAGAAGGCCAGCAGAATGCTTGCACAGCAGCTTAGGAAGAGGGAGGCAGCTAGGGAGATTGGGAAAGTAAAGGACGGGGATGGGAACCTGGTTGGTGATTCAGTAGGGGTGAATAAGGCATTTAGGGATTTCTACAGCAGCCTGTACAGGTCGGAATCCCCTACGGGGCCGGAGGGGATGAGGCACTTCTTGGAGGGGCTGAATTTCCCAAAGGTGGACGGTGAGCGAGTAGAAGGGCTGGGGGCCCCAATTGGGCTGGAAGAGATAGTGGAGGGCTTGAAGGCCATGCAGGCAGTAAGGCCCCGGGTCCGGATGGGTACCCAGTGGAGTTTTATAAAACGTTCTCGGGGATATTGGGGCCGGTGTTGATGAGGATGTTTAATGAGGCAAGGGAAAGAGGGGTGTTGCCCCTGACGATGTCACAGGCAACGATTTCGCTGATTCTTAAGCGGGACAAGAATCTGGAGCTGTGTGGATCCTACAGGCCGATCTCCCTGTTGCATGTAGATGCCAAGTTGCTGGCCAAAATCTTGTCCTCCATGATCGAGGATCGTGTTCCGGACGTTATTGGGGAGGACCAGACGGGGTTTGTTAAGGGCAGGCAGCTAGTGGCCAATGTAAGAAGGCTGTTAAATGTGATCATGATGCCCCCGGAAGGTTGGGAGGTGGAGGTAGTGCTTGCAATGGATGCAGAAAAGGCTTTTGATTGGGTAGAATGGGACTATCTGTGGGAGATACTGGGACGGTTCAGATTCGGGCGGGGCTTTATTGACTGGATAAGGTTACTGTATCAGGCTCCTGTGGCAAGTGTACGGACGAATAGGACAACATCAGACTATTTTAGACTGCACCGGGGGACGAGACAGGGATGCCCCCTCTCCCCACTGTTGTTTGCGCTGGTTATAGAGTCATTGGCAAGGGGGGGGGGGGGGGGGGGAGAGAGATGTTGAAACAAGGTTTCGCTCTATGCAGATTACCTGCTTCTGTACGTTTCGGACCCAATAGAGGGGATGGAAGAAATCATGAGGACTCTAGGGGAATTTGGCCGGTTTTCGGGGTATAAGCTTAATGTGGGAAAGAGTGAGATGTTTGTGGTCCAGCCGAGGGGTCAGGAGACGCGACTGGAAGAGCTGCCGTTTAAGTTAGTAGAGGGAAACTTTAGGTACATAGGCATCCAGGTGGGCGGGTATGGGACCGGCTGCATAAATTGAATCTGGCCCGGCTGATGGATCAAATGAAGGGCGATTTTCGGAGATGGGACGCGCTTCCGTTGTCTCTGGATGGGAGGGTGCAAACGGTGAAGATGATGGTCCTCCCGAGACTCCTATTTGTATTTCAGTGTCTGCCCATCTTTATTCCGCCGTCCTTTTTTAAGCGGGTCGACAGTGATTACGGGCTTCGTCTGGGCGGGCAAGACCCCGTGGGTAAGGAAGATAATGCTTGAGCGGAGTCGGGGAGAGGGCGGGCTGGTGCTGCCAAATTTTAGCAACTATTACTGGGCGCCTAATATAGCCATGATCAGGAAGTGGGTGAGGGGGCTTCATGTAAGGGCACCAGTTTGGGTGCGTTGGTAACTGCGCCTCTGCCGTTCCTGTCGGCACGGTACTCCACCAGTCCAGTGGTGGTGGCGGCTCTGAAAGTTTGGGGCCAGTGGAGGCGGCCAGTGGGAGCATCGGTCTGGGCCCCAATCTTTTCCCCAGGGTAGAGGGGTCAATTACTAGGGGGCATAGGTTTAAGGTGAGAGGGGCAAAGTTTAGAGTAGATGTACGAGGCAAGTTTTTTACGCAGAGGGTAGTGGGTGCCTGGAACTCACTACCGGAGGAGGTAGTGGAGGCAGGGACGATAGGGACATTTAAGGGGCATCTTGACAAATATATGAATAGGATGGGAATAGAAGGATACGGACCCAGGAAGTGTAGAAGATTGTAGTTTAGTCGGGCAGTATGGTCGGCACGGGCTTGGAGGGCCGAAGGGCCTGTTCCTGTGCTGTACATTTCTTTGTTCTTTGTTCTTTGTTCTGTGATAATCACCGGTTTGCCCCGGGGAGTAAGGACGGGGGGGTTCCGGTTATGGCGGAGAGTGGGGATTGAGAGGATGAGGGATATGTTCATACAGGGGAGCTTTCGGAGTATGAGGGTTTAGGGGATTTTGGCAGGGGTTTGCGGACGTCATGTCCACGGTGTTAAAAACAAGGGTGGCGCTGAGTCCAGAGGTGGCGATTTTCAGGGTGTCAGAAGACCCGGGAATCCAGGAGGAGAAAGAGGCAGACGTTCTGGCCTTGGCTTCCCTGGTAGCCCGGAGACGGATACTATTAGCATGGAGGGACTCAAAGCCCCCGAAGTCGGAGACCTGGCTATCGGACATGACTAGCTTTCTCTGTTTGGAGAAAATCAAGTTCGCCTCGAGAGGGTCACTGTTAGGGTTCACCCGGAGGTGGCAACCATTCGTTGCCTTCTTTGCGGGAAATTAATCGTCAGCAGACCTGGGGGGGGGGGGGGGGGGGGGGGGGGGGGTGAGTTAGTTTAGATTAGAGTAAGGGCTCAATAAGGGTGGGACCTGTACGAGAGGTAAATGACTTTTGCACTATGTTTATGGTTTCATGCATATTGTTTATTTTGTTGTTGTTACTATACCAAAAATACCTCAATAAAATGTTTATTAAAAAAAATGCATCAACAATTAATCAAAAAGGAATTAATATCAAAAATTACAGTGCATTGAAGCTCAGTTAACTAAATACCTAATATATGTCTGAAATGCACTGGTGGAAGCAAATTTAATACTTTTACCTTTAAAAGGAATCAATGACAAAGGACAGAGGGACTAATTGGATACCTTACTCTAAGAGCTGGCATAACCTCCTCCGCCTGCTTTAAGATTCTATGAAATATCACTGCACACATTATTTTCTTTGATCTCCAATGTTTTGCTACAGCATTTAAGCAAAATAGGCTACGGTGTACTTCATAATTCTCACTGAGCTGTTATATTTAATTCAATCCCAAACTATTGTGGTTGACACTCAACTGCCCTCTGAAATGGCACAAGCGAACCACACAGCTGTATCAAAATAGCCAGGAACAGGCAAAAATGACACCGTTGCCAGCACCATCGATAACTGAGAATAAATTTAAAATGTCATTCAATCATCTCAGAGGTACTGCCAGGTCTGCCAACCCCTATTTTCTACCATCCAACATGTCCTCTGAAACCAGAGATGGTTGGAATGCATGACAATCAGTGTCAACCTGCCTGAACTGTGATGTTTGACATGCCAGAGTGTCACAAGGCATGACAGGTTGGCTATAGGAACTGGTCAAGGATTTGGTAGTAAAGCATCACATTCAGTTAAATTAGAGCTGTCAATTGCAGTAATAGTTTGTGTGTAGTCAAATTGCCTGGATGAACAAATTTTGCTGGAAAATGGGGTTTTTCCTTTCGGTAAGCTCCACTGCATTCAATTTTTTTTTAATTTAAAAAAAAATAAATATTGGCATAATGTTATGACCAAAATTACTGTCTGAAAATGCATCACAGCAGTGTGCATCAACCAATTTTTGAAATCATCTTCCCTTAGTAAAATTACTCAGCTGCATCTGGCTAAAATTCGGACTACATATTGGAAAGCTCAGGTGTAAACCCGGACCACAGCACTTTGTGCAACAGTATTTGATCCACGACCCTAGTATAGAAACTTCAAACTCTTTTTGCTGAGCACCCCACCAGAGTTCCATGAACCAAGAAACCAATAAATGTCCGTGTAATTGCAGTGGGAAATCCAGAAGCCTGAATCGTTCTATCACCTTAACGGAACTTTTAATTCTCCACCCCAATACCGTTGAGTTTTAATGCAAAATGTAATAATTTCACTGGCACTACTTTGTCAAAACACAGTGGAAACGCAGCCACAATTCTGACCAAGTACTGCAAATAAAGTGTCAACAGATTGGAGGAGATTTTCAGCCATCAGGACAGTATAAAAATTTTAAACTGGTGGCTACTTCCCTCATTGGGTAGATGTGAACTGGATGAACAAATAGGACTAGAATAAGCTCGAGGTCAGGCTGCTTGGGGTGGTGGCAGGGCAGAACATAGTCGAATAAATCATTGGAATGCTTGGGAGGAAGTAAAATGCATGTTCAAGTTAATTTCTTCTGTGAAAACATCATGTTTTTATGAATTTGATACTCAAATTAAGAGAATAACAATTAATATGAAGTGCAGCAGGGAAAAATAAACTTTTCAGAGAGGTCCAACGCACTGGGTAATAAAATAACTATTGAAGCTGATACAAGTTTTTCAAAGGCGGGCTATTTATCCATTCCCCCAGCTATCCATCAATGGAACCCATGGCCTCATGAGGAATTCGGTACAGGGACAAAAACACCAAAACGAATGTTGTGCTGAACTTGGCCAACAACAGTTTTGCACCTTACTGAAGCAAAGTTAGGTGATCACCGCTAACTTGCTATTATTTATTTATTGCTCTATGCAGCGGGAAATCCTCAAAGGCTCATGAGTTCTGTCAACTGAAATTTATGCTGCACAGATGTACAGATCAGAGTGAAAACAACTCAACTTTTGAACAGAAAGAAACACGGAGGAATACTGCAAATGACTGCAACGTACAGGAGTAGAGAAAGCAGCTGGGAATCAGCCCAAGAGAGTTGAAGGGAATGCCACAATATTAATGGAGTAGAAGCTGGATTAAATATATCTAGATACTTTCTCGAACTATTAATTTGAAATTTAAATCTCACCTGTTTGAGAAAATGTAGATCACAATCTACTAATTTACATCATGAACAACACCTTTTAGCATGCACATACAAAATGTACCAGTGAAAACCATTCTCATCTTAAATGAAAGTACTGCATCACATAGTTGTGCAGCCTTCATAAACAAGGTTAGATAACTTTTTCTGTTCAAATGAGTGGAGATCTCACAGCCAGGCTTGATCTGATCCTCAACAAAGATGCACACAAAATGCTCCCTTAGACAAAGGGATCACTTGGTCATCAAATCAGCAGCAGTAACCTCTTGGCTAATTTTTCCCACCTTGGTGCAACGGATTTCTGTTCGGGGATCAGATTGGTAATTCTGATGTATATGGCTCAGAACTCACAACAATCCAGTTATCAACTGAAGCTTCAAGCAGCAAATCAAGTAACACTCCTACATTCTGCATTCTATTGAACTGCTGTCTTGCATCATCTTAAACAAATGCAACTTGTTCAGAATCTATTCCGGTATTGTTTTAACAGATTCATTTGTTTATTCATCTTCTAAAACTCATCTCTTCAGCCTCATTGCATTAGTATGAAACACACAATTACATAAACCGTCAAATGAGGATCTCTGATCAATCATTTAAATATAATTTCTTATTACTATACTGTTAAAATTACACTTAAAGTGTACACTGTATATTAATTACAATCCGTACCTGACCATCGCAGAGGTCAATCAAGGACACCTTTTCCCGGCTCACTTTTATAAGCTTACTTTGGAAAAGCTTGCCATCAAAGTACATCCATGGACAACAATGTTCCCATGGAATTGGCTGCCCACATGCATCATTTGCAAAAAGTGCCATATCAACCCCGCTCATAAACAGTGCGCCGAGTTGGATACCACGGGGATCCAGGTTTTCAATCTGGAAAATAAAATACACAGGAATAAATCTACATGTGTGAACAGGATTGGCTGGGAATGAAATCTAGAATGGTAGTGACCTCTGGAGTAGGCCAACAGGATCATCCACTTGGCATTCTTGACTGAAGGTGCAGCTTTATCTCTTGCATTCACATGATGGACTTCACCATGGTAAAGGATGGGTATGTTAATCAAGCTTCCACGTCCTCCTGTTAGTTCTCTGCTTGTTGCCCACATATTCTTGACTGTATGTGGTATGGATGCTGAGTTTTATTCTGATCTGTTGATGGTGGACTGGCTTAGTTGCTGCTTTTGGTGTTTACAGGTAGCCTTGCATCGCAATTTCGCTAATTTACTGCCTCATTAGGGTTCATAAAGTGAATTCTCAGGACATTAATGTCACTGGTAAGGTCACCAATTGTTGTCCAAAGTTGCCCTGAACATGCAGTTGTGGCCTTCTTCTCATATCACTGTGAAGTCCCTGCAGAGAGCAGTGAAGTACATCCATGGAGCGTGTTTTTTGTTATATGTTTGGGCATATAGGGAAAAATATCTTGAGGACAGCAGATTTTCTTTTCCCAAAGGACATCAGTGAACCAGTTGGATGTTTTTTCTTTCCAAAACAACAATCTGACAGCAGACACGGATTTCAGCTTTATTTAGAATTGAATTCAACTTCTTAAACTGCCATGCCAGGAGCTCAACTCAACTATTCCAGTAACAAAACCACCACCTGACCATATCCATACACTCAGTTAAGGTGACAGCTTTTGCTGTCAGAGGAAGAAATCAAGAGGCGGGAACAAGCCTTTGTCGTGCATCGTGATCATGCCTTTGTCGTGCCAGAGTTGGGTCTGCCACCTTCCTCAGAACAGCTGGAAAGGGCCAGCCTTGGTCACCATTTTTTCCAAGAGTTCTGACGATCTCTTAAAAATGCCAGCAATGGGTCTCGGCCTTAGTGGTCAGAAATTAAAAACGCATATATGAATCTCCTGGGTGCGGACCCATTAAAATAAATGCTTGTCCAAAATTTAGCGTATGGAGTCATTTGCCCATCTCGAACTCCTTCCATTACTGACCTCCCTCAAAGTTAACTTGCTTCTAGTGCCACCTCCCTTAAGCCACAAAAATCCTCTATCCAACCTCTTAGCCTTCTGTCCTGCCTCTTCTCACTTGGTGCGGTTGCATCAGGCTTCCAGATGCTGCTCACCTCATACCCCTTAAATGGTTGGCAGGAGAACGGAGGCGGGACTTTCACCCACGCTGTTGGTGGCCATCCTTTACTGTCCTATCTCAATTTGGTTTTGCTTCAGGGCCATGAAATCCGGCCCCAAGTATGAGATTAATAAACTAATCATTTGTAATAACTTCCAATAACAAAAAAAAGCAATTTCAGAATAAGATAAAGAAGTTTTAAAACCTTACATTTTTTTAATGTTTTGTACTTAACATTAACTTCCACAAATTTAAATCCCACAGAAAAGTGATTATGCATATGCATCATAACTGTTTCAGGGGAGTTAATTACAAAACATTGAAAGAAAGCCTAAAACGCACAAGGGACATTAAAAAAAATATTTAAATGCAAAGATCATAATAAACAAACCTAAACAGATAAACGCTCCCAGCACACATCTCTTAATTTTGTATAAGCATGCACTTCCGTTTTGGGAGCCTTCATATTATTTCTGTAATGCTTAATTGTCAATCAAATTATACCCATTTATCGATACTTACTTTTGCTGAAGTTCTCCCAAATTAGAACTCCAATGTAGGTGAATAATGTGCTCCAGACAGCTGTCCACCCCCATTGCCCCTCTCCAATACCGTAACCTGATCCAGCGCTCCGGCCTCCAAGTTAAGAAAAACTATGTTCCCAGCCGGGGTCATGTGCCCGAATTCTCTTCATGCAAAGGTGGCATTCCCCACACTAATTCCTATATAGTTCATTATTTAAACAGAAAACAGCACTTAAAAAAGCAATGTTCAGCATTTAAATAATGCAAGCTTTTCCCTGGATAAATCCTTTCCTTTTGGAAGCCTTTGAAGGGGGAGGCTTATCCTTCATTATTCTTGCATGTCTGCCATGACCAATGCCACCTCCTCCCCACCCCCTGCACAAACCAACAAACCCTGATTACACAGAATTAATATTCGGAGCCAAGGTATCAATTGAGGTTATTTCGATGTACATTTCTAGACATAGTTCTTCCCCATGTTAAAATATTAATAATTCCATACTACCACATCTCAAATTAGCTGATTAAATCCAGACAAGATAAAAGTCATTAGAGGAGGAAATATCCAAACCACATGCCCGGTATAACGAATAAATCCTTTCATTATGACTTCAGAAAACATGTCTAGTCTAATTTGAAATGACTAATTTCATCCATTAGAATTCCCTTCTGAAGCAGATCCTTTGTCAATGTGCTTGCCATCATGCTCCCGAACTGGCTGGAAGAAAGAAGGATTTAAGGAAAAGCAGCTGAACAAAGTGGAAAGTTTAACATTGAATAGCCACTGACAAAATTAGCCAAGGAAGCAAACTGATGTGATTGGCATCACAAAACCTGTGATTCTGGAGTTGGGTGGTGCGGAGTCAATAGGAGTGGTAACAGGACAGTAAAGGAACAAAGGATGTGTTTAATAAATGGCTGAATAGTGAACAGCTACCATCGGAAAGCCAAAATAAGAGAAACACAAACATGTATCCTGTCTTCTGCCCGTTCACAGACTTTCCCGTTTGTTCTTTTCCCATCCTCCCCATTTCACCTGCTTAAAACCTATTATAGTTCCAAATTTTCCTTGTTCAGATAAAAGGTTACTGATCTGAAACATTAACTCTGTTTCGCTCTCCAGAGATGCTGCCTGATGTGTTGAGTATTTCCAGCATTTTGTTTTAATTTCAGATTTTGAAATATTTTACTTTTGTAATCCCATCTTTTGGGTTTAACATCTCTGACCTGCTCCCACCTGTGTTTGGGCAGGAGCCTGTTTCTCTGTGTGCCTACCAGGTCTAATCATTCCAGATGGATTTGTTGATAAAGTAGAGCAACAGACCTCCATACTTAACTGAACTTCCTGGCCAGGAATTTGCCCTGCATTCATTTAAAAAAAATTTAATTCAGAGTACCCAATTCATTTTTTCCAATTCATGGGCAATTTAGCGTGGCCAATCCATCTAACCTGCACATCTTTTTGGGTTTTGGGGACGAAACTCCCACAAACACGTGGACAATGTGCAAACTCCACACGGACAATGACCCAGAGTCAGGATCGAACCTGGGACCTCGATGGCGTGAGACAGCAGTGCTAACCACTGTATCACCGTGCCCTGCATTCATAATGTGGGTTCAAAAATATTATGTGGCTTAAAAGGCTGTGGAATGTTTGGTGAAAATGAGTTACTACAATGGACCTCGATTTTCTGCGGCAGTCAAAGCACATCTATGGCTTCTAACCTGATCTCACGCCAACGTCCCAAAATGTGCAGGTTAGGTGGATTTGTCTTGCAAATTGCCCCCCAATGTCCAGGGATGTGGGTAGGTTACGGGGATAAGGGCAAGGTGGGAAGGGAAGTGGGCCTAGGTGGGGTGCTCTTTTGAGGGTGGGTGCAGACTCTTTTTAAAAAAATTCAGTAAAGGGGCAATTTAGCATAGCCAATCCACCTACCCTGCACATCTTTGGGTTCTGGGGGTGAGTCACACACAGACAGGAGGAGAACGTACAAACTCGGCACGGACAGTGACCCGGGTGCCGGGATCGAACCCGGGTCCTTGCCGCCATGAGGCAGCAGTGCTAACCACTGTGCCATGTCAGTGCAGACTCGATGGGCTGAATGGCCTCCTTATGCACTGTAGGGACCTTATGATTCTATGACTTCAGACTCTCAAATCTGACTACTTTCTTCTTTAGAGGTCTCTCAGCTTAAGGTCCAATGGGACAATCTAATGTTTTTGATTTCTTAATTGCAAATATAGGTCACATTCAAAATTGAAAACTTCTCCCGATTGCATGTTACAAAATGAATTGTGCCTGAAACGCAGTGGAAACTTAATTTTTAGACTATAATACATTTTTAGAGTAGCACGGGTGTGGTATTTTCTTTGATCCCAATTATTTACACTTATTTAGGCCCATTTAAAATTTGGGAGTATTCTCTTGCGAATAGGATACTTAGGTATAATACATTTGAATCATCGAATACTATAGCACGGGAGGCCATTCTGCTCATCATGTTTGTGTTAGTTCTTTGAAAGATCTATTCAATTAACTTCCTCCTGTTTCCCCATCTCCCTGCATTTTAGTTTCCACTTCAAATATTTATCCAATTTCCTTTGGAAAGTTGTTATTGAATCTTATTCCACTACTTTTCTAGGCAGTGCACTCAGATCATAACTCAAAATAAAAAATAAATTCCAAGTAGTTTCTGGTTCATTTGTCATCTTAAGTCTGAGTCCTCTTGCTTCTGACCCTTCTGCAACTGGCAACAGTTTCTGCAATTTATTAAAACCCTTCATGTTTTGAACACCTCTACCAAATCTGCCATTAATCTTCTCAGCTCAAAGGTGAATAACCACAGTTTCTATACTCTCCTCATGTAACTGAAGTCTTTCATCCCAGTGCTATTCCAGCAAATCTCCCCAGCTTTCCCTCAAAGGGCTTGGTATCCTTCCAAGTGTCCAGATTGGTCACTCCAGCCAGGATCTAACCAGTGTTTCTTGAAGGATTAGCATAACATAGAAATACAGTTTCCTGCTTTTATACTATTTACCTCTATTCCTATATAAAGCCAAGGAGCCCATATCCATACCCTTTATAACAATCTTCTTAAATTGTTTTTCTACATTTCAAGGCCTGTGTAACTACACCCAGGTCTCTCTCTATTCCTGCACTCATTCAAAATTGCACTATTTAGTTCATAATGTCTTTCCTTATTCTTCCTGCCAAAATGAATTGCTTCACACCTCCCTGCATTACAGATCGGATCCGCGCGAGGCCGGCGCCATGTTGTATGGCGCGGCCTCTGCAGGTCGTCGCTGTGCGCATGTGTGGTCAGATCCGCAATTCTCCAGCTGTTTATATCGGGAAGGCCATGCGTTTTACGTGGTGCGGCTGCTAGCCCTTCACTGGTCGGCGGATCGGAGCCGAGGTCTCGCCGACTTTCCCAACGTAAATCGCCACAGATCCTCCGGACATAGTCCCAAAATCGGAAAATCCAGCCCCTGATGTTTCCAATCGTCTTTAATTGAACTAGTAGCCATTTTGATTACCTTAAGCTCCTGCAATTGATCCGGTTCATAAAGTTTAGGAGATAAAGACTGTGCAAGGAATGCATCAAGTTCATGGCGACGCAGAATCCTCACCCCTGGCCATTGCAACATGTGGCTATAAAGGAAAGACAAGTTTTAATTTCAAATTACAGTCAACGACCAAAAGAACTTGGTTTATAGAGCACCGTTAACATAAAATATCCCAAGGTACTTCACAGGAGCATTATAAAACAAAATATGACACTGAGCTACACAAGGAAATATTAGATCAGACAGCTAAAAGCTTAGGTTTTCAAAGAGTAACTTAAAGAAAGAAAGAGAGGGACCAAAGCGGGGAGGTGTTGGAAGGTATTTCCAAAACCTAGGTTTTCAAAGAGTGACTTAAAGAAGGAAAGAGAGGGAGCAAAGTGGGGAGGTGTTTTAAGGTATTTCCAAAACCTAAGGGTCTTAGCAGTTGAAGGCATTGACTCGAATGGGACAGCAATCAAAAATCAAGGAAGCTTAAGGGATTAGAATTAGATGAGTGCAGATATCTCGGAGGATCATGAGGCTGGAAGGAGATTACAGAGATGGGGAGGGGTGAGGTCTTGGAGGGATTTCAAACAAGGATGAGAAGTTTAAAGTCAAGACGTTGCTTAAGTGGGATCCAGTGTTAGTCAGTGAGCACAAGGTGATTGATGAACCCTGCGAGGTGAGCAACGCCTCATGGTTTTGCACTGAGTGCTGAATTTGGTGCTTTTTGAGTGCTATAGTAAGAGTTTGGTGACCGAGGGAGTATAAGGCTTCATTTTTATCTAAAGTTTAGTCTTTCTTTTATTTAGTTAATTAACTTAAAAGTTGCTGTTTGGTTTAGAAGAAGGTGAATTTTCAATCAGCTTTAAACAGGCAGAAATTCTACTTGTAGGCACTTGCAGCTGGAGTTTGTTAATTAGTTAATTGGATTAGGCCAGTTTTCAGAGGCTAGATTCACAGTATAAAAGTGATCCCCTACAGTGCAGACTTTGTTTGCACTGAGTGCTGAATTTGGTGCTTTTTGAGTGCTATAGTAAGAGTTTGGTGACCGAGGGAGTGCTGAATTTGGTGCTTTTTGAGTGCTATAGTAAGAGTTTGGTGACCGAGGGAGTGCTGAATTTGGTGCTTTTTGAGTGCTATAGTAAGAGTTTGGTGACCGAGGGAGTTAGGTGAGGAGGGAGTAAGGTGCTCCTCTCATTTTGTTTCCGACATTTCCGCAAAGAGTGCGAAGAGAGCCAGGAGTTTACAGAAAGTGTAGCTGACTGGGAGCAGAGTCGGAGGGCGGAGATCTAGTTAGTCCACACGGCAGCTATATTCTGTAAGGTAAGAGGGGATGGAGGCTAGGCCAGTTGCATGCTCCTCCTGTAGGATGTGGGTGGTGAGGGATACCACTGGTGTCCCCGCTGACTATACCTGCGGGAAGTGCACCCAACGTCAGCTCCTCAAAGACCGTGTTAGGGAACTGGAACTTCGGATCATCCGGGAGGCAGAGGGGGTGATGGAGAAGAGTTACAGGGAGGTAACCACACCCAAGGTACAGGACAAGAATAGCTGGGTTACAGTCAGGGGGAAAAAAAACAAACAGGCAGACAGTGCAGGGATCCCTCGTGGCCGTTCCCCTTCAAAACAAGTATACCGTTTTGGATGCTGTTGGGGGGGGGGGGGGATGACCTACCGGGGGAAGGCCCTAGCGGCCAGGTCTCTGGCACTGAGTCTGGCTCTGGGGCTCAGAAGGGAAGGGGGGAGAATAGAAAAGCAATAGTTGTAGGAGATTCAATGGTTAGGGGAATAGATAGGAGATTCTGTGGTCGCGAGCGAGACTCCCGGAAGGTATGTTGCCTCCCGGATGCCAGGGCCAGGGATGTCTCGGATCATGTCTTCAAGATCCTTAAGGGGGAGGGTGAGCAGCCAGAAGTCGTGGTGCACATTGGTACCAACGACATAGGTAGGAAAAGGGGTGTGGAGGTAATAAACAAGTTTAGGGAGTTAGGCTGGAAGTTAAAAGCCAGGACAGACAGAGTTGTCATCTCTGGTTTGTTGCCGGTGCCACATGATAGCGAGGCTAGGAATAGGGAGAGAGTGCAGCTGAATACGTGGCTGCAGGAATGGTGTAGGAGGGAGGGCTTCAGGTATTTGGATAATTGGAGCGCATTCTGGGGAAGGTGGGACCTGTACAAGCAGGACGGGTTGCATCTGAACCAGAGGGGCACCAATATCCTGGGAGGGAGGTTTTCTAGTACTCTTCGGGAGGGTTTAAACTAATTTGGCAGGGGAATGGGAACCGGATTTGTAGTCCAGCAACTAAGGTAGCCGATATTCAGGACGCCAAAGCGTGTAATGAGGCAGTGGGGAAGGGAACACTGACAAAGGAGAGTACTTGCAGGCACGGAGATGGGTTGAAGTGTGTATACTTCAACGCAAGAAGCATCAGGAATAAGGTGGGTGAACTTAAGGCATGGATCGGTACTTGGGACTACGATGTGGTGGCCATCACGGAAACTTGGATAGAAGAGGGGCAGAAATGGTTGTTGGAGGCCCCTGGTTATAGATGTTTCAATAAGATTAGGGAGGGTGGTAAGAGGTGGGGGGGGGGGCATTATTAATTAGAGATAGTATAACAGCTGCAGAAAGGCAGTTCGAGGAGTATCACCCTATTGAGGTAGTATGGGTTGAAGTCAGAAATAGGAAAGGAGCAGTCACCTTGTTAGGAGTTTTCTATAGGCCCCCCAATAGTAGCAGAGATGTGGAGGAACAGATTGGGAAACAGATTTTGGAAAGGTGCAGAAGTCATAGGGTAGTAGTCATGGGCGACTTTAACTTCCCAAATATTGAGTGGAAACTCTTTAGATCAAATAGTTTGGATGGGGTGGTGTTTGTGCAGTGTGTCCAGGAAGCTTTTCTAACACAGTATGTAGATTGTCCGACCAGAGGAGGGGCAATATTGGATTTAGTACTTGGTAATGAACCAGGGCAAGTGATAGATTTGTTAGTGGGGGAGCATTTTGGAGATAGTGACCACAATTCTGTGACTTTCACTTTAGTAATGGAGAGGGATAGGTACGTGCAACAGGGCAAGGTTTACAATTGGGGGAAGGGTAATTACGATGTTGTCAGACAAGAATTGAAGTGCATAAGTTGGGAACATAGGCTGGCAGGGAAGGGCATAGACAGAGTGGATAGTCAGAGGCTTTTCCCCAGGGTAGAGGGGTCAATTACTAGGGGGCATAGGTTTAAGGTGAGAGGGGCAAGGTTTAGAGTAGATGTACGAGGTAAGTTTTTTACGCAGAGGGTAGTGGGTGCCTGGAACTCGCTACCGGAGGAGGTAGTGGAAGCAGGGACGATAGGGACATTTAAGGGGCATCTTGACAAATATATGAATAGGATGGGAATAGAAGGATACGGACCCAGGAAGTGTAGAAGATTGTAGTTTAGTCGGGCAGCATGGTCGGCACGGGCTTGGAGGGCCGAAGGGCCTGTTCCTGTGCTGTACATTTCTTTGTTCTTTGTTGTTCTTTGACACAAGTGAAATGTGGAACTTGTTCAAGGAACACGTTCTACGTGTCCTTGATATGTATGTCCCTGTCCGGCAGGGAAGAGATGGTTGAGTGAGGGAACCATGGTTGACAAGAGAGGTTGAATGTCTTGTTAAGAGGAAAAAGGAGACTTATGTAAGGCTGAGGAAACAAGGTTCAGACAGGGCATTGGAGGGATACAAGATAGCCAGGAGGGAACTGAAGAAAGGGATTAGGAGAGCTAAGAGAGGGCATGAACAATCTTTGGCGGGTAGGATCAAGGAAAACCCCAAGGCCTTTTACACGTGAGAAATATGAGAATGACTAGAGCGAGGGTAGGTCCGATCAAGGACAGTAGCGGGAGATTGTGTATTGAGTCTGAAGAGATAGGAGAGATCTTGAACGAGTACTTTTCTTCTGTATTTACAAATGAGAGGGGCGATATTGTTGGAAAGGACAGTGTGAAACAGATTGGTAAGCTCGAGGAAATACTTGTTAGGAAGGAAGATGTGTTGGGCATTTTGAAAAACTTGAGGATAGACAAGTCCCCCGGGCCTGACGGGATATATCCAAGGATTCTATGGGAAGCAAGAGATGAAATTGCAGAGACGTTGACAATGATCTTTTCGTCCTCACTGTCAACAGGGGTGGTACCAGGGGATTGGAGAGTGGCGAATGTCGTGCCCCTGTTCAAAAAAGGGACTCGGGATAACCCTGGGAATTACAGGCCAGTTAGTCTTACTTCGGTGGTAGGCAAAGTAATGGAAAGGGTACTGAAGGATAGGATTTCTGAGCATCTGGAAAGACACTGCTTGATTGGGGATAGTCAGCACGGATTTGTGAGGGGTAGGTCTTGCCTTACAAGTCTTATTGAATTCTTTGAGGAGGTGACCAAGCATGTGGATGAAGGTAAAGTAGTGGATGTAGTGTACATGGATTTTAGTAAGGCATTTGATAAGGTTCCCCATGGTAGGCTTAGCAGAAAGTAAGGAGGCATGGGATAGTGGGAAATTTGGCCAGTTGGATAACGAACTGGCTAACCGATAGAAGTCAGAGAGTGGTGGTGGATGGCAAATATTCAGCCTGGATCCCAGTTACCAGTGGCGTACCGCAGGGATCAGTTCTGGGTCCTCTGCTGTTTGTGATTTTCATTAATGACTTGGATGAGGGAGTTGAAGGGTGGGTCAGTAAATTTGCAGACCATACGAAGATTGGTGGAGTTGTGGATAGTAAGGAGGGCTGTTGTCGGCTGCAAAGAGACATAGATAGGATGCAGAGCTGGGCTGAGAAGTGGCAGATGGAGTTTAACCCTGAAAAGTGTGAGGTTGTCCATTTTGGAAGGACAAATATGAATGCGGAATACAGGGTTAACGGTAGAGTTCTTGGCAATGTGGAGGAGCAGAGAGATCTTGGGGTCTCTGTTCATACATCTTTGAAAGTTGCCACTCAAGTGGATAGAGCTGTGAAGAAGGCCAATGGTGTGCTCGCGTTCATTAACAGAGGGATTGAATTTAAGAGCCGTGAGGTGATGATGCAACTGTACAAAACTTTGATAAGGCCACATTTGGAGTACTGTGTACAGTTCTGGTCGCCTCATTTTAGGAAGGATGTGGAAGCTTTGGAAAAGGTGCAAAGAAGATTTACCAGGATGTTGCCTGGAATGGAGAGTAGGTCTTACGAGGAAAGGTTGAGGGTGCTAGGCCTCTTCTCATTAGAACGGAGAAGGATGAGGGGCGACTTGATAGAGGTTTATAAGATGATCAGGGGAATAGATAGAGTAGACAGTCAGAGACTTTTTCCCCGGGTGGAACAAACCATTACAAGGGGACATAAATTTAAGGTGGAAGATATAGGAGGGATATCAGAGGTAGGTTCTTTACCCAGAGAGTAGTGGGGGCATGGAATGCACTGCCTGTGGAAGTAGTTGAGTCGGAAACATTAGGGACCTTCTAGCAGCTATTGGATAGGTACATGGATTACGGAAAAATGATATAGTGTAGATTTATTTGTTCTTAAGGGCAGCACGGTAGCATTGTGGATAGCACAATAGCTTCACAGCTCCAGGGTCCCAGGTTCGATTCCGGCTTGGGTCACTGTCTGTGCGGAGTCTGCACGTCCTCCCCGTGTCTGCGTGGGTTTCCTCCGGGTGCTTCGGTTTCCTCCCACAGTCCAAAGATGTGCAGGTTAGGCGAATTGGCCAATGATAAATTGCCCTTAATGTCCAAAATTGCCCTTGGTGTTGGGTGGAGGTGTTGAGTTTGGGTAGGGTGCTCTTTCAAAGAGCCGGTGCAGACTCAAAGGGCCGAATGGCCTCATTCTGCACTGTAAATTCAATGACTATGATTAATCTAGGACAAAGGTTCGGCGCAACATTGTGGGCCAAAGGGTCTGTTCTGTGCTGTATTTTCTATGTTCTATGTTCTATGTTCCTACGGTTCACCCTGGCCCAGAAGCAGCGCATCACAGCCGTCAGTGCCTACGCCCCAACTCTAGATGCAACGGACAAGACAAAGAGACATTCGATGCCAGCCTCAACAAATCGCTGTTCCGTATCTCAAAGGGAGACAAGCTGATTCTCCTGGGCGACTTCAATGCTAGAGTCAGGAGGGATGCAAACCTTTGGAAAGGTGTTAGACAGGGAATGTCAGGGGAAAACAACGCCAATGGAATCCTGTTCCTGACAAAATGTTTAGAACATGACCTGGCCATCACGAACACCCTATTCTGCCAGAGCAATGGACAGAAGACCTTGTGGCAACACCCCAGCTCAAAGCATTGGCACCTAATAGACTAGAACATCGCCCAAGCAAGGGACCATAAGGATGTCTGCATCACCCGTGCCACGACTGGAGCACACAATTGCTTGCCTGACCACCGACTAATCCACTCTACCCTCTCCATCACCCTGCCCCCAAACCGGCACAGGCAGAAAAACCTCCGCAGGAGACTCAAAGTCACTGGACTCAAAGACCCGGAGAAGAAAGAGCACAGTCGGTCCCTCACAGTTAATCTGGCGTTGACCAACGAGCCAGTGTCACAGAATGCCCACGGCATCTAGTCTGCCTTAAAAGTCACCATGGTCAGCACCTGCGAGGAGAGGCTCGGGCTCTCAATCAGGAAACACCAAGACTGGTTCCACTGCAGAAATTACAGAGGGATATTCCTACTCCACCACGGGAAAGGTCATCACCAGAATAATCCTCCACTGCCTCTTCTCAGTGGCTGAAGAGCTCCTCCCTGAGTCTTGCGGAACAGAGTGTTTGAAGACCGAGACCTCAAATCCAGCACAAAGCTCATGGTCTAGAGAACAACTGAGGTCCCCGCCCTCCTGTATGCATCAGAAATAGGGACAATATGCAGCAGACCCCTCAAATCCCTGGAGAGGTATCCACCAACGTTGCTTCCGCAAAATCCATAAAATCCACAGGCAGATCAACATGAGCAGCATCTTCCAGGCCAACATCATAGAATTTACAGTGCAGAAGGAGACCATTCGACCCATCGAGTTTGCACCGGCTCTTTGAAAGAGCACCCTACCCAAGCCCACACCTCCACTCTACCCCCATAACCCAGTAACCCCACCCCATCTTTTTGGACACCAAGGGCAATTTAGCAATGGCAGGTGGTCGGAAGTTTATCTCAGGGTCAAATATGACACCAAGGTTGTGAACTGGCTGGTTACTCTCAGACTATTGTTTGGGATAGGGATAGGCTCGGTAGCTAGGGAGCTTAGTTAGGATCAGAGACCAAAATAATGCTTTCAGTCTTCCCAATATTTAATTGGAGAAAATTTCTGCTCATCCAGTATTAGGTGTTGGATAAGCAGTCTGATAATTTAGCATCAGAGGAGTAGTTGAGAAAGGGATTGACGAGTAGAGGAAGGTGTCATCAGTGCTTTCGGATGATGCCAATGAGGGGAATCTTGAAGAGAACAGGACAAAATAAATTTTAAAAGATCACACTATTTAAACACAGTGCCATTATATAGTACTCATTTTTCATAGAGGCTCTCTTAGGACAACATTTCGATACTCCAACCATTTCCAACCGACGACTCATGATATAGCGGCAATCTAAATTAGTATACAGTCTTTCAGAAGACGTTGTTAGTGCACAAAACGTGAAATAAATAGCTTTTCAGTTCAAGAAGTATCTTGTGGTGATTTGAGAAATGTGACAAGTTGACAAGTTTATAGGATTTAGATAAAAAACAAAAGGTTTTGGGATAAATAACTTGCTCCTAACCTTTCTTTTAACTATTAATATTTGGTGTAACCCGTAGCAAATATTTTCAATGCATTCCTGTCAAGAAATTAACCTAAGACACTAGAATGCAACAAGAACACTGCAAAAGAAAAACAAAAAGGCAGCGGGGAGGTAGTATTACAGACTAAACATTATTAGCCTTTTAACAGTGTGTAAAATCTTACCATGGTAATCTTTACACTGATAAAAATATGCAATTTATAGGGACAAAATGATACATAGAAATTTCAACGTTTTGGTTTGTTACACTATGCCAGTTCTGCAAAGAAGCCAAATTTGTTTCGACTTAGGATTCCCTCATTATTTCCCTGCAACCTTATTTTCCCCAAGCTCGAATTTAATTGTCTTACATGCTGATGTCACCGTAAAAGCGCATTTCATATTATAATAACTATTTGCAGGAACATATCTTAGCTTATCCTTCAAGCTTCTAATCTTCGGTTTTTGCTCCCTTAGGAGATTCACCAACCAGAAGAATCAAGCTTATAAATTTTGGACGCCCAGTTTTTAAACATTTACAAAATTTATTAAGTAGGATAGTGAAAAAAGTACAATGATCTTTCCTCAGAATATATTGTGCACTTCAAAGAGCAATGCAAAGAACTAGACTCTATCTATTTGTGCTTTTTAAAACAAAATACTGAATAGAACAGAAAACTAATTATTATTCATTGCATTTTACTTACCGTAACACACAACAAAGAACCAGAAGATGCGTTGGGACATTTGAGGGATTAAGCATAGCTGGTGTGTCGGATCGCATGCAGGCAAGAAATGCCCTCATTCGTCTGTTTTTATCCTCCACAGCTTTTCCGAGCCATAACTTCTTTAAGTTGGGACACGTCCACTCTCTAAAAGCAAGTGCTTCTACCAGTTCTGGAGTCTGGGGTGATTTCCCCTTGTAAGCAGCCCATTCTTTAACCAAAACTGGCGGAACTGAAAAACAAAGAAATTGACTGCACCTTCTGCAATCATAGAATCCCTACAGTGCAGAACGAGGCCATTCAGCCCATTAAATCTGAACCGACCCTCTGAAAGAGCACCCCACTCTCCCACTCCAACCCCGTAACACTATCTTGGGAGTTACATGTTACCTAGATTACAATAGTGAAATGTGCCGCAAACGCGAGAGAATGTGCAAACTCCACATAGACAGTCACACAAGGGTGGAATCAAATCCAGGTCCCTGGTGCTGTGAGGCAGCAGTGCTAACCGCTGTGCCACAATAAGTGAGATTGACTTGAGATTGGACTTCAGTTCCTAATGACAAGAACTTGTAACGCTACTTTTAAAAGTTCTGTAAGAAAAACTAGCACATTTCACTATTGCAATCTAGGTAACATGTAACTCCCAAGATACAAATGCACCTGCTAACTGTATCTACAGGCCGAGTATTCTTTATCCATAAATCCGAAAACACCCAAACACCG
Organism: Scyliorhinus torazame; assembly: GCF_047496885.1. Classification (NCBI taxonomy): domain Eukaryota; kingdom Metazoa; phylum Chordata; class Chondrichthyes; order Carcharhiniformes; family Scyliorhinidae; genus Scyliorhinus; species Scyliorhinus torazame. The sequence continues at coordinate 180,335,425 of NC_092719.1, read as the reverse complement.
CACTTTTAATAAATCTCATCGACCCTCGCTGACTGTACCCTGTACTTATTATTCAGTGGAACATCTTACTTTTTCAGTCACTTTATTTATTTTAGACAAAAGCTGGCCTAGGCTTCACCCACAGTAATAATGTAAGCAGGCCGAGATGCAGCATCTGTATACCAAAATCCAAAACACAATCGGCCATCAGTTTCCGAAAAAGGATACCAGACCTGCATCGTTTTTCTACATGCCCTTGCTGCCTGCACCGCATGCATTCCTGATATCACAATTTAGATTTAAATTTTGTCCTAAGAATTTCCATATAAATCCATATTTACTATGGGTTCGCCTATGTAAATCATCACACCTGGTGAAAAAGCACAGGTAATTGAGCACTAGCTTTCGGAACCGCCTGTGCCACCTTAGTTTTTAGTGATTTCCCCCCCTCAGCTTGAGATATCGTAACCCTTTGTTTTAAAATGATAACATACTTTTTAAAAAGAATTTCAAATTTGTCACTTTCGACAGGCACAGTGTATCATTTCTCCCTTTATTACACCATTTTGTGACTCCTTAAGTAGTATATTTGAATATTACATTGTGCTTTTTTAAAAATAGGAACTCATTTTATTTTTAAATACTAAAATGTATTTTTTCAGCCATTGGGCAATCATATTCTGGTTCACTCACCACTCAATCGTGCAAGTTTAAGCATTTCGGAAAAATCAGGCAGTCTGCAAGTACCTGGAAGTAGCCATGTGGCTGGCAAAGGGATAAAGACACAATGCCGGGTTTGTGAAGTGGGTAGAAGAAATTTTTCTTAGCCTTGACGATTCCACTCTGTGGAACTTGGAATGCTGTGAATGGCAGGAGCTTGGTGGTCTAAGCTTTGAATTATTTAGCGGCAGCTCCATTTAAAGCTACTGGAGTTCTGTTATACAAGTTTTAATTATTTATAATAAAAACAGAGAATGTTGAAAACACTCAGCAGGCCAGGGAGCATCAGTGGAGAGAGAAACAGACAGCATTTTAGGTTGTTGAGTTCTCATTAGAGTTCCAACACAGGCGGTACTGCTGCCTCTCAGTGTCAAGGACCCAGGTTCAATGCCAGCCTTTGGTGACTGTCTGTGGGGAATTTGCACCCGTGTCTGCGTGGGTTTCCTATGGGTGTTCCAGTTTCCCCCCACAGTCCAAAGATGTAAAGCTTAGGTGGGGTTGCGGGGATAGGCCTATGCTTAGGTAAGATGCTCTTTCATAGGGTCAGTGCAGACTCCAGCAAGTGTGTAGAAGATTGCGTGCCAATGAAGGTAATTCGTACGTTCCCCAACCGGAAACCATGGTTTAATCGGGAGTCACTCCCTACTGAAGGCCAGGTCTGAGGCGTTCAAGACAGGCGAACCTGACCTATACAAGAAATCCAGGTATGACCTCTGCAAAGCATGAGGGATACCAAGAGACAACACCTAGAGTCACAGACTAACTTTGGTTGTGGCAAGGCTTAACAACGTAACAGGCTACAATGCAAAGCCGCGTAGAATCTCCAGCAGTAGCGCATCCCTCCCCAGTGAACTAAATGCATTCTATGCTCGTTTCGGGCAGGAAATCAACAAACCGTTGTCAGCTGCCTCAGCCCCCTCAGACACACCCATTACCTACTCTCCTAGCCTCCGAAGTCAGGTCGGCCTTCGTGAAAGTGAATCCTCGGAAAGAAACGGGTCCTGACGGAGTCCCTGGTCGTGCATTCAGATACTGCGCGGACCAACTGCCGGGTGTGTTCGCAGACATCTTCAACCTCTCCCTACTCCGTTCCGAGGTTCCCATCTGCTTCAAGATACCCACCATGATACCGGTGGCAAAGAAGAACCAGGCAACATGCCTCAACTACTACAGTCCGGTGGCCTTGACATCGATCGTAATGAAGTGCTTCGAGAGATTGGTCATGAGACACATCAACTCCAGACTCCCAGAATGACTTGATCCACTGCAATTCGCATACCTCCACAACCGGTCCACAGCAGATGCCATCTCCCTGGCCTTATACTCATCCCTGGAGCGTCTCGACAACAAGGACTTCTCTGTCAGACTTCTATTCATTGACTACAGCTTCACCTTTAACACCATAATCCCAGCCACGCTCATTACAAACTCCAAAACCTAGGACTTGGCTCCTCACTGCAATTGGATCTTCAACTTTCTGACCCATAGACCACAATCAGTAAGGATAAACAACAACACCTCCTCCACGATAGTCCTCAATACCGGGGCCCCACAAGGCTGCGTACTTAGCCCTTACTATACCCCCATACACATACATGACTGTGTGGAAAAATATGGCTCCAACTCCATTTACAAGTTTGCTGATGACACATCAGATCTCGTACAACGATGAATCAGAGCACAGGAGGGAGATAGAGAACCTAGTGGTATGGTATAATGACAATCTCTTCCTTAACGTCAGCAAAAACTAAGGAGTTGGTCATTGACTTCAGGATGCAACGTATCGTACACACCCCTGTTTGCATCAATGGTGCCGAGGTGGCAATGGATGACAGCATCAAATTCCTAGGTGTGTACATCACCAACAATCTGAACTGGTCGAAGCTACGACCAAGAAAGCACAACAGCGCCTAAACTTCCTCAGGAAATTCCGCATATCCACATTGACTCTTACCAATTTTTACAGATGCACCATAGAAAGCATCCCATCTGGCTGCATCACAGCTTGGTATGGCAACTGTTCGGCCCAAGACCGTAAGAAATTAGAGTCGTGAACACAGCCCAGTCCATCATGCAAAGCCACCTCCCATCCATTAACTCTGTCTACACCTCCCGCTGCCTTGGAAAAGCGGGCCTCATAATCCCTCATAGTCCAGATGACCCTTTGTCAAAGGGCCAATCAATACTTAATAAATATAAATATTTACATTGTGCATCTATCGTATGTCCTATGTTTTTTCATGTATGGAATGATTTGCCTGGTCTGTATGCAGAACAATACTTTTCACTGTACCTCGGTACACATGACAATAAATCAAATCCAATCCGATGTGTCAAATGGCCTCTTTCTGCACCATGGAAATTCTATTTTCTGTTTTAATTCAGATTTCCAGCACATGCAGTATTTTGTTATTAATTATTCATAGTTGATTCTGCTTCAGAGCTATTGAAAGCCAAAAAAAATGAATGCTGGAGAAACTACTCTATAATCTAACAACTGAAGGCAGCTGTGCATAAGGGTACTACCATATCCACGGGATACTAGGATTAACTACATGGGAGTGAGGGAGAGGAAGCAAAGAAATGTATATAGTTATAAACCGACCAGATCTATGTACAGTGACATAAGTGGGTCAGAGCTATACGCACATTTACATCTGTGGCTTCACTGAGAGGAAATTAACTTTTGTTCTGAATTGCTGTGGGCAATACCTGCACTTCCACCTTTTAACATTATAATTTTGTACATCCAAATTTATAACATCATCATAATAATAATAATAATCGCTTATTGTCACGAGTAGGCTTCAATGAAGTCACTGTGAAAAGCCCCTAGTCGCCACATTCCGGCGCCTGTTCGGGGAGGCCGGTACAGGCTGCCTTTGTAGTCTTATCAAGGTGTATTTGCATCCTTTCTCCCAGTTTGTGGACACGCTGTGCTGCCACAGTCAGATGGTTTAATCACAGTGAGGCAAGCTTATATAAGCAGCATTCATTATAAATGTAGAACAGGCTTGTCCAAACCCTGACCCTTGGGCCAGATGCGGCTCGCCATGCCCATTTATACTGGCCCGTGGACCCAGTGTTCAAATGCCAGTAAGAGAGGTAAGTGGAGGGAGGGTTCTGCAAGGAGCTGCATTTTCAATCAAAGGTCATTCCTCTCCCATGTTTATGTGGGAATGAAATAGTGTGATTGGAGGAACAGTGAACACTAGCAACAGTAAATGGGCTGGGGAGAAAGGGAGGTTTTCAGGGAAGGAGTGGGACGGGGACAGAGAGAGAGAGAGAATGTGTGGGTGTGGAGGGGGGGTTGTGAATGTTTGTGTGGGGTGTGAGTGGTGAGGGGGGGGGGGGGTTTGAGTGTATGCGTGAGGTGTATGTGAGAGACTGCGCGCGTGTGGTGAATGTGTGAGAGTGTGTAGAGTGAGTGTGAGGGAGGGGTGAGAGTGTGAATGTAGGTGGATTGAGTTGGGGCGTTTGTGGTGAGTGTGGGGGTGAGAGAGTCTGTGCACATGTGGTGGGTGAGTGTGCATGTGTGTGTGAGTGCACGTGTGGTGAGTGTGGGGGGGGGGGGGGGGGGGGGAGTGCGTGCACGTGTGGTGTGTGCGTGGGGGAGCTGAGAGCATATGAGTGGTGAGTGTGGGTGTGTGTGTGGAGTGAGTGTGGGGGGGGTTTGAGAGTGTGCACATGTGGGATGAGTGTGTGTGGGGGTGTGAGAGTGTGCGTGCGTGTATGTGAAGTGAGTGTGTGTGCCCAGTCTCAGGTTTCCCACATCTTCATCCCCAAACACCAACACACTCCGCCACTCATGCAGTGCATGAAGCTCAGTGAGCACTCTGCAACTGGGAGTGAACCAAGCACATACACACTCGCCCTCTAACACACTAATAGGCATCTTTATTCATTAATTAATTATCTCGTTTTCAAATATCAATTTATTTCACTGAAGTTTTATTTTTACTCAGCATGTTTTTTCTTTTCTTCACATTTAACTCAAAAAAGAATTATGTTTAATGTTATGCCAAACCTCATCTTCTAGACTCAAATATGAGTTTAATAACTTTAGGCTGTAAACTTTCTGCTCCATCTTGTTTTCTGTTATTCGGTTCCCCTGGCTTGTGCTGAAACAACCCCACCCCTTCCCAAAGTGGCCACTGTCCCTTCTTGTTGACCTTCTTTCACCCGAGGAAGGAGCTGTGCTCCGAAAGCTGGTGATTCGAAACAAACCTGTTGGGATTTTAACCTGTTGTAAGACTTCTTACTGTGCTCACCCAGTCCAACACTGGCATCTCCACATCATGGCTACCTTCTTGTTGAGTTTTGCTCCCACTGAGTACTGACCTTATGAATTCTCCTATGAACACATTCTGCTATCCTACCACGGCCATTATTAACACTCTTCAGTCCCTAATGCACCATTAACAGTCCCTTTTTGTAATGTCCATGACATCTTTGTTAATCTCTCCTTAGCTCCAACCTATCACTGACTTTCCATTCTGCTCTCCTCCTCCCCCCCCCGCCGACCGCCCCAACTATATAATCCATCACATTTGTATCCCTCTTCAGTTCTGTAGAAGGGTCTGTTTATATTTCAGATTTCCAGCATCTGCAGTATTTTGCTCTTATCTTTCCAAAATTTGATCATTTTATCATAGAATTTACGGTGCAGAAGGAGGCCATTCGGCCCATCGTGTCTGCACCGGCTCTTGGAAAGAGCACCCTACCCAAGGTCAACACCTCCATCCTATCCCCATAACCCAGTAACCCCACCCACCACTGAGGGCAATTTTGGACACTAAGGCAATTTATCATGGCCAATCCACCTAACCTGCACATCTTTGGACTGTGGGAGGAAACCGGAGCACCCGGAGGAAACCCACGCACACACGAGGAGGATGTGCAGACTCCGCACAGACAGTGACCCAAGCCGGAATCAAACCTAGGACCCTGGAGCTGTGAAGCAATTGTGCTATCCACAATGCTACCGTGCTGCCCTGTTGAGTGAGAATACGATGAAAATATGAAGTCTGATATAGACATAGAAACTTAGTGGAAATGTAAAAATAACTAGTTGTATATGGGAAATGAGTAACATCTACATGCTCTGGCCCAATTATCCCAACCCTTTATGCCAGGAATTGGCCTTTATTTCCATATGCAATGTCATGGAAGACATTCATTCAACAAAACAGCAGTAATAATTGCTGACAGAAAAAATGTAATTGCTATAGTTCTGCTGTGTAAAATACAGAGCGGGTTAGTCATACAGATTTATCATATTGCCATATTTGCCTGCTTTCTCTCCATGCTTTGTTATTGCAAAATTATCGCTACTCTGCAGCAAAACTGCAATAAAGTGTCAGGTGTTTCAGCAAAAACAAGCAGTTTTACTCTAGCTAGCAAATTCCTCTGGGTTTACATACCATCTGTAAAACCATCTGTGGTCTTCAGGTCAAGTTGGAACAGTATAATTGAATCATGGCACACGGAGGTACTTCTGTATCCATTTTAAAATCCTGCATTCTGTCCTTATTCTCATTATACATTCATTCATCTGCCTTTGTAAATGGGAACTGCTTCTGGAAAACTTCTCACAATAAGCATACTCTTGCTACACATGCAAGGCTGCACTACCTCTAGGTGGGGATGGGGCAGTGCTGAGTGCTTAAGAGATAAAATGCAAATATATGTTCACAGTCAGTTTCCATTATGTGATAACAGGAATTCATGATAGAAAATTTGGTAGAAAGTCTGCACAAATGCAAAACTTAATAATTTAACTGCATTTTAAGGTGAAGCACCGATGGGTTTTAACTGAAATTCTTTCAGGTCGAGTCTGCATGTTTTCCCCGTGTCTGCGTGGGTTTCCTCCGGGTGCTCCTGTTTCCTTCCACAGTCCAAACGTGTGCGGGTTAGGTGGATTGGCCATGCTAAATTGCCCTTAGTGTCCCAAAAAGGTGAAGTGGGGTCACTGGATTACGGGGATAGGGTGGAGGCGTGGGCTTGAATAGGGTGCTCTTTCCAAGGGCCAGTGCAGACTCGATGGGCCGAATGGCATTCTTCTGCACGGTAAATTCTATGAACCACTTGAAGTCATCCATAATCAATGCGTATTTCCAAGAGCAGGATCTTTTCCCAAGGGCAGTTCTACCAATAGATACCGACCATTTCAAACCAGAGGACCAGTCTATGACTTTTCAATTGCTTGGTGAAAATTAGCATACTTCCATGTTAATTTTCTGATAACCTGTACGAATCAATATTTTTCCCCACCAAGCTCAGGTCTGGAATCAAAATAACACTGCTCATGGCCTTGTGACACTATCTCTGTTTTCAAAAGGGCAATGAAGACACACACTGTACAACTGACAACGCAAAGTATTTACAGTTTGAAATATCTTGCTATTACACCACTAGCATACTTGTTAAAGCTTATCAGCTGGGTCACCTTAGCACTAAAAATTAAAAGATCTACCCTGCATCATTGGAAGGTGTGGGTTGTAAAGCCATGGTAGCACGCTAACCTAAATTAGTATCAGTTGAGGGAGTTAGGGCTTTTCTCACTGGAGTGAAGAAGAGAGGTGACTTGATAGAGGTGTACAAGGTAATAAGAGGCATGGATAGAGTGGATAGCCAAAGACTTTTCCCCAGGGCGGAAATGGCTGTCACGAGGTGACATAATTTTAAAGTGATTGGAGGAAGGTATGGGGAGATGTCAGAGGTAGGTTCTTTACACAGAGTGGTGGGTGCGGGGAATGCACTGCCAGCAGAGATGGTGGAGTCAGAGTCATTAGGGACATTTAAGCGACTCTTGGACAGGCACATGGACAGCAGTAAATTGAAGGGGTGTAGGTTAGGTTGATCTTAGATTGTCGGCACAACATCGTGGGCTGAAGGGCCTGTACTGTTCTATGTTCAACCTGACTGATGATACTTGAATTCTGTACTGAAGTGGGTTTTGTATTCACCATACAAATCCTGCTTCATCCCGTGGAGAACAATAACTGCTTTGTAGAACACAGTTTCAGGAACCTCTGAATATCCTTTATAATTAGTTTCAATTTTGTTGACAGCTTGCAAATCTGGTCCCCAAAGAAGTTCTCACTGAAGTGTGATTTGATGAGCGCAAGACAATTATGGCCAATTGATTCATCATAAGTGATCCATCGAGTAATGATCAAACTTCTTTTTGCTGCAACATTTCTTCAACAATTCCAGAGTTTTTCTCTGCACTATTCTCAGGAAAACCATTTTAAATGCTGATTACTGTGTGTGAAGAACTTCATCTTTGTTATCAAAGTATTTTCAAACTGTGCACTTTTATTGTACTCAAGTTTGAAATTAAAGCAAAATTGAAGTGTTAAGAGCACAGCTGATAGAAGCACCAGGGTTATTCCAAAGGGAAACTTGAAACAGCCCTCAACTGTATTGTACAATTTGATATAACGTAAGGAAGGATTTGAAAACTAGAGAATGATGTCTCTGATGTTTTATGATTTTTTTTTTTTTAATTAAGAAAATAAACAAAGTCAACGAGAAGTGCACTTAACTGAAACAATGACTACACACAGTACCACTGTCAGTTGTTTTTTTAAAAACTATTTTTATTCAAAGCTTTTCAACAAAAATCTAATTATACAGAATATCAGAACATCACATCAACCCAATAAACAGCCACTGCCCTCCAGCCCCCCTGACACTGACCCCCAGCCATGCCACGCCTTCCCCATTTTAACCCCCTTATCTCCCCCCAGCCCCCAACCGACCCCTCAGTCCTCCTTGAAGAAATCAATAAAATATTTCCACCTCCTCCAGTGTTATTGTAAGCCTACTTGTAACAATAATAAAGATTATTATTGTGTATTGGCCTTTGCCTCCCTGATAGCCCAGAGACAGATTTTGTTGTGTTGACGGGACTCGGAGCCACCGAAGGCAGGGTTGCGGATGAGCGACCTCGCAGAATTCCCCAGGTTGGAGAAGATTACGTTCGCTCTGCGGGGGTCGGCAGAAGGGTTCACCATCATACCCAGAACCAGACATGTGAGCCCTATGCACCACTTTAAACTGGATGAGGCTTAATTTCACACACGACGAGGACGCATTCACCCTCCACAAGGCCTCAGCCCATGACCCAACCCCTACCACCTCCTCCCATTTGTGCTTAACATCCTCTACCAGGGTGCCCTCCCTCTCCATCAATTTCTTGTAAACATCCGACATCTTCCCTCCCCTATTTCGTCCTCTGACATTATCTTGCAGCACCGGAGATGGCAACCCCGTGAAGGACGGTACCTCTCTCCTCACAAATTCCTGAACCTGCAGGTACCTAAAACCAATCCCCTTGGGCAACTCATACAATTCTTCCAACCCCACAAACCTGCCCCCATAAACAAGTCCCTGAAGTACTCAATCCCCACCTGCCGCCACCCCCAGAACTTTGCATCCAGTCTCGCCGGCACAAACCTGTTATCGCAAATAGGTGCCCACAACGACATACCCTCTAACCCCAAATGCAGCCTACACTGCCCCTACATCCTGAAAGCCGACACCACCACTGGGCTAACAGAATATCTTGCCAACGGGAATGACAAAGGTGCCAACAACAAAGCCCTCAAACTCGTTCCCCTCCACGATGCTGCCTAACTGACTTTCCTCATCAGCGCAATGTTTGCCGCCCAATAATAATTTATCAAATTCGACAATGCCAGCCACTGCCCCCCCTCCCCCACACTCGAGGGCATCACAATCACATGAAGTAACCTCACATTCACTGGCAACTGTCTTCCTTTCACATCTGATCCTCCCTGATCAACCCCAGCACAGTTCTCAATCTGCGATGCAAGCACCTTCGCCAAAAGCTTGGCATCAACATTCAACAATGATATCGGGCAATGTGACCCGGACTGCTCCGGTCCTTATCCTTTTGTAGAATCAGGGATTTGGAAGCCTGCTATAGTGTAGGTGGGACTTCCCTCATTATACACCATCACCAAAAGTGGCCCCAGCTCCACCCACATTTTTTAGAACATTTGATTGGAAACCAGTCCTGGCCTGGGGTTTTCCCTGCCTGCATCACCCTCATGCCACCCATCATCTCTTGCAGCCCAAGCGGGGCCTTCAGCCCCTGAACCCACTTCTCTTCCACCTTGGGAAACTCCAACTCACCTAGAAACCGCCCATCCCATATTGCCAACAAAAGGCCTCAAACATCCCATTCACCCCCTCCGGGTCCATCACCACCGTACGCCCCTCATCCATCTCTCTACCAATCTCCCTTGTCGTTACCTGCTTTCTCAACTGATGGGCCAGCATCCTACTCAGCCTCTTCCCATATATGTAAACCGCCCCCCTAGGCCTCCACAACTGTCTCACCACCTTCCCCAAAGACACGAACACAAACTCCAGCTGGAGTCTCTGCCTCTCCCACGGCAACTCCTCCTCCGACGCGGAGTAGAGTACCTCATGCCCACGCTCAAGATCTCATCGACAAGCCTTGCCCCCCCCCCCACCTTCCCTATGCGACCAAATCGAAATAAACTCTTTCCGAACTATAGCCACGAATTCCTCTCACAACATGGCAGCTGTGATCTCCCCCGCATCACTCACCTCCACATCGCCCCGTTTGGCAGCCTTCACCCGCTTACACACCACACCCCCTCATCCGCCAACAACCCCACATCTAACCTCCACTGTGGCCATTGGGCCTCCCCCTGAGCCACCCGCAAATCCACCAATGCGACGCGTGGTCAGAGACCACAATCGCTGAATACCCAGAGTTGGCCGACCCGCAAACAGCGGTCATTATGGTCATTATGAAAAAGTCAATCAGGGAATACACCAGGCGAACATGGGAGAAGTATGAAAACTCCTTCACCCCAGCCTCCCAAACCTCCATGGGTCTGTCCCCCCATGAATCCCCTCAGCTCCCGAGCCACTGTCGACCATCTCGGCGATCTTGGGCTTGACCTGTCCAGGCTTGGGTCCAGGACAGTACTGAAATACCCCCCAAACAGTATCTAAATCCGGAATCTTCCCCAACACCCGTATCATAACATCCACATCATCCCAGTTGGGGGCATCAATATTTACCAGGATCACCAGTATCGCCTCTAGCTTCCCGCCGACCACCTCATACCTTCCCCCCCGCCCCGGTCGGCCATAATGCTCCTCAACTCAAACGCCACCCTCTTATCGATCAACACCGCCACTCCCCTCGTCTTTATATCCAGCGAGCGGAAAACCTGCCCCACCCATCCCCTCCTCAGCCCCGTCTGATGCCCTAACTTCAGGTGGAACTCCTGTAAAAACACCATGTCCGCCTTCAGACTCCTCAGATGCGGGAAAACACGGGACCGTTTAACCGACCCATTCTACCCTTGTACGTTCCTTGTGACCAGCCTGGTAAGAGGGCCCCTTGCTCCTCTTGGGCCTGCCACCCCACATGCCCTCCAGGCCTGCCGTCGGATGTCCATCGCCATCTTTTCCTGTCCAACTGCGCCAGACCAACCATACACATGTCAGCAACCCTGCCCCTCACCCCAAAGAACTAACCTCACGCCTTCCTCCTGGTGATTCTCCACTTCACTTCCGTTAACCCGACTGCCCAGCTAGCACGGTGGCCCCTGCTCAAGGCCTCTAACTCCCCATTACCCTCCTGTCCTACCCTCCCCACTCCTACCAACAAAGAAGAACAAAAGGCACACTCACCATAGATACATAGAAGATAGGAGCAGGAAGAGGCCTTTTGGCCCTTCGATCATGCTCCGCCATTCAGCACGATCATGGCTGATCATCCAACTCAAGAGCCTAATCCTGCTTTCTCCCCATAGCCTTTCATCCCATTCTCCCCACGTGCTATATCCAGATGCCTCTTGAATATATTCAAAGTTTTAGCATCAACTACCTCCTGTGGTAATGAATTCCACAGGCTCACCACTCTTTGTGAGAAGAAATGTCTCCTTATCTCTGTCCGAAATGGTTTACCCTGAATCCTCAGACTGTGACCCCTGGTTCTGGACACACCCATCATTGGTAACATCTTCTCTGCAACTACCCTGTCTAGTCCCGTTAGAATTTTATAAGTCTCTATGAGATCCCCCCTCATTCTTCTGAACTCAAGCGAGAACAATCCCAACCTAGTGAATCTCTCCTCATATGACAGTCCCGCCATCCCTTGAATCAGTCTGGTAAACCTTCGCTGCATTCCCTTGAGAGCAAGAACATCCTTCCTTAGAGAAGGAGACCAAAACTGCACACAATACTCCCAAGTGTGGCCTCACCAAGGCCCTGTACAACTGCAGCAACACATCCCTGCTTCTATACTCAAAACCTCTTGCAATGAAGGCCAACATACCATTAGCCTTCTTTACCGCCTGCTGCACCTGCATGCTTACCGTCAGCGAATGGTGCACAAGGACACACAGGTCCTGCTGTACACTCCCCTCTACCAATTTACAACAATTCAGTTTTTTCTGTTTTTGCTTACAAAATGAATAACCTCACACTTATCCAAATTATACTGCATCTGCCATTGGTTTGCCCACTCGCCCAACCTGTGCAGATCTTGCTGTAGGATCCCTGCATCCTTGTCACAATTCACCCTCCCACCTAATTTGGTATCATCTGCAAACTTTGAGATGTTACATTTTGTTCCCTCATCCAAATCATTAATATATATTGTGAGAAGCTGGGGTCCCAGCACCGATCCCTGTGGTACCCCACTGGTTACTGCCTGCCAATTTGAAAAGGACTCATTAATGCCTACTCTTTGTTTCCTCTCTGCCAACCAGTTTATTATCCAGCTCAATACATTTCCCCCAATCCCATGCGCTTTAATTTTGCACAATAATCTCTTATGCGGGACTTTGTCAAACGCCTTCTGAAAGTCCAAATATACCACATCGACTGGCTCCCCCGTCGACTGTACTGGTTACATCTTCAAAGAATTCCAACAGATTTGTCAAGCATGATTTTCCCTTCACCATCACCATTCCCCCATCAAAATCCACCCCAAACATTCTGCCATAAACACAAAGATCCTCTCCAAAGTTCAGTGTCTCACATTCCTCTCAAAGTCCATCGCCTCCCCTGGCGAGTCAAAATAAAACTGCTTCTGATGAGTCACCCACAAGTGGGAAGGGTACAAAACCCCAATCTTCACTCCCTTCTTGAAGAGGACAGCCATTACCCGGTTGAACCCTGCTCTCCTCTTCACCAACTCCGCACCCAGGTCTTTTTACACCCGCAACGTTCTCCCTTCCCAGATGCACCTCCTCGTCTGCCATGCCCATTTCAAAATATTTTAATGGCACCACCATTGCCTTCCGTGGTACCTCCATTTGCGGCCTCCTTCTCAGCGCCCTGTGCACCCGATCCAGCACAAGGGACCGGTCAAAGGACCACTCCCCCATCAACTGATCCAGCATCCTCACCATACACATGGGGGCTTCCACTCCCTCCTGCCCTCGGGCATCCCGACTATGCTCAAATTCTGTCGTCTGGAGCGATTTTCAGGTCCTCCAATTTCTCTCTCAGCCTCTTCTGGCTGTCCACAACCATCCCCATTTTACCTCCAGCAAGGCCATCCGCACCTCATGCTCCCCCATCGCCACCTCTACCTTCTGAATCGCCAGACCCGGAGCTTCCATCCTCTGCCCCATGTTCTTATTTGCTTCTCTGAGCGGCTCAACCACCTTAGTAAGGTCTTCCGAGGCCTCCTTACTCTGCTGCTGGAATTTGTTATTAAGAAACTCCACCAGCTGTTCCGTTGACCATTGGGCGGGCAGTACTGCCCCTTGCCCTCAGCCATCTTAACCTGTGGCAAACCGAGGAAACTGCCCTCTGATCCATACACTGAACTCACCCGAGGAATATTACCTTCCCGAGGCACTCGCACACCTTTTGTACTCAAAAAGCCCCCCATACGGGTGGGGAAGGACCATCGAAATCCACCTTGAGCGGGAGCCACCAAATGTGTGACCACTCAATCCATGGCCACCACCGGAAGTCCCTTTCAGTTCTAAATACCTTTATTTGACTACCGTCAGAGCAAATTCCCCCCAATTTCCACATCTTCTAGGTTTAAAAAAAACTATAAACAACATCCAGTAAGAATTACTACACCAGGCAGTTATATCACTTTGGGGTTGCTTCTGAGGTAGAACAAAACAACTCATTCTACAAGGCAGGCTTTCTTTAGACAATTTGCTCCTACTCCTGCTGTTAGCAGATGTTTCAAAACAGCATCCTTTACATAGGTCGAACTGCTTCTGATGTACAGTATTTTCCCATTGATCTGCCCTTATCTGAACGAACCTCTTCAGAAGACAAACTTCATTTAATTACCTTCATTTCATGATTCTACCATTTAGAATGTAAATGCAAAGTTTTAAAAAAAGTATATATATTTAATCAAATTTTTCAACAGATTTTCAACAACCCCGCCCCCCCCCCAACAAAAAGAAAGAAACAAGAACACAACAATCAAAAATTATACATTGGATTTCCCCCATATACAATAACCCCCCCCCAATATGACATTTAAAAACACCAATACCGAAACCCCCTCCACCGACCCAAACGCCCCCCCAAAAGAACCCCCCCCCCCCCCCAGGCTGCTGCTGCTGACCTCCTCCTAACGCTCCGCGAGATAGTCTAGAAACGGTTGCCACCGCCTGAGGAACCCCTGCACAGACCCACGCAAGGCAAACTTTATCCTCTCCAGCTTGATGAACCCTGCCATGTCATTGATCCAAGCTTCCACACTAGGGGGCTTCACATCTTTCCATAAAAGCAAAATCCTCCGCTGGGCTACCAGGGACGCAAAGGCCAGAATACCGGCCTCTTTCGCTTCCTGCACTCCCGGCTCATCCGTTACCCCAAATAATGCCAACCCCCAGCTCGGCTTGACCCGGGCTTTCACCACCTTGGACATAGTCCTCGCAAACCCCTCCAAAACCCATCCAGCGACGGGCACGACCAGAACATATGGACGTGATTTTCCGGGCTTCCCGAGCATCTCCCACATCTGTCCTCTACCCCAAATAACCTACGCAACCTCACCCGTGTCATATGCGCTCCATGAGTAACTTTGAACTGTATTAGGCTGAGCCTGGTGCAAGAGGAGGAAGAATTAAGGGTTAACTCAGGGCATCAGCCCACAGACCGTCATCTATCTCCTCCCCAAGCTCCTCCTACCACTTGCCCTTTAACTCCTCCACCGAGGCCTTCTCCTCCTCTTCCTGCAGCTCCTGGTAAATCGCCAAAACTTTGCCTTCTCCAACCCATATACCCGAAATCACCCTGTCCTGAATCCCCTGTGCTGGGAGCAGCGGGAATTCCCTCACCTGCCGCCTCACAAATGCCCTCACTTGCATGTACCTGAAAGCGTTTCCTGGGGGTAGCCCAAACTTCTCCTCCAGCGCCCCTAGGCTCGCAAACGTCCCATCGGTGAACAGGTCCCCCATTCTTCTAATTCCTGCCCGATGCCAGCTCCGAAACCCCCATCCATCCTTCACGGGACGAACCGATGATTCTCCCGAATCGGGGACCAAACCGAGGCTCCCACCTCGTCCCTGTGTCGCCTCCACTGCCACCAGATCTTCAGCGTCGCCGCCACCACCGGACTCGTGGTGTACATTGTCGGCGAGAGCGGCAGCGGTGCCGTCACCAGCGCCCTCAGGCTCGTGCCCACACAGGACGCCATCTCTTGCCTCTTCCACGCCGCCCCCTCTCCCTCCATTACCCACTTACGGATCATCGCCACATTGGCTGCCCAATAATAGCTGCACACGTTCGGCAGCGCCAGCCCCCCCTGCCCCTGCTACGCTCCAGAAACACGCTCTTCACCCTCGGGGTCTTATTCACCCACATAAAACCCATGATGCTCCAACTTATCCGTTTGAAAAAGGCCTTGGGGATCATAATGGGAAGGCACTGGAACACAAAGAGAAACCTCGGGAGGACCGTCAATTTGACCGACTGCACCCTACCCGCTAGCGAGAGTGGCAGCATATCCCATCTTTTAAAATCCTCCTCCATCTGCTCCACCAACCGCGTCAAATTGAGCATCAGCAGGGCCCCCCAACTCCTAGCTACTTGGATCCCTAGATACCGAAAGCTCCTTTCTTCTCTCTTCAGCGGTAGCTCGTCTATCCCCCTTCCCTGGTCTCCTGAATGCACCACAAAGAGCTCACTCTTCCCTACGTTGAGTTCATACACCGAAAAGTCCCCAAACTCCCTTAGGATCCGCATGACCTCCGCCATCCCCTCCACTGGATCTGCCACATACAGCAACAGGTCGTCAGCATACAACGACACCCGGTGTTCCTCTCTCCCCTGACCAGTCCCCTCCATTTCCTGGACTCCCTCAGTGCCATGGCCAGAGGCTCAATTGCCAGTGCAAACAACTAGGGGGATAGGGGACACCCCTGCCTCGTCCCCCGGTACAGCCGAAAGTACTCCGACCTCCACCGATTCGTAGCCACACTCGTCACTGGGGATCTATATAGCAGCCTGACCCAACTGATGAACCCCTCACCGAAACCAAACCTCCGCAACACTTCCCAAAGATACTCCCACTCCACACGATCAAAGGCCTTCTCCACGTCCATAGCTGCCACTACCTCCGCTTCCCCCTCCACCGGGAGCATCATAATCACATTGAGGAGCCTCCGCACATTTGTATTTAATTGCCTACCCTTCACAAATCCCGTCTGGTCCTCATGAATCACCCCCGGGACACAGTCCTCAATTCTCGTAGCCAGCACCTTCGCCAGCAACTTAACATCAACATTGAGGAGCGAGATCGGTCTATACGACCCACATTGCAGTGGATCCTTGTCCCGCTTCAGGATCAAAGAAATCAGCATCCTAGACATTGTCGGGGGCAAGGTCTCCCCCCCCCCCCCCCCCCCCACCCCACCCCCCCACCCCACCCCACACCTTATTGAAAGTCCTCACTAGCAACGGGCCCAGCAGGTCCACGTATTTCCTGTAGAATTCAACCGGGAACCCATCCGACCCCGGGGCCTTCCCCGCCTGCATGCTCCCCAATCCTTTAACCAGCTCCTCCAGCCCAATCGGCGCCCCCAAACCAGCCACCTCCTCCTCCTCCACCCTCGGGAACCTCAGGTGATCTAGGAATCGTCGCATCCCCTCCTCCCCCGCTGGGGGCTCAGACCTGTACAGATCCCCATAGAAGTCCCTAAATACCTCATTTATTCTCACCGCACTCCGCACCGTATTCCCCCCTCTATCCTCAATTCCACCAATCTCCCGCGCTGCCTCCCTCTTACGAAGCTGATGTGCCAGCATCCGACTCACCTTCTCCCCATACTCATGCGTCGCCCCCTGTGCTTTCCTCAACTGTGCCTCTGCTTTCCCCGTGGTCAACAGGACGAACTCCGTCTGGAGGTTCCGTCGCACCCAGAGTAGCCCCTCCTCGGGGGCCTCTGCATACCTCCTGTCCACCCTTAAAATCTCTCCCCACCAACCTCTCCCTCCCCCTCCCCTCTCCCTGTGGGCCCTAATGGAGATTAGCTCTCCCCTGACCACCGCCTTCAGCACCTCCCAGACTACTCCCAACAGTCGTTGACCTCCAAATATCTTTCAATGCACCCCTGCACCCGCCCGCACACCCCCTCATCCGCCAATAGTGCCACATCAAGGCGCCACAGCGGGCGCTGGTCCTTCTCCTCCCCCAACTCCAGCTCCACCCAATGCGGGGCGTGGTCCGAGATGGCTATGGCCGAATATTCCGTTCCCTCCACTTTTGGGATTAGCGCCCTACTCAAAATGAAAAAATCTATCCGGGAGTAGGCTCCATGGACGTGGGAAAAGGAGGAAAATTCCCTGGCCAGCGGCCTGACAAACCTCCATGGATCCACTCCCCCCATCTGGTCCATAAACCCCCTGAGCACCTTGGCCGCAGCCAGCCTCTTACCCGTCCTGGACCTAGAACGGTCCAGTGCTGGGTCCAGCACCGTATTCCACGTCTGCCATCAGTCCCTTTAAGTGCGCGAACACCCGGGCCCTCTTGACCGGCCCATTCAGGCCCCTCACATTCCAAGATATCAGCTGGATCGGGGGGGCTACTCGCCCCACCCCTGCCGACTAGCCATCTCCTTTTCTAGGCCAGCCATGTGCCCGCGCCTCCCGCACCCTCCAGTCCCCTAGGCGGCGGACCCCCACCCCGACTACCTCTCCTACTTCCAGCTCCCCTTTGGCCAATGCAGCAGCAACCCTGTTTCCCACCCCGCCCCCAGATCCACAAGTAGCCATTTTGCTCCCCCCATGACACACTCCCGTAAGTCAGCTGACTCCTGCTGACCCCGGCCTCTCTCCCGCCATTCCATTGACCCCCCAGTGAGAGAATCCCCCCACCTCTTGGCAGTCAGCGCGCGCTCCTCTCCAGCACCACCCCCCGCCCTCCCCCAAGCCCCACCCCCATCCTTTCCTAACGTGGGAAAAAGCCCGCACTTTCCTGAGCCGGCCCTGCCCCCTCTGGCACAGCTCCTTTTTTGCGGCCTTACCCCAACTCCCCATCCCCGGGTCTCCACTCCCACTCTTCCTCCGTGGGGCCCTGCCCCTCCAACACCGACGCCCACACTCTCCCACAGCCCCCACATCAAATCCATTCACCCATCCCCATCCATCACTCAAACCAAGAGAACATTCCCCAAATGCAATAAACACAGTAAACATCCCCCGACGACCACCTCTCAATTTGAGTCCAACTTTTCAGTTTGTATAAAGTTCCATGTCTCATCGGGTGTTTCAAAATAGTGGTGCCGATCTTGGAACTATCGCGCAGGCTGCAGCATCCCGAACTTCTCCCCCGATGGGGCATCGCCTTAGCCCGGTTGAAACCAGCCCTCTTCTTAGCCACCTCCACACTCCAGTCCTGGTAAATTCGGATCTCCGTGTTCTCCCACCTGCTGCTCCGCTCTTTTTTGGCCCATCTCAGGACACACTCTCTGTCCATAAAGCGGTGGAACCTCAGCACTACAGCCCTTGGCGTCTCGTTGGCTTTGGGTCTCCTTGCCAGGACCCGATGAGCCCCATCCAGCTCCAGGGGCCTCGGGAAAGCTCCCGCGCCCATCAGCAAATTGAGCATCGCGCTCATATATGCCCCGGCATCGGTCCCCTCCACTCCTTCAGGGAGACCCAGAATCCGAAGATTCTTCCTCCTCGACCTATTCGCCAGGCCCTCGAATTTTTCCGCCCACCTCTTGTGCAGCGCCTCGTGCGCCTCCACCGCCAGGCCCAAGACGTCATCCTCGTTCTCCGAGGCTTTTTGCCGCACCTCCCGGGTCGCCGCCCCATGGGCCTTCTGGGTCTCCACAAGCTTCTCAATTGCCGTCTTCATTGGCGCCAGCATTTCTGTCTTCATCTCCTCAAAGCAGCATTTAAGAAACTCCTGCTGCTCCTGCGCCCACGCTGCTTGGTCTCCACCTGCCGCCATCTTGCTTTTCCTCCCTCGCACTTTTCGCTGCCCCAGGATCCCTTTTTTCACCGCTCCACTCCTGGTCCAATCCATATAATGTCGGGGGGGACCTTGCTGTCACCTTCCCACACTGGAAGCCGTCGAACAATTGTCGTTGGGCCCCTCTGGAGAGCCCAAAAGTCCGTTCCCGGCAGGAGCTGCCGAACGTGCGACCTACCTAGGCATAGCAGCAACCGGAAGTCCTGTAAATGCAAAGTTCACATCCTGTCTCCTCCTTTGGACCTCTGACACCTTACTCAAATCCTGTATGTTATATTCTCCATTGCTACCAGCTTGCCTTCAATAAACATCTGTTTGCAATATTGCTAGGCTCTTCAACATACCAAAAACACTAGTTTCTTTAAGTTAACCAAACTGTCCAAGCCTTTAAACAGCTTCTATTTTCCAATAGTTTTAATATATAACCAGCAGAACACATTCCAACCTATTGGATTTCCCTGATATTTTCATGTCATCATGATCTTGCCTGACACTAGATTAAATGTTTTCCATTTCCTTAACTATTTATATACTTCGAAGATTACTTCTTTGACATCATCTTTCCAAGTTACAAAGCCCAGGTTTCTCTCATCTTTCCTCATAACTTGCACTACAAATCAAACTCCTTGCTCTTCCTGCAGAACTTGAATGTCTTCCTTGTTTCTTGATAATCAGAACCACACATTGTACTCGAGGTACAGTCTGACCAGATCATTGTAGTTTGATCTTAGGTGGAGAATTTCTCAGATTTTGACTTTGTCTACAATAACCTAAATATCTTCAGGCATTCTAGGATGTATTTAAACTATAAGCTGCTGGATGGAGATCAGTAGCATGCAGCCTGGGTTCCGGTATGATTGAACCATGTATATATGGCTCACTATCTATCCATGAGTTCACTGGCATGTTTGGAGAGGGTAGAAACTAAATTGGCAAGGGGGTGGGTACCAGCATATAGAAATAAAAAAGAATAGGTGCACAAAGTGACAAGTGTTGGCAGCACCAAAAAAGGTACGAGCACCACGTTAAATAATAACGGACTTAGAAGGACTGAAAAATGCAAAGATAAGACTACAATCTATGAACGAAAACACAAAAATCCTAGCGAATAAAGTTGGGGAACTACAAATAGCAGCAGAAGAATATGATGAATTTAGAACAACCAACATCAATAGGGAAACAGTATTCAACAAACTATTGGCCTTGAAAGCAGACAAGTCCCCAGGGCCTGAAGGCCTAAATCCTAGGGTGTTAAAGGAAGTGGCAGTGGAAATAGTAGATCCGTTGGTTATAATATTCCAAAATTCCTTGGACACGGGAAAGGTGCCAATGGATTGGAAAAATGCTTATTCAAAAAGGGAGGCAGAATGTAGGACATTACAGACCAGTTAGTTTAACATCTGTTGTTGAGAAATTATTAGAATTCATTAAGGAAATAATATCAGGACATTTGGAATGATAAAATATAATCCATCAGAATCAGTATGGTTTTATGAAGGGTAAATCATATTTGACTAATTTGCTAGGGTTATTTGAAGATGTAACAAGCAAAGTGGATAACAGGGATCCTTTAGATGTAGTATATCTGGGCTTGGAAGGCATTTAATAAGGTGTGCACAGATGGTTAATACACGAGGTTAGATCATATGGGGTTAGAGGCAATTTATTAGCTTGGATAAAAGACTGGCCGATGGACAGGAGATAGTTGAGGTTAAAGGGGCTTTTTCTGGATGGCAAGATGTAACTAGTGGGGTGCCACAGGGTTCGGTCCTTGGGCCCCAACTATTATAATCCATATTACCAACTTGAATACAGAGATACAAGGTCCTATAGCCAAATTTGCAGATGACACTAAAATAGGTGGGACAGTAAGTTGCAATGAGGAAGGATACTAGACAAATGGATATAGATAGGTTAGGTGAGTGGGCCGAAATGTGGCAGATGGAGGTTAACGTGGAGAAGTGTGAGGTCATCCATTTTGGTCATAAAAATGGAAAGGCAACTTATTATCGAAATGGGAAGCGACTTCGGGGTGCTCCGGTGCAATGCGACTTGTCAACTAAAATAAACAATAAACATGTAATTCAGGTCATATGGTATTCAAAAAAAGCTAATTTATGTTACACATTCTGATCATCTTCAATGCCCAATAAAACATTTTGCATTTCCAAATGCAAGTGACATTAGTTTGGAATTCAGAAAGAACTCTTTGACCAGCATTTGTTTCATCAAGAAGATTTTTTCAAAATCTCAGTATAAATTTTACAATGTTATACTATAAATTTTACAATGTAAAATATAAAATAAACTTACTTTCAGTAGGGAATCTATTTTTTCTTAGTGCAAGTCTTTCGGCTTTTTTCCTAGCCTCAGCTAGGCTAAAGAGGACTCCATATACACACTGCCGTATTGGCCTATACAGCAAAGCAGCAGGAGGCAAGTCTTTATTGGCTTCATCTTCTATGCTAATTGAGATCTTAATTTCACCCTATAATTAAAAAGAAAGTATTCATCGTTAAGATACTGTAAACCATTTCCATTGTCTTTCCCTTTTATTCTTCCGTCTCCACCTCCCTTGTCCCCCATCAACCATTTTCTCTTGGCTCTGTATTTGTAGACTGTTACATCTCTAACTCCTTTCAGTTATTATGACAGGTTATTGACCTGGAACATTAAATTTGTATCTCCACAGACACTGCTTGACCTAGTGAGTGTAACCATCAATTTCTGTTTTTCATTCATTTGCATTACTTTCTCAGGCCTCTATTCGGTAAACACATGGAATCAAAAGGTTTTAAAAATCACAAGATTCACAGGGAGCAGTAATGGAAATCCTCACATGCAAGCCAACTGAAGTTAATATACTTATTGTTAATATTTCATTCAAATATCAATCATAATGAAGTGCTTCAAGAGGTTGGTCATGAAGCGCATCAACTCCATACTCCCAGAACGCCTAGATCCACTGCAATTCGCATACCGCCGCAAAAGGTCCACAGCAGTCGCCATCTCCCTGGCCCCACGCTCATCACCGGAGCATCAGACTCCTATTTATTGACTCCAGCTCCGCCTTCAACATCATAATCCCAGCCAAGCTCATAGCAAAGCTCCAAAACCTAGGACTAGGCTCCTCACTCGGCAACTGGATCCTCTACTTTCTGACCCTCAGACCACATTCAGTAAGAATAAACAACACCTCCTCCACAATAGTCCTCAATACCAGTGCCCCACAAGGCTGCGCACTTGCCCGTATTATACTCCCTGTACACACACGACTGCGTGGCAAAATTTGGTTACAACTCCATCTACAAGTTCGCTATCGACACAACTATAGTGGGTTGGATCTCGAATAACGGCAAGTCACAAACAGGCGAGAACCTAGTAGAGTGGTGCTACGACAACAATCTATCTCTCAATGCCAGCAACACTAAAGAGCTAGTCATTGACTTCAAGAAGCAAAGCACTGTACGCACCCGTCTGCATCAATGGAGCTGAGGTGGAGACGGTTAACAGCTTCAAATTCCTAGAAGTGTACATCACCAAAGCTCTGTCCTGGTCCACCACGTCGATGCTACCACTAAGAAAGCGTAACAGGGCTATACTTCCTCAGGAAACTAAGGAAATTTGGCATGTCCACACTGACTCTTACCAACTTTTACAGATGCATCATAGTAGCATCCTATCTGGTTGCATCACAGCCTGGTATGGCAACTGCTCGGCCCAAGACCACAAGAAATTTCAGAGAGTCGCGAACACAGCCCAGTCCATCACACTAACCTGCCTCCCATCCATTGACTCTATCTACACCTCCCACTGCCTGGAGAAAGCGGACAGCATAATCAAAGACACCCCCCCCCGCCCCGACTTACTCACTCTTCCAACTTCTTCCATTGGACAGGGGATACAAAATTCTGAGAACACTCACAAACAGATTCAAAAACAGCTTCTTCCATGGTGTTACCAGACTCCTAAATGACTAACCTATGGACTGACCTGATTAATACTACACTCCTGTATGCTTCACCCGATGCCGGTGTCTATGTATTTACATTGTGGACCTTGTGTTGCCCTTTTATGTATTTTCATTTTATTTTATTTTCATGTACTAAATGATCTGAGCTGCTCTCAGAAAAATACTTTTTACTGTACCTCGGTACATGTGACAGTAAACAAATCCAATCCTATCCAATCCAATATTGCTCAATATTCAACTGACATTACTATTGCACAACGTATATCTTTCAGATGTATCCTCAGGATGTAGTCAAAGTTGGCACGGTCACACTTCTTGATCCTCCCTCAAGCTATTCTGATGTGGCATAGAGTCGTGCAGCGCAGAAAGTGCCCTTCGGCCCATCGAGTCTGCATTGGCAATAACCTCGTGCTAATCCCACTTACCAGAACTTGTCCCATATCCTTAAATGTGATGGTGTTCCAAATGCTCATCCAAGTGCCTTTTAAATGTTGTGCGGTTTCCAGCCTCCACTACCTTCCCAGGCCGTGCATTCCAGATTCTCACCACCCTCACTTCTTTCTCAAATCCCCTCGAAATCTCCTGCCCCTCACCCTAAAACTATGCTCCCTTGATATTGACCCCTTAACCAAGGGGAACAGCTGCTGCCTACTTAGCCTTTCCAAACCCCTCATAATCTTATACACCCCAATCATATCCCTCCACCCCCAGCCTTCTCTGCTCTAAAGAAAAGCAATCCAAGCCTATCCAGCCTCTCTTGATAGCTCAAATGCTCTATCCCTGGCAACATCCTGGTAAATCTCCTCTGTACCCCATCAACTGCAATCATCTCCTTTCGATTAGTGCGGTGGCCAGAACTGCACACAGTACTCCAGCTGCGGTCTAACCAATATTCTGCACAGCTCCATCATAACCACCTTGCTCTTATATTCTATGTCACGATTGATAAAAGCAAGTGTCCCAAATGCCTTCTTAACTACTCTATTCACCTGCTCTGCCGCCGACAGGGATCTGTGAACAAGTACCCCAAGATCATCTGTTCCTCTGAGTTATTCATGTGGAGGTGGTACTCCACAATGGCATCAGATCAAATATTTCAGGCTTTTACCCCACCAACAAAAGAATAATGGCTGTATACCTCCAAGTCAAGATTGTGTAACACTTGGAAGTCACAGTGTTCGTAATAGTGGAGGTCCCGGCTCAGGGAGATGTTGTTGGCTTGATGAGTCACTCCACCACGCAACATTTGATAATGTCTTTGAAATAAATCGGTCATCTTCACCGAGCATGGCGTCAAGGGACTTCAATGCCACAACAATTTGATGGCCTCAACTACCCTCTCAAATCGGTGAGCAAGCAACTCAAACCACTAAACGTTTAGATTAAAACAGGGCAGAACATCTAGCATCAACCTAGGCATCAAATCTGGATGTACCAAAGACACACCCAGCTTAGTCGATGGTGAAATATTCCCCTAACTAACAACTGAGGACAGGGAGTGGGATAGCTTGATCTTGGTTTCGGACAATGCTCGGCACAACATCGAGGGCCGAAGGGCCTGTTCTGTGCTGTACTGTTCTATGTTCTATGTTCTATATGTCAAATATTCGCAGAGTTGTAGTACCACAGGTTATGCAATAGCCTCACGTAGGTACAATTCTGTGAACATGACTGTCAGTCAATGTCCCAGATTCCTTCAGCATCACTTGTGGTTATATCTTCTCTCACCAGCAGGGAGTTACAATCAGGAGGAAGCGGTCCTTGAAGTCCTCAACATCGACTATGTACTCCATATTGGCTCATAACATCATGTCAGACATGGACAAGGGAAAGCTCTCACTGCCCTCCCTCGGTTGATAAATCAGTACTCCACCATGTTGAACATCACATGGAAGAAGCATTGAGGGTAGCAAGGGCACAGATTGAACTCTGGGTGGGGAGCCTCACTAAGCAGCATTAGCAGGGGCTTGCTAGCACCACTATAGTCCAGTCCACAAGGCCATAATTGCCAAACTAAACATGCATTCCCGTAACAGCCTCCCCGAACAGGCGCCGGAATGTGGCGACTAGGGGCTTTTCACAGTAACTTCATTTGAAGCCTACTTGTGACAATAAGCGATTTTCATTTTCATTTCATTAAGTAATTATAATAATCTTTATTATTGTCACAAGTAGGCTTACAATTAACACTGCAATGAAGTTACTGTGAAAAGCCCGGTCACCACATTCTGGCGCCTGTTCGGGTACACAGAGTGAGAATTCAGAATGTCCAATTCACCTAACAACACGTCTTTCAGGACTTGTGGGAGGAAACCGGAGCACCCGGAGGAAACCCACGCAGACTTGGAGAGAACGTGTAGATTCCGCACCGACAGTGACCCAAGCTGGGAATCGAACCTGGGACCCTGGCGCTGTGAAGCAACAGTGCTAATCACTGTGTTACCGTGTCGCCCTATGTGTTAAGGGCAAGCCCTTGGCCTCGCCAAACTGTCTGGCACAAACGCCTCCTTTCCAGGAAATATTCGTTGGCGTGATGACCACACAGTCCTCGTGGAGGCTAAGTTCCACCTCTATCTCTGTATTCTTCTCTAGCTCTACAACCTACGAAGAAAACAGTGCTCCTTGAAGTCTGGCATTGTGAGCACCAATGATTACTCTATCGCCGCCTTCAGCTGCCAAGGCCGGAAGCCCTGAATTCTCTCCCTAAATTGCTCCTCCACTCTACGCTCTTTCTTCCCTCAAGGCACACCTTAAAATCTACATCTTTCAACAAACATTTGATTATTTTCTCCAATATCCCATGTCAAATGTTGCTCGATAACACTCCTATGAAGTTAATTGGTACATTATACCATACTAAAGGAATTTATAAATACAAGTAGCTCTTGTTCAGTATGAGGACACCCTTCACCATGTCATGTGACCATGCTGCCATGTGGGATGGATCTATCAGGTCCAAACTGGGCATCCTTGAGGCGCTGTGGGCCACCAGCAGTAGCGTAAGTATATTTCACTACTGTCTCTTATCTCATGGTCCACCATACCCCTCGCTGTACCATTACGATCAAGCCAGGCAACCAACCAATTCAATGAAGAGTATACATGATCACGCCAGGAGCAACACCAGGCAGACTGAATTTGGTGAAGCTACAAAACAGAGTGACATGAATGCCGAAAAGCAGAAATGCATGCAATAATGAGAGTTAAGGATTCCCAGAATCAACAGATCAGATCAAAGCTCTGCAGTCCTGTCAAATCCAAGAAGAATGGTGGCGGGCAATTAAACAACTAGGGGTAAACAATTAATAATAATAATCTTTTATTGTCACAAGTATGAAGTTACTGTGAAAAGCCCCTAATCGCCACATTCCGGCGCCTGTTCGGGGAGGCCGGTACGGGAATTGAACCCGCGCTGCTGGCCTTGTTCTGCATTACAAACCAGCTGTCCAGCTCACCTGAGCCAAACCGCAATTAAGAGGTTTCATGAATATTTCCATCCTCAATAACGATGAAGCCAGCACTAGAGTGCAAAATACAAAGCTGAAGCATTCAAACCAATTTCAGTCAGAAGTGCCGAGTGAATGGCCCCATTGTTGCATCCTCCCGAGGTCTCTACCATCAAAGATGCCGGTCTCCAGTCAAATAGATTCACTCCATATGACATAAAGAAACAGCTGAGTGCTCTGGGTGCAGCACAGGCTATGGGTCCCAGTAAAGTCCTGACTGTAGGGCTGAAGACTTGTGCTTTCTCGAACCAGCTGCATATCTAACTCCGCTGTTCCAGGAAAGCTACAATATTGGCATCTACCCGACAAAATGAAAGATTGCTCACAAATATCCAGTCCACAAACAGCAGGATAAATCTAAACTGGCCGATTACCACCCCATCAGACCACTCTCAATCATTAGAAAAGTGATCATAGTGTCGTTGACAGAGCTAGCAAGCATCATTAACTCATCAATATTCAGTTCACTGACTTGAAGTTTGGGTTCTGCCAGGGTCACTCTACTCTAGATCTCATCATAGACTCGGTCTAAACAGAAGCATAGGAGCTGAACTCCAGAGGTGACGTGAGGGTGACTGCCCTTGACATCAAGGAAGCACCTGACAGGAAAACCCACCACTAGCTGGAGTCATAGCCAACACCGAGGAAAATTGTTATGCTTCTTGGAGGCCAATCATCTCAGCCCAGGACATCACGGCAGAGGTTCATCAGGGCAGTTTGAGGCCCAACCATTTTCAGTTACTTCATCAATGACATGCTCTCCTTCATAAAGTCTGAAGTGGGGTGCACACTGATAACCTGGACAACATTCACTCTTGTGCTAGGCCTAACATCAGTAGTGGGGAAAATTCTATCGAGTATTAATATAAAAGATGTGATAATAGGACACTTACAAAATATCTAAGGTTGGACAAACAAGGTTAGACAAAGTCAACATGGATTTATGAAAGGGAAATCATGTTTGAAAACCCGTTGGAGTTTTTTAAGGGTGCAACTAGCAGAATAGATAAGGGAGAACCAGTGGCTGTGGTGTATTAGGATTTTCAGAAAGCTTTTGTTAAGAGGTTAGTGTATAAAATTAAAGCACATGAGATGAGGGCAATATAATGGCATGGATTGATAATTGGTTAGCAGACAGGAAGCAGAGAGTAGGAATAAATGGGTCTTTTCCAAAGTGGAAGGCTGCGACTAGCGGGGTCTCTCAGGGCCCCAACTATTCGCAATAGAAACATGGGGACACAGAAATTAGGAGCAGAAGTAGGCAATTCAGCCATTCGAGCCTGCTCCCCCATTCAATCAGATCATGGCTGATCTTTTCCTGGTCACAAAACCACCTCCCTACCTGTTCCCCATATCCATTAACCCGTTTTTAAATCAGAAATATATCTAACTCCTTCTTGAAACCATTTAATGTCTCAGATATGGGGCGAGTTCAACAAATTCACCACCTTTTGCGAGAAGTAGTGCCTCCTCATCCCAGTTTTAAATCTACTGTTTCTCAACCTATATCTGTGACCTCTTCTTCTAGATTGCCCCACAAGGGGGAACATTTGGTCTATGTTTGCTTTATCAATCCCTTTTAGTATTTAATATACCTCGATCAGATCCCCTCCCATCCTTCTAAACGCCAGCCAGTATAAACCCAAAATGATTCATCTCTTCTCATATGTCAATCCATTCATCCCCGGAATCAATCTGGTGAACCTCTTCTGAACTGCCTCCAATGCCGCCACATCCTTCTTCAAATAAGGAGACCAAAACTGGACACAATACACCAGGTGTGATCTCACCAACAATACTTCTCTACTTTTATACTCCAGTCCTTTTGCAAACAACGCTAACATTCCATTTGCCTTTCTTTTGAACCTGCATACAGACTTTCTGCGATTCATGAACAAAGACACCCAGATCCCTCTGTCCAGGTGCATTTTGTATCTGCTTTCCATTTAGATAATAATTTGCCTACTATTTTGCGGCCAAAATGGATAACCTCACTCTTATCCACATTAAACATCATCTGCCAAATTTTGGCCATCTCCTAGCCTTTCTATATCCAACTGTAAAATCTGTATCTCCTCTTCACTGCCTGCTTTCCCACCTATTTTAGCAACACCTGCAAATTTTGCTGTCCCTGCTTGCAGTTAATTTATATAGATTGTAAACAGTTGAAGTCAGAGGACTGAACCCTGTGGCACCCCACTAGTTAAATAGAAAGACCCATTTAACCCGACCCTCTGGTTTTCTGCCAGTCAACCAATCCTCAGTCTAATCTAGTATTATACCCCCAACGATCTCACTTTCTGAATCAATCTTTTATGCAGCAATGTACATCAATAATTTGGATGAGGGAACCAAATGTAATATGTCCATGTTTGCTTGGGAATGAGTGGCGAGGAGGATGTTAAAAGGATTCAAGGTGATTTAGACAATTTGAGTAAGTGGGAAAATACATGGCAGATGCAGTATAATGTGCAGTCAACCACTTCCGAATGAGAAACAGAACGAGAGTATTATTTAAATGATGATAGATTGGAAAATGTTGACACACAAAGAGACCAGTGTGTCCTAGTACACCAGTCACTAAAAGAAAGCATGCAGCTACAGCAAGCAGTTGAGAAGGCAAATGGTATGTTGACCCTCATTACAAGAGGATTGGAGTACAGGAGCACGGATATCTTACAACAGCTGTACATGGCTTTGGTGAGATCACACCTGGAGTAGTATGCAGTTTTGGTCTTCTTACCCACGAAAGGATATGCTAGCCATGGAGGGAGTGCAGCCAAGGTACACCATACTGATTCCTGGGATGGCAGGATTGTTACATGAGGAGAGATTGGGAAGACTAGGCCTGTATTCACTGGAGTTTAGAAGAATGAGAACATTTCCTTGAAATGTGTAACATTCTGAGAGGGCTGCACAAACTGGGTGCAAGGATGTTGATTCCTCTGGCGCGGGAGGGGGCTCTAGAACAAGAGGTCACAGTCTCAGGCTATGGGGTAGGCCATTTAGGACTGAGATGAGGAGAAACTAGGGAGAGTGAGAGAGAATGACATCGATATAAAGGATCAGCAATGATCATATTGAATGGCGGAGCAGGCTTGAAGGGCCAAGTTGCCTACTCCCTGCACCTACTGACTATGTTTCTAAGCAGTGTGACCTCATGGGTCGAATGGCCTCATTCCCACTGTAGGGATTCTATGAATTTCACAGTGACAACAACTTCCGACAAGAGAGTTTACCATCTGCCCATGACATTCAATTACATTATCACTGCTGAATCCCCCATCAACAGCTGTGGATGGCGGTCACCATTGTCCAGAAAGCTAACTATAATAGACACAAATATTGCAGCTACAAGTGTAGAATAAAGGTTGGACATTCAAACAATCACTTGAAAATGAAAAATGAAAATCGCTTATTGTCACAAGTAGGCTTTGAATGAAGTTACTGTGAAAAGCCCTTAGTCGCCACATTCTGGCGCCTGTTTGGGGAGGCTGGTACTGGAATTGAACCCTCGCTGCTGGCATTGTTAATTTGTATGTCCGTATGTAAGCAGGGATAGAAGCCTGACTGGAAATTTCAGAAATGTATTTGTGGAAAAGAGTGGCATGGATTTAGGAGGTGACAAACACTTTCAAAACATTGGAAAGGGAGCAAAGGTTTTCAAGGACTGAGGAATTGAAAGGGAGGAAACCATTCACAATACCAGTTTGCATTCACAATACCAGTTCGGGGCCAAAAGGGAAGTTCAATGGTCAGCAGCTTAGTGTTTGTGAGAGTTATGGGATTGGGAGGCTTGGAATTTTGAACAAGAACAACTTGGGGATGATCTGAGACTGGAGGAAGACATACATTTGTGGTTAAAATAAGGGTCTGGGCTTAGTGAAAGATTGGTGGCCAATGGTTAACCTGCTTTTCAACAATGACTTTGGATTTCATCAGAAGGTCACCATTGACCTGAAACTTAACTAGACCAGCCATATCAATACTGTATCTGCAAGAACAGAGCAGAAAGAGAGCACACTGGAATGAACTGCTCTAAAGCCTACAAGATTCAAGCTTTGTGGGGAATGCACTCCATTCATCCTGTATGGGCACAGCTATAACAGCATTTAAGATGCTCAACACCATTACAAGAGCTTTGTGCTTGATCAGCACACATGCCTGTGGAGTCCACTCTGTTCACAAGCAACATGCTATATGCACCGCATACATAATGTTTTGAAATAACGGAGGCAGAAGTAGGCAGTTTTTGTGATGGAACGCAGTCTTTTGTACAAGCTCATCTCACCCTATATTGGTGACATCGTCAGCCCTTTTAGGGCCAAAATGTTGGAATTCCCTCACCCACCACATCTTCAACCCCGTCTTCATGTTTAAGTCTTCCTTAATATCCATCTCTTAGACCAAGTGTTTGGTCACAAGTCCTAATGTTACATTCTTTATTTCAGCATTTATTTTTGTTTGCCTATACCTTGTGCAGTATATAGGAATGTAGCGTTTAGGAGGAATAGACAGGAGCCCATGGACCATTTGGCCTTTGGGCTTGCTCCGCCATTCAATAAGATCATGGACGTTTTTTTTTTTAAAACATTGACACAGCCACATAAATGCAAGTTGTTATTGTGTAGAGAAATTTTCTAACACAGATCCCTAACTACCCGTGGTCCTTCGTAGAAATAATCCTTTACAACTATCCTGTTTCATCTGTCATCGAACCCTGAAAACATTGTGGGTCAGATCTTCCAGTATTAGGAGCAGCAATGCTCTGAACAAGCTGCTGATGCGCACCGGTGCCCTGAGGCAATCTTAACTTGCCATGTGAACTTAACGAGGGATGATCCCTCTTGGCTCCCGGGATTGCCAGAGGGATCTTCTACCTGCTACATACAAGTACATGCACTGTAATTGTCAGGGAAGTTTCAACTTCCGATGGGTTTATTTGAACTGACTTAGACCTTAATCGAACACCTCTTACACTGATCGGAGTATCGGAGACTTGGGCTAGACACATTCTACTTACTTGAATACCTACTCAGGAATTCCTATACTTATTTGGATGCCTACTCAAGAATTCTTAATAATCTTTGGTATAACTCATTGGTTAACGGCGCAACCCAACCCACTGACCCAAATCCCCAACCCTGACCTGACAACCCACTCAATAACCCACGCCACTGAAAAACCTGAGACTGTTAAAAATCTACCTGGGTAATGACAGCTAATGTTATAAAAGGGGGACGTGTCCTCTGCATTGTTCCTTCTCCTGGATTGCTGCGCCACAGCTTTATTGTCCCAGCCAGGATGGGATGTCCCAGCTAAAAGAGCACCAAAAGGCCATCGCACCCAGCATCGCTGCTGATCAGAAGATCTGGCCCTCAACAGTCATCATTTTTTAAAACCAGTAGCTTAAATGGCACTGTTAAAATGCTTTTTGGAAGTCCAACCCTATATCCTCCATTAAATTCCTAATGCCTATACATTCAATTTTTCACAGTAGCTATGGTTTCTAAACAGTAACTTTTACAATAAAGCAGCTTCATTGGAAATAGTGGGCAGTATTTGGGCCTACCTTTGTGAGCACCTGAAATACATAAGGATACATCAATCCTTTCCTGTGTCTGTGTTCAGCAACTCTTAGTACCTCTGGAGCTACCATTGGCACAGGAGGGGTGGTTATATCCATGTGGTTTCTTGTAGGCACCGAGAGGAGAGATGGAATTTGATCAGTGTTGATTTGGCTTAGCCTGCTTCCAGCTGATGCAGAGGAAACCTTTGTATCTACTTGGCTCCCGGGATTGCCAGAGGGATCATCTACCTGCTACATAAAGTAGCCATTAGTACATTCTGCTAGGGTCAAAGAACACATCCCTATTAAATAATTTTTTTTAAAGTACTATACAAATCTACATTTCCAAAAAAATACTACAATGTGAAACAATGAGTCAGTAAACTAGCACTCGTGTGCTGTAGGTATCAGATTACTACGTTTGAGCCAGCTTCCAGCAACACCACTTTACATTGGCAGCTGCACGATGCTTTACATTCAAACAAAGCTGAACTTTGCCATATGAACTTAAAATTAAGTGTCTTGTGATTTTTCAAATGGAGGATTGATCTTCATTATGCACATCACTGACCAAATGAGGAATAATAGACTTGGTATTCGTAAAAAAAAAGACTGACTCACATTTTTGTAAATTGCCCAAGATAATAAATACACACTGCAATATTCTGAATAATCAACATGCTTGTATTGTACGTATTTATGGAAGTGTCAATTAAGACCACAATACCTTTGTTTCATTGCGAATACAAACACTTTTCTGATGCCCTCCTCCAGATGTTTTTTCTGGAGCTTCAGATTGATTTCCAGATTTTTCCCAAGCTAATACATGCCCAACTTGGTGATGTAGTTCAGTAACATGACTAAGGAAAGAAAATCGACAAATACCAACATTGAAACTGCTCTGCTCAAAACTTGACATCTAAAGACTAGAAAAACAAATACAATATTATTTTC
Source organism: Scyliorhinus torazame (assembly GCF_047496885.1). Taxonomy (NCBI): domain Eukaryota; kingdom Metazoa; phylum Chordata; class Chondrichthyes; order Carcharhiniformes; family Scyliorhinidae; genus Scyliorhinus; species Scyliorhinus torazame. The sequence goes on along the minus strand of NC_092719.1, from coordinate 180,302,240 downwards.
AATTTGCAGGTTATTGTTTCCTCCATAGCCCTATTTTACAACCTCTTTTTCCTATTGCTTCACCTAACTAATTCCACAATCTTCCTCCTCACCGAGATGATTGGCATCCATAATCCCAAGTTTTTACATTGTCCAAGCTTTTCTCCCAAAAACACCTGCCAAGACAGCGAATCCATTATTTCTTTCTCACTCCTTTAGTCTATTTCAGTTCAATACTTGGGACACACACACATTGATATGCTGCGCATTTGCTCAGTGAACGGGGAAGATATCTTATTAGGGACACTGATTTGTCATTGCTGATCTGTGTTTCAAGGATCGGCATGGTGGCACAGTAGTTAGCGCCTGGGATCCGAGTTCAATTCCAGCCTTGGGTGACTGTTTGCGTGGAGTTTGCACTTCCCCCCAGAACAAAGATGTGGTTAGGTTGGGTTACGGGGATGAGGCAGGGGAGTGGGTCTAAGTAAGGTGCTCTTTCAGAGGGTTGGTGCAGATTCAATGGACTGAATGGCCTCCTTCTGCACTGTATGAATTCTATGATGAAATGTTTTGATTATGCAAATCATATTGCAGAAATATGATTCAAATTGGGAATAGATGCATTGGCCAAATGGGTCTAACCATCTTGCGGCAGAACCTCACAAATCAATGACATAAATCACAAAATAATCAAATGTAATTAAATACAATGCATCCAATTTCATTATTTGACTAAACCTCATTGCATACTAATTTCAAAGCAAAATGTAACAAATTCTAAAAGTAATTTTGTACTCGAAAGTCACGCAACCAGTTCCTTAAAATGATTGAAATTGCTTTTCTATTCTCGTGAAAAGTTTTTTGCAAAAAGCAACCACGTCATTTATCAAATGCAGATTTTCTCTAACTATTCAAGTGCTAATAAAACTACAGCATACTTTGGACCTTGCAGGAGCTTTCCACACATTTGTTCAACACATTTTATTTTATTAAACATTGGCAGCATCTATTCACAGATCAAAAAATAATCAGCTGTAGACATTTTTCAAGTTAATCTTAAATATACAGCATCAGTGGATATAATTTGTAGCTCCAGCTCTAAACTGAATTTTGTATATCTGTGATTAATGTTTTAAATCATTGCTATTCAGCTTCCACAGCAAGTACCATTTTTACACCTAACACACAAAAATGTGCCTTAAATCTCAATGGCTGAGTTTTACAAAATATTACACATTAAGAAAAGTACACTGAAGATCATTCACCCATCGATAGCATTCTCCAAGCTCTAGTAAGTGGGAAATAATTAATTATTCATTAAAATCCAACCAGTTTTGATGATACTTGCTCTCACCATAATTGTTATTTTTTTTAGAAAATATTTTATTCAAGGCATTTTCACAATACACACAAAAAAAAAATCAGAAGAACAACAGAACTCAATGAACAACCACACCCCGCCTGGCCCCCTGACGCCAACCCCCACCTCAGTTTAACCCCTTGCTGACCCGTCAACACCTCTGGGTGAACCCCTCTGCCGACCCCCTCAGAACAAACTTGACCTTCTCCAGCCTCAGGAATTCTGCCAGGTCGCTCACCCACACTCCTGCTTTCGGTGACTCAGGGTCTCGCCACCCTAGCAAAATCGGTCTCCGAGCTATCAAGAAGGCAAAGGCCAATACATCGGTCTCGTTCACCTCCCTGGACTCCCGGGTCTTCCAACAAACCAAACATAGTCACTCTGGACTCGGAACTACCTCCACACCCAGTACCTCAGACATCATGTCAGATAACTCCCCACCCTTCCAAAAATTTTGGACACGCCCAGAACATGTGATGTGATTTGTGGGCTCCCCAGTGCACCGCCACACCGATCCTCTACGTCCGCAAAGAACATACTCATCCTCGCCAGTCATATGAGCCCTATGCATCAGTTTAAACTGGATGAGGCTTAACCTTGCGCATGACGAGGACGCGTTCACCCTCCGCCCACGTCTTGGCTCCCAACTCTCCTTCCAACTCCTCTTCCCACTTACCCTTAATGTCCCCCACCAGGGCTCCATCCTATTCCATTAATCCCTTGTAGATATCCTACACCTTCCCCTCCCCTATTTCGACCTTTGACGGCACCTTGTCCTGCAACCCCAGGGGCGGCAGTCCAGGAAAGGACGGCACCTCTCTCCTTATGAAATCCCGAACCTATAGGTAGCTAAAGCCATTCTCCCTGGACAATTCATACACTTCCTCCAGGTCATCTAGTCCCGCAAATTTTCCCCCTATAAACAAGTCCCCAAAGCGCTCAAACCCCGCCTGCTGTCGCCACCTAAACCTTGCATCCAGCCCTGCCGGCGCTGGTGTTACATTTCATACCAAGACTAAATATAGTGGATGGGAAATAATGGCCATCTTTTTATCTATGAAAAGTGTTTGCTCAAGACAATTTTCATGTGTTCTGCAATTCTTACATAATGGAACAAATAGATTAAAAAGAATATTTTCCTCACCACAAAGCTGCTATCTCAGATCCCGGTTTTAATTTCTCGGAAATACCCTGCACTCCTGTGTTTAATTTGCCTGTATTTTCGTTCGTACATGATGTTATATATTTGTCAGATAATTTCAAAAAATACTAAGAAGGTTTGGAGTTGCGTTGCAGTTTTGAAACTTGTTTTATACAGGTCTCCATACTGATTTCTTTGATCCAACGGTATTAATATTTTACAAACTGATTAATGCTTTCACACTTTTGAACTGTTCAAACCAATCTACACGCTGCAAAATCAGTGACAAACTCATGCTGTGCCACCATTTAATCTGACAGCGTTTAATTTCCGCTTCCAATCAAAAATAATCTTTTATCAATAGGTTTTTCATCTAGCTATACAAAGAATCTGCATTTCATTAGAAAACCCACGCTGGTTTAATAAAATAATGCTTCAGGAATAGAGGTCTATTTAGAAAATCTTACTTTCAGTTTAACACCTTCAATGCAACATTATCAACAAATGAATTAAACACTTACTTAGTAGCACCTCTGTTTTCCTCATTGTCGGAGGAGGAAGATGTTGAAGAAGCGGGGAAAAATGGAGCCTCTATGCCACAGTGATTTGGACTCACAGCTGACGCTGTAGAAATATTTGGTGAGGAACGCTCATACAAAGGGGTGTGCTTTCCTTCGTGAGGAATGTTACTGTAATTGTTGGTGGATTCCAGAGTGAGGCTGGGGTCAGGCAGCGCAGGCTGGTATGTACCCATTGATGAAGGCTGATCTTTGTTTCCCGAATACAAGTCTGGAGTTCCTGGTCCTGCAGTGGTAGCCTGGCCAGCTAATTGTTGGCCCTGTCAGAATAACAGAATTAAATAATGTTACTTCAGAATTGTTATTAGTCTTTGAATATGGTTCAGCTCTACAAATAAATACATATAGTTTCAGATATAGAAAGCTACATTACTTAATATCGCAAAAATAATCTGTGATTCTAAATTGTTTTGGGACATTGAGAGGCTGAAAAGGTACTATATAAATGCCAGCCCTTTCTTCCTCCTTACCTATTTAAGCATTTGGCATTGGACAAAAAGTCTTTATGATCAGATAGTGCTCCCAGTCTCACCTACATAACTGAACATTTAAATCAATTTTTCATTAGATGCAGCAGGTTAAAGCACTACATTAGCTTAAACACATCAGTAAGCTGCAAAATGCATCAAGTCAGCAAAAGTAACAAGGGAGGAAGGAAGATCTGCAAGCACCCAGGTGGAAACATCACCATTTGTTCAATTACCATAAGCAGTCGAAGTATTCAAAATCATTCATGAAAAGCTGAGTTCTCCATCAACCAGGTCCCCTCTTTATAAAATTAACTTCAAGGTGCATTGAGGATTTGCACTTGGGCTTCCTGCCATAAAATGCTGTTGCTTCAAACTTTTTGCAAATTTTGCAAGCTCACATCAAAACTTCAAAACCTAGGACTTGATCCATGACTTCCTGACCCATAGACCACAATCAGTAAGGATAAACAACAACACCTCCTCCACGATAGTCCTCAATATCAGGGCCCCGCAAGGCTGCGTACTTAGCCCCCGACTATACTCCCTAGAGTAAGAGTTAAAGTCCAATAGGTTTATTTGGAATCACTAGCTTTCAGAGCGTAGCTCCTTCATCAGGTGAGACCAGATGACCCTTTGACTCAAAATGTTAGCTCTTTTCTCTCCCTACAGATGCTGCCAGACCTGCTGAGATTTTCCAGCATTTTCTCTTTTGGTTTCAGATTCCATCATCTGCAGTAATTTGCTTTTATTTAAAAAAATAAACTTTGTAGAAAACTTAGTTCAGAATAGTACTGAAGGAGCGCTGCACCATGAAAGATGTAATCGAACTAAGGGCTAATCTGCCTGGCAGGAGATCATAATAGATCCCATGGCACTATTCTTAGAAGAGCTGGGGTGTTCTGTGACCTGTCCAACACTTCTCCCACAAAAAATACCACTAAAGCAGAATATCTTCCTTTTGTTCTTATTGCTGTTTGTAAGAAACTGTTGGGAACAAATTGGTTACATGAAGCATTTCAAAAGTGCATCACTGGATTTTAAGTGCTCCGAGTAAGCCTATGGACATCAAGAGCGCTCTGTAAAGCTCTATTGCTATTTTCTTTCTGTGGCATCAAAATCACAAATGAAATCCAGCAGTAAATAGGAATGTAAAATGTTATCATTTTAAATAATGGCTGTGTTTCCTGCCAATGCCGTGCATGTGTAGTTCGATAATGTTGCTTTGTGACATCATTTGAAACAGACTCGGCAGCAGCCAGGATCATAGATGGTGCTGCTGAAATCATTAAAGTTGGACGGTGGCGTCCTTTTAATGTGCACGGAGTATGAATTTGTAATTCAAAGAAGGTTAATTCTAGGAGATTTAACATCTGAAAACACAGAGCCAACTGAGGAGCAATAAAGAATGCCAAGAAGCCGGAATTGTAGCAAATCAAAATGAGTTGCAGGAGCTGTAGGGGGTCACAGAGGCAGGGACGGGTGTGGGGCAAGTTGGTACGGTTTTTAGGGGCTGCAGAAATGATCAGAGATAGGGAAAATGCAGGAGGGCTCCCCACTGAGTGCGTCAGATTTCATGGTGGCTTTGCATGGTGCCAGTCACTGCACCATTCGGTGGCCTCTTTTGTTGTGAACTTGTGGAAGGCCTGCTGGTGGAGAAAGAGAGTGTAGGCCTCTCTTTCATCACAGCCATAAAAATAAATGCTGAATTCTGAAGTTCACACATGCGTGATCAGCACACCCTTTGACAGTAATGTCATTGGTGCGTGGTCATTGGCAGGCTGACCACAGCAAGGATTATGAGCATGTGTGGAACTGTACAACTGCGTAGAATATGTCAACTACTCCTGGGATCTAACCCCAGCCAAGAAAAGTGAGATATATGTTTTGCCAATATGCCCACCATTCTAACAAGGATGTTGGCATCTTATTGAAAACATTATAGAAGTGACTGCAATTAATGGTATAACTCAAATGAATCAACCTTACCATAGTCTTTGCCTGAAGATGAGGTTGTGGAATGTTAAGCATATGTGGATAGTGTGGTACAACAGCAGGCACTCCAAATTGATTCAGTCTCATTCCTGAAGTGTAGGAATAAAATTAAAAAGTTGTAATAAACTCAGCAAATATACAACTGCTCTTAGAAGTATTTTCTTACCTTTGATATCTGATACTTTGTGAAAGTGCATACTACCTAATGCATGTGCACAAACCGTGAACTACATGAGTACTGAAGTCAATTTCATCACAGCATTTAAGAAATACAATGACAAAAAGTTGAAACAAATAGGCTGGTTTAGCACACTGGGCTAAATCGCTGGCATTGAAAGCAGACCAGGGCAGGCCAGCAGCACGGTTCAATTCCCGTACCAGCCTCCCCGAACAGGCGTCGGAATGTGGTGACTAGGGGCTTTTCACAGTAACTTCATTTGAAGCCTACTTGTGACAATAAGCGGTTTTTATTTCATTTTTTCAAATAGAGAGAAAGAGGATGGGAGTACACAGCTTCAATGTGATGCTTTGACAAAGGGTCATCTGGACTCGAAACGTTAGCTCTTTTCTCTCCCTACAGATGCTTGGGTCCTTCCAACTTGGAAGTAGTTAAGCTTTCAGAATATACGAGATACTAAACAGAATAGGGTACGTCACTCCTGAATGCTATTTCAAGTTAATGACGGATGTCAAAAAGATGTTCACAAAGAATGGGCACATGTGTAGTTATTTTCTTGGAAGGCAATTGCCAAAAAGTTGAGTAACTCAGAAGTAGTTCGAAGATATCGAAAATGCAATAAAAGATTTCCACGAAAGCACACGCTAGATGTGTGAAATGGCCTCCTGTACACTTACTATTTCAATGCAAATTTGAAAATTAAATGGACTAGCTCTGTGCATTCAGTTGACAAGTTGGTACAGAACTGCTAGGTACAGATTAACAAAAGGAGAATGTAAAGCTATCAGGTAACAGCACGATTGACAACCACTGATAACTATTCTATAATTGAACCATGAATGATCAAGTCTCTGAAAGTGCAAATCATACATCTAGATATGGGCCTTTCCTATAAATTATGATATTTCTTAATTTTTAAAGGAAAACAAAACACCAACATGTTTGCCTGTAAAATCATAATAGGAGTAAAAACTCAAACAAGGAAGTATGGGCGTACAATTTTATCAGGAAAATTTCTGCAAAATGTAAACACAATATTTAACTTTGAAGTTTTAAGTTATAATAATATTTATTATTGTCACAAGTAGGCTTACATTAACACTGCAATGAAGTTACTGTGAAAATCCCCTAGTCACCACATTCCGGTGCCTGTTCGGGTACACAGAGGGAGAATTCAGAATGTCCAATTCACCTAACAGCACGTCTTTCGGGATTTGTGGGAGGAAACCGGAGCACCCAGAGGAAAGCCACACAGACATGGGGCGAACGTGCAGACTACGCAGACAGTGGCCGAAGCTGGAATCAAACCTGGGACCCTGGCGCTGTGAAACAGTGCTACCCACTATGCTACCGTGAAGAAAAACGTATTTCATTCTGCAAAACTATATTAAAACTGTGAAATAAAGGTATAACTCTCAAAAAAAGTACATCAAACTTCCCTACAACAGAATCGCCCATCATTTCATACTCCAGTACAAAGAACAAAGAACAATACTGCACAGGAACAGGCCCTTCGGCCCTCCAAGTCTGTACTGGTCATGATACCAACCGTTGCCCAAAACCCTCAGCACGTCCTTGTGCTGTATTCCTCTATACCCATCCTATCCATGTGTTTGTCAAGATGCCTTTTGAACACCGTTAATGTATCTATTTTTATAGACATACGTACCTGGGAAAGGCATTGGACCATGTTGAAATAACGGAGGCTTGCTTGCAATGGAGTAATATTCAACTGCTCTCTTGAATTGTTCAATTTTATCTTCTGTCCTAGACTGAAAAGAGATCATACAAGCCATAATAATCCACAGCATACATAAATGTATTTAAAAAAAACTATAATTAAATTATTTTCAGCCAATGCCCGACACTTGGTATCCAAGTTAAAATAAAATGGCTTGCCGGTGGATGGATGTTGGCAACCATTGCTATTCCTGTACTAATGAATATAGTCCTCAAAATGGCACAAAATTACATGAAGTGTGGGAGTTGTTTCATAAAGAGAAAAGAATTGCCATTGGGAGAGCAGTATATAATAGTTTTGTTTGGCTCAATCCTGAATGCCCACATTTTCTAGTACTATTTAAATATTTAAAAGTGCAGGAATGTGATGATTATTGGGGCTACTCATACATAAGATCATTATCTCATGCTATTATCAATCATCATTTAACTCGCTTCTGTTATCTATTCATCCACTTTACTGCCAGATATACAACTGACGTCAGCAAACAGTGGACCCAGTAAATAGACACTGGGTAAGACAATTGCATTCTCAATGCAATCCAGAGGCATTTGCTGTGAATGCTCACAAATATCTAGTGAGACAATCCAGTTTAATTGTGATACTGCAACCAAAGGGCCATCTAAAAGCAAATGGTCACTCGATGAATGTACCAATAGACAACCATCAATCATGATACTGGGGATCCAGGTGGGAGATATATGATTGTGGGTGGGGTATTGGAAGGGGCACCCGTAGTGTTGGTAAACGTGTATGACCCAAATTGGGATGACGTGGGTTTTATGAGTGGGTTGCTGGCAGCAATCCCGGATTTGGCCGCGTACCAGTTGATCATGGGAGGAGATTTTAACTGTGTCCTGGAGCTGAGAACATAGAACATAGAAAAATACAGCACAGAACAGGCCCTTCGGCCCACGATGTTGTGCCGAACCTTTGTCCTAGATTAATCATGGATTATCATTGAATTTACAGTGCAGGAGGCCATTTGGCCCATTGAGTCTGCACCGGCTCTTGGAAAGAGCACCCTACCCAAAATCAAAACCTCCACCCAACACTAAGGGCAATTTTGGACACTAAGGGCAATTTATCATGGCCAATCCACCTAACCTGCACATCTTTGGACTGTGGGAAGAAACCGGAGCACCCGGAGGGAACCCACGCAGACACGGGGAGGATGTGCAGACTCCGCACAGTGACCCAAGCCGGAATCGAACCTGGGACCCTGGAGCTGTGAAGCAATTGTGCTATCCACAATGCTACCGTGCTGCCCTTAAGAACAAATAAATCTACATTATATCATTTTACCGTAATCCATGTACCTATCCAATAGCTGCTTGAAGGTCCCTAATGTTTCCGACTCAACTACTTCCACAGGCAGTGCATTCCATGCCCCCACTACTCTCTGGGTAAAGAACCTACCTCTGACATCCCCCCTATATCTTCCACCATTCACCTTAAATTTATGTCCCCTTGTAATGGTTTGTTCCACCCGGGGAAAAAGTCTCTGACTGTCTACTCGATCTATTCCCCTGATCATCTTATAAACCTCTATCAAGTCGCCCCTCATCCTTCTCCGTTCTAATGAGAAAAGGCCAAGCACCCTCAACCTTTCCTCGTAAGACCTACTCTCCATTCCAGGCAACATCCTGGTAAATCTCCTTTGCACCTTTTCCAAAGCTTCCACATCCTTCCTAAAACGAGGCGACCAGAACTGTACACAGTACTCCAAATGTGGCCTTACCAAAGTTTTGTACAGCTGCATCATCACCTCACGGCTCTTAAATTCAATCCCTCTGTTAATGAACGCTAGCACACCATAGGCCTTCTTCACAGCTCTATCCACTTGAGTGGCAACTTTCAAAGATGTATGAACATAGACCCCAAGATCTCTCTGCTCCTCCACATTGCCAAGAACTCTACCGTTAACCCTGTATTCCGCATTCATATTTGTCCTTCCAAAATGGACAACCTCTCACGTTTCAGGGTTAAACTCCATCTGCCACTTCTCAGCCCAGCTCTGCATCCTATCTATGTCTCTTTGCAGCCGACAACAGCCCTCCTCACTATCCACAACTCCACCAATCTTCGTATCGTCTGCAAATTTACTGACCCACCCTTCAACTCCCTCATCCAAGTCATTTTCATTTCATTTCATTAATGAAAATCACAAACAGCAGAGGACCCAGAACTGATCCCTGCGGTACGCCACTGGTAACTGGGATCCAGGCTGAAAATTTGCCATCCACCACCACTCTCTGACTTCTATCGGTTAGCCAGTTCGTTATCCAACTGGCCAAATTTCCCACTATCCCATGCCTCCTTGCTTTCTGCATAAGCCTACCATGGGGAACCATATCAAATGCCTTACTAAAATCCATGTACACTACATCCACTGCTTTACCTTCATCCACATGCTTGGTCACCTCCTCAAAGAATTCAATAAGACTTGTAAGGCAAGACCTACCCCTCACAAATACGTGCTGACTATCCCTAATCAAGCAGTGTCTTTCCAGATGCTCAGAAATCCTATCCTTCAGAACCCTTTCCATGACTTTGCCTACCACCGAAGTAAGACTAACTGGCCTGTAATTCCCAGGGTTATCCCTCGTCCTTTTTTTGAACAGGGGCACAACATTCGCCACTCTACAATCCCCTGGTACCACCCCTGTTGACAGTAAGGACGAAAATATCATTGCCAACGGCTCTGCAATTTCATCTCTTGCTTCCCATAGAATCCTTGGATATATCCCGTCAGGCCCGGGGGACTTGTCTATCCTCAAGTTTTTCAAACTACCCAACACATCTTCCTTCCTAACAAGTATTTCCTCGAGCTTAACAGTCTGTTTAACACTGTCCTCTCCAACAATATGGCCCCTCTCATTTGTAAATACAGAAGAAAAGTACTCGTTCAAGACCTCTCCTATCTCTTCAGACTCAATACACAATCTCCCGCTACTGTCCTTGATCGGACCTACCCTCACTCTAGTCATTCTCATATTTCTCACATATGTGTAAAAGGCCTTGGGGTTTTCCTTGATCCTACCCGCCAAAGATTGTTCATGCCCTCTCTTAGCTCTCCTAATCCCTTTCTTCAGTTCCCTCCTGGCTATCTTGTATCCCTCCAACGCCCTGTCTGAACCTTGTTTCCTCAGCCTTACATACGTCTCCTTTTTCCTCTTAACAAGACATTCAACCTCTCGTTAACCATGGTTCCTTCACTCGATCATCTCTTCCCTGCCTGACAGGGACATACATATTAAGGACACGTAGTACCTGTTCCTTGAACAAGTTCCACATTTCACTTGTGTCCTTCCCTGACAGCCCATGTTCCCAACTTATGCACTTCAATTCTTGTCTGACAACATCGTATTTACCCTTCCCCCAATTGTAAACCTTGCCCTGTTGCACGCACCTATCCCTCTCCACTACTAAAGTGAAAGTCACAGAATTGTGGTCACTATCTCCAAAATGCTCCCCCACTAACAAATCTATCACTTGCCCTGGTTCATTACCAAGTACTAAATCCAATATTACCCCTCCTCTGGTCGGACAATCTACATACTGTGTCAGAAAAGCTTCCTGGACACACTGCACAAACACCACCCCATCCAAACTATTTGATCTAAAGAGTTTCCACTCAATGTTTGGGAAGTTAAATTCACCCATGACTACTACCCTGTGACTTCTGCACCTTTCCAAAATCTGTTTCCCAATCTGTTCCTCCACATCTCTGCTACTATTGGGGGCCTATAGAAAACTCCTAACAAGGTGACTGCTCCTTTCCTATTTCGGACTTCAACCCATACTACCTCTGTAGGCTGATACTCCTCGAACTGCCTTTCTACAGCTGTTATACGATCTCTAATTAACAATGCCACCCTCCCACCTCTTTTACCACCCTCCCTAATCTTATTGAAACATCTATAACCAGGGACCTCCAACAACCATTTCTGCCCCTCTTCTATCCAAGTTTCCGTGATGGCCACCACATCGTAGTCCCAAGTACCGATGCATGCCTTAAGTTCACCCACCTTATTCCTGATGCTTCTTGCGTTGAAGTATACACACTTCAACCCATTTCTGTGCCTGCAAGTACTCTCCTTTGTCAGTGTTCCCTTCCCCACTGCCTCATTACACGCTTTGGCGTCCTGAATATCGGCTACCTTAGTTGCTGGACTACAAATCCGGTTCCCATTCCCCTGCCAAATTAGTTTAAACCCTCCCGAAGAGTACTAGAAAACCTCCCTCCCAGGATATTGGTGCCCCTCTGGTTCAGATGCAACCCGTCCTGCTTGTACAGGTCCCACCTTCCCCAGAATGCGCTCCAATTATCCAAATACCTGAAGCCCTCCCTCCTACAGCCACGTCTTCAGCTGCACTCTCTCCCTATTCCGAGCCTCGCTATCACGTGGCACCGGCAACAAACCAGAGATGACAACTCTGTCTGTCCTGGCTTTTAACTTCCAGCCTAACTCCCTAAACTCGTTTATTACCTCCACACCCCTTTTCCTACCTATGTCGTTGGTACCAATGTGCACCACGACTTCTGGCTGCTCCCCCTCCCCCTTAAGGATCCTGAAGACACGATCCGAGACATCCCTGGCCCTGGCACCCGGGAGGCAACATGCCTTCCGGGAGTCTCGCTCGCGACCACAGAATCTCCTATCTATTCCCCTAACCACTGAATCTCCTACAACTATTGCTTTTCTATTCTCCCCCCTTCCCTTCTGAGCGCCAGGGCCAGACTCAGTGCCAGAGTCCTGGCCGCTAGGGCCTTCCCCCTGTGGGTCACCCCCCCAACAGCATCCAAACCGGTATACTTGTTTTGAAGGGGAACGGCCACGAGGGATCCCTGCACTGTCTGCCTGTTAGTTTTTTTCCCCTGACTGTAACCCAGCTATTCTCGTCCTGTACCTTGGGTGTGGTTACCTCCCTGTAACTCTTCTCTATCACCCCCTCTGCCTCCCGGATGTTCCGAAGTTCATTCAGCTTCAGCTCCAGTTCCCGAACACGGTCTTTGAGGAGCTGGAGTTGGGTGCACTTCCCGCAGGTATAGTCAGCGGGGACACCGGTGATATCCCTCACCACCCACATCCTACAGGAGGAGCATGCAATTGGCCTAGCCTCCATCCCCTCTTACCTTACAGAATATAGCTGCCCTGTGGACCAACTGGATCTCCGCCCTCTGACTCTGCTCCCAGTGAGCTGCACTCTCTCTAAACTCCTGGCTCTCTTCTCACTCTTTGCGGAAATGTAGGAAACAAAATGAAAGGAGCACCTTACTCCTTCCTCACCTAACTCCCTCAGTCACCAAACTCTCACTATAGCACTCAAATGCACCAAATTCAGCACTCCCTCGGTCACCAAACTCTCACTTTAGCACACAAATGCACCAAATTCAGCACGCAGTGCAAACAAAGTCTGCACTGTAGGGGATCACTTTTATACTGTGAATCTAGCCGCTGAAAACTGGCCTAATCCAATTAACTAATTAACAAGCTCCAGGGTGGATAGATCGAGCCCCAGGTCAATGGGGAGGGTACGAATGGCAAGGGAGCTGCGGGGATTTATGGAGAGGATGGGTCTGGTGGGTCCATGGCGCTTTCGGAACTCAGGGGGGAGTATTCCTTCTTTTCACACGTCTATAAGGTGTATTCGAGGATTGATTACTTTGTAGTGAGTCGGGAGATTTTGGTTGGGGTGGAGGGGGCAGAGTATGCGGGGATAGTTATCTCGGACCATGCACCCCACTGGCTGGATATTCGGTTCAGTACGGGACGAGAGCAGAGGCCGGGGTGGAAGTTTGACTCGGGGTTGTTGGCGGATGGAGGTTTTTGTGATAAAGTGCGGTTGGCGATTAGGGAGTATGTGGAGTTCAATCAGAATGGGGAGGTGTCGGCAGGCATTTTTTGGGAAGAACTGAAGGCAGTGGTCCGGGGATAACTTATCTCATTTACGGTTCGTGCGAATAAGGAGAGGGCGGAACATGACCGTCTAGTAAGCGAGATAGTGAAGGTGGACAGGGAATATCCCAGGGTGCCCACCGTGGAGGGATTGGCGAGGAGGAAAAAGTTGCAGGAGCAATTTGACAGGCTGACAACAGGGAGGGCGGTAGGGCAGCTGCGTAGGGCAAGAGGGGTGCAATACGAGTATGGGGAGAAGGCGAGCCGTATGCTGGCACACCAGCTGCAGAGGCAGGCTGCGTCCAGGGAAATATTGAAGATCCGGACTGGGGCTGGGGATGTGGTGTCAGAGCCAGGGAAGATAAATGAGGCATTTAGGGAGTATTACTAGGGACTTTATGAGACTTTACCTGGAGGAGAGGAGGGGGACATGGGGCGGTTTGTGGACCAGCTGGAATTTCCCCAGGTGGAGGAAGCAAAGAGGCAGGCGTTGGAGAAGCCACTGGGGCTGAGGGAGGTGTTGGATAGTATCAATGGTATGAAGTCGGGGAAGGCCCCTTAGCCGGATGGGTACCCGACAGAATTTTATAAGGAATTTGCAGCGAACCTGACACCACATCTGTTGGGGGCATTTAATGAAGCACTGGAGAAGGGAGAGTTGCCGGAGACGATGAAGCAGGCAGTAATCACACTAATCCCAAAAATAGGGAAGGATCCGGTGGGATGTGGGTCGTATAGACCCCATATCACTACTGAACACGGATGTGAAAGTATTGGCTAAGTTGTTGGCAGGGAGGGTGGAGGAATGTGTCCCGGGGGTGATTGCAGAAGATCAAACAGACTTTGTGAATGGCAGGCAGCTCGCGAGTAATATAAGATGGCTGTTGAATGTGGTGATGAATCCGTCAAGAGCACTGATACCGGAGGTGGTGGTGTCCATGGATGCGGAGAAAGCATTTGATTGGGTGGAGTGGCAGTACTTGTTCGAAGTTTTGGGAAGGTTTGGGTCTGGGCTGAGATTTGTAGCATGGGTGCGGTTGCTGTATGTGGCGCCAAGAGCGAGGGCGAGAACGAATGATATGAGTTCACAAAGCTTTGACTTACACAGGGGTACGAGGCAGGAGTGCCCGCTGTCACTGCTGCTGTTTGCGCTGGCCATAGAGCCATTGGCGATGGCTCTCAGGGGGTTGGCAGAGTGGCAGCAGATAATGAGGGGACAGAGGGAGTATCGGGTGTCGCTCTAAGCCGATGACCGCCTGCTGTATGTTTTGGATCCTTTGGAGAATATGGGAAGGATTATGGGCCTGTTGGGGAGGTTTGGAGGGTTCTCGGGATACAAGCTGAATGTAGGGAAAAGCGAGGTATTCCCGATGAATGAGCTGGCACAGTGGGCTAATTTAGGGGGGAATGCCATTTACGGTAGAGGGGGATAGGTTTAGGTACTTGGGGATTCAGGTAGCGAGGGAATGGACGGGGCTCCATAAGTGGAACTTAACGAAGCTGGTGGAGGAGGCCAGGGAGGATCTTAAGAAGTGGGATACACTGCACTTAATGTTGGCGGGGAGGGTCCAAGTGGTGAAAATAAATATTCTGCCGAGGTTCTTGTTTATCTTTCAGGCTCTCCCGATCTTTATACCAAAGGCCTTTTTTCGGAAAGTGGGCACAATCGTCTCTGACATTGTATGGGCGGGGAAGGTGCCGAGGGTGGGGAGGAGCCTGCTACAGAGGCAGAGGCAGTAGGGGGGGGTTGGCATTGCCAACTTGCTTCATTATTATTGGGTGGTGAATATGGACAAGGTGCGGCGGTGGTGGGAAGGAAAAGGGGTAGAGTGGGTTAGGATGGATCTTGTAAGGGGTCTAGTTTGAGGGCTATGGTGACGGCAGCTTTGCCAATAGCTCAGAGTAGGTATTCAGGGAGCCCAGTGGTCCATGGTGAAGATATGGAATCAGCTAAGGAGGCATTTTAGGGTGGAAGGGATATCGGTGCTAACACCGCTGTGCGAGAATCATTGGTTTGAGCAGGGAGTGGGGGGGCGGATAGTGTATACAGGAGGTGGAGGGAAGTGGGGCTGGTCAAGGTGAGGGATTTGTATTTGGAGGATGGGTTCGCCAATCTGGAGGAGCTAAGGGGGAGGGTAGAGCTGCTGAAGGGTAGTGAGTTCAGGTATCGACAGGTTAGGGACTTTGCAAAAAAGGTCTGGAAGGGGTTCCCTAGATTGACGGGATACACCCTGCTGGAGCGACTGCTGCTTCTGAATGTGGGAGGGGTGGGAAGAATTGGGGATATATATAAGTGGCTGGGGGAGCAGGGAGGTGAGTGGGTGGTGAAGATCAAGGAGAAATGGGAAGCGGAGTTGGGAATGGAGATCAATTGGAGAGTATGGAGTGAGGCACTGCGAAGGGTAAACGGGACATCCTCTTGTGCAAGGATGAGCCTGATACAGTTCAAGGTGGCACACAGGGTGCATACGACTCCGGCGAGAATGAGTGGGTTCTTTCAGGGGGTAGCAGATGAGTGTGAGAGGTGTGGGCGGGGGCCAGCGAATCATGCGCACATGTTTTGGGGTTGTGAAAAATTGTGAAGATTTTGGGCGAGAGTGTTCGCGGACTTAGCCAGGATAGTGGAGGAGGGAGTAGACCCAGACTCTTTGGTGGCTATATTTGGGGTTTCAGAGAAACCGGAGCTCATAGAGAGGAGGAAGGCCGATGTCATGGCCTTCGCCTCTCTGATTGCACGGCGACGAATTTTGCTGGAGTGGCGGTCGGCATCACCACCGGGTGTAGCAGCATGGTTGGTGACCTGTACGACTTTCTGCGGCTAGAGAAGATAAAGTATGAGTTAAGGGGCTCAGCAGGGGAGTTCGAGAAAAGGTGGGGGATGTTTGTGACCGTGTTTGAGGAGCTGTTCGTCGCATGGGGGGGGGGGGGAAAGAGAGAGAGAGAGAGAGAGAGATAGAATCTGTACAAACTGTATAGTTGATTGTTAGGAAGAATGTTTCCCTGTGTGTTTATTTGCTGTAACCTACTTTGATACATGTTTGAATAAAATGCGTTAAAAAAAAAACAATCATGATATTGCAAGAAGCCAACAATAAAAGTGGCAACGGGCAGAAAATTGATAGAAAAAAAAATAAGCGCTGAATGTTCATTAATTTAGAACACAAGATTTGATTGCTTCTTCATTTGCTACATACCCGAGAACGCTTAAAAACATCTTTTGCAACTGCATCCAAATCACCAATATCCTGAACGTTGCGAACATATTCAGCGACTGCTTTTATCACTACATCACATGGCGGTAGAACAAGCTGGTGTGCACGTACCTAAAAGCAAACAAACCCAAAATTTTAAATTTTCTAAATACTTCCTACCATCAGATTCATCACCAGAGCATGTTATCATAGCAACTTGAATTTACATTGCACCTGCAACAGAGAAACTCGAGAAGTCGATTCAGACAAATTGCAGAGAGCCAAATCAGGAGGTATTAGGAGCAAACAATTAGGTTTTAATAATGATCCTAAAGGAGAAATGGAGTGGTTTAGGAAGAGCATGGGGCCTTGATGGTTGGGACATAGCTGCCAATGACAGAGGGAGGAATGGATGCACAACTGGCCAGATCTGGGAGGATTGTATGGCTGGAAGAGGTTAGAGGTAGAGAAGGACAAAGCCATGAAGGATTTGAAACTCAAATGAGAATTTTCAAGTGGAAGAATGGAAACAAATGTAGGCTCGTAAGAAAATGACTTTTTGATGAGAAAAGCGCATTACAGGAAATAATGTAGGCAGTCGAGTTTTCGAACAGCAGACACATAGGCATGGAGGATAGTAGGGTCATCATGGATGGAAATAACAACGGCACAGGTTATCGTTTCAGCAAGAAATATCCTGGTTACAGGTGATATTTTGGAGGTGGAAGTAGGTGGCCTTTCTGACAGGGATGGCATGGAATTAGAAATTTGCCAGATAGGTTGCATATTAAGGCTGCGAGTAGCCACATTCAAAGTGAAACAGGAGTTGGAAAGCGCCGATGGCACGGAATCTGTTGTGAGGGTTAAAAAGGATGGATTCAATCATCCTAATGTTAAATGGAGATAGGGAGATATTAGCAACTTGAGACCAGAAATGGGGTCCAAGATGGAGCAGGCAATTTTGGGGTGAAACAGACTGACGGAAAAGACGGTTAGCAGCAGATTTAGAGGGATACGCCCACAGCCTGAGTTACCTTATTCTTTCAGAATTAACCTCCTTATTAGGAATACACAGGATGCCCCGGTTCAGCCAGGATGCTCAACTCAAGATTCATCGTTATTCAGGATTACTTGTTTGACTAGACATCAGCCCATCACAGAGTCTGATGACCTATATTTCCGTAAATGGAAGGTTAGTTGTATATGTATGGTAAAGCTCGGTCCTTTTTGTATAAACGAGAGTGGGCAATCAGCCAAGATAACGATAAGGGATTCAAGTCTGGCCACCTCGGGGGAGAAACATTGTTTGAGAGGGTGGGCGGAGCTTAAGAGAGAGAGAGAAAGAGTGAGGGAGGGGGAGGGGGAGAGAGAGAGAGAGAGAGAGAGAGAGAGAGAGAGAGAGAGAGAGAGAGAGAGAGAGAGAGAGAGAGAGAGAGAGAGAGAGAGAGAGAGAGAGAGAGAGAGAGAGAGAAGGAGGAGGCGGTGGAGGTCACCCAAAGAGGTCATGAAGGAAGCTGCGCCAGATACAGGCTTTCGAAAAGATCTTGGAGGAGAATTCCTTTGTAAATACAAGTATCATCTTTGATTGCCTATTTAAGTGGAATTGAAGTTGTATGTTTATTGTATGTATTGTTTGACGGGAACTATGTGTTACGGTTAAGAAACTGCATGCAATCTGTTAGCGTTAGAACTGAAGTAAAAGTTTGAAAGTGCTTTCTTGTCTGTTAATAAAGTTTGTTTATAAATTAACCACTCCTTATTTTGTATATTAGCACTCCTGTAACAAATAGATCTTTCCGCACCGCATCAAAATTTAAAAAAAGGTATGGTATCTGGTCCAGCCTCTTAGCCACTGTTTAGAGCCGACTAGGCGTCCGTAACAGGAGGGAACTAAGGGTGACACAAGACAATGTGTTGAAAAAGCACTGGCTCACCACAGGGGTAAGTAGGTCATTTGAGGGGGGTGGAGCTGGATGTATACATGGATGTTGCCACCAACAGACAGTATGTAGATGGGTAGGAAAGAATGAATTTTCATGCACATAGTTCCTTTCACAATTATGTACTTTTGAAGTGTAGCGACTGTAGCGCTGAGAAACACAGCAGCCAATTTGTACACAGCAAGATCCCACAAGATGGGTCCAGAAAATCTGTTTGACTGATGTTGGTTGAGGTATAAATGTTGGTCAAGATACTGGAAGAACTCTGCTACTCTTCTTCAAATAGCGTTGATATTTTACATCCACCCGAGTGGCCAGAGTTAAACATTTAATTCTTGCTTTACAGTATCTAAAGTCTAAATTTTGTATTAAAAAAATTGCCCTTAACTGAAAATATATTGTGTTGCTAATAATCACTTAAGGGTCATGATATTTTCTGACTTTCTTGATTTAAGCAATGAGAAGAGAGTGCAGGTAAGATTCAAATGATCCATGACTTCCCAATAAGTGTACTCCACTGAGGAAAAATGTCAGGTTAACTTCGATCTGAAAACATACAGGAGTATTTACCAGATGTTAAACAAAACTGAAAACATATCTATATCAAGCAGGAAAAAGTATTAAAATGTTCTTAATGCCTGTTAAAAGCAACTACTTTCCAATCTTCTACAGTGGGTTGACCAAATGCTAATTGGGTGACCACACTGCAGAACACCTCCATTAAGTCCACAATCGTGACTCAAAATCAGTCAACCATCATTTAAATTTTCTGTCCTCATCCCATTGTGATCTTTCTGTCCTCTGCGTCCTCTACTATGCCAATGAAGCTCAATGTAAGCTTGAAAAGAGCATCATATGTTTCAACTAAGCACTTAACAACTTTCGGACTCACCATTAAGTTCAGCAATTTCAGATTGAACAATAATAATCTTTATTGTCACAAGTAGGCTTACATTAACACTGCAATGAAGTTCCTGTGAAAATCCCCTAGTCGCCACATTCCGGCGCCTGTTCGGGTACATGGGGGGAGAATTCAGAATGTCCAAATTACCTAACAGCATGTCTTTCGGGACTTGTGGGAGGAAACTGGAGCACCGGAAGGAAACCCAGGCAGACACGGGGAGAACGTGAAGACTTTGCACAGACAATGACCCAAGCGGGGAATCAAACCTGGGACCCTGGCTCTGTGAAGCAACAGCTAACCACTGTGCTACCGTGCCGCCCATGATAACCTCTGTTCCTATTTTCAATATTTATTTTTGTGCTCGTTTTTCAATAGCAGCTGCTGCTAATGATTCTGCTTTCCCAATTTACACCTCCCCGACCCACCTTTTGTTTCTTTAATTTACCATTCCTGTTCCTTCCGCCAAAGTGATTGCTAAGCCTCTCCTGCCTACCATCCTATTATATACCTTCGTGTTCTTTCGTCCCCTCCCTGTCTTGCTTAAAAACCGTTACATCGCTAAGTATTCCCAGTTCTCGACCTGACATGTTGGCAGTTTCTTTTTCCACAGATGTTGCCAGACACTCCGAGTACTTCCAGCATTTTGCTTTTATTTTGGATTTCCAGCATCACTTAATTAGCTTCTGTACTTTCCAATCCTATTTCATTTCTAAACTGGTTTTGAAGTTAACCAAGTTACCTGAAGAATAAGTGGTTTAAAAATGTGCAGCTTTGATTTAGCCATGTTAGGTTAACGTTTTAGTTGATGTGTGTAAAGTCACAGTACAAACATTAATATTCAATGTAAAAATATAACAGTGCTGACAATGTTCAAAAGTTTCATTTGTTTTCATAAGATTTAAATACAAACTATCTTTTTGAAAAGAAATTCTTAATACAGATATGTCCGCATCTTTAATTTTACCAGGGGGTGAGCTGAAAGGCTACCATATGCTGCAGTCAGCTACTATTGTGTTTAATGCCCAGAGTTAAGGAATACAAGAAGGCTTAATCAAAATGCATAATACATGGTCAGAAAACATGAAGACAGTTCTCAAATTCTAGACATCAAAATATGAGACATTCAAGGAGTAAGTTTTGAGAACTAGATTCCATGGCATCAAATGAGTCGAATTATACACTGGATAGACCGTAGCTTTTCAGCTATAAAGGAAGTAACAGAGCGATGACCTTGTATTTTGATAATTAATTAAATTTACATCTCAACAATAGTAACAAGGGGATGAATTGATACTGGCAAAGGGAAATATAAACTGACAAAAGAACATAAGAAACGGGAGCAAGAGTAGACCATATGACCCCTTGAGCTTGCCTGCTATTCAAAACGATTATGGCTGATCTAGGAGCATAGGAATTAGGAGTAGTAGTCAATGCAGCCCCTCATGCCTGCTCCGCCATTTAATCAGATCATGGCTGATCTCTTCCTGGTCTCAAATCCACCTCTCTACCCGTTGCCAATATCCCTTTAGCCCGCTTTTGAAAAAAAATCAGAAATATATCTATCTCCTTCTTGAAACCATTTACTGACTCAGACTCCACTGCACTATGGGGCAGCGAGTTCCACAAATTCACCACGCTTTGTGAGATGTATTTCCTCCTCATTTCAGTTCTAAATCTAGTGCCTTTCAACATATATCTGTGACCGAGATTGCCCCACAAGGGGAACAGTTGGTCTACGTTTACTTTAACAATTCCTTTTAGTATTTTATATATCTCAATCAGGTCTCCTCTCATCCTTCTAAACTCCAGTGAGCATAAGCCCAAACTGTTTAATCTATCTTCAGACATCAACCCTTTCATCCCCGGAATCAATCTGGTGAACCTCCTCTGAACAGCCTCCATCCTTCCTCAGAAGGAGATCGAAACAGGACAGAATTCTCCAGATATGGTCTCACCAGCACCCTATACAATTGCAACTACACTTATACTTTTATACTCCAGTCCTTTTGCAATAAACGCTAATATTCTATTTGCCTTTTTAATCACATGCTGTAGTTGCATATTGGCTTTCTGCGATTCATGAACAAAGACACGCAGATCCCTCTGCCCAAATGCATTTTGAATCTGCTGTCCATTTAGATCATTTGTCTTTCTATTTTTTCGGACAAAATGGATAATCTCACACTTATCCACATTAAACTTCATCTGCCAAATTTTGGCCCAATCTCCGAGCTCATCTATATCTGTCTGTAAAATCTGTATCTACGCTTTATAGCCTGCTTTCCCACCTATTTTAGTATAATCTGCAAATCTTGCCAAGTTATACTCTGCCCTGCTTGCAAGATCATTTATAACCTATATTTCTAATTATAGGTCTACTTTTGACTCCACGCTCCTGCCTGCTCCCCATATCCCTCAATTCCTAAGACCAAAAATGTGTCTACCTCAGCCTTAAACACATTTAATAGTGGAACACCACAACCCTCTGGGATACTCAGCCTCTCATCATAGGAACCAATCTAGTGAGCCTTTGCTGCACTGTCTCCAATGTAAGTAGATTCTTCCTTAAATATGGAGACCAAAACTGCACATAGTACTCCAGGCAGGGTCTCACCTAAGCCTGTACAATTGTAGCAAGACTCTATTTTGATATTCTTATCCCCTTGTAATTAAGGCTAACATACCATTTATCTTACCAATTTCTTGCTGCATCTCCATGCTGATCTTGTGTTCCTTGTACGAGTACACTCAATACCTTCTGAACCCCAACATTTACAAGTTTCACGCATTTTTTTAAAAAAGATTCCCTATTCTGATGATCAAAATGAATTTGCCACGTTATCCATTCTCCCCACGGGCAGCACGGTAGTGCAGTGGTTAGCACTGCTGCCTCACAGCACCGAGGTCCCAGGTTCGATCCCGGCTCTGGGACACTGTCCGTGTGGAGTTTTCACATTCTCCCAGTGTTTGCATAGGTTTCACCCCCACAACCCAAAGATGTGCAGGGTAGGTGGATTGGCCACACTAAATTGACCCTTAATTGGAAAAAAATGAATTGGATACTCTAAATTTAAACAAAAACAACAAACAAATCTATTCCCCATATTATACTCCAGTTCATCCACCTAGATTTGAATCATCAGCAAACTTACATTACTCTCACTGTAAGTAACTACTATGGACTATAAATATCGACAGCCCCCGCACTCATCCTTGTGGCACTCTACTAGTTACTTCCTACCATCTTGAAAATACCCCATTAATCCATACACTTCTTGTTGTCCATTATCAATCCTCTGTCCATGCTAATCTATTATCCCCAACTCCATAAGCCCTTCTTTTGTGCATTAACCTTTTGTGAGACAGCTTATCAGATGCTTTTTGAAAATTCTACATATACCGGTTCCTCTTCATTTACCCTACTAGTTACATTATCAAAAGACGCTAATAAATCTGTCAAGCAGGATTTCCGTTTAATGAAACCATGCTGACTTTGCTCGATAATACCATGATTTTCTAAGTGCATTGTTAAGACTTCCTTAATAATAGATTCCAGCACTTTCCAAAAGGCCCTTAACACAAAGTGATCAATACAAGAAAAGACAAACTTCTGAATGGAACTGAAGGAGCAAAAACCCGCAATCAGTTAAGAAACAATTAAATGCCATGACTGTGGGAAGTGGGCATTGGGGCAAGGAGACTGCAGGTTCTTCTGGATATATGAACTAACTTTATTGGAATGTTTTTCCACATTGGTATTTATCTTGTGATATCCTGTAAGATTACAACAGTTTTATTAGACCAACAAACAGTGCCACAAGATTATGCAAGCCCATGGTAGAACAAGTGTGCATTTAGCTGTAAAGTATAAGACTATCCAGGTTTCTCCTGTACATTCATCAGTCACTGTTCAATTCGAACGGTAATGCCACAAGGAAAAATTAGGAGAATCACTCGGGTAATTTTTGTTCACCTCCAAGTGGTGATTTATAGAGGCCTTGGAGCAGCTGAGGAACGGCAAAAGCTTCAAATGTCTTTGTAGAAATGAATTAAAAAGAAAAAGTTTCATCCAAGAAATATGCACAGCACAGGAGATAACCAGGAGGTGGAGGAGAGAAAGGTCAAAAGAAAGTAGAAATATAAACAATAAATGTGAAATACTGTAATTGCTTTATGAATAAACAAACATATGAATATGGAGTAAGCTATTCGGCCCCTTGAGCCTGCCCCATGGAAGGTTTTGTGTCCTGAAGAGTCTAGTCAAATGAAACAAAGCTTCCAATCTATTCCAACAGAAATCAGTATTCCAGTTACCAAAAGTCAGTATTTTGGCAGTAAAATCGGTATTTTCATTTCAAAGAAATAATGCCCACCAGTCTGAAATACAGCTCAACACCTTTATTGCACAAATCTAAAACACAAATGGAAAATGCAAATCCAATGCTTCATATATGTACATCATCATGAGTGGGTGTTTTCAAATTAAGTTTCAGACATTCAGTAAATCTAAGAATGAAAAATGTGAACAAAACATTCGCCTTTTTACGTGAAGTTCAAAATTGTCCTTACACCAGTATCAAAGCTCAGTTCAACCTGACTGATGCAGCTCTTTTGCACTTGTCAAGGCAGTGCTGCAAGCTTCTGCTTTCATCTTAATTTCCGAATTTACCTCAGGTTTACTTAGGGATGCACATGTAGCTCTTTTACACTTATCAAGCAGTTTTGTGTTGAATTGCATTTAATGACAGCTCTGTCCTTTGGCGTGAGCATAGACTTTCTGGGTTAAGAAGTCAGAAAGGGTCTCGGTTCCTAAACTGGGTTGAAACTCAGTGGAGTTCTTCCTGACCAGACTAAAGATTTGTTCACCTTCGGCTTTACTATCTGCGATTGACAAGACTGCCAGCGTGATTTTTGGAAGATGACGATACTTCAGCTCACCGGTTAATTTTCCCCTCAGTTGGGAGATATCCACCCAGACTTAATGTGATCGTCTGTCTAATTAAATACTTTCCAAAGAGACAACCTGGAATTGAGCAAATTCCACTTCTAAAAAATCCAGAACATCTTCCATGATATGGAATCGCTTTGCAAAGTAACGATCTGGTGTAAAATTTCCCTCCATCCTCCCCCTTGGATTTGCCATTCTTGCATGTAGCAGCAATTCGTCCTTGAAGGGGAAATTTGATGGTGGCATAGTCACATACTGCAACATAGTACTTTCGTACTGATGAGTAGAAGTTACTCCTATCTTGCAAGGTGAGGTGTCCCGCCTTGAGAAACTGCCTGGCTTGTTCACCAACTACAAGGTGTTCATCACACTTTTGATTGAATTTGTC
Organism: Scyliorhinus torazame; assembly: GCF_047496885.1. Classification (NCBI taxonomy): domain Eukaryota; kingdom Metazoa; phylum Chordata; class Chondrichthyes; order Carcharhiniformes; family Scyliorhinidae; genus Scyliorhinus; species Scyliorhinus torazame. Next base: position 180,277,527 of record NC_092719.1, on the reverse strand, counting down.
TTTGTACATGCAGCTAGCAGGCAATGGAACACTGGTAATTACAGCAGATTTCACAAGTCTTGAGGAAAGTCAAGCAACTTCTGATATAGAATCTATATCTTGGGAGCTTTATTTTGGAACTCTAGATTGAGCCTGTTCAACACAGGAAGTGTATATTGAAGAAAGGTACAATACAGTTTGTTTCTGTCACAAAGCTTTGCATAAATCCCGGCAGCTTTGCCTTGAGATGGCTCTACTGCATTAGCAACAGGGTTGCGAGCTGTGGGAGACTTCTTCTTACTTCCAGCTCTTGAACTGCTGCTTTTTCCATCTTTCTTACTATTGTCAGTCTTGCTACCATGCACAAGAACAGCAGTTTTCTGAACAAATCCTGCACTGGTCTTTTTGGGTCCCACTGGTGCAAGAGCCTGGTTCCTGACAGCAGCTGAAACCAGGCAACCACTCTTTGCATTCCCAACATGAATGCTGATTTCTGTTCCTGCAAACAATGTTTTTGTTGTAGATGATGTGCCACATGTAACACTACTCGGTGGATGTGGAGGTTGAGCAATCTCCTTGATGATGGTCTCTGCCGCTGGAGGTATCAACCTTCAGTCGCTTAGCACTTTTCAAGCCCCCTTCATTCTTTCTTTTTCCTTTCCCTGATTCTGTCTCTCGGGAGAAGTACTCTTGTAACGCAGTCCACTGTTCCAGAAATCGATCTAGTGTTCTTTCCAAGGACAACCATCTCGTGCAGACATGTTTGAGTACTCTGTGGTTTTCTAGATTGCGCAATGTTTGTATCATCTTGAACTCTTAATGGCACTTGCCAGACTTCTCAAGGTAGTAATGTAGATATGCATCTCCATATCAAGGTAGTAATAGACTGGCACAAGCAAGTCTACTGGAGAGAATGGCAACCGACTTGCCCCTTTCTCTGCAGCCAGATGAAGAAGGTAGCATGGACATCCAAGAATGAAAATATCTGGGTTTTCTTTCTTCATAAAGGAAGCAACACCATTGTGGACTCCCATTATCGCTGCGTTGTCTGCAGAAAAACATACCACATTTTTCCAAAGAATGTTGTTTTCCTTGAGAACATTGTCCAGAATTGGAAAATGTTTTTGTCGCTTCATCTTTCTTTCGTTGTCGCTATTTCAAGTAGCACACTGATCATCCTGTTCCCATCTGCGTCAAAGAACCGAACAATGATGGGATCAAGTTGTTCCTCCACACCGCGGTCAGAACCCCCATCGGTTGAGATAGAGAACGGGATTTCCCTGATTTTCCCAAGGATGTCACTTTTCGTTTCTTGCAATCAAGCTGCCCGGAAACATCACTTTCACGAGATCAGTCAAATGATCGGCAGCAGAAAACGCCACATTATGCTCAATCACGAAATATGTCATCAAAGTTATGACTGAGTAGTCTTTCTGTTGCATGAAAGGTTTGATGTCGCGGGTGCTTTCAGAAACTTGTGCCATAGCATGATGTTTCTTGGAACGCATATATGCCTGTATGTCATTTGCTCCTCTGTGAGCGATGCTGAAGTCCGGTGAGCAGACGTTACATCGCTCAGTGTATTCATCCTTTCTAGATTGTACAATAAAGGACCATCTTGATATGTAGTCCTTCTTGAAAGTCTGTTTTCTAGATTTAGCACCAGACAAAGTCATGATCGTTACTTACTCAATATTTGGGTTTTTCTTCCAACTTTACTATGCTGTCAGTACAAGAAACTAATAGGCTTGACCTGAGGCCTACTGGTAGCTCCTATACAAACAGCCCTGATGTGGCTAGCTTCCTCCTCACTTGACGGAGTCAAAACAGAAACAGCTGGAAATGGCAATAGAAGGCACTAGAAAACGTATTCTATAATACTTCAGAGAACAAATGCAGCAGGGTTTAAATTATCCATTTATCTGTGTTTTTAAATTATTAAGATGGAAACATTTTAAAATTGCATCAATGTATCACCCCATACAATTCCCAATGCTACAGGCCTTCGATGATGTAGATGATCATGGGGATTGCTACTGTAGTCGACCCGTGATTTTTTTAATCACAACAGTAAAGTACAGGCACCTCGATGCCTCATGCGATACCGCGTGAAAGTCAGGATCGCCTGACACACGTGCTGTTAGTATGCGAGGTAGCAGAGGCGGGGCCTCAGGGCGGGGTCCTGTCACCAGGGAAACGAATACACTCACCTCGATGCCTCATGTGCGAGACCGCACGATGGTCAGGATCACCTGACACATGCGCTGTTAGTGCGGGGCAGAGGAGAGGAGGCAGGGCCTCTGCACAGGGCCCTGTCGCCAAGGAAACCAAATTAAGCGTTTCGAGAGGCATCTTGCCAATCAACTCTCCTTTTGCGTATTTCAATGCTAGAAATCGTACACCTGTATTCAAGCGGATTTTCCGTATAAAATATGGAAATTTCACGGTAGTTGGCAACTCTGATAAAAGCTTCAGACTGAAATAGTCTGGCAACAGTCCTCAATACAAGTTCGCACTTCAGTCATAAAATGGGAAATTCAACATGCTGCATCCATTAACATCAACACTGCCACCACCATGATTAGATTACCTTTAATGAAGCTAGAGGATGGTCAGGACCAAGTAAACTCCAGTGAAAGGCAGCCAGATCTTCATCAGGTAGGATATGGTTGCCTAAGTCAAAGAAGAAGAAATAAATCATGAAACTAAAATAAACACTCGTTTAGTAGTACAGCCTTGAGTATTGCTGAAACAAATGACATGCTGTTGAAGCTTTCTGTCTTGCACTCATCAAGACAGAGAAGAGTGCCAAATTTTTTTTTTTGAAATAAACATTTTATTGAGGTATTTTTGGTTTTACAACAACGACAAGATAAACAATGTACATGAGTCTATAAGCATGTTTCTCCCTTACAGGTCCCACCTTTATTAACCCCCTACTCTAAGCTAAACTAACCCCCCCACTCCCCCCGCCCATCTGCTGACGATTAATTTTCCGCAAAGAAGTCGACGAACGGCTGCCACCTCCGGGCGAACCCTAACAGTGACCCTCTCAAGGCGAACTTGATTTTCTCCAAACAGAGAAAGCTAGCCATGTCAGATAGCCAGGTCTCCAACTTCGGGGGCTTTGAGTCCCTCCAAGCTAATAGTATCCGTCTCCGGGCTACCAGGGAAGCAAAGGTCAGAACGTCCGCCTCTTTCTCCTCCTGGATTCCCGGATCTTCCGACACCCTGAAAATCGCCACCTCCGGACTCGGGGCCACCCTTGTTTTTAAAATCGTGGACATGACGTCTGCAAACCCCTGCCAAAATCCCCTGAGCTTTGGGCATGTCCAAAACATGTGGACATGGTTCGTTGGCCCCCCCGCACACATTGCACACCTATCTTCTACCCCAAAGAACCTGCTCATCCGGGCCACTGTCATGTGAGCCCGGTGAACGACCTTAAACTGTATCAGGCTGAGCCTGGCGCATGTTGTGTACGCGTTGACTCTACTCAATGCATCCTCCCAGAGACCATCCTCTATCTCTCCTCCTAACTCCTCTTCCCACTTGCGCTTCAGCTCCTCAGTCTGCATATCCTCTGACCCCATGAGTTCCTTATAGATGTCAAAGACCTTCCCTTCTCCCACCCACACTCTGGAAACTACCCTATCCTGTATCCCCCTTGATGGTAGGAGCGGGAAGGTTGAGACCTGCCTATGTACGAAGTCCCGCACCTGCAGGTACCTGAATTTGTTTCCCCTCGCCAATCCAAATGTCTCCTCCAAGTCCCTCAAGCTCGGAAAGCTCCCCTCTATAAAGATATCCCCCATCATCTCAATTCCTGCCCTCTGCCATCTCCGAAACCCCCCGTCCATCCTTCCCGGGGCAAACCGGTGATTATTGCAGATTGGAGACCAGGCCAATGCTCCCTCCGCTCCCGCATGCTTTCTCCATTGCCCCCAGACTCTCAGGGCCATCACCAACACGGGGCTGGCGCAGTACCGTGACGGCGGGGACGGCAGAGGTGCCGTTATCAACGCCCCCAAACTGGTGCCCTTACATGAGGCCACCTCCATTCGCTCCCATGCCGACCCTCCCCCCACCTCCTAATCATTGCTATATTCGCCGCCCAATAATAGTTACTGAAATTTGGCAGCGCCATCACGCCCTCTCCGCTCAAGCATCGCCTTTTTTACTCGCAGGGTCTTGCCCGCCCATACAAAGCCAGTGATAACTTTGTTGACCCGCTTAAAAAAGGACCGCGGAATAAAGATAGGGAGACACTGGAACACAAACAGGAATCTCGGAAAGACCGTCATCTTCACCGTCTGGACCCTCCCAGCTAATGACAACGGGAGTGCGTCCCACCGTCGGAAATCGTCCTTCATTTGATTTACTAGTCGGGCCAGATTAAGTTTGTGCAACCATTCCCATTCCCGCGCCACTTGGGTGCCTAGATACCTAAAGCTTACCCCTACCACTCTAAACAGCAGTTCCCCCGGTCGCCTTGCCTGGATCGCAAACATCTCGCTTTTCCTCATATTTAGTTTGTACATTGAAAACCAGCCAAATTCCCCCAGAATCCTCATGATTGCTTCCATTCCCTCTACTGGGTCCGATACATACGGGAGCAGGTCATCTGCGTAAAGCGAGACTCTGTGTTCCACTCTCCCCCCCCCCCCCCCCCCCCGGACCAGCTCCTTGCGGCTCTTAGTGCAATTGCCAACGGCTCTATAGCTAACGCAAACAGCAGTGGGGAGAGGGGGCATCCCTGTCTCGTCCCCCGATGTAGCCTAAAATAGTCCGATGTTGTCCTATTCTTCCGTACGCTCGCCACAGGAGCCTGATACATCAACCTGATCCAGTCAATAAAGCCCCGCCCAAATCCAAACGGTCCCAGTACCTCTCACAGATATTCCCATTCTACTCTTATCAAAAGCCTTCTCTGCATCCATTGCGACCACTACCTCCACCTCCCTTCTTTCTGGGGCATCATGATCACATTTAGCAACCTTCTTACATTGGCCACAAACTGCCTTCCCTTAACGAACCCTGTCTGGTCCTCCCCAATCACGTCCGGAACAGTCTTCAATCCTAGAGGCCAAAATTTTGGCCAGCAGTTTGGCGTCCACATTCAATTGGGATATCGGCCTGTAGGACCCAAGCAGCTCCGGATCCTTATCCCGCTTCAGGATCTGCGAGATCGTGGCCTGTGGCGTCGGCGGGGGAAGCACCTCTCTCTCCCTTGCCTCATTGAATGTCCTCATCAACAGCAGCCCCAATATCCCAGAAAACTTTTTATAGAAAAGAGTGCCAAATTTCAACGGGAACAACAATTTACACACACACAGAAAAAGATGCTGACTGGTTGGCAAGTCTGCTCTAGTTAGTATGGACACTGCCATGGCGAATGCATCAGGAAGCTATCATTTCCCCATGCTTTTGTTTATTCAAAAAAGATGCAATGTCTGGACATAATACCCTTGCCTGCAGAGGACCAGTCTCTGCAAATGAACATTCATAGCTTCCAGCAAGTGTAAGCAGTGGTATAATGGCTAACCCGATCAAAACACTACTTGCCTGTATATCATGAATATCAAATGGGTCTATGACCACCACTTATGGGCCTCTGAAGTGACCAGTTTCTTCAAATTACCTTGGAAAGGAAAAGTATCTTAAAAATGTGAAGAATAGATAAAGCTAGCCATTTCATGCTGTTTCTATGTAGTGGCACCACGAGTGGTGTTTTCCACTAATAGGATGCTGCCATCAAGCCAAAATTATGTTCTGTCTACTACATAACTGAGTAACGTGGTAGATGTAGTTTGGTGGTGTGATGCCAGATATGTACACCGTGGTTCCCAATGACTGGCAAACTGTATCAAACAGCACCTCCCTTTGGTTGTTCACAATAGGATAATTACTGACTGTATTCAACCAACCTGCACTTGCCAAACCCGAAACATAAATGTCTAACATTAGAAACAATTCCATGATTGAGCAGCACGTTCTGAGAGTTTGAAGAATTACACTAGCAATCAATTTAAGATCATTAATTGGGTTCGCAATGTAACTCACTTACACATACTAGAAGATACATTTAATCAGAGACCTGCTACAAATGAAATACGTGCTGACATTTCACCTTCTTTAACAAACAAAAGCATAGAGGACAATAACTGCTTGGTGCATTTTTTATGGCAACATCTCAAAAATCTGCATCCTTTTCCCATGCGGAATAAATTGCAGTTCCCTTTGAAATTTGGCATTTTTGTGCCTGCCCTGATGAGTGCAAGACAAGAAGCTTCAACAGTATGTCTCATTTTTCATCAAAACTCAAATGAAAATACATTTATTTATTGCAAACGAAAATGAAATTCGGGTATTTTCTATAGTTTGTTTCTGTTTGGGCTACTTCAGAGAAACTTTCATCTTAGGACTTTGTTCAATATACAAAAATACTTTTTGTACCAATTAGACACAAAACGGCAGCATGGTGGCACAGTGGTTAGCACTGCTGCCTCACAGCACCATGGACCTGGGTTCAATTCCGGCCTTGGGTCGCTGTGTGTGTGGAGTGTGCATGTTCTCCACGTGTCTGTGTGGGTTTCCTCCATGTGCTCTGGGTCTTTCCCCCCCCCAGTCCAAAGATGTGAAGATTAGGTGAATTGGCAATGATAAATTTCCCCATAGTGTCCAAGAATGTGCAGGTTAGGTTATGCGGATAGGGCTGGATGAACAGGAGAGTGGATGTGGGTTGAGTGCTCAAAAGGTCGGTGCAGGCTCAATGGCCTTCTTCTGCACTGTAGGGATTAGAATTGTTGGGAGCATTGACTGCTCCAGTTGCAAACTTCAATCATGTGTGCATCAGTTATTTCATTCTATCAAATTTCTGGCTGACCTGAACTGCAACCATGTAGGTAAGTTCCAAATGTAGATTTTCCCACGAAAGTGAGGAAAGGAGGGGAAGTTATGCTGCTTCAGGATTTAAAACTTTCAAACAACTTAAAGAGCCTATTTTGTTTAATGTTGTAAACAGCAAGCATATTAGTTTAAAATATTTGTAGGGAGTGCAATAGGTCAGAGTAGTCCAGATCTGAAATAGGAACATCCAGATGTCCTGAATGACACCCAAAGAATGGGTTGCACTTGTCAAAATCTGTCACCCCACCCAGCAGCAGTGCCATCATACCCTGGAACAAAAAGCACAATTATTTTTGCAGCGAAAATGAATAAAAACTGTTTCCAGTAACTGCCAACTCAAATACACCGCATAGTTGTAATCAATTCAGGGAAACATATATAAACCCATCACCATCGCACATTTGTCTTTTTAAAAAATATCTTTATTCAAGGCTTTTTACATATATACACAAAAATATCAGAAGACCAAAACATCAACATGAACAGAAATCACAAGCCCCAAATCTCACCAGATACCACCACCCACCATCCTAATTTCCCCCCCTCATCTCCCCCCCCCCCCACCCTGGACCTAGCTGACCCCTCAATCCACCTTGAAGAAATCAATGAATGGTTTCTCCTCCAGGTGAACCCTTTCTTGAACCCCGCAAAGCAAACTTGACCTTCTCCAGCCGCAGGAATACTGCCAGGTTACTCACCCATACCCTTGCCTTCAGCGGCTCCGTGTCCCATCAACATAACAAGATCCGTCTCTGGGCTATCAGGCCGCCCATCATGTGGGCCTTATGCATTACCTTAAACTGGAAAAGCTTAACCTCGCACAGGAGGACGCGCTCACCCTCCACAGGGCCTCTTTCACCATCCCGGCCCACACTTCCCCATCCAACCCCGCTTCCCATTTACGCTTAATCTCCTCCATGGGAGCACCCTCCCACTCCATCATCCCCAATATCATCCTCCGACAACAACTTGTCCTGCATCACCGGAGGTGGCAGCCCCAGGAGAGATGTCACCACTCTCCTCACAAAATCCCTCACCTGCAGGTACCTAAAACCATCCCCTTTTGGCAAATCCCGTCTCCTCCAGTCCCGTAAACCTATCCCGCCTGATCGCCCCCCCCTAAGTGGCTCCACCACCATGGCCAAATCCTCTTAAGGCATCCCTTCTATGCTGCTGGAAGTTGCCATTTAGAAACTCCACCAGCTGCTCCATCGACTACTGGGAGGGCAGCGCTGCCCCGTTGCTCTCCGCCATCTTCACCTGTATCACACCACAAAAACTTTCCTGCTCCAACTGCTCTCTCTACCTCTTGGCACTCCACGCCCAATGAGCTATACATCAGTCCCACCAGAGTATTATTGCATTCCCTGGACACTCACACACCCTTTGCCCTCAAACACCACACAGTTCGGGTGGGGAAGGACCGAACAAATCCGCCTCGAGCAGAAGCCACAAAATGTGCGACCACTCACTCCATGGCCACCACCAGAAGTCCATCTCACATTAGTCTTCATTGAGCCTGTTTGCCACATCTAATTATCTGCTTTCCCGTGTTTTAAAATAAACTTTGCCATCAATGTCCACCTTTTACTCACCATAAGTCAACGGTCAGCTGTTTTTTTAAAAAACTGGAGTCAACATATATACATTTATATTTATTTCCAGAGTTACACATTACAAACATACACCTCCTGACCCATCATGTTTATTTGTAGGGGTTCAAGTGAAATCCCAGATAATGCTCACCAGCATCATACAATTAAACACAATTAATATACAATTAACACCCCAGTCTTCACCTCCTTATTTGCGTACATCACAAAACATTCCTCCCATTTATTGCTGTTGCCATCACCATCAAACTCACGATTGGCAGAATGTTGCCAACTGGATGTTCCTCTGTCTCATCTGAGCAAGTGAACCTGTAATTTCTTTTACAGGAGAACAACCTCCTAACTCCCAATGTCTCTTTCAAACAAGGTCTCCGAGTCATCAGAAGCAGATTTTTAAGAGGGTGCTGGAATATGGGAGTAACAGAGATGCCACCTGTCCAGGGTTTGGTACTAAATTCTGCATATTTTCATTCTGTTCCTGCTCTCTAATTCACTGATACGGAAGTAAAAAGTGAAATCACTTAACATTGCACACCTCCTTCTGAAAGCTGCTCTGAAGGTTCCTCATTGGAGTGCTATCACATCCCATCTTCCTCTTCTCTAAATGTGTCAGACGATGAGCCAGTGCATCTAGCAACAGCAGCACTTCGCACCACAGCATATAACACACTTTGTCATTCCTACTCAAGAATCAATGAACCCACAGGATTTAGAGAGTCAGTTAGTGAGGAATGTACTCAGTAAAACGAAGAACACACTGAACAGCAGCCAGTAGTAGAAAAATAGGAACAGTAAACTTGTGTGGTGGGCCAGCTTGCTTCTGCAGCGATAACACAGAGGGTTTGGATCACAAAGCGTCTGCGTTTTTTTAATAAAAAGGAATGCTTTGTGCCAAAACGCAAGCATTAGTGACGGTACCAAATAAACAGTTACAACTAACATGTGCCATTATCTTATTGGACAGCTTTGTAACACTGCAGGTCACTGTGGAGGGGTAGTAAATACCAAGAACATTCAACTATTACCTTCAGAGCTAAATTGCTGGCTTTGAAAGCAGACCAAGGCAGGCCAGCAGCACGGTTCAATTCCCGTAACAGCCTCCCCGAACAGGCGCCGGAATGTGGCGACTAGGGGCTTTTCACAGTAACTTCATTTGAAGCCGACTTGTGACAATAAGCGATTTTCATTTCATTTCATGACAGGGACCCTCCAGCTAGTAAGAGTTTGCCCGTCAATACTTTGGCTGTTGCCAGCGACCTAGAGTACCAGAGTCAAACAGGCAATCTCTTCTGGTTGTGACAAGAGAGGACCAATTAGAGAAAGGCCAGTTAGAACATTACTGATCACACCATCGTCATTAGATCTATTGTTCTATTTGCAATAATGGTAATGCAGTGCTTAATTGTTGGGGTTTGATCATAGCGACATCAGCATATCGAGATTCACTCACAAGCATTCTCCATTCATAGCAATATGTTAGTAAGCAGACAGGCCAAGGCTCCTCACATGATAGAAGGGCCACAACCGGCAGTGTTCATCTCAGATCTTATTTCCCAGAAGCAGGAGCATAAATCCCAAGCTCTGGCACAGAAGCCAAATCGCCTCGCAAACCCCTACCACCCAGGAGGCACCAGCATGAAAGTAGTGTTAGGGTCAACCAAGGTGCCCCCAAGATTTGGTGAGCAAGTTCAGTTTCAGCACGTATCATCATACAAACGTTAATTTACATGAGAACGGGAAGGTTATCTGAATGCCACCATTTGGCAAAACTGAACAGGTTTCATGCTTCTTGTGGTTCCTGGGCAACAGTATGGACTTGGACTCTCATGCACTAAAATCATACCTCAGACCATTATGTATATCAGATAGGCAAATATTCTCAATGTTCTCAATGATAACCTGAAATTATCCTTGTTCATTTTATTATTTTAACTTTAAATAAATTTAGAATACCCAACTATTTTTTCCAATTAAGGGCAATCCACCCAGCCTGCACATGAATGAAATGAAAATGAAAATCGCTTAGTGTCACAAGTAGGCTTCAAATGAAGTTACTGTGAAAAGCCCCTAGTCGCCACATTCCGGCACCTGTTCGGGGAGGCTGTTACGGGAATCGAACCGTGCTGCTGGCCTGCCTCGGGTTGTGAGGGTGAAACCCACGCAGACACAGGGAGAATGTGCAAACTCCACACGGACAGTGACCCAGGGCCGGGATTTGAACCCGGGTCCTCAGTGCCGGTTCCTCATGCGTTTTAATGTAATAAATACAGTGGCACTAGTGAATCAAGGTTTTCACCAGTGCTGTCTCTGATACAAGGTATGTACATTGACACCAGTATATTCTGGAGCAGGGATATTGAAATAGAGGGTATAGAGCAAACTGAAGTGTTGCACAACACTCTTTGGTGCCCCTCCATCACTTCCTGCAAAACAGATACAGGTGAAAAGACTGCACAGCAGCAAGCTACATAATGATTCTGGAAAGACATTAGTCACAGCAGGGAAGGGACAGGGAAAAATCAAGATGAACGCTTCATCAATGACCTAGTGATATTTTCACTTGACATTGGTTTTCTTAAATGGATTTCCGTTTGCAGTTTGGCAACAAGAAAACCTGAATATCCTACATTTAAGGACTGATGATTTAAACAGCATTAAATGAGAAGATGGGAAGAGTAGAAATCTTCCCCTAATTTTCCAGGTGGGTCTATTGAATTTATACATATATATTTGGTGGATCCAAGCTTAAAACATCACCAACCTTCTTGCTGATCTTTAAGATGATACTGAAATGTTACAGACTATTATGCAAGAAGGTTCAGCCACAACTGTCTCAAAAGATGTATTTTCTCAACACCATAATTAATTTCAGGGTTGAGCTGGGTTAGATATCACAAGTCCTTATTTTCCCAAAGAATAAAAGACCTGCAGGCGTCAAACTTGTGAGATGCACACAGATTTATTGCATTCCTATAAGCGCGAGCTGGATCTGTTTCTGGCTTAGGAAAAGATCACTTTGTATAAGACACATATCTTGCAATGTAAATCAACGTCAATGTGATTTTGTAGGCTTGCTTTGATTCACTAAGGAGATCAGAGAGGAATTTTCCAGTCCCGCCCCAAATTGGCCTGCATTTCTACCTGCTTCTTTGTCTCTCTCAGATTACATGACTCCCGTTAGTGTGCACTGCGGTACCACAGGCAAGGTGACCAGGCTCTAAAGGACATAGCTGCTAGACTGGGTCAGCGGCAGGTGGTGAGGGAACCAACAAGAGGGAAATAAATGCGTGGCCTCATCCTCATCAACTTGCCTGCCACAGATGCATCTGTCAATGACAGTATCGGTAGGAATGACCTTGGTACAGTCCACATGCAGACAAAGTCTCGTCTTCACATTGAAGATACACTGCGTCGTGTTGTGTGGCACTACCACGGTGTTAAATGGGATAGACTTCGAACAGATCTCGCAACTCAATACTGGGCATCCATGAGGCACTATGGACCATCATCAGAACTGTAATCAACCACAATCTGTAACATCATGGCCTGGCATATTTCCCACTGTACCATGACCATAATACCAGGGTATCAACTCTGATTCAATGAAAAATGCAAGAGGGGATGCCAGGAGCGACACCAGACATAGCTAAAAATGAGGTGTCAACCTGAAGCTGCAACATAGGACTACTTGTGTGCCAAACAGCATAAAAAGCAAGAAATAGACTGATTTACGATATTCTACAACCAATGGATCAAATCTAAGCTCTGCAATCCTGCCACATGCAGCCGTGAATGGCGGTGAACAATTAAGCAACTCACTGGAGGCGGCGGCTGCACACACATCCCCATCTTCAATGATGGAGGAGCCTAGCCCAGTGCAAAAGGTACGGCTGAAACATTCAGCAACAATCTTCAGCCAGAAGCGCCAAGTAGATGATCCAGCTCGGCCTCCTCTGGAGGTCCCCATCATTGCATATATCAGTCTTCATCCAATTTGATTGACTACTCGAATCAAGAAATGACCACAATGGACACTGCAGACTATGGGCCCTGAAAATATTCTGGCAACAATACGTAGACTTGTGCTCCAGAACTTGCCACCCCCCCAGCCTAGCAGTTCCACTACAGCTACAACACTGGTATCTAGCCAGCAATGTGGAATATTGCCCAAGTATGCCTTGTACACAAGAAATAGTAGAAATCCAACCCAGCCAATTGCCACGCCGTCAGTCTACCCTCGATCACCAGTAAAGTGATGGAAAGGATCATCAACAGGGCTATCACGCAGCACTTACTCAGCTATAACCTACTCGCAGACTCACAAACCCAATTTGGGTTCCACCAGGATCACTGCTTCACATCATCAACTGCTTCATCAATTACCTCACTTCCATCATAAGGTCAGAAGTGGGGATGTTCACTGTGACTGCACCATTCACGATTCCTCACATACTGAGGCAGTCCATGCCTAAATGCAGCAAGACCTGGACAGTAGCCAGGCTTGGGCTGACAAATGACAAGTAACATTCGTGCCACATAAGTGCCAGGCAATGATCATCTCCAACAAGAGAGATCCAAACCAGACCCTTGACATTCAATGTTATCGTCATCGCTGAATTCCCCACTCTCAACATCCTGGGGTGGGAGGTGCCTTACCATTGACCAGAAACTGAAGTGAACCAGCCACATAAATACTGTGGCTCCAAGAGCAGGCTAGGAGCTAGGAATCCTGCGACGAGTAACTCATCGCCTGACTCCCCAAAGCCTGTCCACCATCGACAAGGCATGAATGAAGAGTAAAATGGAATATTCTGCACTTGACTGGATGAGCTCCGCTCCAATAACACTCAATAAGTTTGACACCATCCAGCACAAAGCAGCCTGCTTCATTGGTACCATTTCCACAAACATTTACTCCACCACTGACAAACAGCAGCAGCTGTATCATCTACAAAATGCACTGCAAGAACTCACCAAGGCCCCTTACACTGCACCTTCCAAACTCATGACTACTATCTGCAAATGACAAATGTTGAATTCTTTACCCGTCAGTCTGGCCTCAATAAAACTCGAGATGGATTTGTAGGCATAGTATTATTTATTTTTAACCAACTTGCAAGTCTGACTCGCTTCTCAGGGACACAGAACCAGTCTCCTGGACCCCTTGGAAACGAATGAGGAAGGAGACAAAGGGATCTCTGCAAATACATTCAAATGGCATCATGTTTCACATACACGATTCCCATAGGTCATCCTATACCCCTCCTGACCTGACCATACATCCTAATTGGCTCACTTCTCATTCCTTAACCCTGGCTTCTTGTTACCCAGCATCCTTTTCACCTCCTCTACCAGACACCCCTCCCCCTTCCTTGCCATGCTTGCTGAAATCCTTTGTCTGTGAACTCACTAGAATTAGACCGGCCTACATCTACATTACTGTAACTAATATATTTATACTAACTATTTTATATCACATTCGTCACAAGAAGGACAAGGGCAGGAGACACAAGGGAACATCACCTGCAAGTTCCCTTCCAAGTCATTCACCATCCTGACTTGGAACCATATCATCGTTCCTTCGCTGTTGCTGGGTCAAAATCCAGGAACTCCTTTCCTTTTTTAAAAAAATATATTTATTAAAGTTTTAAACACAATTTTTCTCCCCTACAAACAATAACCGCCCCCCCCCCCCCCAACCCGTAACAAAAAAAAGAAACGAGAAATCGCACGGAGCAAGATACATACATGGCAAAGTAGTATATTTACATAGCTTTGTACACTGGCTCTCTCCCGTACGTGCCAGTCTCCCCAACCCTTCATGTTATCTCTTGCTCATCCACCCCCCAGGCAGCTCCCCCCCCCCCCCCCCCCCCCCGGTTGCTGCTGCTGCTGACCAACCTTCCTCTAACGCTCCGCGAGATAGTCTAGGAACGGTTGCCACCACCTGTAGAACCCCTGCACAGACCCTCCCAAGGCGAACTTAATCCTCTCCAACTTTATGAACCCAGCCATATTGTTTATCCAGGCCGCCACGCTGGGGGGCTTCGCCTCCTTCCACATTAGCAAGATCCTTCGCCGGGCTACTAGGGACGCAAAGGCCAGAATGCCGGCCTCTTTCGCCTCCTGCACGCCCGGTTCGTCCACTACTCCGAATATTGCTAGCCCCCAGCTTGGCTTGACCCGGACCTTCACCACCTGAGATATTGCTCCCGCCACTCCTCTCCAGAACCCCTCCAGTGCCGGGCATGACCAAAACATATGGACATGGTTCGCCGGGCTCCCTGAGCACCTTCCACATCTGTCCTCTACCCCAAAGAACCTGCTCAACCTCGCCACCGTCAAGTGAGCTCTGTGAACCACCTTAAATTGTATCAGGCTGAGCCTGGCACACGAGGAGGAGGAATTAACCCTACCCAGGGCATCAGCCCACAGACCTTCCTCGATCTCCTCCCCCAGCTCCTCCTCCCATTTACCCTTCAACTCTTCTACCAGCACTTCCCCCTCTTCTTTCATCCCCTGGTGTATTGCCGACACCTTGCCCTCCCCGACCCATGCACCCGAGATCACCCCGTCTTGAATTTCTTGTGCCGGGAGCAACGGGAATTCCCTCACCTGTCTCCTCACAAAAGCCCTCACCTGCATATATTTAAAGGCATTTCCTGGGGGTAACTCGAACTTCTCCTCCAGTGCCCCTAAGCTCGCAAACGTCCCGTCAATGAACAGGTCCCCCATTCTTCTAATCCCCGCCCGATGCTAGCTCTGGAACCCCCCGTCCATCTTCCCCGGAACAAACCGGTGGTTACCTCTGATCGGAGACCATACCGATGCTCCCATTGCGCCCCGGTGCCGTCTCCACTGGCCCCAGATCCTTAACGTTGCCGCCACCACCGGGCTCGTGGTATACATTGTCGGCAAGAGCGGCAGCGGTGCCGTCACCAACGCCCTCAGGCTCGTTCCTTTACAGGCCGCCATCTCCATCCTCTTCCATGCCGCCCCCCTCTCCCTCCATAACCCACTTGCGGATCATCGCCACATTTGCTGCCCAGTAGTAGCTCCCTAGATTTGGCAGCGCCAACCCTCCTCGGTCCCTACTGCGTTCCAGGAACCCTCTCCTTACCCTCGGGGTCTTATTCGCCCACACAAACCACATGATACTCCTACCATGTGGTGGCCTGAAGTGCATATGTTTTAATGCAAGGAGCATTACGGGTAAGGCAGATGAACTTAGAGCTTGGATTAGTACTTGGAACTATGATGTTGTGGCCATTACAGAGACCTGGTTGAGGGAAGGGCAGGATTGGCAGCTAAACGTTCCAGGATTTAGATGTTTCAGGCGGGATAGAGGGGGATGTAAAAGGGGAGGTGGAGTTGCGCTACTTGTTCAGGAGAATATCACAGCTGTACTGCGAGAGGACACCTCAGAGGGCAGTGAGGCTATATGGGTAGAGATCAGGAATAAGAAGGGTACAGTCACAATGTTGGGGGTATACTACAGGCCTCCCAACAGCCAGCGGGAGATAGAGGAGCAGATAGGTAGACAGATTTTGGAAAAGAGTAAAAACAACAGGGCTGTGGTGATGGGAGACTTCAACTTCCCCAATATTGACTGGGACTCACTTAGTGCCAGGGGCTTAGACGGGGCGGAGTTTGTAAGGAGCATCCAGGAGGGCTTCTTAAAACAATATGTAGACAGTCCAACTAGGGAAGGGGCGGTACTGGACCTGGTATTGGGGAATGAGCCCGGCCAGGTGGTAGATGTTTCAGTAGGGGAGCATTTCGGTAACAGTGACCACAATTCAGTAAGTTTTAAAGTACTGGTGGACAAGGATAAGAGTGGTCCGAGGATGAATGTGCTAAATTGGGGGAAGGCTAATTATAACAATATTAGGCGGGAACTGAAGAACATAGATTGGGGGCGGATGTTTGAGGGCAAATCAACATTTGACATGTGGGAGGCTTTCAAGTGGCAGTTGAAAGGAATACAGGACCGGCATGTTCCTGTGAGGAAGAAAGATAAATACGGCAATTTTCGGGAACCTTGGATGACGAGTGATATTGTAGGCCTCGTCAAAAAGAAAAAGGAGGCATTTGTCAGGGCTAAAAGGCTGGGAACAGACGAAGCCTGCGTGGAATATAAGGAAAGTAGGAAGGAACTTAAGCAAGGAGTCAGGAGGGCTAGAAGGGGTCACGAAAAGTCATTGGCAAATAGGGTTAAGGAAAATCCCAAGGCTTTTTACACGTACATAAAAAGCAAGAGGGTAGCCAGGGAAAGGGTTGGCCCACTGAAGGATAGGCAAGGGAATCTATGTGTGGAGCCAGAGGAAATGGGCGAGGTACTAAATGAATACTTTGCATCAGTATTCACCAAAGAGAAGGAATTGGTAGATGTTGAGTCTGGAGAAGGGGGTGTAGATAGCCTGGGTCACATTGTGATCCAAAAAGACGAGGTGTTGGGTGTCTTAAAAAACATTAAGGTAGATAAGTCCCCAGGGCCTGATGGGATCTACCCCAGAATACTGAAGGAGGCTGGAGAGGAAATTGCTGAGGCCTTGACAGAAATCTTTGGATCCTCGCTGTCTTCAGGGGATGTCCCGGAGGACTGGAGAATAGCCAATGTTGTTCCTCTGTTTAAGAAGGGTAGCAAGGATAATCCCGGGAACTACAGGCCGGTGAGCCTTACTTCAGTGGTAGGGAAATTACTGGAGAGAATTCTTCGAGACAGGATCTACTCCCATTTGGAAGCAAATGGACGTATTAGTGAGAGGCAGCACGGTTTTGTGAAGGGGAGGTCGTGTCTCACTAACTTGATAGAGTTTTTCGAGGAGGTCACTAAGATGATTGATGCAGGTAGGGCAGTAGATGTTGTCTATATGGACTTCAGTAAGGCCTTTGACAAGGTCCCTCATGGTAGACTAGTACAAAAGGTGAAGTCACACGGGATCAGGGGGGAGCTGGCAAGGTGGATACAGAACTGGCTAGGCCATAGAAGGCAGAGAGTAGCAATGGAGGGATGCTTTTCTAATTGGAGGGCTGTGACCAGTGGTGTTCCACAGGGATCAGTGCTGGGACCTTTGCTCTTTGTAGTATATATAAATGATTTGGAGGAAAATGTAACTGGTCTGATTAGTAAGTTTGCAGACGACACAAAGGTTGGTGGAATTGCGGATAGCGATGAGGACTGTCGGAGGATACAGCAGGATTTAGATTGTCTGGAGACTTGGGCGGAGAGATGGCAGATGGAGTTTAATCCGGACAAATATGAGGTAATGCATTTTGGAAGGTCTAATGCAGGTAGGGAATATACAGTGAATGGTAGAACCCTCAAGAGTATTGAAAGTCAAAGAGATCTAGGAGTACAGGTCCACAGGTCATTGAAAGGGGCAACACAGGTGGAGAAGGTAGTCAAGAAGGCATACGGCATGCTTGCCTTCATTGGCCGGGGCATTGAGTATAAGAATTGGCAAGTCATGTTGCAGCTGTATAGAACCTTAGTTAGGCCACACTTGGAGTATAGTGTTCAATTCTGGTCGCCACACTACCAGAAGGATGTGGAGGCTTTAGAGAGGGTGCAGAAGAGATTTACCAGAATGTTGCCTGGTATGGAGGGCATTAGCTATGAGGAGCGATTGAATAAACTCGGTTTGTTCTCACTGGAACGAAGGAGGTTGAGGGGAGACCTGATCGAGGTATATAAAATTATGAGGGGCATAGACAGAGTGGATAGTCAGAGGCTTTTTCCCAGGGTAGAGGGGTCAATTACTAGGGGGCATAGGTTTAAGGTGAGAGGGGCAAGGTTTAGAGTAGATGTACGAGGCAAGTTTTTTACGCAGAGGGTAGTGGGTGCCTGGAACTCGCTACCGGAGGAGGTAGTGGAAGCAGGGACGATAGGGACATTTAAGGGGCATCTTAACAAATATATGAATAGGATGGGAATAGAAGGATACGGACCCAGGAAGTGTAGAAGATTGTAGTTTAGTCGGGCAGCATGGTCGGCACGGGCTTGGAGGGCCGAAGGGCCTGTTCCTGTGCTGTACATTTCTTTGTTCTTTGTACCTATTCTCTTAAAAAAGGCCTTGGTGATCACGATGGGGAGGCACTGAAACACAAACAGAAACCTCGGGAGGACCGCCATTTTGACCGACTGCACTCTACCCGCCAGCGAGAGCGGTGACATGTCCCATCTTTTGAAGTCCTCCTCCATTTGCTCCACCAATCTAGTCAGGTTCAGTTTATGTAGGACCCCCCAACTCCTGGCTATCTGGATCCCCAGATACGGAAAGCTCTCCTCCGCCCTCCTCAGCGGTAGGTCCCCTATCCCTCTTTCCTGGTCCCCTGCCTTTAATACGAAGAGCTCACTCTTCCCTACATTGAGCTTATAGCCCGAAAACTCCCCAAACTCCCTTAGAGTCTGCATGACCTCCACCATCCCCTCCATTGGGTCCGCCACATACAGCAACAGGTCATCCGCATATAGCGACACCCGATGCTCTTCTCCCCCTCGGACCACCGCCCTCCATTTATTAGACTCCCTCAATGACATGGCCAATGGTTCGATTGCCAATGCGAACAGGGGGGACAGGGGGCACCCCTGTCTCGCCCCTCGGTACAGTCGAAAGTACTCCGACCTCCGCCGGTTCGTCACTACACTCACCACCGGGGCTCTGTAAAGGAGCTTAACCCAACTAATAAACCCTCCCCCCGAACCTACGCAGCGCCTCCCAGAGGTACTCCCACTCTACTCGGTCAAAGGCCTTCTCCGCGCCCATAGCTGCAACTATCTCCGCCTCTCCCTCCTCCGATGGCATCATCACGTTTAAAAGCCGCCGCACGTTTGTGTTTAATTGCCTGCCCTTTACAAATCCCGTCTGGTCTTCATGGATCACCCCCGGGACACAGTCCTCGATCCTCGTGGCCAGCACTTTTGCCAGCAACTTTGCATCCACATTGAGGAGCGAGATCGGCCTGTACGATCCACATTGCAGTGGGTCCTTGTCCCGCTTTAAGATCAAAGAAATTGTCGCTTCCGACATTGTCGGGGGCAGGGTCCCCTCCTCTCTTGCCTCGCTAAAGGTCCTCACTAGTAACGGGGCCAACAGGTCTACATACTTCCTGTAGAACTCCACCGGGAACCCATCCGGTCCCGGGGCCTTCCCCGCCTGCATACTCCCCCAACCCTTGCTCAGCTCCTCCAATCCAATTGGTGCCCCCAAGCCAGCCACCTCCTGCTCTTCCACCCTCGGGAATCTCAGTTAGTCTAGGAATCATCTCATCCCCTCTTCCCCCGCTGGGGGCTGGGATCTGTACAGCTCTTCATAGAAGGCCTTAAATACCTCGTTTATTTTCGTTGCACTCTGAACCGTGGCTCCCCTTCCATCCTTGACTCCCCCTATTTCCCTCGCTGCCATCATCTTACGGAGCTGGTGTGCCAGCATCCGACTAGCCTTTTCCCCATACTCGTAGATCGCCCCCTGCGCTTTCCTCCACTGTGCCTCCGCCTTCCCTGTGGTCAACAGGTCAAACTCCGTCTGGAGCCGTCAACTTTCCCCAAGTAATCTTTCCTCCGGGGCCTCTGCGTATCTCCTGTCCACTCTCAAAATCTCCCCCACTAACCTCTCCCTTTCCATGCCCTCGGTCTTCTCCCTATGAGCCCTAATGGAGATTAGCTCTCCCCTAATCACCACCTTCAACGCCTCGCATACCACCCCCACCTCGCCGTTGTCATTGGCCTCCAAATACCTTTCGATACACCCCCTCACCTTCCCACACACCACCTCGTCCGCCAGCAGTCCCACATCCAGCCGCCACAGCGGGCGTTGGTCCCTCTCCTCTCCCGGCCGCTTTCCAGTCCTTGATTTGGAGCGGTCCAGTGCTGGATCCAACACTGTATTGAAGTCCCCTCCCATTATCAGGCCTCCTATCTCCAGGTCCGGAATGCGCCCCAACATGTGCTTCATGAATCCTGCATCATCCCAGTTCGGGGCGTATACGTTTACCAACTCCACCCGCGTCCCTTGCAACCTACCACTCACCATTACATATCGCCCTCCATTGTCCACTACAATAGTCTTGGCCTCAAATAACACCCGTTGTCCCACCAATATTGCCACCCCTCTATTCTTCGCGTCCAGTCCCGAGTGGAATATCTGTCCTACCCATCCCTTTCTTAACCTGACCTGGTCCGCCACCTTCAGGTGTGTCTCTTGGAGCATGACCACGTCTGCCTTCAGTCCCTTTCAGTACGCGAACACTCGAGCCCTCTTCACCGGCCCATTCAGGCCCCTCACGTTCCACGTTATCAGCCGGATTGGAGGGGCTCTCATCTCACCCCCCCCCCCCCCCCCGCCGACTAGCCATCTCCTTTTCTGGGTCAGTCCCGTGTCCACGCCTCTCTCACCCTCCAGTCCCCCAGACGGGGGACCCCCGTCCCAACCACCTCTTCTATGTCCAATTCCCTTTCGGCCAGTGCAGCAGCAACGCTTTTTCCCCCCCTTCCCCGCTAGACCCCGGTCTAGCTTTTTTGCTCCCCCCATGGCACTCCCGTAAGTCAACTGACACCTGCTGACCCCGGCTACCCCCGCTATCCCATTGACCTCCCCGTGTGGGAGTTCCCCCTCCCACCTTTCTTCCCGCACGCAGGAAAAACAAAAAACCCCGCGCTTTCCAAAGCCCGCTCCGCCCCCTCTGGCGCAGCTCCTGTCGCGGCCTTGTCTCTCTCCCCCAGCCCATGTAACATTTCCTGCGCGTGATTGTGATTGACCCCCTATATACAACAACCATCACACATCCAACCTCAAATATCCCCCCCACCCTCACAAACCCTCAGTTAGAGTCCAACTTTTCGGTTGGTATAAACGTCCACGCCTCTTCAGGCGTTTCAAAGTAGTATAGTGTTGGCCCTTGTATGTGACCCACAGTCATGCTGGCTGCAGCATTTCGAATTTCACTTCTTTCCGGTGCAACACCGCTTTGGCCCGGTTGAAACCCGCTCTCCGCTTTGCAACCTCAGTGCTCCAGTCCGGGTATATTCGGATCTCTGCATTGTCCCACTTACTGCTCTGCTCCTTCTTGGTCCATTTCAGGACCCACTCTCTGTCCGTGAACCGGTGGAACCTCACCACCATCGCCCTTGGCGGCTCATTTGCCCGGGGCCTCCTCGCCAGCACTCGGTGTGCCCCGTCCAACTCCAGCGGCCTCGAAGGGGCCTCCTTGCCCATCATCGCCCCGAGCATCGTGCTCAAGTATGCCCCGGCATCGGCCCCCTCCGCTCCTTCAGGGAGACCCAGGATCCGCAGATTCTTTCTCCTCGACCTGTTCTCCAGGTCTTCGAGTCTTCCCGCCCACCTCCTGTGTAGCGCCTCGTTCTGCTCCACTCTCACCACCAGGCCCGAGATCTCGTCCTCGTTCTGGCCAACTCTTTTTTGTACCTCCTGGATCTGAACCTCGTGGGCCTTCTGGGTGATCCCTAATCCTTCGATTGCCGAAAGCATAGGCGCCAGCATTTCCTTACGCATCTCCTCACGCTGCTCCTCGAAGCACTGCTTGATAAACTCCTGCAGCTCCATTTTGTCTCTGACCGCCACCATTTTGTCTTTTTTCCTCGGTTTTTCCCGTTGCTCCAATGCCACTTCGAGTCCGTTTCATAAAAGTTGGAGGGGGACCTCCCTCTTACCTTCCCCATGGGTTGGTATCAAAAAAAGTTCCGTTGGGGCTCTTCTAACGAGCCCGAAAGTCCGTGGTAGCGGGGGCTGCCGAATCGTGCGGCTCAGCTCCGCATAGACACAACTCCCAGGAACTCCTTTCCTAACAGTACCTACACCACATGGACTACAGTGGTGCAAGGAGGTAGTTCACCAACTCCTTCTGAAGGTCCAAAGATATGCAGGTTAGGTGGACTGGCCATGCTAAATTGCCCCTTAATGCCCAAAATGTTCGGTGGGGTTACCGGGAATGGGATGAGGGTGAGGGCCTAGGTTGGACCTCCTTCCCAAATGGCCTCCTTCTGCACTATAGGGATTCTATGAACTAGGGATGGGCAATAAATGCTGGCCTAGCCAGCGACACCCACATCCTGTAAAGGAGTTAAAATTTTAAAAATTACATTTGGTAAGACATCAAAGCTGTGTGGGAAAGATTGAATAGACCATGAAGGCTGCTTTTTATACTTCTAACAATGGTGAAATCTTCACTGTCATTACCTTGTGAAACCGACAGCAATTTGACATCTACACATGTGCAGTTAAATGCAGAAATGTTAATTCACTGTTCCTCCAGAGGGTGCACTGTTCAAGTCCCCAGAGGTTGCAACCTTCAAAAATCACTGAATTGACAGTGCTAAAATGACGGTTATGATATCAGTAAGGTTCTTTTCTCCCTCCTCCTCCACCCCCCCACAAAAGTAGATGAAATTCAAAATCCATGTTATTTAGTAAAAGAATAAAGTAACAATATTGTGCAGTTTATAACAAAGATATTTTACTAAAAAAGTCAACCTAGCAAATATTAAATAATTTCTATCCAATACCATAACATCCCAAATTAACATGAGTTTTTAAAAATAAATTTAGAATACCCAATTATTTATTTCCAATTAAGAGGCAATTTAGCGTGGCCAATCCACCTAACCTGCAGATCTTTGGGTTGTGGGGGTGAGACCCATGCACACGGGGGGAATGTGCAAACTCCACACAGACAGTGACCCAGGGCCGGGATCGAACCCAGGTCCTCAGCGCTGTAGGCAGCAGTCCTAATCACTGGGCCAACCAACCTGCGTCCACCAGCACAATCTTCATCACACATGTCTGCAGAACCTGCTCAACTTGGTCTGGATTGCATTGATCCACCACTGCTACCGTATCAGAAATAGCTTCAACAGCTATATCTTTGCTTATTCGCAACTTCCAGATTTTGCCCGTGCCTCATTTAGCTTGCCTGAACTGCATCAATTGACTCGTCAACTACTGCTTCCCAGCTTGGATTGCTCTGTGGCCGTTTGTATCTTTCAACCTGCGTGAATTTGCTTACAAATTTGGGTTTCCCAACCTCGGTTTGTTTTTGTTTCCTTAGAAACTGGGATGGTCAGTTTCCTTTCTATGTTTACATGTTCTGCTTCCCTTTTTGCTGTCTTTGTAGTTCAGTTTCTGTTTTAGTTAGGGGGCTGGATTCTCCGCCGCGCCACATTTCAGGTTCACCCCGCCGGCAGGATGCTCCGTTATGCCGGCTGGTCAATGGAGTTTCCCATTGTGGCGGAGTCCCACGGCATCGGGAAACCCCCGAACTGCTGGCAAAACGGAGCATCCCGCCGGCAGAGAATCCAGCCCAAGATCTGCCTCAAAAACGTACAAATTACATTATCTAAAAACATAGTATCCCTCACTTGGGAAGACTTTGAGGTTTTTAAAAATTCTTTTGTGAGTGAGATGTGGGTGTCACTTTCAGAGTCGTACTAGCTGTGAGTTGCCCAAGTGATACTATGCCATGTTTCATGATCATTTTTCAGAGATTCAACCAATAGACAATATGGAAGAAAGAATGAGACTTTAATTGAACCATACTAAATCAATGCAGTGTGGCTGAAGAAAATAACAAAGACCAAGAACACGGAGGAGAACAAAGACAAAGGCCACATAATAAAGAGTGCATAGCGGAAATTCAACCAAAAAGTTCACTAAATATTTACAAAAGATAAAGTTAGAAGCAACTAATGCCAAGTCAAACTTCTTTTGTACGGAATCCAGAATGAGGTTTTAAATGAAATGCAATAAACCACATAGCCTATACAGCTAATGGAAGGGTAGAACATGACAGATGGTCATCAACAATCGTAACTGGGTGAAAATGCTATATTTTCTACTTAAATGAAGAATCAGTGAGGCAAGATGGACTATGATAGGAAAAAGAGTTGCAGAACAGCAGCATTTATAGTCTGCAATGGGCATATACAGTTGCATAAACCACAACCAAGAACAAAACTGAACTATACTTTAATTCATTAAGTTTAATTTTGGTTGTGCAGCATAGTATACCCAGCTAAGTTGAGGGTTACCTACAAATCCAAGGACTTTTATTTTGGGACGGCGGAAGCAGCGGAGGAGTTTGCGAAGGCAGAAGGACTGTGGCTGAATTAAGAAATGGTCATGGACCGATGTAGCCTCATGTAACTGTATTTTTTCACTGCGTGCTAGTGTATGTGCTAAATGAGCCAACGTTGTATATATTTGGACAAAGGAAGAGATGGGACTTTCACTTGCAATGTTGGTTCTTTGAGGCTTGGGTGTGTATGCGGGGTTTGTGTGCTCAAGGGGATTTCTTGGTTTTCCTGGGACCGGGCAAGGGGGAAAGAGACCCAGGCGGGGACCTCCACGCTGGCCGGTTTAAGCCGGCCAGTGAACGGGAGTGAGGTGGGGGGAGGGGCTGCAGCCATCGGAGCCTGGCAGAACAGGGTCCGAGTGGTCTAGCCGGGGTGAAAAGGAAGAGGTTGGGGAGGAGTTTTACAAGAGGAAGTGGAGGGAGGAGTCGGGGAGGGGGTTTTACAATTCATGGGTGTCATTTACGGTACTCTTTCAGGGATTGGATGGCATTGAATGTTAGGGGAGGGGGGTTGGATTCTATAGGTCAATGGTGACCATAGGCAATTCCGGATTCCTTTTTCTCCTTTGTTTTTCCCACCGTGGGAGGGTTTGTTTTATTTGATGCTCATATTGTCAGGTGGGGCATTGTTTGGGGTGGTGGGAGGATGGGATCGTTGTTGCTGAGAAGGGGATTGACTTTGTATTTGTTACCGTTTCCTGCTTGTTGGTGGGGTGTAAATTCTGAAGAAAGTGTGAAAATGGAGAATAAAAATATTTTACAAAAAAAAGTTTAATTTGGTTTGAGAACATACACTGGAATCATTTAGGAGTTCTATCATCACATTCCAGATCCAATATATTTTGAAATACAGTATTCTCGTTCCATGGCTCTTCCATAGTGATAGATCTATGAATGGAAGCTGGTTGCATTTCAACTCTTAAGTAAATCTTTGTAATAGCGTTTATTTATGATCATTTGAATACTACATACTCTCACAGCTATCTGTCTTTCACTGACAATATTTTTAGTATGTTGGAGAAGATACCATTTAACTAATTAACATCAGTCTTGTGGTTTCAGGTCATATATCGGCAAGGAAGTCTCTTGCTGATTACCACTGACTGCCAGCTAATAAATACATATTCCTCCATGTTAAGGATTACAAAGCAAGCACTGAGGGTAACAATGAACAAGAATATGCTGTGGGTGGGGAGTTCAAAGCCATTGCCAGCGTGGCTTAGCAGCATCGCCACTGACAGACTGGTCTTGCTTCAGGTCCTGCCACGGATGCACATTGGAATCACCACGGCACAGTTCTTGCAGAGACTGGTCCCGTGTTTACACTGAGGTCTCCCTCAATGTTGTGTAGCAGGATAGATTAAGAACAGATCAATCAGCTGGAAACTAGAAATCCATGAGGAACTGCAGGCCATCAGCAGCAGCAGAATTGTATTCAACTGTAATATCAGGGACTGATATATTCCTCCCTCCACTGTTATGATCAATCAAGGGGACTAACTCTGATTTAATTAGTCTAGGAGAGCATACCAGGCATACTAAAAAATGAGGCTCCAACCCAGCAAAGCTACAACACTGGACTACATGCAGGAACACAGGAAGCAGCATGCTTTAGACAGAGTTTAACTGGTCCCATAACCAACAGGTCAGGTCTAAGTTTTCCTGTTCTGCCTCATCCAGACATGAATGGTGCTGGGTTTATTAAGCAACTAACAGGAGGCAGCTCCACAAATCTCAAGGCCAAAGTTTTCAGCCAGGCATGCTGAGTGAATGATCCTTCACAGCCTCCTCTTCAAAGATTGCAGTCTTCAGTGATTCAATTCACTCCACATGACATCAAAGATTAACTGAATGCATGAGTCACAGCAAAGGGAATGGGCCCCAACACATACTGCATGTAACGCTGAAGACCTGTATTCCAGAACTTGCCATGCCTCGAGCCAAGCTGTTTCAGTTCAGCTGTAACAGGAGCATTTGCCTACAATGTGAAAAATTGCCCACCCTGTCATACAAGAAAAGCTAGATAATTTTGGAATGGTCATTGCAGAAACTCCTCTAAAATCGACAGCAAACTTCAGGAGCCCCTAAGCAAGCAGATGAATACGGAAATCCAGATATGCTGCCAATAAAACCATAAGACACAGGAGCAGAAGTAGGCCGTTCAGTCCATTGAGTCTGCTCTACCATTCAAGGAGATCATGAATCTGATGCGATAATCCTCAACTCCACCTTCCCGCCTTATCCCCACAACTCTTGATTTCCTTACTGAGTAAATATCTGTATCTCAGCCCTCTGCGGTAAAGTATTCACTATCCTCAGAGAAGAAATTCCTCATCTGTGTCTTAAATAGGTGTCCCCTCTGGTCCTATACTCTCCCACAAGGGGAAACAACCTCAGCATCTACACTGTCAAGAGCCCCTGAGAATCCTATATGTCTCAATAAGATCGCCTCTCATTCTTCTAAGCTCCAGTGAGGGGCCGCGCTGTGGCACAGTGGTTAGCACTGCTGCCTCAGCGCCAGGGGCGCGGGTTCAATTCCAGCCTTGGGTGACTGCCTGTGTGGAGTTTGCATGTTCTCCCCGTCTGCATGCGTTTCCGTCAGGTGCTCCAGTTTCCACCCACAATCGAAAGGTGTGTAGATTAGGTGGGGTTACGGGGATATGGTGGGGTAGTGGGCCTACGTAGGGTCCTCTTTCAGAAGGTTCGTGCAGACAAGTTGGGCCGAATGGTCTGCTTCAGCACTGTAGGAATTCTATGGACTCTATGGAGTACAGGCCCAACCTACTCAAACTGTCCTCATAAGAAAATCCCACCATACCTATTAATCTAGTGAACCTTTTCTGAACTGCCTCCAATGCCGGTGTATCTTTCCTTAGAAAAAGGGACCAAAACTGTTCACAGTATTCAGGTTTGTTCCAATTTGTGCCTTGTATGGTTTTAGCAAGGCTTTCCTTTTTAAAAATAAATTTAGAATATCCAATTCTTTTTTACCAACAAGGGGCAATTTAGCTTGGTCAATTCACCTACCCAGCACATCTTTTTTGGGTTGTGGGGGTGAAACCCACACAGACACAGGAAGACTTTCCTAATTTTATACTCCATGCCCTTTGAAATAAAGGCAAACATTCCATTTGACTTCCCAATTACCTGTTGAACTTGCATGCTAGTTTTCTGTGATTAATGCATGTGGACTCCCAAATCCCTCTATGCTGCAGCTTTCTGCAGTCTTTCTCCAATTAGTAATATTCAGCTCCTTTATTCTTCCTACCAAATTGCATGAATCCACATTTTCCTCCATTATATTCCAATGGCCACGTTTTTGCCCACCCAAGAAATACAGAATCAACTGAATTGAAGAGCATTTCCATCCTTACACTGTTGGTCTATAAAAACCCACAATAAAGTTACACATTGTTGAATATGGGGATTTTAATGGCATACTAACTTTATGATTTCTGCTAAACACATTTATTGGCCCAAGAAGCTAACTTTGTTGTTTGTGGAATGCCAAATTATTCCAATATCATACATTAAAATTCCATATATTTAAAAAAATACATTATTTTTAAAAGGTTGTTTTCATATTTATTTAGTTTCTACCTTAATCCAATTAAACTAATTTAAATTTTTGAATAGTGAAATAAAGTGATGGTTAAAAAAGTTCTTTAACTTGGTTGCTGGATGTCAATATTTCAGTGTGATTGGCTACTTACCTGCTTGTTGACATCTCTGCAGTTACACACCAAGATATCCACGTGACTGCGCGCAAGGTTTCAACTGCTGACAGGAAAGGGGAAACCACACCACAAAGATCACTAGATCTTTGTGGGCAGCTTTCTGCTTCAACGTCAGTAGCAAGTGCCATTATTTCACCGCTGACCACAAAATCCAGGCTTTTAACTAAAAGGAAAGGCCACTGACAAGTTATCTGTTACAAGGCAGACTTTTTATTTCTAAAATAAATCATAAGCCGTCTAAACATTCAAAATGAAGCGGCAAGGTGATGACCTGGTGATGGTCATGGCTAAGCCCTGGCTCTTGGAAGGCCAATTTACTTGTAACTATCGTGCTTTGGCTTGGTCCTCCCTATCTCTGTAATCTTTTCTAGCCCTATAACCATCCGAGATACTTGTGGGGCTCTAATTTGGGACCTTTGAGCATTCCCAATATTGATCACACCACTATTGGTGGCTGTGCCTTCAGCAGGCTAGGTCCTAGGTTCTGGAATTTACTCTCCAAAACTTTTCACCTCTCTATTTTGATTTCCTCCTTTTCCTCAAGACGAACCTCTCGTACCAAGCTTTTGGGCATCTGCTCTGATACCTCTATGTGGCTCAGGGTCACATTTTACTTTATAATGCTTCGGTGAAAGGCTTTGTGGTATTTTATCACATTAAATGGGTTTTGTAAATATATTTTGCTGTTGTTAGTGCTGGCATTCATAAAAAGCTATAGGGGTCTTACAAAGTCGAAGTCCCACATCTGCTTAAGCATAATGCACGACAGACCTTCAGTTGCCATAACCGTCATAGGTACACAGAAAAAGGAATTGGCCATTCAGCCCCTCAAGCTTGTTCAGCCATCAAATTACAAGATAATTGGTCTGCTTCCCAGCCCCATTTACCCACCTAGGTTCTATGCCCTTTAATGCTCTTACCTAACAAGCTAGTTGATTAATCATGTTTCTCCTGCTTCAGAATGACAGATGAAAGTTAAACATCCATATGTGCTACCTTATGCGAATCAAAATCAACTGCAATCTCCCCAGATTTCAAGCTTCCCATACATCTCTCTTTTCAACTATCAAATAGTAAAACAGACAACTTACAATACTGTGGGTGTTGCTGAAGCAAGCTCCTCCATGAAGACGAAACCTTAACTAGTGAAACTTGCTGAGTTTTCAGTGGTCTTGTAACACCATCTTGGACAGAGAGGATCTTCGAAACACTGTCATCTCTGGGATCCTACCTACAACAAGGTGAGAATTGGCTATCTACACTGTTTAGCTATGTACCTACTTAAATATGGCATTCCAAATGTCATTTTACTTAAATCACTTTGCTTGCAAACAAAGTTTGGTTTCCTGGTATGGGCTTAGCACACATTAGTTTTTATTTAACCCAAGCGGAACCTTGACTGCTTCAGAATTACTGCTGAGAGCACCAGACATGCCCCTGCTCTCCCATCTTGATTATGGATGGCTGGTGCTTGCCCTTTGCCATGACATGCTCTGATAGAACTGCTCTTTATTAATAGGGCTGGCTTTCTTCTGTTGGCCACCTTGGCTGATAACCAACTATCAGTAGCCTAGGAAGTAATGCATACACAATGATCAGAAAGCACACACTTTGCTTTTCATCTCAACATTTTACCAACAAATACACAAAATAGCACACATGCATATGTCATGCAACACGAGTACGGAAATCATGGGGACATAGATAGTGTGCATTACTCACATGTTAACTACCTTTTAATCAAAAGCACTGATATCCACATATTGGATAATAGTTGCTAAACTTTAAACTAAAACTTATCCCCCTCAAAGAATGACTTCAACTGTTATTTTGTGCAAGTGAAACCATTGTGAAAACTGGATTCAACTCCAGGCTAGACCATTGGTTGTTGAAGTTTACATGAACTGATTTCGGACAGTCCTAATCCAGATCTTAGTGTGCATAGTCCTTAAACCAAAAACAAATTCCGAAGCTGATAATTCATCAAAGGATGGTACATCTACCCAAGCAGTAATTGTGAATGCAATATATATCTTCAAAAGGGGCTGAATGGAGACCATTGCACAACTAAGTGGTAGGTAGAGGAGACTTTAAGTCTAAGAATGAAGATAATTCTATAAAATGATTAACTGTACTTTCCTGCAATCCATATATCAATGAAACACTCACCTTAAAAACAATCCAGCCAGAAAGAAAACTCTATGCAATGGAAAGATCCAAAGAGTAATATCTGGCAAACATATGAATAGTGAGTGTTTCTACTCACAATTCATTCAGGTATTTTTTTTGACACTGAGCATAGTTCACAATGTAGACTACCTCTCAGTTTAGGTATTAAAAGCTGAATTTAATACTCAAGTTAAATAAATCAGTTTATTGTCTTTCAGTCTGTTACTCCAAGGAACATTTTGTATTCACATGCTTGGATCCATATTACTTTTCTAAAGAACGAGGTGGGTAAATGAAAGTAAATTTTATTCCTTGAAAGATGACATTCAGAAATAAATATACTGAGTAATTAAGAATTTATATGTCAGTCAAGTCGAGTTAATCAACGAAGAAAACGCCTAGGATTTAGAAAAATATCCAGCTAAACAAAAAACAATACACCAAGGTACAAAGTCGCTTCCCAGGCCAAACATCAAAAACCACATACCAGCACAGGGAATGTTAAATAATGACAGCAACCTACAATATTCTATTAACAAAAGCATTAGTCATAAATAACCACTGATTTAGCAGCAATAGATTTTGCCTGAAATTTTCTGGAATTTTGTGAGTCTGTAACTGAATTGGCTTATGAGGACTATCAAGTGAACATTATGCACTGGGATATTGAGAAAATATCCTGCAAGCATTTGAGATGACAAATGCTCTGGAATTAGTGACAAATTAGCTACTTTGGCATAAAAATCACTTGCTAAAACAAAGTAGGTGGTGATAATGAATCAAATATTCTCGTCAAAGAGAAAGAGAAAGGCGTGGACTAGTGCAGTTCCAGAAATTTGTTCTGACCTTTCTGCTCTTCGCACTACACAAATTATATGGATTCTCCATATGTATTCTACCTCTAACCAATTTATTATGCAACATAATAGTGCCACGCTGTTTGGCAAGACTGCTAGTGATTTGAACTAATTCGTGTTTAAATTTGAGCGTGATACACATTAGAACAGGAAGTATGAAACTTGGGTCACAATGATGGCAAAGGAGGGATAGTATGGGGCAATTTGTTCATGACATCAGAATGATTTCTTCCACATTTGCAGATGATGTTGAACTGGGCCCTTGATCTCTACAGCCTCTAGGGTGGGATGCAATACTCTTATATTGCTCCATCTTTTGATGCTTCTCTTGTTGAGCCTTAGCAAAGACTGCAGAAATGCAGACCAATTCCAAAGCCCTTGTCCACTGGTAAGCAGGAGACCATTGTTTGCCCAGATGAGGAAAATGCTGTCGAGGTTCTGAATTTTGAAGTCCCATAAGGAATATACTTTGCTAACTTGTGGCCGTTGAAATATGCAACAAAATGTGCAATAGTTACAATGGCCCCAAAATAAATCGCTTTAGCCAGAAAATCTCACAGGTAAGGTGTTCTAGACAAGTGGCTTGCCACCAAACAAATGATTTTTGACATGTATAGTTTACTGTTTTACTCAAACATGATTGCAACAAAGGGAGAAATTGGCCGAGGAGAAAGCTAAATGTTTCATTAGATCCAGCAGGAAGAGGATAGTCATGGTGAGAGAGACCACCCTAAACATCAAGACAGCATTTCATAGAATCCTTACAGTGCAGGAGGCCAATCAGCCCATCAAGTCTGCACCAACCTTTTGAACAGCCACACGACCTAGGCCCAATCCCCCGTCCTATTCGTGCAACCCCGCGTGAAGGGGCAATCCGTCTAAATCTTCACATCTTTGGACTGTGGAAGGAAACCTAAGCACTTGAAGGAAACCCATGCAGAGATGGGGAGAACATGCAAACGCCACACAGTCACCAGAGATCAGAATCAAACCCAGGTCCCTGGTGCTGTGAGGCAACGGTGCTAACCACTGTGCCGCATTTGACAAGAGTGTGGTATCAAGAAGCCCTTGGAAAACTGGAGTCAATGGGAATCGGGGAAAGGTTTCTGCTGGATGGAATCACACCCAGCTCAAAGCAAGATGATTTTGATTGTTGGAAGTCAATTATCTTAGTTCCAGGACATCAGTGCAGGAGTTTCCCAGGGTAGTGTACTAGGTCCAACCTTCTTCAGCTGCATCAATAACCTTCCTCCCACCAGAATGTCAGAAGTGGGGATGTTCGATGATGATTGCACAATGTTCAGCGCCATTCGTACCCCCTCAGATACTGAAAAAGGCCATGTCAAAATGTAGCAAGACCTGGACAAGTAGCAAATAACATTCACACCATAGAAGTACCAGGCAATGACCATCTCCAGCAAGAGAGAATCTAACCATCGGCCCATGACATTCAATGGCATTACCATTGCTGAATCCTCCACCATCAACATCCTGATGGCTTACCATTAACCAGAAGCTGAACTGAATTAGCCAGACAAATACTGTGGCTACAAGTGCAGGTCAGGGGCTTGGAACCTTGTGGCGAGTAACAGACCTCCTGACTGCCCAAAGTCTGTCTACAAGGCACTTGTCAAAACTGTGATGGAATACTTTCCACTTGTCCTGGATGAGTGCAGCTCCAAGAACACTGAAAAAGCTTGACACCATCCAGGCCAAAGCAGCCTGCTGATTGGCACTCCATCCACAAATTTCATCCCCTCCACCACCAACGCACTGTGGCAGCAGTGTATACCATCTACAGGGTGCACTGCAGGAACTTACCAACCCTCCTCAGACAGCACCGCACAAACCCACGGCCACTACCATCTAGAAGGATGAGGACAGCAGACACATGGGAACACCACCATTACTGCAAAGTTCTCCTCCAACCCATCCTGACTTGGAACTATATCGCCATCCCTTCACTGTCGCGGTGTCAAAATCCTGGAACTCGAGGAAAAATGAAACAAAAGTACAAAAGCATCTCACCCATACAAGGTCTTTGAGTTATTCTCTTCCTACCCCTAATTTAGGGCCATAGAATTGCGATAGTGAGGAAGGAAACCATTTGGCCCATCAAGTCTGCACCAATCCTCTGGAAGGGCATCCCAGGTCCACTCCCCCGCCCCAACCCATACCCCACCTAACTTGCACATCTTTGGACTGTGGGAGTAAACCGGAGCATCAGGAGGAAACCCACTTGGACATGGGAGAAAGTGCAACTCCACACAGTCACCCAAGGCTGAAATTGAACCAGAGTCCCTGAGGTTGTGAGGCAGAAGTGCTAACCACTGTGTTACCGTGTGACCCCTAGGGCTATTTTGACCTGTGTAAAAGATAAATGAATAAACTATTTACACCAGTTGTTTTAAAAAATATATACTCTTCTATTTTAAATGTCTTCATCCAGTAATGATATTCCTTGCAATATGTAATAGATGCCATCAAAGTTTCCTACTCTCCATCCTACCATTGCACATGCTCCCTGAACTGTAGTTCATATTTAATGGCTGCTAGTCACAACTACTTTTCTTAAAAGAGGCGAGGTGCATCGACTTCTTAGCAGCCCTACCACCTTGAACAACACTCTCCCATTTTAAAGCACAAACCTCAGTGCGATTGCATAAATCAGTGTAAATGGCAGTTGCTGCAAATTTGTTTTTGATTATTTCATACAAATAGATAAAATAATGCTTGATGTGTGGAAAAGAAACAAGAATATTTACAGAACTTTAATTTTTTCTCGACTTGTATAAATAAAGTGCCTCCCAGTATAACATAATTAAAATGCACTCAACTCAAAAAGGCCTAATACAAGCTTGCTTATGGTTTTTATAATGCACCCATTCTTTAAATAACCAGTGAAGCTATAATTACTCTTTAATAATAAAATTTTCTTAAACTTACTAAGAGGTATCTGGGTCCGACAGCCCAGCTGAGATTAGAATTCTCCAGTTGTAAAATAGATGTATCTTTGCACTTTACCATTCTGGATGTACTCTGGTAGGTTTTTGGAAAAAATTTTTGTTAACAAATCAAATGCAAAGCATTACACTTGTTAAGTAATATTTATATGGAAAACTGAAAGGCTTCACTATTTTTTAAAATAATGGATGTATTATAGAGACGATAAGTGTTAGTTGCATTGGGTTGCTCTCATGTCATAACCACAAAATGGCACCAAGAAAGCAGAATGAACAGTGAACGACAAGCAACCCAAGGGTAAAGCAAAGCAGTCATTAAAAAAAATGCTAGGTGCCCATTAAGAGAGAGTAAAGCTAGTCTTCAGATGTTTCAAAAATGTAAAACAGTTTAAACTACTATAATAAAATCTAAATTTAACAGCATCATTTTCAAAGGAATTCCAAAACAATGGAAAAGAAACTCTTTTCCCATCCAAATTAGCATGCTTTCAATAATGCTTTTACAGAAAATATGTCCACCCACCTAAGAGTGCAGCAAAGATAACAAAGCGACTAGGATTCAGATCCAGTTGCTTGGCAACTTCATGCATCAGGTATTGGTTGGTAGTGAGGCTTTTGCCATTCCGGCTCAGTTTAAGGGCATGGGCACTGAAATAGTACTGGATGTTACACAACGCATAATCTGAGTCATAAGCAAGGAGGCCATGGAAACCATTCTCTCTGCAGAAGGCAATCACTTCTTGATGGTGATCTTCAATGCTCTGTGCAACCTGCAAAATAATCAGACATTTTATCTACACACATCACCTGGAATGGACATGAACAGTTAGTAAGCTATTATATGAATACGTCAGAAGGTAATTAAACGATTCTGAATTTAACTTTGAAATCATAAACACATTTTTGATTATAACAAATGTGCCTGATGCTCCATAGACATGAGTGCAATTAACTTTATATTTCTGATACATTTCAAATATTATGGCAAATAAGCATCTATAAAACATTTGTATCCAAAACAGTTACCAGCAATACAACAGAGTTTAATATTAAAATGCTACTCAAGAGCTTTTCCTCTAGGTTGTAGCGCTCAGCACTGCAACAAAATAAATCACTCAATTTTCTCCCCAATTTTACAGGTCCCCAGGGTCTCAGTAGATTCCTTGTCTAACTCAAACAAAATACATCACTGCTAACTGTCACAGGATGGATATAAACCTTCATTTGATTTTCCTATTCCGCCAACAAAGTACCAAATCCTCTACTTACAGGCTCCAATTGGCAAGACAGGCTGGGAAAATTAACCCTGCAACTTTTCTTGGACCTGTTCAGTGACACACCAACATCTAAGCTTGTTCTTATTGTTTTTTTGTGGGGTGGGATGGGGCACAATGTGTTAGAGAAGGGAAGGCGAGTAGGAAAAACAGCAGGGATAAAAATGATACCTGGGGAAATTAAGCTGATTGAGGTTACTAGCTTTTAAGAACTGCCGTAAGCCATGAATTTTTTTTTTTTATAAAGTAAACCGCGCACACATGAACTGTCTGTACAAAACACAATAACTTTGTGAAAGAAGATTTACATTTACTGCATAAACCTCCTTTCATGACTTCAGGATATTCCAAAGTGTTTTAGAACCAATGAAGTACGTTTGGGGCACAGTCAACGCTATAATGTTGGAAAAATAAGCAGGCAACTTCATTCAACAAGGTCCCACAAATAGGCAATAATGACCAGATAAGGAATTTTGGAAGATGCATCTACTACTATTTCTACAAGCACTTCTTTTAATATGCTAGGTTGCAGGCCATTAGTCCAGGAGATTTTGCAGCCTTTAGTCCAATAAGGTTACCTAGTTTTCTTCTCTAATATGATGAAAGTTCATCCCTCCCTTTTGCGCATTGATTTTCTACTATTTATTGGCATGCCTTTAGAGTCTTTGACCGTGATGATAGATTCAAAATATTTGTTCATAACCTCTTTGTTTCCCATTAATTTCCCAGACTCATCCTCAATGGACTAACATTACTTTCGTTATTCTTTTTACTTACCATATCTGCAACTGCTCCTTACCATTTTACCTTTTCATCAATTTTCATGAGCCACTACAACCGTGTTTTCAGATCTTCATAATTGCCTTTATTTAAGTTTAAGACACTAGTTCCAGACCCAAGTGTCTCACTCTCAAACTGAATGTGCAATTTATCATGTTATAATCACTCTTCCCTAGAGGATCCTTCACTATGAGGATAATTAATCCTGTTGCATTAGCAAGTCTAAAATAGCCTGCTCCCTGGTTGGTTCTACAATGTATTTTTCAAAGAAACTGTCCCAAATACACT
Organism: Scyliorhinus torazame; assembly: GCF_047496885.1. NCBI lineage: Eukaryota > Metazoa > Chordata > Chondrichthyes > Carcharhiniformes > Scyliorhinidae > Scyliorhinus > Scyliorhinus torazame. The sequence continues at coordinate 180,240,869 of NC_092719.1, read as the reverse complement.
AGTAACTTGTCCAATCTATATGAAGGTTCAAATTGCAAATATTGCAGTGCCTTTCTTACAAATCAGGCCAAGTGGTATCTACGCCAGTGCTCTGCAGCTCAACTAAATCCCACTTCCCCACCTCTGACTCATAGCCCTGCAAATTTTCTCATTTCAAATAATTATCCGATTCCCTTTTCAAAACCACAATTGAATATGCTTCTGCCACTCTCGGGCAGTGCATTCCAGATCCTAATAACTCTCTGCGTAACAAAGATTTTCCACATGTCGCCATTGATTCTTTTGCTAATTATCTTAAACCAGTATCATCCTCTGGTACTGGCCTCAGCTTTTATCACTCCATTTTCTTTCTGCCTATCCTTCCCAAATGTCAAACACCCCTGAATACTCAGTTCCTAACTCTAGTCAGAATGCAACCACATCTCTATAGTAGCTATCAGATCATTTACCTTGTCAACACAACACATTACTTCTGATGTGAGGCACTACAATGTTTCCCAGATGAAGCATCCATTTTCTGCCATATGCCAACAGCTGCAGTTACTATAATTGTTATGCCTCACTCCCACTCTCTCTATGGATCACAGAATCTGCTTTAATTAGCTTCAAATTAACAGAGGTAAAATTCTGAATGGGAACAACGTACATCATCCATCAATTATTATAAGCCAGTTTCATTTTAACAAGGGCAGATGTATCTGTACAGAAATACCCCAGAGCATCAGTTAAGTGGATACAAAGCTGGGAAAGGGTGTGATAACAAATGTTAATACAAATTCCCAAAATAATCCGAGCATACATGGCCAGAAATTGCAAGTAAAACAAACAAGTAGAAGCAAGGATAATAGGAAAATAGGTAAACATGAAATTGCATAAAGTAAACAAAGGAAGAAGAAAAAATGAACAAATAAAACTTTGGGAATTGGTAGTACTTCAAATATTGGGCAATAAGACAATGCACAAACCCCAATACACAATTTACAAAAAGAATGCTAATGTCCAAATGCAACAACAACTTGCATTTACGCAACACCTATAATGTAGAAAAAAATCTCATGGTCCTTCTAAGGGAGATGGAAATTGCAGGAATGGAAAGTATATTCATTAGTACACTGGATTAAAATGACTGGCAATTCAGTGCCTCAGAGGTAGAATTTTTAAAAATGGATGCTGCACCAAAGGAGGAGATATTAAAAGCAAATAATAGCTTGCTGAAAAGGAGCTCTTAAAGTAGGAGCTGAGGGTGGAGACGCAAAGAGATGCAGGGAATGATTTCCAGGAGGTGGGACCAAGGTGGCTGAAAGCTAATGGTAACGGTCAATGGAAGGAGATGCAAGTCAAAGGGCTGAAGAGTTCAGGGTGAGTGTCTGAAACATTGGAGGAGAAAGGACATGGAGGGATTTAAACATGAATGATAATTTTATATTTGTGATGCTGGTGAATCAGGAGCAAAAGTAAATCAAGGAACAAACAATGGATGAGTGGTACATGATACTGACAGCTAGAGTTTTGAATTAGCTAAAGTTTACAGAAGTCAGAGAATGGGAATCCAGCCAGATATGGGATGTGATAATTGCATTGATAAGGTTTCAGCAGCAACTGGACCAAGGCACACAATGTCAAAATTATCAATGGTCCTCAGGCATTTCAAAGGGGTTGATATTATTGCAGTGTCCCTCACAAGCAGAAAGGTAACACCACTGAACGTATGCCATACTTCATACTTCTTCTGCACAAACAACAGCAACTTATATATACATTCAAGTCCCTTTAACATAATAAAGCAGAGGTTAGCACTGCTGCATCACAGCACCAGGGACCCAGATTCAATTCCGGCCTTGGGTGACTGTGTGGAATTTGCACGTTCACCACGTGTCTGCGCAGGTTTCCTCCCACGGTCCAAAGATGTGAAGGTTAGGTAGATTGGCCATGCTAAATTGCCCATGTGGTTAGATGGGGTTCCGAGGTTAGGATGGGAGAGTACGTCCAGGTGGGGTGCTCGAGGGTCAGTGCAGACTCGATGGGCTGAATAGCCACCTTCCACACTGTAGGGATGTTATGATATGATTCAAAGCCAGTTCACAGAAGCATTGCAAAAAAAGATATGAAGTTGAAAAAGCTAATTTCTGCCACTGTAAGCAAAAATAAATCAGACATTTGTTTTGTGAATCATAAATTAACCTCTAAAAATTGACTGACTTGGCTTTCTTGTTGCTATTGACTGGGACAGAAATGAAAGCAAACTGTAGCCAGAAAAAAAAAGGGTTGCAGCGAAACCTAATCGAACTGCAGTGTACTGCTCTTAGTTCAACCACAATTTTTCAGAACACTCAACCAAGCACCCTGTCGTTCAACACAAACCAGACCAATTATTATAAGCCAGTTTGCTAGTGCAGTTGGGGAGGGTTTAAACTAATGTGGCAGGGGGATGGGAACCGATGTAGGAAGTCAGTGGGGACAGAAACAAAAGGCAGGAAGGGAGAGTGTGTAAAGCATGACCAGAGAAAGCAGGGCAGAGAGCAAGGAAAGTCTACATTAAACTGCATTTATTTCAATGCAAGGGGCCTGACGGGCAAAGCGGATGAACTCAGGGCATGGACGGGCACATGGGACTGGGATATTATAGCTATGACTGAAACATGGCTAAGGGAGGGGCAGGACTGGCAGCTCAATGTTCCGGGGTACAGATGCTATAGAAAGGATAGAACAGGAGGCAAGAGAGGAGGGGGGGTGGCGTTTTTGATTAGGGAGAACATCACGGCAGTACTTAGAGGGGATATATCCGAGGGTTCGCCCACTGAGTCTATATGGGTGGAACTGAAAAATAAGAAGGGAGAGATCACCTTGGTAGGACTGTACTACAGGCCCCCAAATAGTCAGCGGGAAATTGAGGAGCAAATATGTAAGGAGATTACAGATAGCTGCAAGAATAATAGGGTGGTGGTAGTAGTAGGGGACTTTAACTTTCCCAACATTGACTGGGACAGCCATAGCATTAGGGGCTTGGATGGAGGGAAATTTGTTGAGTGTATTCAGGAGGAATTTCTCATTCAGTATGTGGATGGACCGACTAGAGAGGGGGCAAAACTTGACCTCGTCTTGGGAAATAAGGAAGGGCAAGTGACAGAAGTGCTAGTGAGGGATCACTTTGGGACAAGTGACCACAACTCCATTAGTTTTAAGATAGCTATGGAGAATGATAGGTCTGGCCCAAGAATTAAAATTCTTAATTGGGGCAAGGCCAATTTTGATGGTATCAGACAGGAACTTGCAGAGGTAGATTGGGGGAGACTGTTGGCAGGCAAAGGGACGGCTGGTAAATGGGAGGCTTTTAAAAATGTGTTAACCAGGATTCAGGGTAAGCACATTCCCTTTAGAGTGAAGGGCAAGGCTGGTAGAAGTAGGGAACCCTGGATGGTTCGAGATATTGAGACTCTGGTCAAAAAGAAGGAGGCGGCATATGACGTACATAAGCAACTGGGATCAAGTGGATCCCTTGAAGAGTATAGAGATTGTCGAAATAGAGTTAAGAGGGAAATCAGGAGGGCAAAAAGGGGACATGAAATTGCTTTGGCAAATAATGCAAGGGAGAATCCAAAGAGATTCTACAGATACATAAAGGGGAAAAGAGTAACTAGGGACAGAGTAGGGCCTCTTAAGGATCAACAAGGACATCTATGTGCAGAGCCACAAGAGTTGGGTGAGATCCTGAATGAATATTTCTCATCGGTATTCACGGTGGAGAAAGGCATGGATGTCAGGAAACTAAGGGAAATAAATAGTGATGTCTTGAGAAGTGTGCATATTACAGAGGAGGTGGTGCTGGAAGTCTTAAAGCGCATCAAGGTAGATAAATCCCCGGGACCTGATGAAATGTATCCCAGGATGTTGTGGGAGGCTAGGGAGGAAATTGCGGGTCCCCTAACAGAGATATTTGAATCATCGGCAGCCACAGGTGAGGTGCCTGAAGATTGGAGAGTGGCGAATGTTGTGCCCTTGTTTAAGAAGGGCAGCAGGGAAAAGCCTGGGAACTACAGACCGGTGAGCCTAACGTCTGTAGTAGGTAAGTTGCTAGAAGGTATTCTGAGAGACAGGATCTACAAGCATTTAGAGAGGCAAGGACTGATTCGGGGCAGTCAGCATAGCTTTGTGCGTGGAAAATCATGTCTCACAAATTTGATTGAGTTTTTTGAGGGGGTGACCAAGAAGGTAGATGAGGGCAGTGCAGTAGACGTTGTCTACATGGACTTTAGCAAAGCCTTTGACAAGGTACCGCATGGTAGGTTGTTGCAGAAGGTTAAAGCTCACGGGATCCAGGGTGAGGTTGCCAATTGGATTCAAAATTGGCTGGACGACAGAAGGCAGAGGGTGGTTGTAGAGGGTTGTTTTTCAAACTGGAGGCCTGTGACCAGTGGTGTGCCTCAGGGATCGGTGCTGGGTCCACTGTTATTTGTGATTTATATTAATGATTTGGATGAGAATTTAGGAGGCATGGTTAGTAAGTTTGCAGATGACACCAAGATTGGTGGCACAGTGGATAGTGAAGAAGGTTATCTAGGATTGCAACAGGATCTTGATCAATTAGGCCAGTGGGCCGACGAATGGCAGATGGAGTTTAATTTAGATAAATGTGAGGTGATGCATTTTGGCAGATCGAATCAAGCCAGGACCTACTCAGTTAATGGTATGGCGTTGGGGAGAGTTATAGAACAAAGAGATCTAGGAGTACAGGTTCATAGCTCCTTGAAGGTGGAGTCGCAGGTGGACAGGGTGGTGAAGGCGGCATTCGGCATGCTTGGTTTAATTGGTCAGAACATTGAATACAGGAGTTGGGACGTCTTGTTGAAGTTGTACAAGACATTGGTACGGCCACACTTGGAATACTGTGTGCAGTTCTGGTCACCCTATTATAGAAAGGATATTATTAAACTAGAAAGAGCGCAGAAAAGATTTACTAGGATGTTGCCGGGACTTGATGGTTTGAGTTATAAGGAGAGGCTGGATAGGCTGGGACGTTTTTCTCCCTGGAGCGTAGGAGGCTCAGGGGTGATCTTATAGAGGTCTATAAAATAATGAGGGGCATAGATAAGGTAGATAGTCAACATCTTTTCCCAAAGGTAGGGGAGTCTAAAACTAGAGGGCATAGGTTTAAGGTGAGAGGGGAGAGATTCAGAAGGGCCCAGAGGGGCAATTTCTTCACTCAGAGGGTAGTGAGTGTCTGGAATGGGCTGCCAGAGGTAGTAGTGGAGGCGGGTAAAATAGTGTCTTTTAAAAAGCATTTAGATAGTTACATGGGTAAGATGGGTATAGAGGGTTATGGGCCAAGTGCGGGCAACTGGGACTAGCTTAATGGTAAAAACTGGGCGGCATGGACTGGTTGGGCCGAAGGGCCTGTTTCCATGCTGTAAACTTCTATGATTCTATAAGTTAGGGAGCAAATTACATTTATACTCCATTTGCTGATGCATCATATACATCATTTTACATCTGTATTGTTACTACTATAAGTTCAACCATCCAATCACCCAAAGGTAGCCTGGACATATTTACTATTCTTCCATTTTGTTACTCTGATTGACAATCATAGAACCGGTGTATTTAGTTAACTGACCAGTTAATAAACATAAACCACTCGGAAAATAATCCTTGCCCAGAAAGTCTGACCAAAGCCCAATGGACACTTTAATCCAATCTTAAAAACTTCCATGAAAACCACAGGGCTTCATCCAGAATACTATTTAAAAACAGCACTTTTGTGTGGATGCAGCTGATAACCGTAAAGTAGTTTAGTGATTACAAGGTTAAAAGTAAATTTTTCACAGAATTTCCATATCGGTGAAAATATGCCAACTTGAACATAGTCCTCACAAATTACCTTTTTCTACAAGAAATATAATTCCTCACAAATTACTTTTCAGGATTTTGATTCAATTGAAATTGCATGCTTATTTTAAACTTGGGACATTTTAGGTTAGAACCCCAAGTTCCAATATTTGGTAAAGTTTAAAGTTTATCAGCTTTATACTATTTCACATACTTGAACTTTGTTTGAAACATTCATTTCAAACTAGTTAAAAAGGAGATAGATAGACTAATATATCTCCTGTAATGCTGTTCAAAGTCAGGAGATACATGGTTTCATAATAAGGGTGCATATGTTGAATAGTCTATAATGTCAAGGTCGCTGATTAAATGATACAAGTCAAGTTTAATATTTATTAAATGGTATTTTGAAATTTGCTTTGGTAATAGAACAATGGAGATTAGAGGAACTCAATGAAAACGGTTAATGATACAAGAAATTAAATATAACTCTTTACATGTGTTTAGACTTGTAATGCAGAGAAAAGATGATATACAAGTACCTTTTGAAGTTTGATATCTGGTCATATATAGCAGTGGTGAATAGGGTGAGTGGGGACAGTCCTTCGCTTTAGTGTTGTGAAGGTATAAAGCTGGGATCTGGCACAACTGGGGATACAGATCACGAAAGTTTTGCAATACTGCAGTGGAGCACAAGGTATCCTTTCCGCTGTCATCGTCATGGAGATGGAATGCATTTTTTTGGTAGAGAGGAATATAGGATAAAAACAGAAAATGCTGAGGGAGGAGGGAGAAATAAAAACAAAGTTCATATTTCAGAAACGTTAATTCTATTTTTTGCTTCACAGATGCTGCCAGACCTGCTATTTCCAGCATTTTCTGTTAAAAGTTTCCAGTATCTGCAATGTCTTGCTTTTGACTGAGGGAAATATAGGGCTGGTCTCACTGGTGGACTCCTTGTGCCTGTCAACCATGAAGGAATCACTGATTCGACATCAGTCAGCATTGGTTTGCAGATCTCCAGGAGATCTTTGCACAAATAAAGCTGGTATTGTTCAATGAAGTTCTTTCTGACCCTCTGTGCACTGCCTCCATCTAATACTTGTCAACGTTAGAACGTTTATATTTTCAATAAATCCAATGATGTGGTCTTTATTTCTCAGAATTGTTTAGAAAACTCAAATTAGGATGACAATTATGCTGTTCCTATAGTAGTCAGTAATTCAAACACCTATATTTTCTAATTATTCAAAATGACTCATAGCACCTGGTCTTAAAGTCACAATTATTTCCTGTACCTTTTCCCTCACACTTTACCCAATGTTCCCCGATTGAATACCATATTATCCTGTTCTCGATGCTCATTGTGAGGAGTTGGAAGTGGCTGGTCATGCTGCTCAGGGTGGGGTTGGTTAATCATTCGAATTGTTGAAGTGAGAGTTTATATGCTGTGCCTCTATGTTGTTGGAGCCTTTTTATGGTTTGGGTGTAGGCTTGATGGAGGAGTTAGGCGTCTTCCTCCAAATGGTCTTATATAGTGGTTTCCTGGGAGTCCTCCTCATTGTGGTTAGGTCTTCCATGGGGAAGCAGTGTCTTCGTCTCTGTTGAAGGGGTGCTGTCTTGTCCCCACGCATCCCCTTTACAATGGCAGTGTTGGACGTGGCTAACATTCCTGGGCTAGCTAGGACGTTCCTCCCTTAGGGTGGTTGCTCTTCGGTGGTGGGATCTCCCCGGTTGAGGCTGGTGTGCTTTTTCTAGTGTTACTGGGGTTGGTGCACTGCCCTGGGCGTAGTCAACAAGATGCAGGGCCGGTTGAGTCGTAGTTCTTGGTGTGTGCTCGGTGCCCTGGGAATACTGATTCCTGTGTGTTGGACTAGGCTAGGCCAGTTGTTATTCTGTTGCCCCTTTATACTTGGGACTTCATTTCTCGAGTTTTTCTTTTTATGGGTTTAAATATCCTTGGTTTTTTTCTTTTCTTTTATATAATATAAATTTTGTGTACCCAATTATTTTTTCCAATTAGGGGGCAATTTAGCATGGCCATTCCACCTATCCTGCACATCTTTTGGGTTGTGGGGGCGAAACCCACGCAGACACGGGGGAGAATGTGCAAACTCCACACGGACAGTGACCCAGGGCTTGGATTCGAACCCGGGTCCTCAGCCCCGTAGGCAACATTGCTAACCACTGTGCCACCGTGCTACCCTTAAATATCCTTGGTTGACAGACACCTTTTTGCACGAGGGCCTGTGGTTGAGCGGAGGCCTGTGCTACAGTGGTGCCGGAGGTTGGGGTTATGTTGTGTGGTATATGCATTGCATCCTTTTAGAACCAGGTTCTTGTGTATTTTCTGTGTATTTTTCCTTTTTTGTTATGGTGGGTATAAAGAATCCGTGATTGATTCCTGCAGAGGTACACGATGGGTCTGTTATCTGAGGGGAGGAGATTGCAGAGTGTCATTAATGCCTCTGGTACTGGAGTTGAGGGAGATGTGTGCTGGTGCGCGCCTGAACATGGTGCGAAAAATTTATCCTGAACTCGTTGCGAGCAATCACCACATGGGATGGTGTGCATCATTTTACCAAATTTTTACGACTTTATCCTTTTTTCCCTTGTTCTCTAGTGGTGCGTATGGAGGCATCAAGTTGAGTCTAATGAATGTATTTAGCCAACTATAATGGTGTTCGTCTTTTTCCCTCTGCATCCATGTATGTTGGTTTTTTTTTTTCTTGCTGAGTTGTACCGTTCCTATGGTTTTGTTGCATTGTTTGTTAAAATGTAAAACTTCAATAAATATACTTTAAATACTGAAGCATTAACAAAATTAACAGAACTTCAGCCTCCAAATTTGTTACGTCAACATCCTTACATCATAGAATCACCACAGTGCAGCAGGAGGCCATTTGGCCAATCGTGTCTGCACCGACCCTCCGAAAGAGTACCCCACCGAGGTCCATTTCACCACCCTTTCCCCGTAACCCAGTAACCACACCTGACCTTCTGGACACTAAGGGGCAATTTAGCATGGCCAATCCACCTAACCTGCACGCAGACATGGGGAGAATGTCACCAGTCACCCAAGGTCGGAATCGAACCTGGATACCCGACGCTATGAGGCAGCAGTGCTAACCACTGTGCCACCATGCCACCCCATCATAATGCCTTAAAAAAATGTGTGCAAGGGCTGCACGGTGGTGCAGCAGTTAGCACTGTTGTCTCTTGACACTGAGGACCCCGATTCGATCCGGGTTACTGTCGGTGTGGAGTTTGCAATTCTCTCTGTGTCTGCGTGGGTCTCACCCACACAACCCAAAAATGTGCAGGCTAGGTGGATTTGCCACGCTAAATTGCCCCTTAATTGGAAAAAGAAATAATTGGGCACTCTAAATTGTGTATGTATGTAAATATCAAATCTGGAATAAAATCCTAATCATATTGTTAATAATCATGTAACTATGAGATTGTCATAAAACCTCATCTGGTTTACTACTGTCCTTCAGAGGAGGACATCCCAGTCTGGCCTACATGTGAGCCCAGATCCACAGCAATGGGGTTGACATTTAACTGCTCTCTGAAAGCTACTCAGTTCAATGGCAATTAGGGACGGGGTAATAAATGCTGGTCTTGCCAGCAACACTCGTATTCCAAGAGCGAATAATTTTTAAAAGGCATTCTTGTTACTTATGTATAAATATTATAAATGTCAAATTTCCTCAGACAACCCATCATTAGTACAAGTTCAAATTAATCCGCAGAAAAAGAAAAAACTTACTAACTAAATAGATTAAAATGATCTGACTAAAATATGGTAGAGCAAGTTGTGAACCTGATGTTGCAGGACATGAGATGTTGTGGGCAATGAAACTATTGCAAATTAATTCATTGCAGTGGATTTTCCTGTCTCACATCCCTCTGGCTCAGAGTTGTTGCATTGGAGTGCAAGTTGAAGACAGTCTCTGACATACAAGGGAAGGGCAGAAGTATCTGGACAGATTTATTTCCAGATCTCAATCAGAGGTTTAGAATCAGTATGGTTGTTGTGACCGAGTGGACACAGTAAGGGGATTCCAGATGAGATAGAGAACGATGATGCACAGAAGCGGAATCCATGAAATAGGTACAATGTATTTGCTACCCGTGAGAAGAATAAAGATTGTTGTCGGAAGTAAAGTCAGAAAGCTGACCATAGCATTCTGGAGCATGTGCTTGTCCAAAAGGTGGAAATGTGGTGCCTATAGGAGATTCAGTAATTAGGGGATGGACCAACAGTCCCATGTATATGCTTGTCTAGTGCCAAGTTGAAAGACATCTTGAACTGGTTTGAAAGGATATCGGAGAGGGGTATCCAAAAGTGATCTAACAACATAGTGAAGAGTAATCAGAGTTGCTGTTTTGAAGTGCCAGGAACTAACTTGAAAAACAGGTCCTCAAGAGATTATAATCTCAAAAGAGAGAAGATTAACAGTCAGAAATTGTGCTTTGGGCATCACACATAAAAGGGAAAACTAAAAGATGAGAACTAATTAAATCAGGGGAAAGAACAAAACATGCAAGGAAAACAAACAAAGCACAATGACAGGTTCTGGAGTGCGGTCCAAACAAACAATCTTTATACAAATACAGAATAAACTAAAACATGTAATGTGCAAATTTGATTTGAGAGGGTACGGCATGGTAGTTATTACTGAGACAGGACTGCAAGGCAATCATGACAGGGAATTAAATATGCCAAATCATAAGGTCCGCAGGAAAGAAAGCCAAAATAGTAGATGAGGAGATGTAGCCTTACTGATTATGGATGAAATCACTTCTAGAAGAGGGAATGTAACGAGAAGTGGGCAAGCAACAAAGCAGGGGTGGCCAATTGTCTGAACTTTAGAGCTATATATGATAATCTTCAGGTATTTGAGAGTCGCAAGACACAGACAGCCATTACAGACAGAAAAACCTTCACTTTTTCCTCTCTAATCTTCCAGGCGTCCTTCACATAGAATGCAGATTGTGGTAAAAACAAACCTGCTTCGCAGACTCGCATCAGAACCAGCACATGCTCACTGCTTAACAATAAGATTAATTTTACTTGAAAAAAAGTTGTAACCACCTACTGAACAACAAAATTTAAATCAGATTACCTTTCGTCCCAGTACAGTACGTTCTTACATTCCTGTTTTGTATTAAACCGTTTCCTCCCTTTCCAGACAGAGGTCAAAAGTTGGAGAGTCAGTAGCAAGAGGGTGGGTTGGGGGGGGGTCAGAGAAAATGATGCTGAAGGTCACAGTGCCTTACTTGAGACCAGTGGGGAACCACAAAATAAATCTCACGATGGTGCTGGAACGAATTGTTGACCTTAATGCTCCTCTCCCTCATCCCGGTTTGCTGCCTGCTCTCTGGTCTCTCCCTCTATGAAGTTGTTTGTGGCCAAAACTGCACCCGGCTGTTTACCTCCCCCATTCTGCAAATTAACGGGTTTCACAGCACAAGGAATGAGCTGCACTCTTGGGTGTCAGAGACCTACATTATAGGCGCGAGCCTAGGTTTGGCCAACCCTGCAATAGAGGTTTTATGGGTAGAATTAAGAACGATTTAAAGCTGTAGCAGGAGTACTGCCTGCCCCCCCCCCGGTAGTACAACTACAAAGTAGTGAAGTGTATAAATTCAGGTAAGACAAGCACGGTTTAATGGAGGGTTTTAACTTCGTAACTTAACTATAGGTTGGGATAAGACATCCAGCACTCATCAAAACGGCAGTAAATTTCAAAATGCAACAATATATTCAAGAAGCAAAGGGTCAGGCCATGTTCAATAATGAGAAGCAAGCCAGGTTTAGTTAACAGCCTAATAATGTGTAAATATCTAGCTAACAACAATCAAGTAGTGTTTTAAATAAAGCAATGCAAAATAGCCACTAAGAGTCAAGGCTTGGGTAAAGCTGATAAAGAATCGGTTTGTGCTCCTAACAGGCAAGAGTTCTACTTGTAAAAAAACATCAGCAATGGAGGACTGCAGAAGGTGAGAGATAACATAAAACTAAGAAAAATGGCATCTAAATAGGAAGTATGAAAAGATCAAAATCTTCACAAAAATATTTTACAATTCTACTAGGAAAAGAGGGTGGCCATGAGAAATGTGACCCTCTTAAAATAAACTGACAACAGCAATACTGTCAATGAAAATCAGCAATGTTCATGCCAATATTAACAGTATTGAAAGAGGTTAGCATTTTGGATAATCACAAGGAAACGAATATTGAATCAGGGACAGGCATGTGCCAAAATTAACATAAGCTAAATCACATTAAAGAAGAAAATAATGACACTAAAGAGTGGCAAATCATCAAGACCAAATGGTTTCCATCTAAAGTTTTAAAGGAGATAGGTGAGAACACTGCAGATGCCCTAACTATAATCTTGTAACGTCCTCTTGATTCAAGGGCCATTATTTTTAGAATGGAAAACTGTGCATGGGAAACAAGGGAACTATAAACTAGTTAGCCTAACATCTGCTGCTGGGAAATTATAAAAATCTATAATTAAAGAGTAACATGGCGAACTTTAATGAACCCGAGGTGACTAGAGTAATCCTAGAGTTCCTACAGTGCAGAAAAGGGGCATTTGGCCCATCGCGTCTGTACCAACTCTTTGAAAGACCATCCTACCTAAACCCAATCCCCCACCCTATCCCCACAATCCCACCCAACATTAGGGGCAATTTAGCATGGCAAATCCACCTATCCTGCATATCTTTGGTGTGAGGAAACCGGAGCACTCAGAGAAACCCACGCAGACACGGGGAGAATGTGCAAACTTCACAGACAGTAACCAGAGGTTGGAATCAAACCCAGTTCCCTGGCGCTGTGATGCAGCAGTGCTAACCATTGTGTCACCGTGCTGCAAGGGGTGCCAAGCATGTCATTCATATGAAATTCCGGAGGGCATTTAATAAAGTCCTTCAAAAGAGACTATTAGCTAAAGTTGAAGCTCACGTAATTGAAGACAAATTATTAATTTAATTAGGAAATTAGTTGAATGGCGGAATACAGAGTAAGGATCATGGGCAGGTACTCCATTGGTAGAATGTGACTACTGATGTCCTGCAAGGGTCTGTATCTATTTGCATCCTTTATCAAGGATCTCAAACTATTCACCGTATTTGTTAACCACATAAGATGACAGGAAACAATGCCACAAGCCAGTTTGTTGATAACACAGGGACTGACAGTGTTGTAAACCATGAAGATAGAAGCATAAAATTAAAAAGTGATATTAATAGATTAAGTGACTGGTCAGAAGTGTGGCAAATAGATTTTAATGTTAGCAAATGTGAAGTCATCCAATTTGGACTTAGAGGAGGTAACAAAGAACTTTCTAAATGGCGAAGTTAAAATCAGTTATCAGTCCCAAGAGACTTGGAGGCCCAGATTAAAACATCACGAACGGGTACAGCAAATAATCAAATAAAAGGTAACTGAAAGCTGGCCTTTAAATAACAGAACTAGAAAACAAGGGGATACAAGTCATGCTGCAGTTATACAAAGATTATGCCACACCTGAACACTATGAATTGTTTGGGAGCACCACAACATAGGCCAGAGGTCATGGAAGGAATTCAGCATAGATTTACCAGAATGATACCAGAATCCCAAAATTAGAAAAGCGGGATTACAAAACTTGCGTTGTATTCTCTCAAATTTACACGGTTATGAGGTGATTTGATCAAAAGTTTTCAAGATATTAAGGGGAACCAAGAAGGTAGGCAGAGAGAAACGGTTCCTTCACAGTGAGACTTGGGTTATGGACAGTGTCTAAAAATTATAGGCAGGCCTTTCAGGAGTGAATTTTGCAAAAATATATTCAGCAACGGTCATGTGTCTGGAACTCTCTTCTGAAATGGCAAGTGATGGCATATCAACTGTTAATTTTAATTGCGAACGGTAGATTTTTGTTAGCCAAAGGGGTCCAACCTTTTTGTGTGGGGAGCACATTTCAAACATTTTCTCAATCGAGCGGCAAATTTTGGAAAGATAAAGTTTGTCACATCAAACATCAATTGGAGCATAGAATCCCGACAGTGCAGAAGGCGGCCATTCAGCTCATCAGGTCTGCACCAACCTTCTGAAAGACCATCCTACCAAACCCACTTCCCCACCCTATCCCCGTAACCCCACCTAACCTACACATCTTTGGACACTAAAGGGCAATTTAGCATGGCCAATCCACCTAACCTGCACATCTTTGGACTGAGAGGAAACCGGAGCACCCGGAGGAAACCCACGCAGACACGGGGAGAAAGTGCAAACTCCACAGTCACACAAGGGCGGAATTGAACCTGGGTCCCTGGCGCTGTGAAGCAGCAGTGCCATCCAATGTGCCAATTTTTTAAAAATTGAGCCATGAGAAGAAACAGTGCGGAGCAAAAGAAAAACAATGCGTAATAAATAAAGATAAGTGTAAGACAGTGAATGTGTGTGTTTCCTGTTCACTCCCAGATTCAGGGTGATTACTCAGTCACCCTCACCCACTGTGAAAGTGGATAACAGTGCATGATGGAGTGTGTGGGTGAGGGTGCGTGAGAAGCCAGAATACGGATAGTGAGCCAAACTTATGGACATATCCTGCTCTACACAGTCATCCCACCCTCTGCACACTCTCACCGTGACCACCCCCTGCCCCCCCAACCTCCTCGCATCCAACCCCTCACACATTCAGTCACTTTCGCACCCTCTCCAGTCACTCACTCATTTAGATGCCTGTGAGCTCTACCGCCTTCTGCCTCAGGCTCTGCTCCAGAGTGTCTGTGCCTGCTCCAGCCTACCAAGATTCTGCACTAAACCCGCCTTCGGCTCCCTGATTCTTCAGTCCTCGGCTCCCCAGGCACCAACTCACTGTTGTTCCTCCAATCATAGCTGGCTTCTTTTATTTTATTCATTTACGGGATATGGACATCGCTGGCTGGGGCAGAATTTATAGCCTGCCCCTAACTGCCCTCCATTTCAGAGGGCATTTTAGAGTCAACCACATTGCTATGAACCTGGAATCACATGTAGGCCAGACCAGGTCAGGACTGCAGATTTCCTTAAAGGAATTAGTGAATCAGATGGGTTTTCCCGACAATTGACAATGTTTTCATGGTCATCATTAGACATTATCGAAATCAAATTTCACTATCTGCCGTGGTAGGATTTGCACCTGGGTCCCCAGATCTTGCCCTGGGGCTCTGGACTATTAGCCTAGAGACAATACCACTATGCCACCACCTCCAATCTCACACATTTCAGAGAATCCCTACAGTGCCCATTCAGCCAATCGAGTCCCGGCATTAATCCTCTGAAAGAGCACCACTCCCCATCCTATCCCCGTAATGTGGAGATGCCGGCATTGGACTGGGGTGAGCACAGTAAGAAGTCTTACAACACCAGGCTAAAGTCCAACAGGTTTGTTTCAAACACTAGCTTTTGGAGCACTGCTCCTTCCTCAGGTGAATGAAGAGGTATGTTCCTTTTTCTGTAATTACCTGCAAATGTTCGCATTCAAAGCATTGTCTTGCATATTTGAATTTGTCTACATATATGTTTCTGGAACATACCTCTTGGAACGTTTCTAGAATTTTGGGAGTTCTGGAAAAGCCTAACCAGTGCATCCACTATCTCTGCAGCCACGTCTTTCAGAACCCCAAGATTTAGGTCATAAAAGGTCCTGGGCATGTGTCAGGTTTAGTCCCTTATGATTCCTTTAATATTATTTTAGGTTCCTTGCACTGATTAGCCCCTTGGTTGCCCTCAATTTCTGGGGGGTTTTTTTGGTCTGTCTTCTACACGTCTCTCTCTTTTTCTATTCCCCGTAATAATACCTCCTGTTTCTGCTTCTAAGGGAAATATTTACTTTAGCTACTCTTTTTATATACTTGTGAAAAATCTTACATTCATTTTGATATTCCTGGCTATTTTTTCCCTTTTTATCAACTTCATGTTCACCCCATGGCTGGTTTCTAAAATTCTTCCAATTTCAAGCTTACTTGGCAACATTACCACAGAATCATTACAGCATAGAAGCTCCCTGTAACACTGTGCCATAAGACCACAAGGCGTAAGAGTAGAAGTAAGCCATTCAGTCCATTCCGCCATTCAATGAGATCACGATTGATCTGATAATCCTCAACTCCACTTTCCCGCCTTATCCCCATAACCCTGGATTTCCTTACTAATTAAAAGCCTGCATATCTCAGTACAGTCTTTGTCAGGTTACAGTCTAATTTTTGAATGCTCAGATTGAACCTGCCTCCACTACTCTCAGGTAGTACATTCCACACAATTCGCTACATTGAACATTTTTCTCATATTCTTCTTTTGCCAATTACTTTAAATCTATGCCCTCTTGAACCTCTTATTTTAATCTAGTAATATTCTAGCTTCGTAAACTAGAGATGATTTTTAATGGAATTTTTAAAAAATGGAATGCATTGTTGTTGGACATTTTGATTTTTAAAATAATGTTTCCTACATTTTACTTACCACCATTCCTTTCAGTCTATTCACCCAATCAACCATAGCCAGCTCTCACTTCATACCTACGTAAGTGGCCTTGTTTAAATTTAAGATTCTTGTTCTGAACTTGAATGTGTCACTCACAAACTCAATATGGAATTCAATTGAATTATCACTTTTCCCCCACCTGGTCCATTATTATGAGATTATTAGTTTACCCTGCCTTATTGCACAATACTAGTCCTAAAATAGCTTTGCCCTGAGGTGGTGCCACAACATACTATTCCAGGCAGATGTCAGGAAAGCATGCTACGAACTTTACTTTCAGGCTACCTTTGCCAAATTGATTTGTCCAGTCTATGTGAAGATTTAAGCCCCTTACAATTATCGCATTGCCTTTGTTACAAGGTGCAATTATTTCATGCCGAATGCTTTCTCTGTTCAACAGTATAACTACTCTTTGGGTCCCATAAACTACTCCACCAATGTTTTCTGACCCTAGCTATTCCTAATCCCCACCCATGCTCGTACCAGAGCTTCTGATCTACTGCCCTTGTATCATTCTTGATTATCAGGGCTATTCCTCCTCCTCCTCCAATCTATAATAATAATAATCTTCATTATTGTCACAAGTAGGCTTACATTAACACTGCAATGAAGTTATGCCTTTTTGTTGTGTATCCTGATATATTTATTTCCCAACTATACTGCTGATTATATCAAATCCATTTGTCTCTGTTGGTGCCAATGGTTAGTCTATTTGTGACTAATGATGTATCCATTTAGATAGAGTGTATAATGCTATTAACCAATATTCTTTCCATAGGCTGAACTCTTGATGCACTGTTGCCTCACTGTCCCTTTCTGCTTTTCTTTATTCAACTCGCTAAACTGCTCAATCGCCTCGACTACCTCCTTAGATTTCTGAATCTCCCCTCACGTATAGCATCCGATGTGACAGATGTAAACTTTCCTTCCTCCTCTTTCTCAACCTGTCAGCAGCCTTGACACGGTTGATCACATCATTCTCCTGCAACACGTCTCCATCGTTACCCAACTGGTTGGGTCTGTTCTCACTTAGTTCCATTCTTATCTATCAAATTGTAGCCAGAGTATCACTTGAATGGCTTCTCTTCCTGCTCCTGCACCACAACCTAATGTGTCTCCCAAAAAATTATCCCTCACCTCCTCCTAGGTCTCACCTATACGCTGACCATCGGTCACATTAACCGAAATCACAGTATTAGATTTCACACAGTCCCTGACAACCACCCTGCTCGACTTCACCACCACCTCTCTGGACTCCTCCACTGTTGCTAACTTATTAGACTGCCTATCCGATATCCAATACTGGGTAAGCAAAAGTCTCCCAGTTAGATACTGGGAAGATTGACGCCATTATTTTCAGAACCCACACCAAACTTCATTCCCTACCTGTCAACTACATTACTTTCCCTAGCAGGACAGATTAGAAAGAAACATAGAAAATGGGAGCATAAGCAAGCCATTTAGCACATCGAACTGCTCTGCCATTAATTGTGATCATCCAACTCTGTAAACTGTTCCTGCTTTCACCCCATATCCTTTGATTCTTTTAGCCCCAAGAGTATTATACCTAACTTCTTCTTGTAAACATACAATATTTTGGCTTCAACTGCTTTTTCTGTAGTAGCGAATTCCACAGGCTCATCACTCTCAAGGTGAGGAAATTTTTTCTCATCTCTGTCCTAAATGGTTTACCCCGTATCCTTACACTGTGACCCCTAGTTTTGGCCTCCCCCATCATCGGAAACATCCTTCCTGTACCTACCCTGTCTAGTCCAGTGAGAATTTTATATTTTCTGAGATTCCCCCCATATTCTTCTAAACAAAGCGAATATAATCCTAACCGACTCAAACTCTCCTCATACATAATAAGTCCTGCCATCCCAGGAATCGGTCTGGTAAGCATTTGCTGCACCCCCTCCATAGCAAGAACTTCCTTCCTCAGATAAGGAGATCAAAACAGCGTGCAATATTCCAAGTGTGGTCTCACCAAGGCCCTGTATAATTGCAGCAAGACATTCCTGCTCTTGTACTCGAATGATCTCGCTATGAAGTTCCATTTGCTTTAGATAAAAGCAAATTACTGCTGATGCTGGAACTCGAAAAACAGAAAATACTGGACAAATCTCAGCAGCTCTGACAGCATCTGTGGAGAGAAGAGAGCTAATGTTGAGTCTGGGTGACTCTTTGTCAAAGTCAGAGAGAACTGGAATTAGGGTTAGATTAACACTGTTGTTGTGAGGGGGGCACGGAGCGGTGGGGCTGGATAGAGGGCCAGCGATAGGTGGAGATTGACAAAGTTGTTGTGGACAGAAAGACAAAGGAAAGTTAAGAAGGGTGCTGATAGTGGCACATTAAGAGATCAGAATGTGTTAATGGCAGAACAAAGGTAAGCAGTATGTCAGGACAACTAGAAACAGACTGTCACATACCTAAACGAAAGAAGAGGTGTTGTTCCTCCAGTTTGCGCTGGGCTTCACTGGAACATTGTAGCAGGCCAAGGACGGACATATGGACGACATGTGGGCAGGACAGTGAGTTGAAATGGCAAGCAACAGGAAAGTCTGGGTCCTGCTTGCGGATTGGTCGACAGTGTTCTGCGAAGATCACCCAGCCTGCGTTTAGTCTCTCCAATGTAGAGTAGACCATATTGGATGCAACAAATGCAATAGACCAGATTGAAGAAGG
This sequence comes from Scyliorhinus torazame, assembly GCF_047496885.1. Taxonomy (NCBI): domain Eukaryota; kingdom Metazoa; phylum Chordata; class Chondrichthyes; order Carcharhiniformes; family Scyliorhinidae; genus Scyliorhinus; species Scyliorhinus torazame. The sequence continues at coordinate 180,221,833 of NC_092719.1, read as the reverse complement.
TGCATGTGAAGCACTGAGTCACCTGAAGAGTGTTTAGGCCCTTGGATGGCGAGCAGGGACGAGGCAATGGGACAGATTTGACACCTTCTGCAATTGCATGGGATGATGCCGTGGGAAGAGCGTGAAATGTTGGAGGTGTGGACAAGGGTATCTCGGAGGGAGCAGTCCCTGCAAAATGCTGACGGAGGGAATGAGGGCATGTGTTTGGGGAAGGAGGATCATGCTGGAATTGGCAGAACGGGCGGAGGATGATTATTTGAATGCAGAGGCTGGTGGGGTGAAAAGTGAGGACAGGAGGGTGAGGGCGGACTCTATTCTGGGAGGGAGGGGAAGGGGTGAGAACAGAGGTATGGGAGATGGGTTGGACAAGGTTGAGAGCCCTGTCGACCACAGTGGGTGGAAAATCACAATTAAAGAAGAACAAACACATGTCACCAGCACCGTTTTGTAAAGTGTCATCATTGGAACAGATGAGACGGAGGCAAAGAATCTGGGAGAATGGCATTGAGTCCTTACAGGATGTGGGGTGTGAAGAACTGTAGTCGAGATAGCTGTGGGAGACGGTTGGTTTATAATGGATACTTGTGACAGTCTATCTCCAGAAATTGAGATAGAATGGTCAAGCAAGGGAAGTTGTGGAGATGGACCAAATGAAGGTGATAGGGGGTGGAAATTGAAAGCTAAATTAATAACATTTTCCAGATCCAGACGGGAATATGAAGCAGCACCAAAACAGTCGTCAATGTACCGATAAGAGTTGTGGGATGGGGCCGGAGTAGGACAGAAACAAGGAATGTTCTGCATACCCCATGACGAGATAGGCAAAACAGGGACCCATGGCTACACCTTCGGTTTAACGGAAGTGAGTCATGTTAAAGGAGAAATTATTCAGTGAGTGGATGCTCAGCCAGTCGCTTTTCTGGAGAAAACCCGAGGGAAAGTGAGCTTCTTTCCTCTGAGCCAAAAAATTTGACTTCTGCTGTCCAAAGCTAGCACTGCTAGCTAGCACTCATTTCCCCTGCTCGACTTAAAGGTATATGATCATTAAGCATCCATGCATCAAAATGATAACAGCAAAAATAAATGGGGGAAAAGGGGAATCAACAGGAAGAGGCCTTACAATCTACCATCCTGCTTTTGCTACCAAAGTGGATACCCTCACATTTATCCACACTATACTGCATCTGCCCATTCACTCAACTTGTCCAAATCAGACTAAAGCATCTCTGCATCTTCCTCACAGCTCACCCTCCTTTGTGTCATCTTCAAATCTGGCGATATTGCATTTAATTTCCTCATCCAAGTCATTAATATATATTTTTAATAGCCGAGGTCCTCGCACTGATCCCTGCGGTACCCCACTAGTCACTGCCTGCCATTTTGAAAAAGGCCCTTTTATTGGTTTTGTCTGCCAACCAGTTTTCTATCCATTTCAATACACTATGCCAATCCCATGTGCTTTAATTTTACACACTAATCTCTTATGTGGGACTTGTTGAAAGCCTTCTGAAAGTCCAAATAATCCACATCCACTGACTCCCCCTCATCGCTCATCATCTCCACTAGTTACAACCTCAAAGAATTCCAGTAGATTTGTCAAGCATGATTACCCTTTCCTAAATCCATGCTGACTCTATCTGCCACGATTTTCCCAGTGCTCTGCTCTTAAATATTTCATGATGGACTAACATTTCCCCACTACAGACGTAGGGCTGACTGGCCTATAGCTCCGTTTCCTCTCTGCTTCCCTATTTAAATAGTGAGGCTACATTAGTTACCCTCCAATCTGTAGGAACTATTCCAGAGTCTATAGAGTCTTAGAAGATGACCACCAAATGCATCCACTATTTCTAGAGCCACTTCCTTAAGTGCTCTGGGATGTAAATTATCAGGCCCTGGAGATTTATTTGTCTTCAATCCCTTCCATTTCCCCAACACCATTTCTCTTCTCATACAGATTTCCTTCAGTTCCTCCCTCTCACTAAACCTTGTGTTCCCCAACATTTATTTTTCTTTGAAAAATATTTTATTGAGGCATTTCTTTATATACATCAAACACAATCATAAAAAAGAAAGCAAACAAGAATACCAATATTCAAAACAAATAAACCCCCGCACCGTCCCGCCTCCAACTTCCCCCCCCCCCCCCCCCGACATCTTAACTATTTTCAAAGTCGTTGATGAATGGCTGCCATCGCGGCTGGGCAGCACGGTAGCAGAGTGGTTACCACAGTTGCTTCACAGCTCCAGGGTCCCAGGTTCGATTCCCAGCTTGGGTCACTGTCTGTGCGGAGTCTGCACATCCTCCGTGTGTGTGCGTGGGTTTCCTCCGGGTGCTCCGGTTTCCTCCCACAGTCCAAAGATGTGCAGGTTAGGTGGATTGGCCACGCTAAATTGCCTTTAGGTTAGGTGGGATTACTGGTTCAAGAGGATAGGGTGGAGGTGAGGGCTTAAGTGGGGTGCTCTTTCCAAGAGCCAGTGCAGATCCGATGGGCCAAATGGCCTCCTTCTGCACTGTAAATTCTATGATCCCAAGGTAAACCACTCCACAGACCCTCTCACGGCAGAATTTATCTTCTCCAGCCTGAGAAACTCTGCCAGGCCGCTCACCCAAACCCCCGGCTTTGGTGGCGCCAGGTCCCGCCACTCCAATAAGATCAGTCTCTGGGCTACCAGGGAGGCAAAGGCACTCCAAAGATTGTCACTTCTGGGCTTGGGACCACCTTCACCCCCAAGACCTGTGACATAATGTCGGCGAAGCCCTGCCAGAATCCCCCAAGCTTCAGGCCGGCCCAAAACACGTGGACATGATTCGCGGGCCCACCCGCGCACGCCCACACCTGTCCTCCATCCCTTCAAAAAACCTGCTCATCCTAGTCACAGACACGTGTGCCCTGTGAACCACTTGAAACTGAATAAGGCTAAGCCTAGCACACAATGGGGACGCATTCACCCTCCTCAAAGCCTCCTCCCACAGCCCAGCTTCCACATCCCTCCCTAACTCATCCTCCCACTGAGAACCGTCATCTTCACCGATTGCACCTGTCCCGCCAACAACAGCAGGAGCACGTCCCACCTTCCAAAATTCCCCTTCATCTGTTCCACCAATCGAGCTAGATTCAGCTTATGCAGCTGCTCCCACCCCCGCGCCACCCGAATGCCCAATTACCGAAAGCTCACCCCCCCCACTACTCTAAACGGTAACTCATCCAGCCTCCTCTCCTGCCCCTTCACTTGGATCGGAAAAACCTCTCTCTTCCCCATATTCAATTTGCATCCCAAGAACCGCCCAAATTCTTCCAATATGCCCATGATCCCCCCCAATAACTTACAAAAGATTTGCTACATAGAGCTGTAAATCGTCCACGTACAATGAGACCCTATGCCCCCCCCCCCCCCCCCCCCACTAACCCCTGCCAACCCCTTGACGCTCTTTATAGCCAAGGCAAAGTGCATTGGGGAGAGTGGGCATTCCTGCCTCGTGCCCCAGTGCAACCTGAAATACTCCGAACTCACCCGGTTCGTTCGCACACTCGCTGTCGGCGCCCAATACAACAGCCGTACCCAATCCACAAACTCTGCCCAAACCGCCCCAGCACCTCCCACAAATAGTCCCACTCCATCCGTTCGATGGCCTTCTCTGAATCCATGGCGGCCACCATCTCCACTCTTCGTCCCTCTGGGGGCATCATAACATTTAATAACCACCTGATGTTAGCCGACAGATGTCTCCCCTTAACAAACGACGTCTGGTCTCCCCCATCACACATTCCTAAATCCAGGAGGCCAGGATCTTGACCAGCAACTTAGCATCCACATTTAATAATGAAATTAGCCAGCAAGACCCACACTGCTCCGGATCCTTATCCCTCTTTAAAATTAAGGAGATCAAGGGGGGAGCACCCCTGCTCCCTCACCTCATTGAACGCCCTTAACAGCAGGGGCCCCAAGCCCCCGAACACTTTTAAGAAAATTCCACCGGGAACCCATCTAGGCCCGGATCATTCCCAACCTGCATCACCCCCATACCCTCCACCAGCCCAATGGGGGTTCCCAGTCCCTCTTCCAGGTTCTCCTCCACGCCAACCCATCCAAGAAATGCCTCATTACTTCCACCCTGGCCGAGGATTCTGACTCATACAGACTCTTATAAAAGTCCCCGAAAACCCCATTCACCCGCCACTGAGTCCAAGACCGTATTCTGCCTCTCACCTTTCCAATCTCACCCGCCACCTCCATCTTCCTCAATTGATGTGCCACCATCCTACTCGCCTTTTACCCATATTCATAGACTGCCTCCTTAGCCCTCCTCAACTGCCCTACCTCCTTTCCCGTGGATATCAGTCCAAACTCCATCTGAAGTTTCTGCCGCTCCCTCAACAAGCCCGCCTCCGGGGCCTCCGTGTACCTCCTATCCACCTGCAGAATCTCATCCACTAACCTTGCCATCTCTGCCCACTCCATCTTGTCTCTGTGCACCCATATTGAAATAAACTCCCCCCTCAATCAATGCCTTCAGTAGTGCCTCTCATACGCGGCGACAGAAACCTCACCCGTGTCATTCAGCTCCACATATGCCTGAATAGCAACACTCACCACTCACGAACAGCCCCACATACAACCTCCACTGCGGATGCTGACACCCCCCCCCCCTCCCCCAGTCCACTCAATGGACCGACCGTGAAGTGTCGCCCCTTCTACCTCCCATGAATTCACCTCTGTATTCATCCCAGCAGTCTGCATCCCACCCCAGGGAGAAGTGAAGAAAGCATTTGACAAACTACATACCACAATCAACAACCAAAAAACAAATCACACCGAAGCCCTGACAATCGTGGCTGGAGACTTCAACCAGGCCACCCTCAGGAAGGTCCTACCCAAACTCCATCAACATATCTCCTGCCCCACCAGAGGTGCAAACACCCTGGACCACTACTACACTAGCATCAAAGGTGCCTACCGCTCCATTCCCCGACCACACTTTGGTAAATCCGACCACATTTCGGTATTCCCACTTCCGGCTTACAAACAGCAACTCAAGCGTGCTGAGCCAGTCAAGAAAACCGTGCAGTGCTGGTCCGAGGAATCCGAGGACATCCTCCGCGACTGCTTGGAGACTGTGGACTGGTCCATATTCAAGGTCGCGGCAGCGAACCTGAATAAGTACACACCCACCGTCACAGACTTCATCAGTAAGTGTGTTGAGGACTGTGTACCAAAGAAGACAATACGGGTCTTCCCCAATTGGAAACCCTGGCAAAATCAAAGGGTTCACTCCCTGCTGAAGTCCCATACGGAGGTGTTCAAGTCTGACGACCCTGACCTATATAAGGAATCCAGGTACGATGTACGAAAAGCCATCAGGGATGCAAAAAGACACTACTGCATCAAACTAGAGTCCCAGGCCAATGACACTAACCCACGACGACTATGGCAGGGCCTACACAAGATCACAGGCTATAAAGCAAGGCCAGGTGGAATATCTGGGGCTGGAGCATTCTTACCCGATGATCTGAACAAATTCTATGCCCGCTTTGAGCAGTCAGCCAATGCATCAGTGCCACCTGCCCCAACAGCCCTGGGCACACCCATACCCACTATTACAGCCATGATGTGGAGATGCCGGCGTTGGGCTGGGGTGAGCACAGTAAGAAGCCGTATAACACCAAGTCCAACAGGTTTGTTTCGAATCACTAGCTTTCGGAGCACAGCTCCTTCCTCAGGTGAATGAAGAGGTGGGTTCCAGAAACATATATAAAGACAAAGTCAATGATGCAAGACATACTTTGAATGCAAGTCTTTGCAGGTAATTAAGTTTTTCAGGTCCAAACGGAGCAACTGGGGAGAGGGATTATCACAGGTTAAAGAGGTGTGAATTGTCTCAAGCCAGGACAGTTGGTAGGATTTTGCAAGCATAGGCCAGATGGTGGGGGGTGAATGTAATGCGACATGAATCCAAGGTCCCGGTTGAGGCCGTACTCATGTGTGCGGAACTTGGCTATAGGTTTCTGCTCGGCTATTCTGCGTTGTCGCGCGTCCAGCCAGGCAGGAATATTCCCTTCCAGTCAGGGAACACTTCAGCAGTCAAGGGCATTCAGCCTCTGATCTTCGGGTAAGCGATCTCCAAGGGAGCCTTCATGACTCGCGACAACGCAGAATCGCCGAGTACCTCGGTCCACCTCCAGGGGTCGTTTGAATACCCCCTTTCCCAGCAACTTCTTCAGCATCTTGGCTACATACGAGTCAGCGTCCGCACTCTCAATGCCCTCCGACAACCCCACAATCCTCAGGTTCTGTCTCCAGAAGTGGTTCTCCAGAAGCCGCCTCTGGGTATCTCGCATCACCCCCACCTCAGCCGCCAACGAAGTAAGCTGCTCCCTTCGTCTCCTCCACCTTCTGGATCGCCTGGCTTTAAGATTCCAGCCTCAGCTCCACACGGTCAATTCCCTCCTTAAGCAGATCCACCGTCCTGGCCAGGTCCTCCAGAGACTCCTTTTTCTGCTGGGTGAATTTCTCGTTCAAGAAGTCCACCAGCTGCTCCATATACCACTGAGATGGAAGGGGCAATCCTTTGCCCTCCGCCATCTTCCCCTGTGCTGCAGGCAAGGTTTCTTGTTCCGACAGCTCCTTTTGCCTAAAACCACTTCATAGAATTTACAGTGCAGAAGGAGGCCATTCGGCCCATCGAGTCTTTACCGGCCCTTGGTAAGAGCACCGTACCCAAGCTCTCACCTCCACCCTATAACCCAGTAACCCAACCCTACCTTTTTGTTTTGGACACTAAGGGCAATTTATCACGGCCAAACCACCTAACCCGCACATCTTTGGACTGTGGGAGGAAGCTGGAGCACCCGGAGCAAACCCATGCAGGCACGGGGAGAACGTGCAGACTCTGCACAGACAGTGACACAAGCCGGGAATCGAACCTGGGACCCTGGAGCTGTGAAGCAACTGTGCTCACCAGTGCTACCGTGCTGCCCTTCAGGTCCACAAATCTATCCACCAGTGGAATAAACTCTTCCTCCACCAATCCTGCACCCTTTTCCATCCAAACATCCGCTCATCAATTAGGAAAAAGGCCCAAAAACACCGCCACAAGCGGGAGCTGCCAAATGTGCGATTACTCACACCATGGCCGTAAATCAGCTGTCTCCTTTTCCGTATTTCAATGAGAGAAAGCGTACTTCCATATTCAAATGGATTTTCCGTATAAAATACGGAAAATCCGTGCTAGTTGGCAACGCGGAGGGACCTACATTTGTCTTCACCAACCTTTTTTACATCACATACACATAGAAGCTTTTATAGTCAGGTTTGATGTTCCCCGCAATCTTACTCCCGTACTCTATTTCCCTCTTTTTAATCCCTTTGTCTTCCTTTGCTGAATTCTAAACTACTTTCAATCTTAAGGCCTGCTGTTTTTTTTTCTGGCCAATTTGTACGCCTCTTCCTTGGATCTAATACCATCTATAATTTCCCTTGTAAATCATGGTTTGGGCAACTTGACCCATTTTATTTTTGTGCCAGACAGAAATGAACAATTGTTGCAGTTCACCCATGTGCTCTTTGAATGTTTGCCATTGTCTTTCCACCACCATCCTTTAAGTAATGTTCTCCAATCCATCACTGCCATCGCACGTCTCATACCATTGCTATTTCCTTTATTTAGATTCAGAACGCTAGTCTCAGAATCAACTCGCTCTCCATCTTGAAGAATTCTATCATATTACGGTCGCTTATTCCCAAGGGCCTCACACAACTAGATTGCCATTTTCTCCTTTCTCATTACACAATACTCAGTCTAGGATGGCCTGGTCTCTCGTTGGTGGCGCAACATATTGGTCCAGAAAACCATCCCGTATACACTCCAGGAATTATTCATCAACGGTATTGTTACTAATTTGATTTGCCCAATCTATATACAGATTAAACTCAGCCGTAATGATGGGTTAGCTTTGGTGATGTTAGTTCTTCCTTCCTCCTTTTCCCTCTTGGAAGGCCTTGAACCTTTGTCATCTGGTGGGTTAATTCTGGTAGTTTTAGTTCATCTTTTCTCTCCTGGGAGGCACTAAAGGCTTGACCATAATCCGAACATGTTGTTGCCAATTCTCTCTTTACAATTGTGTGGAATGATTTTGGTTCTGCCCTGGGGTTTAGTTGCATTGTGCGGCATTGTTTGTAACTTCGCTTTTCATGTATTTTCTTCTGTTTTTCTACGGGCGGATATGAATAATTCATTCTTGGTTCCTACATGGGTACAGGTGGGGTTGACATCCGAAAAGAGGAGGTTTGTGATGGGTCCTTGGCGCAGCTGCAGTTGAGTGGGACGTAAATTGGTGCGCACCCGATCACGGCATAGAGTTAATCCGTCTTTCTCATGATGATTGCAGGTTTGTGCGGCATGGGAGGGTCCACACTGTTTTATCATGTTTTCATTATCGGGCAGCACGGTAGCACAGTGGTTAGCACTGTTGCTTCGCTGCTCCAGGGTCCCAGGTTCGACTCCCGGCTTGGGTCACTGTCTGTGTGGAATCTGCACGTTCTCCCTGTGCCTGCACGGGGGTGCTCCGGTTTCCTCCCACAAGTCCCGAAAGACGTGCTGTTAGGTGAATTGGATATTCTAAATTCTCCCTCTGTGTACCTGAACAGGCGCCGGAATGTGGCGACTAGGGGTTTTTCACAGTAACTTCATTGCAGTATTAATGTACGGCCACTTGTGAGAATAAAGATTATTATTTTATCCTGTTTCTCCCTCGGTCTCTAGTGGGGTGATACGAGTATCTGTTTTGTCGAATGATTGTTTTGAGCCAGTTGTGAAGTTGTTCTCCTGTTGAATTCTATACTCAGGTATGTTGAGCCATTATTTTCTCCTTGCTTATGGTAATATATTATTTTGTAACTTTGTTGCATTACTCTCTAAAATGTAAAATTTTAATAAACATACTCATTAAAAACATTCACCCATGATTATCGCATGCGTCTCTAATTTCCTGTTTAATCCCATTCCCAACACCAGCACTACAGTTCGGGGATCCATATACAACCCTCAATAATGTTCTTTACCCCTTTGTGTTTCTCAGCTTTACCCGTACAGATTCCACATTGTCAGAGCGAATAGCCTCCTTCACTATTGCGTTAATTTCTTTTTAACCAGCAATGCAACCCCACCACTACCTTTTCCTTGTTGTTGTCCTTTTTAAATACTGAATACCCCGGGGTTCCCATCCATGGTCACCCTGCAGTCTTGTCTCGACTATATCATACAGGTTTACATCGATTTGTGAGATTAATTCATCCACTTTATTGCGAATGCTCCACGCATTAATACAGAAAGCCGAAGGCTTGTCTTTTAAAAAAAATTCCGATGAAGGGGCAATTTAGCATGGTCAATCCACCTATCCTGCACATCTTTGGGTGGGTTGTGGTGCTTAGACCCGCGCAGACACGGACAGAATTTGCAAACTCCACACGGGGTAGGGATCGAATCTGGGTCCTTGGCGCCATGAGGCAGCAGTGCTAGCCAGTATCCTACCGTGCCGCCTCAAGGCATGTCTTTTTTTAAATTTAGAGTACCCAATTCATTTTTTTCAATTAAGGGGCAATTTAGCTTGCCAATCCACCTACCCTTCACGTCTTTGGGTTGTGGCGGCGAAATCCACGCAAACACATAGAACATAGAAAATACAGCACAGAACAGGCCCTTCGGCCCACAATGTTGTGCCGAACTTTTGTCCTAGATCAAGAACAAATTCATCTACACCCCATCATTCTACCGTAATCCATGTACCTATCCAATAACCGCTTGAAGGTCCCTAATGTTTCCGACTCAACTACTTCCACAGGCAGTGCATTCCATGCCCCCACTACTCTCTGGGTAAAGAACCTACCTCTGATATCCCTCCTATATCTTCCACCTTTCTCCTTAAATTTATGTCCCCTTGTAATGGTTTGTTCCACCCGGGGAAAAAGTCTCTGACTGTCTACTCTATCTATTCCCCTGATCATCTTATAAACCTCTATCAAGTCGCCCCTCATCCTTCACCGTTCTAATGAGAAAAGGCCTAGCACCCTCAACCTTTCCTCATAAGACCTACTACTCTCCATTCCAGGCAACATCCTGGTAAATCTCCTTTGCACCTTTTCCAAAGCTTCCACATCCTTCCTAAAATGAGGCGACCAGAACTACACACAGTACTCCAAATGTGGATTTACCAAGGTTTTGTACAGCTGCATCATCACCTCAAGGCTCTTAAATTCAATCCTTCTGCTAATGAACGCTAGCACACCATAGGCCTTCTTCACAGCTCTATCCACTTGAGTGGCAACTTTCAAAGATCTATGGAACATAGACCCCGAGATCTCTCTGCTCATCCACAGTGCCAAGAACCCGACCATTAACCCTGTATTCCGCGTTCATATTTGTCCTGCCAAAATGGACCACCTCACTTTTCAGGGTTAAACTCCATCTGCCACTTCTCAGCCCAGCTCTGCATCCTATCCATGTCTCTTTGCCGCCGGCAACAGCCCTCCTCACTATCCACAACTCCACCAATCTTCGTATCGTCTACAAATTTACTGACCCACCCTTCAACTCCCCCATCCAAGTCATTAATGAAAATCAGAAACAGCAGAGGACCTAGTGGTTATCAGTGTACAATAACCTATATCATGTGTTGTACCTTTTGGACCCTATAGGTGTTCCACCTGTGGTGACAGTGTAGGGTAACCTACACAGGGTGAGGTGTATCCTACAGAGGTTTACCTGAGAGCGGGCAGCGTACATAGTGAGTTGCGTCCTATGGATCCTATAGGGTGTACCTGTTTGGTGGTGGAAGGTCAGTATATCCTGTGGATTCTATAGTTTACCTGTTCAGTGGCGTTCAGGGAATATACCCTGTGGAATCTATAGGGTTTACCTGTTCAGTGGCGGACCGGCAGTGTATCCCATGGGTTCTATGGCGCTTACCTGTTCAGTGGCGGTCAGGGCGTGTATACTATGGATTCTATAAGGGAAATTTTGCAAACCCGACACGGACAGTGACCCAGAGCAGTGATTGAACTTGGGACCTCGGCAGCGTGAGGCAGCAATGCTAACCACTGTGCCGCCGTGCGGACCAAGGCATGTGTTTTTAACATTCCTTATTCCGTTCCCATTATTTTTCACTGTGGCCCTGTTTGATTCTGGCCCTGTCATTTTTCTTATTCAGCCTTCTATTTTTTGTTCTTGTCCATTTTTCCCCCACCACTGACTCCTTGCATAGGTTCCCACCCCCCTGCCATTTTAGTTTAAATCCTCCCCAACCTCTTCAGCAAACACCCCTGAGGATATCAGTGCCGGTCCTGCCCTGGTGTAACCTGCCCTGTCTGTACAGGTCCCTCCTCGCCCAGAATGGTCCCAATGCCCCAGGAATCTGAATCCTATCCTTGCACCATCTCTTCAGCCATGTGTTCATCTGATAGATCCTGCTATTTCTGTTCTGACTCACACATGATACTGATAGTCATCCTGACATCACCACCTTTGAGGTCCTACTTTTCAACTTCCTTCCCAACTCCCTATATTTTGCTTTTAGGCCCTTATCCTTTTTTTTTTTACCTATGCCGTTCTTACCAATGTGTACCACGACCACAAACTATTCACAGCTTCCCCCTACAGAATTCCCCCTCCTGCAGCCACTGAGACATCCTTGTTCCTAGCACCAGGGAGACCACATACCACCCTGGAGTCTCGTTTGCAGCCAAAGAAACACCCATCTATTCCACTTACAATTGAATGTCCTATAATTATTGCATTCCCACACTTTTCATTCCTCCCCTATGCAGCAGAGCCAACCGTGGTGCAACAAATTTGGTTGTTGTTGCTTTCCCCTGAGAGGCCATTCCCCCAACAGTATTCAAAACAGTATATTTGTTTAGCAAGGGAATGGTCACTGGAGATTCCTGAACTGCCTGCCTAATATTCTTTCCCTACCTGGTAGTCACATTCCCTTCCTGCTTGTGGAGTCTTAGCCTGTGGTGTGACCACCTCTTATACATGCCATCCACGATGCTTTCCGCCTCGCGGATGCTCCATAGTATCCCCAGCTCCAAAACACGGGCTTCCAGGAGCGGCAGCTGGAGACACTCCTTGCACACATGCTGGCCCCGGGCACTGGAAAAGTTCCTGACTTCCCAAATAGAGCAGGAGGAGCACACCAATGCTTTGTGCTCTCTTTAAACCAGTCAGAGATTAAACCAGTCAATTTGCAACCTCAGTATTACATTTGATCTGAGATGAGGTTGCGACTTCATATTTACAGCATCAAAAAGGCCACCCAGTTCCACCTCCACAACATTGCCAATACAGGCTCGAAGGGCTGAGTGGCCGACTCCTGCTCCTAATTTGCGTGTTCAGCCCCATCTCAGCTCATCTGCTACTGAAATCCCCATTCATGTCTTCATTACCGATGGACTTGAAAATTTCAACGCACTCCTGGCCGGTCTCCCACATTTTGTCCATCAAGGTGGGTGCATGGAATGCACTGCCAGCAGAAGTGGTGGTGTCAGAGTCATTAGGAACATTTAAGCGACTCTTGGACAAGCATATGGACTGCAGTAAATTGAAGGGGTGTAGGTTAGGTTGATCTTAGATTAGGATAAATGGTCGGCACAACATCGTGGGCCGAAGGGCCTGTACTGTACTGTTCTATGGTAATCCAAAACTCAGCTGCCCATGTCTTAACTCGCACAAAGTTCTGTTCTCCTATTATCCCAATACTCGCTAACACATGCTGGTCAAGAAATGCTGATTTTACAATTCTCATTGTTATTTTCAAATCCCTCCATTTCTTCGCCCCTCCCTATCCTTGTAATCTCCTTTAACCCCACAGCAGTCAGAGATTGCTCCATCCCTCTAATTCTGGCCTCTTTAGGATCCCTGATTTTCATTGCTCCCCAATGGTGACCCCAGCTGCAATTGATTAGACCCTGGAGTAATACCTCCCAACCTCCCTTTCTTCTACTCAGATCCTCCTTAAAACCTACTTCGTTGGCCAAGCTTTTGGTCATTTGACCTAATACCTTAAGTGGTTCGACACTACATGGTGTCTTAAAATGTTCCTGTGAAGCACTTTGGGATGTTTTATTACATTAAAAAGTGCTATATAATCATAGGTCATTAATGTTCATCTGACCCCTCCTTGCAGCCTTAGTTTTAAGATTCAGCTGGACGCTGATCCCAACTCAGTTAAAGTAGAGCCCATTCCAAATGAATAACTCCCTCTTTCCCTGGTACCGCTCGGTGTGCCAATGCTCAATGACTCAAAACCCTTTCTCCTACACCACTATTTGAGCCATGCATTTAATTCTTAAATTAGCTTAACCATATGGCAATTGGTGTGTGGCTCACGTAACAATTTGGAGATTATTGCCTTTGAGGTTCTGCATTTTAATTTGGACCCTAACTCCTCAAACTCTCTCAATAGACCATCTTTCCCAATTCTACCTATGTCGATGGTTCCTACATGGGCCATGACAACTATATCCTCACCCTCCAGGTTAATCTCTGGCCATGAGGAGATGACTTTAAACCTGGCAATAGGTAGACAACACAACATTTGGATCACCTATACTAAACTATCCCCATCACTGCCAACATTCCTTTTCACTCCCCTCCCACTTGCACTGTTTCCTGCACCATGGTTCTATGTCCGTTTGCCCATCTACTTGGCAGTCCTTGCTCTACCCACACAGCTAGCAAGCAGCTTGTATATGTTGGTTATAGTCAAGGGCCAAGCCTCCTCCACCACTACATTTTGGATCCCCATACTTGCCATCACACTTTCCTGTCCCTGACCATTAACCAGCTCTCAATCTCTACTTAACCTAAGGGATGTGACATCCCTTTGGAACAAAGTATCCATGTAACTTACTCCCTCCCTAAGCCCCACAACTCGAACTTGAGCTCACAAATCTGAGCTGCAGTTGCTGAAGCTGCAGGCACTTACTAGCTGTCAAGGATCACAATGCTCTCAACGTGCTAGTTACAGCAGATCAATTGCTCTGTATGCCCACCTCACCTTATTTAATTAGACCATAATACACAGGAGAAGTAGACCACTCTATCCATCGAGTCTTCTACATCATTCAATCAGGTCATGATTGATCTGATAATTCTCAACTCCACTTTCCTGCCTTATGCCCATAATCTTCAATTCCCTTACTGATTAAAAGTCTGTCTGTTATTTGGTTAATTAGTTACTAATATAGTAAACCATCCGAAAATGATAACTGTTCTTGCAGCAAGTTCCCAATCCTAGTTAAACGTGAGAATATGAGGTTAGTTTCAAATTTAAACAATATGGCCAAGATGGCCATAACCTTTGTTTCAAGCGTCAGAGTAATTACATATCAGTATTTCAATCCCAAATTAATCAGGAGTGAAAACGAAACCAAATCCTAAGAGAATTTATTAAAATGGTTTGGCCCTATGCACGCAGTTGTAACGGACAAAGATATGATTACCAAAATGATCCCAATTACTCTCATTATGAGATGGCAAAGTAAATGTAGCAATTACGGCTCAAGAAAAGCTGCAAACTCATTAAACAGGTGAAGCTGCCGTCCATGATCACTGATTCACAAACATAACTGTAATTGTACTTACACCAACCATCCTACACAGCGAGCTAGCCATTTCTAGACATGGTTCACATCTCAAACAAATACACTAATGAATCGAATATTTGCTTGCCAACTAACTGTTTTGCAATTTCCAAACAGGATTAACTCAGCTTGGTCCGAGAACCGGACAGTCAACAAGTGCCTCATCTGAGTTTTGCATATCTTGAAAACAAAAATAGCTGTTTCCTCGCCACTCACGTTGCTAGCTGCTTAAAGAAATCTGGAATAGAAAAGTGAGGCAAAAAAAATGAATGTGTATGCACAAGTTGTGCATACAAGTTGCACATGAGGACACATCATCCATTTTTATGTCAAGATTTCATCATGTCTTCTTTCTGTACACTGGCCACAGAAAGGTATGTCGGACAAATAAGAATGGGTAGGATAACAAAAGACATTGACCAATTTTCGTTTCCGCTAGCTTGTAAAATGTTATGAACCCCATAGAGATCAATAACTTTTTTTAAAAGGCTTCAACCTGCCAGTGAATGGCTGAAAGGATCACACTTCAAGGTTTCAAGTCAAAGAGTTTTACTGCAACACACAAACTAAAAACATTGACTAAACACTATTTCAGTTGGCAACTTAAAAACACAATAGCACTGGAATTTTAGAATCATGTTGAAACAATTAGGCACGAGTCAATGTACAAATGAAGTCATCACATCTATTACATGTAGCTACAGGTGTCAGCTTTGATCTTTAATTAGAGAGTTATGGGTTCACGTCCCTCTCCAGAGACTTGAGCATAAAATCTAGGCATTGGGGATGACATTTTTCAGAGGTTGAGGGTATACCAATGGAGAGTATAATTAGGCAGGATGAAGAGCCAGCATCTTATGCAATCTAATGGGATTCATCCTGGCGAGTTAGGTTAAATTTTTAATTTCTAATTAAACCAAGATTTAGCCTAAAGTGGAGAAGCAGAACAGGTCTTCCCAATGTCCTGAGTATGATATTTTTGCATTCAATAAAGTGGCACATTCATTCAGGTTAATACACAAAATTAGGCCTCAAAGGATATTAGCATGGACTGATAACCGGTTAAGAGTCAAAAAACTGAAAGCTATTCTCTGACAGGCTGTAACAAGGGGTTACCACAAGAATCAGTACTCGGGGTTCAGCTATTTATACTTTATTCATCATTTAAACGGAACAGTTTGCTAATGATGCAAAATAACATGAGGACACATTACCTGAGAAAGGATGTACTGGCGCTGGAGGGTGTGGCGAGGAGATTCAGTAGGTTAATCCCAGAGCTGAAAGGGTTGGATTACGAGGAGAGGTTGAGTATACTGGGACTGTACTCGTTGGAATTTAGAAGGATGCGGGGGGATCTTATAGAAACATATAAAATTATGAAGGGAATAGATAGGATAGATGCGGGCAGGTTGTTTCCACTGGCGGGTGAAAGCAGAACTAGGGGGCATAGCCTCAAAATAATGGGAAGTAGATTTAGTACTGAGCTTAGGAGGAACTTCTTCACCCAAAGGGTTGTGAATCTATGGAATTCCTTGCCCAGTGAAGCAGTTGAGGCTCCTTCATTAAATGTTTTTAAGATATAGATAGTTTTTTGAAGAATAAAGGGATTAAGGGTTATGGTGTTCAGGCCGGAAAGTGGATCTGAGTCCACAAAGGATCAGCCATGATCTCATTGAATGGCGGAGCAGGCCCGAGGGGCCAGATGGCCTGCTCCTAGTTCTTATGACACAGAGACAGCAGATGATATACACAGATTAAAAGTGAGTGGGGGAGCGGCGGCATGGTGGTGCAGTGGTTAGCACTGCTGCCTACAGCATTGAGGACCCAGGTTCGATCCCAGCACCGGGTCACTGTCTGTGTGGAGTTTGCACACTCTCCTAGTATCTGCATGGGTTTCACCCCCCCAAACCCAAAGGGTAGATGGATTGGCCACACTAAATTGCCCCTTAATTGGAAAAAACAAATTGGGTACTCTAAGATTATTTTTTAAAAAGTGAGTGGGAAAGAAGGTGATAGAATATAATGTGGAGTGAAGTTACCCACAGGAAGGAAAAATAGGGAAGCAGATTTTTTTTAAATAGAGAGACTGACTGGAAATGTTGGTATTTAGAGTGATGTGGATGTTCTTAATACAAATCACAGAAAGTTAATATGCAGGTACGGCAAACAATTAGTAAAAGCAAAAGATACCTTGGCCTTTATTACTAAAGGATTGAAGTACAAGAGTAAAAGAAGCCTTACCACAATTACTAAGGTCATTGGTAACATCGCTCACCTGGAGTACTGCGTACGAGGCACGAGATTGGTAAGAATTTGGGGAACTTCATTAAAAGGTATGATGGTGGATAGTCAATGGCTAATATTTAAGGAACAAATGTATATGTTGCAACTGTTTTAAATTCCTTTCTAGCACAAAAGCACAATAGGAAAAGCAGCGCAACCAGAGCTTACAAAACAAACTAAGGATAGCATTAGATTCAAAGAGTCATAGAAAGTTGCTAGAAAAAGTAGCAAGCCTGAGGATTGGGAGCAGTTCTGTATTCAACAAAGGCGGACAAAGGGATTAAGGGGGGAAATGGAAGGAGTGTAAGCTAGCAAGGACCATAAAAGCAGACAGGAAGTATATAAGTATATCAAAAGAAAGGTGAGTGAAGACAAAGGTCCCTTACAGTCCAAAACAGGAGAATTTATAATAGAGAATAAGGGAATGGCAGAGCAATTAAATAACTACTTCAGGAACTACAAGCGAGCTTTGACCGACTGTCCACCAGGAAGGCGGTGCGCCAACTGAGACGAGCAAGGGGTGCAGTTTATGAACATGGAGATAAGGTATGTTAGCAGGTCAGCTCCGGAGGGCAGCAGCGGCAAGGGAAATTCTTCAGGTGAAGGATAGGGCAGGGAAGTTGGTGGTGGCTCCAGTGCGGATTAACACGGTTTTTGAGGAGTTTTATGAGAGGTTGTACAAGTCAGAGCCACCCGGGGGAGACCGTGAGATGCAGGGATTTCTAGATGGGTTGGAGTACCCGAGGCTAGGGGAGGGGGACAGAGCTACATTAGAAGGAGCAATAGTGGAGCAGGAGATAAAGGATGCAATTGGGAGGATGCAGTCAGGAAAGGTGGCAGGGCCGGATGGGTTTCCGGTGGAATATTATAAAAAATTTAAGGATAGGTTGGCACCCCTGATGGTGGGGATGTTTGAGGAGGCGATAGGGAAGGGGGTGTTGCCGCAAACTGTGGGGCAGGCATCGATTTCACTGTTGCTAAAAAAAGATAAGGATCCGACGGAGTGTGGGTCGTATCGGCCCATATTACTTCTGAATGTGGACGTAAAAGTGTTGGCGAAGGTACTGGCGGGTAGACTGGAGGAGTGCCTCCCGAAGGTGATAGGGGAGAATCAGACGGGATTCGTGAAAGGGAGGCAGCTGTTTTTGAACATTAGGAGGGTTTTGAACGTTGTTATGGCACCGGTGGAAGAGAAGGAAATAGAGGTAGTTGTGGCATTGGACGCCTAGAAGGCGTTTGATCGGGTAGAATGGGGGTACCTGATGGCAGTGCTGGAGCGTTTTGGGATTGGACCAAGGTTTGTGAACTGGGTAAAGCTATTATATAAGGAGCCGAAGGCGAGTGTCCGCACAAATAATATCAGTTCGAGATACTTTTCTCTCCACCGTGGGACGAGACAGGGATGTCCTATGTCCGCCCTGCTGTTTGCACTTGCGATTGAGCCGTTGGCCATCGCATTGAGAAGTTCGGGAGCATGGAAAGGAATAGTGCGGGGGGGGGGATAGAGCATAGGGTGTCCTTATCTGCCGATGACTTGCTGCTGTGTGTCGGAACCAAGTGCGTCGATAGGAGGAATATTGGAGCTACTGCGGGTATTTGGGTCTTTCTCGGGGTACAAGCTGAACCTGGACAAGAGTGAGTATTTTGTGGTGTCTCGGCCGGGGGTAGGGGCAGGGGAAGGGGGGCTGCCATTCCGTAGAGCAGGGACTCATTTTAGGTATCTGGGGTGCAGGTTGCCCGGGAGTGGGGGAGGCGTCGCAGGTACAACATCACTAGTTTGGCGGGGAGAGTGAAAGCCGATCTGGCAAGGTGGGACGGCCTTCCTCTGTCACTGGTGGGTTGGGTAGAGGCGGTTAAAATGAATGTGTTGCCGCGATTCCTATTTATTTTTCAAAGCCTACCGATTTTCCTGCCAAAGTCTTTTTTCAGGGAGATTGAGGGAAGGATTACCTCATTCATATGGGGAGGGAATGTGGCCAGAGTGAGAAAGGTGCTGCTACAGAGGGGAAGGCAGGCAGGCGGTTTGGGGTCTCCCGAACCTGTTGTACTACTACTGGGCGGCGAATGTGGAGAAGGTGCGGAGCTGGGTCAGAGGGGTTGATTCTCAGTGGGTCAGAATGGAGGAGAGTTTGCGCAGGGGGTCGGGGCTGAAACTAGCAACAGCGCCGCTCCCGATAGGTCCGGGGAAATATTCAGGGAGTCCGGTAATAATAGCTTCATTGAAAATCTGGAGGCAGTTTCGCCAACACTTCGGGTTGGGTTTAGGGTCAAGGGAAATGCCGACCATGCGATGGTCAAATGCAGATTTGAGCCAGGGAGGTGGGATGGAAGTTTTCGGAAATGGGAAGAGAAGGGGATTAAGACGTTAAAGGATTTGTTTCTTCGGGGTCGGTTTGCAAGACTGAGGGAGCTGGAAGCGAAGTATGGGCTAGAGCAGGAAGAAGTGTTTAGGTACATGCAGGCTCGGGATTTTGCCAGGGAGGAGATACAGAGCTTCCCAGAGGAACAGGCCTCCACATTGCTGGAGGAGGTGTTGACGGCAAGGGGACTGGAGATGGGGGCAGTGTCAGCGGTGTACGGTGCTATTTTGGAAGCGGATAAGGCACCACTGGAAGGGATCAAAGCAAAGTGGGAGGAAGAGCTGGGAGAGGTTATACAGGAGGGGGTCTGGTGTGAGGTGCTCCGGAGAGTGAATGCCTCCACCTCTTGTGCGAGGTTGGGGCTGATACAGCTGAAGGTGATATATAGAGCGCACCTCACGAGGGCGAGGATGAGACGATTTTTTTAAGGAGTAGAGGATGTGTGAGCGTTGCCGGGGGGGGGGGGGGGGGGGGGGGGGGGGGGGGGCTAATCACGTTCATATGTTTTGGTCCTGTCCAAAGCTAGGGGAGTATTGCAAGGAGGTGTATAGGGTAATTTCCAAGGTGGTGCGTGTGAAACTGAACCCAGGTCCCCGGGAGGCCATATTCGGGGTGTCGGACCAGCCAGGTTGGAAACGGGTGCGGAGCCAGATATCATAGCCTTCACCTCGTTGATCGCCCGAAGATGGATCCTGCTGGGATGGAGAGCAGCCTCTCCACCCAGTGCCCTGGCGTGGCGGGGGGACCTGCTGGAATACTTGACCCTTGAGAAGATTAAGCTCGAACTGAGGGGAAGCTCGGAGGGGTTCTACAAGTCATGGGCACTATTTATTATGCACTTTCAAGAACTGGATAACATCGAACATTAGTTTTTTTTTGGGGGGGGGGGGGGGGGCTGTGTACATTTAGGGTGATTCTGGGTAATCCCCAATTCCTTTTTGTCATTTGTTTATGTAAACATGCGGGCTGATGTTTGGGGATTGGTGGGCGGATGGGATCGTTGTTATTATGGGGACTAACATATCTTGCTGATTATTGTTTATTGTTGATGGGTGTAAATGCGGGAGAAAATGTGAAAAAGGAGAATAAAATACTTTAGTTTAGTCTTCACAGAAGACACAAATAACTTCCCAGAAATGCCAAGGAATCAGGGTCCAGTGAGGAGGAAATGAATGTTATTAGAAATGTAGACGAGAAATTAATGGGACTGAAATCCGATAATCCCAAAGATCTGATAATCTACATCCCAGGGTACTAATGGAGGCATTCATGGATATAGAGGATGCAATGGGTGTCAGCTTGCAAAATTCTGTAGATTCTGAACAATCTGAGCAGATTGAGGGTGGCAAACTTAACCCCGCTATTTAAAAGAGGTTGAAAACAGTGAATTACAGACCGTTAGCCTAACAACAGTCAGAGGGAAAAGGCTAGAGTTTATTATCAAGGATGTGATGACAGGACATTTAGAAAATGTCAATGGGATTAGACTCAGGCAAGATGGATTTAGGAATAGGAACCCACGCTTAACAAACCTGCTGGAGTGTTTTGATGACATAACAAGTAGAATAGATAAGAGAACACCAGCGGATGTGGTGTATTTACATTTTCAGAAAGTTTTTGATAAATTCCCACATTAAGAGGTTACTGCGTAAAATTAAAGCACATGACATTGGGCGTGATATATTTCCATGGATTGAGAATGGGTTAGCAGACAGGAAACAGAGTAGCAATAAATGGGTCTTTTTCAAAGTGGCAAGCAATGGCTAGTGGGGTCGCGCAGGCACCAGTGCTTCGGCTCAAACTATTGTTGAAGGACCAGGGGTCAGTCTCCAGATACGGGGTAGATCATTTAGGACCATGATGAGGATAAATATCTTCACTCAAGAGGATGGTGAAACCTGTGGAATGCTCTGCCACAGACGGTTGTGGAGGCCAGGTCACCAAGTATATTTAAGAAGGAAAGGAAATAGATAGATTTCTAGACGCTAAAGGTGTCAAAGGGTATGGGGGAAATGCGGGTGTATAATGTTGAGACAGAGGATCAGCCATGATCATACTGAATGGTGAAGCAGGGTTTGTTGTTTTTTTTTTTAAATTTAGTGCACCCAATTAAATTTTTTTTCTCCAATTAAGGGGCAATTTAGCGTGGCCAATCCACCTAACCTGCACATCTTTGTGTTGTGGGGCGAAACCTACGCAAACGCGTGGAGAATGTGCAAACTCCACACGGACAGTGACCCAGAGGCGGGATCGAACCTGGGACCTCAGCGCCACAACACAAAGATGTGCAGGGTAGGTGGATTGGACATGCTAAATTGCCCTTAATTGGAAAAAAATAATTGGGTACTCTAAATTTATTTTAAAAACCATTCCGGTGTGTCTATGCTACCAACCCTTCCAAGGCCAATATATCCTGTGGTGCTCAGTACTCCAGGTACGATCACCAAGGCTTTGTATAAAGGTAAAGCAAAGTTCCCATAGTCCCAGATGACCATAGTAATTTAACCTGAGGATCACCACACCTCAGGCGAGGGGCAAGGTTGAGAAGGACGTTCATGAATACCCTTAGCCAGTACCAAAATTGAACCCGCGTTCCTGGCCTCGCTCTGCATCACAAACCAACCGTTCAGCCAACTGAGTTAAACTGGCCCCCAAGGCTTTGTATAGCTGAAGCATGACTTCTGGTCTTCATCTATCTTACGATAAAGACCAGCATCTCTTTTTCATTATTAGTTGCACCTGTCCATTTCAACGATCTATACGCTTCGATCCACAAGTTTCCTTGGACTACTATCGTATTAATCCAAATTGGATTGCCTGATATTTCCCTACATTCAAATCCATTTTTGCCCATTCACTTAATCTATCAATGCAACTTTATGATTTTATTTCTCAGCTACACGGTCACCTTTCTATGTCTTCAGCAAATCTGGATATGTACCTTACTATTCCAACAAAATTGTTAATAAATAAGTGAATTGTTTAGGTCCAACACATATCTTTGCGCACACCACATTCTGCCAATTGGAGTACCTGCTCATTATCCCCATCTTTAATTCCTGCCGCTCCATCAATTTCTGGGACTGGGACTGTACTCATTGGAGTTTAGAAGGATGCGGGCAGGTTGTTTCCACTGATCGGGGAAAGCAGAACTAGGGGGCATAGCCTCAAAATAAGAGGAAGTAGATTTAGGACCGAGTTTAGGAGGAACTTCGTCACCCAAAGGGTTGTGAATCTCTGGAATTCCTTGCCCAGTGAAGCAGTTGAGGCTCCTTCTTTAAACGTTTTTAAGAAAAAGATAGATACCTTTCTAAAGAATAAAGGGATTCGGGGATATGGTGTACGGGCCGGAGAATGGAGCGGAGTCCACAAAGATCAACCATCTCATTGAATGGCGGAGCAGGCTCGAGGGGCCAGATGGCCTACTCCTGTTCCTAGTTCTTATGTTCCTAGCCAGGTCAATAACTTGTCTTCAATTCCATGAGCTTCAACTTTAGTTAACAATCTCTTATGCCCTCTGGAAGTTCATAAATAATATCTGTACACATTTCTCTGTCCACTACTTTAGCCAACTCTTCAAAAAATTCAAACAAATTCATCACGAATGTCATGGCTTTACAAATCCATGCTGGCTCTCTCATCAGCGACAAAATTTCAAGGTGTTCAGCCACCCCATCCTTAATTATAGACACAAATAATTTCCAAACAAAAGATATTAGGTTAGCTGGTCTATAATTCACTGGAAATATGGAGAATCATTAAAGATTCTATACAGTCCCAAAATCCCACGTTTTTTTTTTACGAACTACAAAATCAAGTTACGAAAAGATTACCTTCAACAAGTTACCATTAAGAAATGCGTAGCAGGGGGAGGGTCTTCTAAGAAGCTACACGTACTTCACTGTGCAGCATAAGGATTCAGAAAACGATCATGACAAATCGTCTGTACTAACCCCCTGTCTAAGTCAAGTGGTTGAGTTCAAGTACCACTCCAAAGACAAACACAAAATCGAGGCCAACGCTCCAGTGGCAATACTAAGATATTTAGGAATTATATTAAACTGAGACCTCACCTGCATATAAAAGATTCCATGTACTATTCACAGAAAAGGAAATTTCTCTCCAGTGAATTAGCTGATATTTAGTCCTTAAGACAAAATCCTTCAAAATAAGACTATCTGGTCATTATCATGCTGTACTGTTTTTTTTTTGGGGGGGGGTTAATAATGACTGTAGGAGCCTTGGACTATCTCAAGACTCAAATCTTTTGCACAATAGACTACTCATTACTTCAAATGTAAAAAAATATATTGTATTTTAGTTCCACACCTCCCTTCCCATTTGTATTTTTGGCTTGCACCCAAGTCAGAGGTAGCAGTTGCAAAGCTCACGCCAGAGATTTGAGTGTAAAATCTAAACTGACACATCAATGAGCTGTCAGGCTAGCCATCTTTTGAATGAGACATTAGACCCCAGGATCCCATAGCACTTTTCCAAGAGGAGTGCTCCTGACCAATATTTATCCCTCAAACCACGCTGAAAAAGAGATTACTGGTAGTTTGTCTGTGCTTAAATTGGCTGCTACCCTTCTTACGTTACAATAGTAACTACACTTCGAGTGCTTCATTGACTAACCCTGTGGGCCGTCCCGCTGAAGTGAAAAGGCTACTGTTTAATTGCCATTTCTCCCTACTTGTAAATAATTACATATTTTTCACTAACGGTGAGATTTTGTACATATTAACCTGTATCAGGACGACTTATGTTCCACAGAACTTGATTGGGGCACAGGGGGTATGTTAACCAACTAATCCTGCCGGCGGAAGTCTCCGATTGAATGACATGTTGAGCATCCAATCTGTGCTGCTAATCGGTACCTCAAACACCAGATCGGGGCAACAAAAAAAAAAGGGGGGGGGGTTAAACCTTCAGGCTAATTTTCACCATTAAATATTAGACAATGTTTTCCCTGTGGCCGGGCATTTACCTTGACACGGAAGCGAAGGAGAGCGAGGCGGATGCAGTGGCTCATGCAGACGGGAGGCAGGAACCAGACTTTGGGCGGCGGGGTGCCTTTGTTCTGGATGTGGCTCATGATCTGCTGGGCCGTTTGCCTGTCGTTGATCTGCTTCTTCACCCACTCGTGCAGGCGCGGCTTCTCCAGCGCGCCGTTGAAGAAGACGACCAGCTCGATGTTGCCGCTGAAGCAGGCCTTGGAGAGGGAGGCCAGGTAGCTGAGCATGTGGTTCCACTGGCCGCCGCTCACCCAGTCATTGTAGAAGCCGCCGTAGAGGCGGTGCAGGCAGTTCTCGGCGTCCACCAGCAGGCGGAGCGGGCTCTGCGGAGGCCGGTTGCGGCCTCCACCCACCAGGCTGCCCCGGGCCAGCTTCTGCAGCTCCACCGGCACCACGGCGCTGGCGCAGTGCTTCTCGATGTACTCCTGAAAGCCCTGCACCCCCATGGCCGTCTCTCAACCTCGCTCCCCGCCTCACTCTCTGTCTGCGGGCACAGGGCCGCGAAAAAAAAAAAACCGGGCGGGGGGGGTGGAGGGAAAGACCCCCCGGGGGAAAGCGGATCACCAGCGCGGCCCCTGGGCCGAGCTCCGACTGCTGCAAGGAGGCTTTCGGTGGGGTGTGAGCGCACTTTGCCAGTCGCTGAGAGTGACCGCACCGATCGCCGCCATGTGCTGTTACGGCGCCATGTCTGTCAGAGCCGGCGCGCAGGCGCACTGCCCGCGCCTCCCTGACGTCAGCACTCGCCCACTCCGGGGTCAGGTTCAGGGGCGGCTGTCAATCAGCCAGCAGCCCGGGCACAGTGCAGCAAGACCCAGGGCACTGCCCTGAACACCCACTGCCCATCAGCCAGCAGCCCGGGCACAGTGCAGCATCACCCTGGGCACTGCCCTGCACCCACACTGCCCATCAGCCAGCAGCCCGGGCACAGTGCAGCATCACCCTGGGCACTGCCCTGCACCCACACTGCCCATCAGCCAGCAGCCCGGGCACAGTGCAGCAAGACCCAGGGCACTGCCCTGAACACCCACTGCCCATCAGCCAGCAGCCCGGGCACAGTGCAGCATCACCCTGGGCACTGCCCTGCACCCACACTGCCCAGCAGCCCGGGCACAGTGCAGCAAGACCCAGGGCACTGCCCTGAACACCCACTGCCCAGCAGCCAGCAGCCCGGGCACAGTGCAGCAAGACCCAGGGCACTGCCCTGCACCCACACTGCCCATCAGTCAGCAGCCCAGGTACAGTGCAGCAAGACCCTGGGCACTGCTCTAAACCCACACTGTCAATCAGCCCGGGCACAATGCAGCAAGACCCTGGGCACTGCCCTAAACACACACTGTCAATCAGCCCGGGCACAATGCAGCAAGACCCTGGGCACTGCCCTAAACACACACTGTCAATCAGCCCGGGCACAATGCAGCAAGACCCTGGGCACTGCCCTGCACCCACACTGCCCATCAGCCAGCAGCCTGGGCACAATGCAGCAAGACCCTGGGCACTGCCCTGCACCGCCTGTGCCCTCCACCCCCACACTGGCCAGCAGCCGGGGCACAATGCAGCAAGACCCTGGGCACAGCCCTGCATCCCCTCCAGCCCCACACTGCCCTGCCCCCACACTGCCCATCAACCAGCAGCCCGGGCACAATGCAGCAAGACCCTGGGCACAGCCCTGCACCCGATGCACTGCCCTCCACCCCCACACTGCCCCGCACCCTCCACCCCCACATTGCCCAGCAGCCCGGGCACCATGCAGCAAGACCCTGCACCCTCCATCCTCCACACAGCTCTGCAACATCCATCCCCACACTGCCTGCAACCTCCACCCACACATTGCCCTGCAAACCCTACACTGCCCAGCAACATCCACCCCCACACTGCCCTGCAACCTCCACACAGCCCTGTAACCTCCACATTGCCCTGCAACCTCTCCACCACCAACACCCCACTGTTCTGCAACTCCCACACAGCGCTGCAATCTCCACACTGCCCTGCACCCTCCTTCCCCACACTGCCCTCTGCACTCACCAACACCTCCACACAACATTGCAACCTCCAGCCCCACACAGCACTGCAACCTCCACACTGCCCTGCAATCCCGCCACTGCCCTGCACCTTGCAACTCCAACACAGCCCTGCACCCTGCAACCCCCAGTGCCCTGAACGCTCCATCCCCACACAGCCCTGCAACCCCCACACTGCCTGTGTGCTCCACCCCCATACACAGACCTGCACCCTGCAATATCCACAGTGCCCTGCACCCTCCACCTCACACAGCGCTGCAACCCCCACACTGCCCTAACCGCTCCACCCCACACAGCCCTGCAACCCCCACACTGCTCTGAAACCCCTACACAGTCCTGCAACCCTCACACTGCCTGTACGCTCTGTAACCATCTGCGATGGCCACTTACAACAAGGAACAGGGAAGGTCGCAAAGCATAGCGGAAAAAATGGACAATGCGAAATTCAGGCAAGCTCAGAGCCTGAATGTATATCTGTGAGTGAGGAATCCAGACGGTATCAAAACCCCCAACTGATTAGCATTTGATGGCCCATCTCCGCCAGACAAAGGACTGGTACTTGAGCGACTGATACAACCCCAGACATTTCGGCGCCACTCCCTGTACTCGGGAAGCGTAAACAACAGGGTCAATGACCGCTTAGGACACGCCCAGCCATCAAGGCACCTGCCCCTTTATTGGTTCGAATCTAACACAATGATCAGGAATCACCCAATTAGTGGGGTCCAAACTGAAGGACCGCCCAAAAGACACAAAAACACCCAAGAATAAAAAGAGAGACCACCATATGTTCGGCCTCTCTTGGACCTGGTGCTCCGGCAACGTCTACCTCCAAGTGCAGCACCACCAGAAGCAAGTTCAAGTTCAACGCCCACTACCAGACGGATGAGCCCAGCTGAGCAGCAGTTACTTCTACAGACCCGATAGATCCAGAATCGAACAACGGCCACTATTCCTCTGACCTAAGTTGGGTGCCTGAAGTTAAGTACAGGTTGTCATAGTCAATAGGTGTAGTTTAACGAGTAGTGTTTATGTTACACAATTAGTGTGTGTAAATAAAGTACCCTTGATCTTGAACTAACTAACTGGTGTTTGGCTCTTTGATCGATAGCCGGTTGAACTTTGTGGTGGTATCATTTGATACCTGGCGACTCTGAGCAATAGAATATTGATATCCAAAGAAAGGAGGGCAAAATCACTGACTGCCATATTTACAGTAGGTAAAAAAGGCAACAGTTATTGGCGACATCTGATGGGACTCGACCCATAAGTGACCGTGTCACTCCGAGAGAACCCACAAAACGTTTGAATTGGAATTCCAAATTGGCAAAGTAAAAAAAAAACACAAGCGAGACCAGTATCGATCAAACCTCCAAATTCGGAAGTGTGTAATTTGCATGCGTACTAACAAAAGGATATAAGGCAACCTCGATAGATTTTGTTGTCTGAAACTTTCGGGAGTTGCGTAAACCGGAAAATATCTTGAGCCGTACCCATGTTTGCACCCCCACTTTATCCCCCTTGTTCCAAATTCCCGGTAGAAACAGAGATAATCGTAGGGATGTCAATGAAGGCAATGGAACGCCTTATGCATCCACAAGAGCCCGAGGTCGCAGCGACCAACGGAGCAGAACAGTGTCCCATATGGGAAGGAGAGATTAGGAAATACCTAAACTGGAAGGAATGGCCCCTATGGTCGGAATTTTGTGCGAATGAGGAAACAGGTCCTGGCAGCATAGGACAGGCTTGGTGGGACAGGCTGACCGAGATCCACAAGAAGAGTTTGAGTAAGGTTCGTAAGCCGATGGCAATCGTGTCCTGCTTGGCACAATTGCGAGGCACAGAGGAGGTCGTGAGGACGCTCCGTAGACAGCTTAAGGACGGGAGAAGTAGAGTGGGAAACATTAGCGAGTGTGAGAGGATAAATGAGCAACTCCGAGTGCAGCTAGCGGCGAAGGACAAGGAGATAGATGATGTCAAGAGGGCACATCAATCCTGTCTCGCCCACCTCAGCAGCTTCCAGATTCAGTATGATAAGGCCTACCAGGACACGCAACGTGCGGTGTTGGTAAGAGAGGAAACAGAGAACCAAGTAGAACAGTTGAGAAAACAATGCGAGGATTTGAAGGCAGCCTTCTGAGCACTCTACAGTTCCACCACGGAACAGAGGCAGAGTTCGGTGGATCTTGCCAAGTGCAGGCAGCAAATTGCAAGATTGCAATCACTGCTATCTGGTCAGAATCGGTTCACCTTTGGCCCACAGTTAGATCAGGAAGATGGCCCCGATTGGCAGGAACTTAGTGAAACGGCCCAACGGTACATGAACGAGACAGAAAGCCAGAATAGAGCCCCCCAGGCCCAGAAAAGAAAAGCACCCGCACCACCGACTGCACAGGCAGCACCCAACCCAATGAATCCCATCACCACACAGCGTAGAGTCACAACAGAAGACCAACCCGATTTTGTGTATACAACCCATTAACCATCACCCAGTTAAGAGATGCCCGCGATAAAATTGAGACTTTTCACCCCACGTCAGACCCACACCACTTTTTCGAACGAGTTAGGCAACAGACCCTCATGTACGGTCTGGACGAGCAGGAAGAAGTAAAGCTCATAGTGATGAGCCTTGACCCGTCGGTTAGTTCAGCCCTTCCCGACCCACAAAACGTAGGAGGAGGTAGCCTCCAAGATATGAAAACAGCCATTTTAGATGCCATTGGCTACAAGAAAGCAGATAGAGTAGAAGGACTCAACCGGCGCAGACAGAAAATGGGAGAGCATCCAACAGCATTTGCTGGACGCCTCTGGATCCACTTTACCGCTGTAATTGTTGAGTTAGCCCGCGCCCAGTTATCAGAGACAATACGGCCAAATGGACCCGTATTCGAGTATCCCATGCCACGGAGACAGGACAAAAGGCATGTGCTAACTACAACCCCTCAGACCCGGCACATAATGAAGTATGGGTACTAAAGCGATTATCGAGAGCTTGGGAACAGTCCCTACAGAGAAAGACAGACCAAGAAAGAGTAGATGCCGCCATGAATCCAGTAAGGGCACACCAAGACCCCACATGGGTAAATGAAGGCAGAAGTAACACACAGCACCCTAAAGCGCAGGGATGCTACAATTGCGGACACGAAGGACATTACGCCCGAGAATGCAATTCACCCATCAAGACAGCAATGGAATCAGCCCACAAATGCGCCCCCTAGAAACAATGCCAGACCCATCCACAGCGTTCGTGCCCAAGCAGATAATTTGGCCTTAAACGGCACCAATTGACGGTGTACGGGCTCCCCAACTTGGGTCTGCGATACCCTTTGGGATACGTCCGGAAGACCAGTAGTTGCAGGCACAGTCCGGGGACACCCAGTAGAGTTCCTTTGGGACACAGGAGGGTCCCGAACCACGTTAAACTCCTCCACGATGAACCAGCGAGGTATATGGCCCACTACAGACACCATTACCCTTAGTGGCTTCACAGGTCACCTCCAGCAGGGACACATTACAGCCCCTGCGGATGTCCAGATCGGTAACATTAAAACGAAACATTCGGTCGTTTTGGTAGATTTACCCCAGACAGCAGAACACATCTTGGGAATAGATTTTATGAGTGCACACAACCTTTCTTTCGACCCCGTAAATAAATGTGTGGGGAAAATGGCTAGAGTAGCACAAGCCCCGCCACGCTCAAAGTAGGAGACTATGCATACAGGATTAGCTCAGTGGGAGAGTACTGGTTTGATCCACAAACTATTACTGACAAAATGGTTAGAGAAGTCTTGAAAAGACATAAAGCATTGTTTGCCCAGCACAAGCACGACGACAGTAAGATCCCAGGAGTGGTTAACATTACAGGTCCAGATCCTAAGCCCCAGAAACAATACTGCTTTCCCCAGCAAGCAGAGGGAGAGATAGCCAAAGTAATCCAGAGTTTATTGAACCAAGGAGTGATTCGGCCCGTAGCATCAACGAACAATGCCCCGATTTGGTCTGGAAGGAAACCAGATGATTCATGGCAACTGACCATCGATTATAGCGAATTAAACAAAGTAACTCCGTTAGCAGCCCCCACCGTTGCCACGAGTCTCGAGACCATATTAAAACAGGGACTCCAGTCAAAGATTCTCACGGTTTTGGACATTAGCAATGGCTTTTGGTCCATTCCATTGGACAAAACGTGCCAGTACAGATTTGCATTCACTTTCCAGGGACAGCAGTACACATGGACGTGCCTTCCACAAGGCTTCCACAACTCCCCCTCCATTTTTCACAGACAATTGGCGAACGGCTTATCAAAATTCTCCCGACCTGAATGCTTTGTTCAGTATGTGGACGGCTTGCTCCTACAGACTGACACCAAGGAAGAGCACATTTCGCTTCTTTCGGAATTATTAGGACTCCTCAAAGAAATTGGATGCAAAATTAACCCCAAGGCGGCCCAAATTCTCCAGGAAAAAGTCACTTATTTAGGTACGGTCATCACGCATGGTAAGCGTGAAATAGAACAGAAAAACGGAGAGATTAGATTGTAAAATTGCCCTTGCCCCAAAACGTTAAAGCACTCCGGTCATTTTTAGGACTGGTCGGTTACTGCAGGGAACACATACTGTTTTGCCACAAAAGCAGCCCCACTTTCTGAGCTCCTTAAGAAACAGGCCCCATGGAAATGGCACACGGATGCCGTAGATACATTGAAACGCGCTCTAAGCACAGCTCCCGCTTTGCAAACCCCAGATCCACACTCCACATACGTGATAGAGATAGCGACCACCGACCGAACCCTTTCGGCCGTACTCCTATAGGAAAGGCACGATCGTTTAGGACGCGTAGCCTATGCTTCACGAGTTTTAGATCCAGTAGAGCAGGGATTTTCAGCCTGCGAAAGACACCTGCTAGCGGTTTTCTGGGCGGTACAGTACTTCTCGTACATAACAGGACTCAACCCCGCAACCATTCTGACCGAGCACACCCCAACACAGCTTTTATTAGACGGTAGACTAAAAGACAGCACAGTAAGCCAAATTCGAGCAGCGTGTTGGACCCTACTCCTACAAGGACGCAACATTACTGTAAAACGAACAAAAATGCACACGTTTCTGGCCGACAATTTACACTATGCAGGAACCCCACGAGTGCAAGATCATAGCACCCAAGCAGAGCACAGGCCCCTTTGTTCCCAAATCGGTACCGAAAAAGACAGGCATCCGACCACAGATGACCCAGCCCACAGATAAAGCTTTGAAAATTTATGTAGATGGCTCCTCCACAGTTCTTGATGGAAAAAGAATCACAGGATGTGGAACTTATGTAGAGGATGCGCAGGGACGTGCGTTAGAAGAAATCGCATTAAAATTGCCTGGACATTTAGGTTCACAGGCAGCCGAGTTAGCAGTCATCGCTTACATTGTCCAGCACCCAGATTTGTTCCCGACCCCAGCAGACATATATTCAGACAGTTTGTACGTCTGCAACAGCCTGACAGAATTCCTCCCCCTGTGGGAATCTAGAGGATTTATATCCGCCGATGGAAAACCCCTACCCTCAGCGCCATTGCTCAAACACATCCTCCAGACAGCGAAAGGTAGAAAATACGGAATAGTTAAAGTTAGAAGCCACCATCGTTCCTCCACACCCGGTAACGTGAAAGCAGATGCCCTAGCGAAGGCAGGCTCACGACATGGCCACTTTTGGCAACCCCGCCCCCCCCCCCCCCCCCCCCGAGAGTGCCCCAGTACACGCGGTTCAGGTCTCACAGACCAACATTCAAGACTTAGCCCAAGCACAGAAAGAAGACGAGACACTAAAGGAAATTTTAAAAGGAAACTTCCCAGCTCCCTATGATAATTTTAAGATACGATTCATGAGGGAATTGTTTTAAAGGATGGTATTTATGTGGTCCCCACCCAGGACAGGAATGAGATTATTTGCAAATTCCATGATGGACACGGACACCAAGGGATAGAATCCACCCTTGCCCACCTCACACCTCTCTGCTGGTGGCCTGATTTAAAAACTGAAGTAAACCATTACGTTGATAATTGTTTGATTTGCACCCAGAACAACCCGGACAGATATGCAAAGAAAGGTCAGCTAAGACACACCCGCCCTGTTAATGGCCCATGGACAAACATGCAGTTAGACTATATTGGTCCCCTCCCCCCTGCAGAAATGGATATAAATATGTGTTGGTTGTCATCGACACATTCACAAAATGGGTAGAAGCATTCCCTTCATGAACAAATACGGCCAAAGCCACGGCAAAAATTCTAACTGTGCAGATTTTCACTAGATGGGGACTCCCCTGTAGTATTGAGTCGGACCAAGGTTCGCACTTCACAGACAGGGTCATGAAAAATGTCATGACGATTTTTGGCATAAAACAGAAGTTTCACATTGCCTATCACCCGCAGTCCAGCGGCATTGTGGAACGCATGAATCAGACACTAAAGGCCACACTTAGGAAGATGGTACAGCAGCATAATACGACATGGGACACAGTGCCCCCATTCGCACTGATGTTTATTAGAAACACGGTGTTGAGTTCGACAGGTTACGCCCCCCATACCCTCATGACCGGACGACCCATGAAGGGTACCAAGTATTTATTTGGGCTTGATTTGGCCAGCCCCGCAGTCACCGCCTTTACCCACGAAAAAGCAGTCCAAAACATGTTGGAGAATATTAAAGCAGCACAGTTCGCTGCAGCTGTTTGACTAGGCACTAGACAAAAGCAGAGTAAGGCCTGCTTTGATAAGACAGTACACCCGACAGAGTATACAGTCGGACAGCAAGTCATGATCTCCCTGTACAATCCCAGTTCATTCCTCTCCCCTAAATTTGCAGGACCCTACTCAATCTCCGATAAAGTAAGCCCCTCAGTTTACAAAATCACGTATCCGAATGGAAAGTCAGGATGGTTCCATTTAAACCAGCTTAAGGTTTATGGAACGCAGTGCAGCCACTCGCACCACCTCTCATTGGCAATGGCAGACAGCGAAGACCCGCCCACTGACAACCCAATCCCGCCCTCCCCCAGCAACGACAGCACGTCCACAGACACGATCTTGACTCCGCCCCCAGAGTCCAATTTCACCCAAACACTTGATTTGGCCGCTAGCGATAGCATAACGGACGCCCTTGATAGACACGAACAATGGAAACACAGACCAGGCCCCAGTCACTACAGCCTCAGTAACACCGACCAAGATATGTTCAGCCCCTTAGAGACAATTTATTTGCCGTTACCAGAACCTGACCTACCACCCAACGATAGTGACACCCCCCTTGCCCCTACCGCCCGACAGAGTTCAAAACATTGGCACCGCGATAATTCCTGTCGTCTGACACGGAACGATGAGATGGACCCCACATCGGCACACGCCGCATTGGCACTAAACCTCCATGCACGAGTTTGGCATCCGGGAGATGGTGATGACTCCGAGACTGACTCCCACCATGCTAACCCCTTTGAGACCCTTTTTGGAATGGAACCTTGAGGTGTCCAGATGATGAGAGAAAGGAACATATTGAGATTTACGGTGTCCTACTCTCTGATGGAATCTGCCCGCTTTCTTCTTTAGTTTGTTTTTTCAATGTTGAATGTTCTCTCTCTTGGATGGCTGTGTGTCGACCTCAGACACATTTCTTGATACAGTAATGACTACTCTTCTGACGCCACATGGCAGTTAAAGGCACAAGTTTGCTGAAGTCCATGTATCCTCAAATTCTTACCGCTCTTGGAAGGTCACTCAGGGCAGTGGAGTAACGGCACTGATCCCCACCCTTTCTGAGGACCCCCTATGCATTTGGTCAGCCAAACTCGGGTAGTGGAGTAACGGCACTGATCACTGCCCTACCCGGGGATTCCACCCATTATTGCCCTGCCACGGCTCATACGCACCCCATTCGAAGAATTGTTTTTGAAACTCTTTTGCTGTTCTTTTTGCAACTGTGGTTTAAAGAATGCACTTTTGCCACAACTTTTGTTCCCTTTCCGGCGACCCTTCGGTTGCTATCCCCCCACCTGCTATTTACATGTTCAAAACACTTGATTGAAACGAGTTTGCAGAGGACGGAGAAATTGTCCGCCCACTCAGCCCATCAAGCACAGGTGCTCGCACTGTGACGGCATTTATTTTTTTCAGATGTCTCATCTCCCAAATGGTTGTTTAAAAAAAAAAAAGATGAGGGAGTCACATATGGTGATGATTCTAAATGGGAAATTGATGATAAGGAGAAACAGACAGACAAACGAGATATTAAGCAAAAAGATAATAACAGATATTATGCTTGTACCCCCAGGAAGATACGGGTACCTGAAGACAGAGAAAGACATGGACAAGATGAAGACGAACCTGATGATCTGCATCATGATCGTCGCTGGAACAGTACAGTTGCGTGCGTTACCCACCTCTACCTCCCTCACCACACAGGCCCCAAACACGACTACCCAACACAACACCCCCAGCCCGGACACTACACCACACACAGACACAGCCACTGATACCCCCACATGGTTTGAGAATATCATAAAATGGTACTCCCTTTCGTACACAGTAGAGGCCCTATTGATTATAGTTATACTCTGCAGTATCATCCAGACGATCAGACTTCGGAAATGGCGTCCCGCCCTCCAGTATACTTTGAGCCCCTTTCCTCGGACTCCAGCAAACCCCACACTCTTTCTGAATCCTTCGTCCCTAATAAATTCCACAGTTTTTTTTTTTACTTTCTTTGTACATGGACATTAGTGATAAGTAGGAATATGATGCTGCTATTGTGTATTTTGTATTGTAATAGTTATTGGATAGCAGCATGAGTGTAGTTTAGTTAAAGACAGTTAGAGGTTTCCCCTTTTTGTGTAAAGAGACTGAAATGTATGTTTGAAGGTTAAGTGTCCCCTTAGAATTCTTAGAGATATGTGTTGTATTAGGGAAATTTAGGTAAATATTTTGACGCATAGGACAGAGTAGGGTAGAACCTGTCCTTGATGGAGGGTACCCGGCATGTCAGAGAACAGGAGAAGATCCAGTAGTGCGATCCATCATGCTTCGCATTGAGGATCAAGAAGATGGAATATAGCCATCTGGGATGGCCACTTACAACCAGGAACAGGGAATTTTCGCAAAGCATAGCGGGATAAATGGACAATGCGAGATTCAGGCAAGCTCAGAGCCTGAATGTATATTTGCGAGTGAGGAATCCAGACGGTATCGAAACCCCCAACCGATTAGCATTTGATGGCCCATCTCCGCCAGACAAAGGACTGATACTTGAGCGACCGATACAACCCCAGACATTTCGGCGCCACTCCCTGTACTCGGGAAGCGTAAACAACGGGGTCAATGACCGCTTAGATGAAATTAAAATCGCTTATTGGCACAAGTAGGCTTCAAATTAAGTCACTGTGAAAAGCCCCTAGTCGCCACATTCCGGCGCCTGTTCGGGGAGGCTGGTACGGGAATTGAACAGTGCTGCTGGCCTGCCTTGGTCTGCTTTCAAAGCCAGCAATTTAGCCCTATGCTAAACCAGCCCCTCACGCCCAACCATCAAGGCACCCGCCCCTTTATTGGTTCGAATCAAACACAGTCATCAGGAATCACCCAATTAGTGGGGTCCAAACTGAAGGACCGCCCAAAAGAGCGCGAAAACCCCCAAGTATAAAAAGAGAGACCACCATGTGTTCGGTCTCTCTTGGACCTGGCGCTCCGGCAACGTCTACTTCCAAGTGCGGCACCACCAGAAGCAAGTCCAAGTTCAACGCTCGCTACCAGACGGATGAGCCTAGCTGAGCAGCAGTTACTTCTCCAGACTCGATAGATCCAGAATCGGACAGCGGCCAATGATCCTCTGACCTAAGCCGGGTGCCTGAAGTTAAGTACAGGTTGTCTTAGTCGATAGCTGTAGTTAATTAGCAGTGTTTATGTTGCATGACTAATTGCGTGTAAATAAAGTACCCTTGATCTTGAACTAACTAACTGGTGTTTGGCGCTTTGATCGATAGCCGGTTGAACCTTGTGGTGGTATCATTTGATACCTGGCGACTCTGAGCAATAGAATACTGATATCCAAAGAAAGGAGGGCAAAATCACTGATTGCCGTATTTACAGTAGGTAAAAAAGCCAACAGCTCCACCCCCACACTGCGCAACAATCCATACACAGACCTGCACCCTGCAACTCCTACACAGTCCTGCACCCTGCAATACCCACACTGCCCTGCACCCTCCACCCCACACAGCACTGCAACCCCTTCACTGCCCTGCACCCTCCACCTCACACAGCCCTGCAACCCCCACACTGCCCTGTACACTCCACCCCCACACCGCACTGAAACCCCTACAGTCCTCCACCCTGCAACCCCCACAGTGCCCTGCACCCTCCAGCCCACACAGCGCTGCAAACCCTACACTGCCTTGCAACCCCCACACAGCGTTGCAACCTCTACACCCACACTGCCCGACAACCTCTAAACCCACCTCCACCCCTACACAGCCCTACAACCCCACACTGCCCTGTAACCTCCACCCCCACACTGCCCTGTAACCTCCACCCCCACACTGTCCTGTAACCTCCACCCCCACACTGCCCTGCAACCTCCAACCCCACACTGCCCTGCAACCTCCACCCCCACTGCTCTGTAACCTCCTCCCCCACACTGCCCTGTAACCTCCACCCCCACACTGCTCTGTAACCTCCTCCCCACACTGCCCTGTAACCTCCACCCCCACACTGCCCTGTAACCTCCACCCCCACACTGCCCTGTAACCTCCACCCCCACACTGCCCTGTAACCTCCACCCCCACACTGCCCTGTAACCTCCAACCCCACACTGCCCTGCAACCTCCAACCCCACACTGCCCTGTAACCTCCACCCCCACACTGCCCTGTAACCTCCACCCCCACACTGCCCTGCAACCTCTACACTCACCAATACCTAGACACATAGCCCTGCATCCTCTACACTAACCAAAACCTAGACACATAGTCCCGCAACCTCTACACTCACCAAAACCTCCACACTGCCCTGTAACCTCTACACTCACCATATAGCAGTTTTACGATCATAGACCAGAGGGCAAATATGGCTAGAATACTTGCCCAAAACCCCAATATTTTAGTTTATTTGTAAGACTGTGCAGAAAGAATGATTCGCTTCAGGAGTGATTGCATGAAGAAATAGGGCTTCGGTATTTCTTTTTTTTTTTAATAAACATTTTATTTAGGTATTTTTGGTTTTACAGCAATGACAAGGTAACCAATATACATGAGTCTATAAACATAGTGCAAAAAGCCTGCTTCCTCCCTTACAGGTCGCACCTTCATTAACCCCCTACTCTAAACTAACCCCCCCCCCCCCCCCCCCCCCCCAGCCATCCCCCTTCTGCTGACGATTAATTTTCCGCAAAGAAGTCGACGAACGGTTGCCACCTCCGGGCAAACCCTAACAGTGACCCTCTCAAGGCGAACTTGATTTTCTCCAAACAGAGAAAGCTAGCCATGTCAGTAAGCCAGGTCTCCGACTTTGGGGGCTTTGAGTCCCTCCAAGCTAATAGTATCCGTCTCCGGGCTACCAGGGAAGCAAAAGCCAGAACGTCTGCCTCTTTCTCCTGGATTCCCGGGTCATCCGACACCCCGAAAATCGCCACCTCCGGACTCGGGGCCACCCTTGTTTTTAATACCGTGGACATGACATCTGCAAACCCCTGCCAGAATCCCCTGAGCTTTGGGCATGTCCAAAACATGTGGACATGGTTCGCTGCCCCCCCCCCCCCCCCCCCCCGCACACCTTGCACACGTCTTTTCTACCCCAAAGAACTTGCTCATCCGGACCACTGTCATGAGAGCCCGGTGAACGACCTTAAACTGTATCAGGCTGAGCCTGGCGCATGTTGTGGACGCATTGACTCTACTCAACGCATCCGCCCAGAGACCATCCTCTATCTCTCCTCCTAACTCTTCTTCCCACTTGTGCTTCAGCTCCTCAGTCTGCATGTCCTCTGACCCCATGAGTTCCCTGTAGATGTCGGAGACCTTCCCTTCTCCCACCCACACTCTGGAAACTACCCTGTCCTGAATCCCCTGTAGCGGTAGGAGCGGGAAGGTTGAGACCTGTCTACGTAGGAACTCCTGCAGGTGCCTAAATTTGTTCCCCCTCACCAATCCAAATTTCTCCTCCAGCTCCCTCAAGCTCGGAAAGCTCCCCTCTATAAACATATCCCCCATCCTCTCAATTCCTGCCCTCTGCCATCTCCGAAACCCCCCGTCCATCCTTCCTGGGGCAAACCGGTGATTATTGCAGATTGGAGACTAGACCAATGCTCCCTCCGCTCCCACAAGCTTCCTCCATTGCCTCCAGACTCT
This sequence comes from Scyliorhinus torazame, assembly GCF_047496885.1. Lineage (NCBI taxonomy): Eukaryota > Metazoa > Chordata > Chondrichthyes > Carcharhiniformes > Scyliorhinidae > Scyliorhinus > Scyliorhinus torazame. The sequence continues at coordinate 180,183,143 of NC_092719.1, read as the reverse complement.
CAGGGCCATCACCACCATGGGGCTGGTGGAGTACCATGCCGGTGGGAACGGCAGAGGCACCGTTATCAACGCCCCCAAACTGGTGCCCTTACATGAGGCCACCTCCATTCGCTCCCATGCCGACCCTCCCCCCACCATTCACTTCCTGATCATGGCTATATTCACCGCCCAATAATAGTTACTGAAGTTTGGCAGTGCCAGCCCGCCCACCCCTGGCTCCACTCAATCATCCACATTTTTACTCGCGGTGTCTTGCCCGCCCGTACAAAGCCAGTGATAACTTTGTTAATCCGTTTAAAAAAGGTCCACGGAATAAAGATGGGGAGTCACCGAACACAAACAGGAATCTCGGACGGACCGTCATCTTCACCGCCTGGACACTCCCAGCGAGTGACAATGGGAGCGCGTCCCACCTCCGAAAATTCGCCTTCATTTGGTCCACCAGACAGGCCAAATTAAGTTTATGCAACCGTTTCCATTCCCGTGCCACTTGGATGCCGAGATACCTAAAACTTCCCCCTACCACTCTAAACGGCAGATCCCCCAGTCGCCTCTCCTGTCCCCTAGCCTGGATCGCAAACATCTCACTTGTCCCCATATTTAGTTTGTGCCCCGAAAACCAGCCAAATTCCCCCAGAATCCACATGATTTCTTCCATCCCCTCCACTGGGTCCGATACAGAGAGGAGGTCATCTGCGTAAAGCGAGACTGTTCCACTCCCCCCCCGAACCAACCCCTTCCAGCCCCTCGAGGCTCTCAGCGCAATTGCCAGCGGCTCTATAGCTAGCGCGAACATCAGTGGGGAGAGGGGGCACCCCTGTCTCGTCCCCTGATGTAGCCTAAAATAGTCCAATGTCGTCCGATTCGTCCGTACGCTCGCCACAGGAGCCTGATACAGCAACCTGACCCAGTCAATAAAGCCCCGCCCAAATCTGAACCATCCCAGTACCTCCCACAGATAATCCCATTCTACCCGGTGAAAAGCCTTTTCTGCATCCATTGCAATCACTACCTCAACCTCCCTACCTTCTGGGGGCATCATGATCGCATTTAGCAACCTTCTTACATTGGACACCAACTGCCTTCCCTTAACGAACCGCGTCTGGTCCTCCACAATCACGTCCGGAACACAGTCTTCAATCCTAGAGGACAAAGATTTGGCATCCACATTCAATAGGGATATCGGCCTGTAGGACCAACACAGCTCCGGATCCTTATCCTGCTTCAGAATCAGCGAGATCGTGGTCTGTGACATCGTCGGGGGAAGCACCCCTCTCTCCCTTGCCTCACTGAATGTCCTCATCAACAGCGGCTCCAATATCCCAGCGAACGTTTTATGGAACTCCGCTGGCCATCCGGCCCCGGGGCTTTACCCGACTGCATGGCCTTCACAGCCCATCCGCTATCTCTTCGATCCCGATCGGGGCCCCCAGCCCTTCTATCAGCTCCCCGTCCATCTTCTGGAAATTCAGCCCCCCTAGGAAGTGCCTTATCCCGTCTGGCCCCCGTGGGGGTTCCAATCCATACAGGCTACTATAAAACTCCTTAAATGACTTGTTCACCCCTGCTGAGTCTCCCACCAGGTTCCCGTCTCCATCCTTTACTTTCCCTATCTCCCTGGCTGCCTCCTTCTTTCTAAGCTGCTGTGCAAGCATTCTGCTGGCCTTCTCTCCATGCTCATAATCGCCTCCTCACGTTTCTCAGCTGCTCCACCGCCCTCCCTGTGGTTAACAAGCCGAACTCCGCCTGTAGCCTCCACCGTTCCCTTAAATGCCCTGCCTCTGGGGTCTCCGCATAACTCCTGTCGACCTGTAGTAGCTTTGGTATTTCTAAAACCAAAAACTTTATTATGGATACAATATTAAACTTTCAACTTCGCAGCTGAAAAGAACAGCTTACAATTTCCCCTTAACATTACTACTCAATTTCCCATTAAACAATAAGAAAGGTACAGCTCTCATTTTAGCTTAAAAATCAGCAAGGCATAGAGTAATACTTGCTTTACAGAGCAGATTCTGGCTCTTGTTAAACCCTTTCAGACTCTGGCTGAATATCTTCAAATACCTACTTCAACTTTGTTGTTTCAGCCTCTTCCTGTCTTCAGACAAGACAGCTTTGCTTTTAAAATATTATCCTTTTTATAAACTATCCTGCTGGGGAAGTAAACTGTCTTTACTTGTGGTCTAAAAAACGAGGGTTGCCAGATAAGACTTCACTTCCAAAAACCTTTCTCAGTAATTCTGTCTGTCTTAGCTCCACCGAGCACTGACATAATCTCCCCAAGCTAAAAAAATAAATTAACTTTCCAGACACTGCAAGCGCAGGGACTTCCCCAGTCAAACCATTGTCAATTTCACCTTCTGACTGCAAAAAGCACTCAGGCTCCGTAAAACAGAATTATTTTTAAACAACCATACCCATTGCAGTCACACACACTCGAACCTCAGGCTTTTAACCCTTAAATTGACCAACACTTTTATAATCCAATTTTATTAAAATATTACAATCGTCACAGCAGCAACACACCTCGACACACACCCCTGCAATCCTTACACTCGCCATACAGCAGCAACACACCTAGACACACAGCCCTGTAACCCTTACACTCCCCATACAGCAGCAACACACCTAGACACACAGCCCTGCAAACCTTACAATCCCCATACACCAGCAATACACCTAGACACACACCTTGTAACCTTTACACTCACCATAAGCAGCAATACACCTAGACACACAGCCTTGTAACCCTTACACTTACCACACAGCAGCAACACACCTAGACAGACAGCCCTGAAACCCTTACACTCACCAACCAGCAGCAACACACCTAGACACACAGCCCTGCAACCCTTACACTCACCGTAGAGCAACACACCTAGACACACAGCCGTGCAAATATTACATTCTCCATACAGCAGTAACACACCCAGACACACAGCCCCGCAACCTCTACACTCACCACACAGCAGCAACACTCCTATACAGAAAGCCCTGTAACCCATACACGCACCATACAGCAACAACACACCTAGACACACACCCCTGCAATCCTTACACTCCCCATACAGCAACAACACACCTAGACACACACCCCTGCAATCCTTACACTCACCACACAGCAGCAACACACATACAGGCAGAGCCCTGCAACGCTTACACTCACCATACAGCAGCAACTCACCTCGACATACAGCCCTACAAACCTTACACTCACCACACAGCAGCAACACACCTAGACATACAGCCCGACAAACCTTACACTCACCACAGCAGTAACACACCAAGACACACAGCCCTGTAACCTTTACACTCACCATACAGCAGTAACACACCTAGACATACAGCCCGACAAACCTTACACTCAACACAGCAGCAACACACCTAGACACACAGCCCTGTAACCTTTACACTCACCATACAGCAGTAAAACACCTAGACACACAGCCCTGTAACCTTTACACTCACCACACAGCAGCAACACACCTAGACACACAGCCCTGTAACCCTTACACTCACCACACAGCAGTAACACACCTAGACACAGCCCTGTAACCCTTACACTCACTATACAGCAGCAACACACCTAGGCACACAGCCCTGTAACCCTTACACTCACCACACAGCAGTAACACACCTAGACACAGCCCTGTAACCCTTACATTCACCGTACAGCAACACACCTAGAGACACAGCCGTGCAAATATTACATTCTCCATATAGCAGTAACACACCCAGACACACAGCCCCGCAACCTCTACACTCACCACACAGCAGCAACACTCCTATACACAAAGCCCTGTAACTCATACACGCACCATACAGTAACAACACACCCCTGCAATCCTTACACTCACCACACAGCAGCAACACACATACAGGCAAAGCCCTGTAACCCATACACGCACCATACAGCAACAACACACCTAGACACACACCCCTGCAATCCTTACACTCACCATACAGCAGCAACTCACCTCGACATACAGCCCTACAAACCTTACACTCACCACACAGCAGTAAAACACCTAGACACACAGCCCTGTAACCTTTACACTCACTATACAGCAGCAACACACATAGACACACAGCCCTGTAAACCTTACATTCACCACACAGCAACACACCTAGACACACAGCCCTGTAACCCTTACACTCACCACACAGCAGCAACACACCTAGACACACAGCCCTGTAACCCTTACACTCACCATACAGCAGCATCACACCTAGACACACAGCCCTGTAAACCTTACACTCACCACACAGCAGCAACACACCGAGACACACACCCTGTAACCCTTACACTCACCAGACAGCAGCAACACACCTAGACACAGCCCTGTAAACCTTACACTCACCACACAGCAGTAAAACACCTAGACACACAGCCCTGTAACCCTTACACTCACCACACAGCAGCAACACACCTAGACACACAGCCCTGTAACCCTTACACTCACCACACAGCAGCAACACACCTAGACACACAGCCCTGTAACCCTTACACTCACCATACAGCAGCAACACACCTAGACACACAGCCCTGTAACCCTTACACTCACCACACAGCAGCAACACACCTAGACACACAGCCCTGTAACCCTTACACTCACCATACAGCAGCAGCACACCGAGACACACAGCCCTGTAACCCTTACACTCACCATACAGCAGCAACACACCTAGACACACAGCCCTGTAAACCTTACACTCACCACACAGCAGCAACACACCGAGACACACAGCCCTGTAACCCTTACACTCACCACACAGCAGTAACACACCTAGACACACAGCCCTGCAATCTTTACACTCACGACAGAGCAGCAACACACCTAGACACACAGCCCTGCAACTTTTACACTCACCATACAGCAGCAACACACTTTGGCAAGGCCAACCCACCCCCCTCCCCCGCTCCCCAACCACCAACCGAACAAAACATATAAGAATTACCAAAGTACCAGAAACAAAAGGAAAACTACATTCATCTCCACACTCCTCCTCCACAGTTCAATGTCCTCCTTCACCTACCAGTCCATTGTCCTTCAAAAATTCCATCGCCTCCTCTGGTGTTCCAAAATAGTGCTCTTTGTTATTAAAGGTCACCCAGAGGCGAGCTTGCTCCAGCATCCTGAACTTTACCCCTCTTTTAAAGAGGGCAGCCTTCACCTGGTTAAACCCGGCCCTCCACTTCGCCACATCCGGAGCCAGGCCCTGATACACTCACAGCTCACTTCTTTCCCACGTGCATCTCGTCTGCCTTGCCCATCTCAAGATCCTCTCCTTATCTAGGAACCGGTGAAGACGCACCACCATTGCCCTTGGCGGCTCATTCGCCTGCGGCCTCCTCATTAGCCCCCCGTGCGCTCGGTCGACCGCCAAGGGCCGGCCAAAGGCCCCCTCTCCCATCAGCTTTTCCAGCATTCCAGTCACATACGTGGCAGCGCCAACTTCCTTGATGCCTTCAGGCACCCCTACAATTCTCAAGTTCTGCCTCCGGGAGCGGTTCTCAATGTCCTTACCTTCTCCTGTAGTCACTTCTGGGTCTCTTGCATTACTCCCACCTCGGCCGCCAACAAAGCCAATTGCTCCTCCTGCTTCCCCATCGCCTCCTCCACTTTCTGGATGGCCTGGCCCTGGGACTCCACTTGATCGATTCCCGACTTCAACAGGGCTACAACCTTGGCTAAGTCCTCATGTGCCTCTCTCCTCTGCTGGCTGAACTTATTTAAAAGGTCCATCAATTGGTCCATCGAGCATTGGGTAGGCAGTGCAGGTTGCACTCTTCGCCATCTTAAGAGGTGGCACACAAAGATTCCCCTGCTCCAACTGCTTCCTTCTTCTTGACCCACTTCTGGTCTGTGGATCCATCCACCAGTGGAGTCAAACCTCCCTCTGGCCAGCCCTACACCTTTTTCAGCCACACATCCACCCTCCGAACGGGGAAAAGGTCCGAAAAAAACAGCCTAGAACGGGAGCTGCCAAATATGCGACCGCTCACACCATGGCCGCCATTGGAAGTCTCATACAGCACTAATGCTAGTGACATTCCATTAGTAATCGCCTGCAAAATGACCTATTTATTCCTATTCTCTATCCTTTAGCCAATCCTGTTCTCATGGTAATATATTACTCCAAACGCCATGAACCTTCTATCGTTTGCGGCACCTTGTCAAAGCCTTCTGAAAATCCAAATACACATCTACTTGTTCCCCTTTATCTGCTGTTAGCTGCATCCTCAAAATAAATTCAAGTATGTTTGTCAGATATGATCACCCTTTCAAAGAACCATATTATAATTTTTAAATTACCTGTTATCACTTCTTTTAATAATGGATTTCAGGATTTTTCTGGTGACTGATGTCAGGCTGATTAGCCTGTTGTCCCGGTTTCTCTCTCCCACCTTTCTTGAAAGCAATATTGCATTTACTGCCTTCCAATTCACTGGAATCATTCTGGAATCCAGGAAATTTTGGACCAGTCCACCCACTATCTTTGTAGCCAACTCTTTTAAAACACTTAATTCAATCTTTCGTTGGCTTCAAAAACTCTCCCAATCCTCAGGTAAACAACTCCTCTTGAGATTATGATAAGAATCATCTTCTTAGTTATTATTACCCTCAACATCTTCAGTTAGTCACGGATGGATGGCTTTCCTGTGGACTTTTTAACTCTCTCAGTGGAATGAATAATAATTCAGAATTGCAAAATATTTAAATATCGGGAGCATCAGGGAGAAGATAAATTGAGGTTCAATCCAAGGGCCTATCACTTATTTGAGGAGTGAATCAGGAAGTGGAGTGGACCTGGGTGAGCCAGACATTGAAAAATTGATACTGCAGGAAAGCTGTTAATTGGTTGGCTGGTGAGTATTGCTGGTGCCTTTTCCCTCTCTCCAAAGATAGGCAGTTAGTCTAAGCATCTGTGATTATAAATTTAGAAAATATGATAAGTAAAGCATTCAGTTTTCCTATAATTAAGTGATTTAACCACCCTAAGGGATTTATTGCCCAACCCTAGTTGCCCTTCAGAAGGTGATGGTGAGTTGTCTTCTTGAACTGCTGCAGTCCCTGAGGTGCAGGTACACCCACAGTGTTGTTAGGGAGGGAGTTTCAGGATGTTGCCCCAGTGATAGTGAAGGAATGGCGATATATTTCAAAGACAAGGTAGTGAGTAACTTGGAGGGGAACTTCCGGGTGGTGGGGTTCCCAGGTATCTGCTGCTCTTGTCCTTCTAGATGGTAGTGGTTGTGGGTTTGGAAGGTGTTGTCTAAGGAACCTTGATGAGTTACTGTAGTGCATCTTGTAGATGGTACACATGGCTGCCACTGTTCGTCGGTGGTGGAGGGTTTAAATGTTTGTGGAAGGGGGAGCAATCAAGCGGGGTGCTTTTTCCTGGATGGTGTCGAGCTTCTTGAGTGTTGTTGGAGCAGCAAGGCGAGAGTATTCCATCACACTCCTGACTCATGCCTTGTAGATGGTGGACAGGCTTTGGGGGAGGGGAGGTGGGGGTGGTCAGGAGTTGAATTACTTGCTGTAGGATTTCTAGCCTTTGACCTGCTTTGGTAGCCACAATATTAATATGGCTAGTCTAGTTCAGTTTCTGATCAATGATAACCCCCAGAATGTTGATTGTGGAAGATTCAGCGATGGTAATGCCATTGAATGTCAAGGGGCAGTGGTTAGATCCTCTTTTGTAGTAGATAGTAATTGCCTGGCACTTGTGTAGTGCAAATGTAACTTGCCACTTATCAGCCAAAGCCTGGATATTGTCCAGGTCTTGCTACATTTGGACATGGACTGCTTTATTATCTGAGGAGTCGCGGATGGTGCGGAGCATTGTTCAGTCATCCACAAACATCCCCACTCTGACCTTATGATGGAAGGGAGGTTGAAGCAGTTGAAGATGGTTGGGCCTAGGACACTACCCTGAGGAACTCCTGCAGTGATGTCCTGGAACTGAGATGATTGCCTCCAACCACCACAACCATCTTCCTTTGTCCCAGGTATGACTTCAACCAGTGGATAGTTTCCCCTCCCGATTCCCATTGACTCCAGTTTTACTAGGGCTATTTGATGCCGTAGTCGGTCGAATGCTGCCTTGATGTCAAGTGCAGTCACTCTCACCTCTGGCATTCAGCTCTTTTGTCCATGTTTGAACCATGAGGTCAGGAGCTGAGTGACCCAGGCGGAACCCAAACTGAACATCTGTGAGCAGATTATTGCCGAGTAAGTGCCACTTGATAGCACTGTTGATGACTCCTTCCATCACTTTACTGATGATGGAGAGCAGACTGACAGGGCAGGAATTGGCTGGGTTGGATTTGTCCTGTTTCTTGTGTACAGGACACAGCTGGGCAATTTGCTGCATTGCCAGGTAGATGCCAGTGCTGTAGCTATATTGGAACAGCTTGGATAGGGATGTAGCAAGTTCTGGAGCACAAGTCTTCAGTACTATTGTCAGGACCCTTGGCATTTGCAGTATCCAGTGCCTTCAGCCATTTCTTGATATCACATGCAGTGAATCGTATTGGCTGAAAAGTGACAGCTGTGATACTGGGGATCTCCGGAGATCGAGATGGATCATCCACTCGGTACTTCTGGCTGAAGGTTGTTGCGAATGTCTCAGCCTTGTCTTTTGCACATATGCTGGGCTCCTCCGTCATTGAGAATGGGGATATTTGTGGAGCCTCCTCCTCCAGTGAGTTGTTTAATTGTCCACCACCATTCATGGCTGGATGTGGGGCCATGAGGTTACAGATTGGACCCAAGTACAATTTTGCTGCTGCTGATGGCTCATGGCGCCTCATGGATGCCCAGTCGAGTTGGTAGATCTGTTTGAAGACTATCCCATTTGGAATGGTGGTTATGCCACACAGCACGATAGAGGATATCCTCAATGTGAAGATGGGACTTTGTGGAGTCAAAAACACCCACCTAACCATTCTAATCCCATTTCCTAGCACTTGGTCCATAGTCTTGCGTGCCTTAGGATCGTAAGTGCACATCTAAATATTTCTTAAATATTATGAGGGTCTCAGCCTCCACCACCCATTCAGGCAGCGAATTCCAAACTCCCACCACCCTCTGTGTAAAAAAGTTCCCCCTCTCATCCCCTATGCCCCCTGGTCATTGATCCCTCCACCAAGGGGAAACGTTTCTTCATGTATACTTTATCTCTGTTCCTCATAATTGTTTACATCTCCATCATGTTCCCCCTCAGTCTCCTTTGCACCAAGGAAAACAATCCAAGTCTATCCAATCTCTCTTCATAACTAAAACTCTCCAGCCCAGGTAAGATCCTGGTAAATCTCCTCTGCGCCCTTTCCAATGCTATCACATACCTCCTATAGTGTGGATTTCAGAACTACATACGATACTCTAGCTGTGGTCTAACCAATGTTTTATACAGTTCCAGCATAACGTCCTTGCTCTTAAACTCTATGCCCTGGCTAATAAAGGCAAGTATACTATATGCCTTCTTAGCCACAGTATCCACCTGCTCTGCTACCTTAAAGGACTGGTGAATGTGGACACCAAGGTCGCTCTAATCCTTGGTGTTTCCCAGGGTCCTGTCATTTATCATGTATTCCCCTGCCTTGTTTGGCCCTCCCAAGTGCAGCACCTCACACTTATCCAGATTAAATACCATTTGCCACTGATTAGCGTAGCTGACCAGCCCGTCTATATCCTCCTGTAATCGGAGGCTAACCTCACTATTTACCACCCCACCAGTTTTCGTATCATCCGCAAACTTACAGATTAACCCTCCTACATTCATGTCTAAATCATTTATGTATTCCATAAACAGCAAGGTCTCCAACACAACCCCACTGGACATGAGCTTCCAGTCAGAAAAACACCCCTCGACCATCACCCTCTGTCTCCTATCACTAAGCCAATTTTGAATCCAATTTGCCAATTTCCTTGGATCCCATGGGCTCTTACCTTCGCTATAAATTTCCCATATGGCAACTTATCAAAAGCCTTGCTGAAGTCTAAGTAGACTACGTCAAATGCATTTCCTTCATCTACACACCAGGTCACCTCTTTGAAAAACTCAATCAAGTTGGTCAGACATGACCTCCCCTTAACAAAACCATGCTGACTGTTCCTGATTAATCCCTGCCTCTCCAAATGCAGATTAATTCTGTCCCTCAGAATTGCTTCCAATATTTTCCCCACCACGGAGGTCAGACTGACTGGCCTGGTTTATCCCTTTCTCCCTTCTTGAATATTAGTATCACGTTGGCTATCCTTCAGTCCTCGGCATCTCTCCTGTGGCCAGAGAGGAATTGAAAATTGTTGCCAGAGCCCCTGCTATTTACTCCCTTGCCTCACTCAACAGCCTGGGATACATTTCACCTGGCCCTGAGATTTGTCTACTTTTAAGCCAGCCAGACCATTCAGGACCTCTTCTCCGTCTGTTAATTTCTTTAATTTTATCACAGTCCTTCTCCCTGATTTCTATACCCACACTGTCACTCTCACTGTTGAACACTGACACAAAGTATTCATTTAGAACCCTACCTACATCCTCTGGCTCCACACACAAGTTACCACCATGGTCCTTAATGGGCCCTAATCATTTCCTAGTTATCCTTTTACCCTTAATGTTCTTGTAAAACAACTTAGGATTTTCCTTTATTTTACCTGCCAGTATCCTTTCATGTTCCTTTTTTGCTTTCCTAATTTCCTTTTCAAGTTCCCGTGTGCACATTCTGTACGCCTCTAGGGCTTCTGCTGTTTTCAGCCCTCGATATCTGCCATAAACCTCCCTTTTCCTCCTGATCAACTGCTGTATATCCCTGATATAATGAGTAACCACCAGGCAGTCAAGATGAAATAGGCAGGTGTAGACCTCTTCCCCCGCCCACCCCTCTCCACCCCCTTCTCCTCCCTCTCTCCCCCCTCCCAATGACATAGCTAGAAAGGGGGAACTTGCAGTCAGAATTTAGGATGCGAGGTAGAAAACGAGTAAGCAGGACCTCAAAAGAAGTAATCACCGGATTACCTGCAGTACCATGCGCTAGTGAATATAGAAATAGGAGGATGGAGTCACCGAATGCGTAGCTGGAAAGATGGTGCATGAGGGTAGGCTTTAAATTCCTGGGACATTGGAGCCCGCTCTGTGGGAGATGGGACTTGTATAGACAGGACAGGTTACACCTAAATAGAGCCAGGACAAATGTCCTTGTAGGACAATTTGCTATTGCTGTTGGGGAAAGTTTAAAGTAACTTGCCAGGGGTGATGGACCAGAAGGTAATATCGGAGAGGAAACCAAGGTTCACAGAATACGGGGATTTATTTAGCACTAGTGTAATAAATCGTAAGCGGTTAGTGGGCTCAAGATAAGGGGAAGAAATAAATTAGAATTACTGTGCTTGCATGTGGATCCCAGCTGATATTCCTACTGGACAAGTCAGATCCCAGAGTTGAACCTGGCTTGATAGATCCTAACTTTTATTTTTTGTTTAAAAAGTGGAGCGACTGAAAAGGCACAGGAGTCAGATGATGAACGTTTAACAAAAAATAAAAGGTGTTTATTAAACAAATAAAGATTACTATCTCCAGCACTCCTTCACCCCAACTATACCTTATAGAAACAGCTTTGTAAGGATGACACGTTACAAAATCCAACTTATACTCTAATGTACAGAGTCCATGTAAATCAATAGGTGAACTTTGGTCAGACACTCCACTCTATGAAACCAAGTGACAGATGCCACCCAAACAACGTCTACAAATTTCTCATCAATCTCCCCCCCAGATGCTTGTCACATCGAGAGACAACTGGTCTCACTGGAACTTTTGTCTTCTACACAGGGGGCCTCCAATCTCTGCTCTTGAAGAATGCTGCTTGGAATCTTCTCCCAAACAGATGTCTTCACCAAGGATCTGCCTTCAGGGTTTCAATTGCTCCTTCAAGATTTCCTCTGCCCTGGAGCACCACGTGAATTCAAGCTTTGCCTTCCATGTAATCTCTTAGATACCCAACCGTGCCAACAGAACCACAGGTCCGTATTAATGAGTCACCAAACCTTCTGGTCGCCTTGGATCTCTGGCTTTTGACAAGCCCATCTTGCTTTGAATCTGCTTCCTGCAGATGTCTTTTTGGAGTCTCTCTCTGCTCCTCATTCTTAACTTCACTGAACAGAACCTTTCCCTTCCCCACCCCGCTCAGATTCCTGTTCTTTGCCTTTGACTAGAGCATCTTCTTGGGACTGCCTTCTATGCCTCTCCCTGGTTTTAGGGACCTTTCTGCTCTCTGCAGTCTCTCTTCATGTCCCTAGTCCAGCAGTTTCTGTGGACTTGTGTTTTCTTCTGGGTCACCTTATTTCACTGAATTAAAACAGCTTTCTGTGCTCCTATCACCTTTCTGTTGCTGGGCAACAGCCCAGTCTTTTTAAACCATGTTTGATTTGACATTGTAAACCTCATTAAAATGTAGGCATCTAAACAAACCCACAGACTTGCAGGCAAAGTTCTTCCCCTTTCTCAACACACAAATACAGAAATACAAATTAAACTTAAACCTGTACCTTATTACTAACATACACAAGTACGAATTACTTCAAGCATTTCTATTTCCTAAAGGTAAATAAGATTAGTAAGGTGCAGGCACAGATAGCCACATGGAAATATGATGTGGCTATAACCAAGACCTGGTTCAAAGATGGGCAGGACTGGGTATTAAATATTCCTTTATACAAGGTGTTCAAGAAAGATATCAAAGGAAGGAAAGGTGGTGGGTTGGCTGTATTAAGGAGAATTTTGCAGTGCTGGAGAGAGAGGATATCAAATAGGGCTGAGGACATAAGCTGGAACTTTCCGGCGGGATCTTCTGGTCCTGCCCCTGCTGTGGGTTTCCCAGTGGCGAGGGGTGCATTCAACGCAAAATCCCGTTGACATCGACAGGACCAGAAGATCCTGCCGCCAGCCAATAGCTGCCTGCACAAAACACGCCGTGGGTTGTAGTTCAGGCGCTCGAATGGTTTTAAATTGATAAGGTGGTGGTATTGGATAGTCTGTCTGTACTTAAAATTAATATGGCAACAGAACTGGATGGGATGCAGCCACGAATACTGGGGGATGCGAGGGTGGAAATTCAAGCGGTAATAGCCATAATTTCCCAGTCTTCTTTAGATTCACTTCCTTGGATGATGCCAGAGGACAGGAGAATTGCAAATATTGCACCCTTGCTCAAAAATGGCATAAAAGTAAGCCCAGCAACCACATGCCAGTCAGTTTAACTTTGGAGGTGGGGCAGATTTTAGAAGCAATAATTCAAAAATGAACTAATAACCACTTGGGAAAATGCGGGTTAATTAAGGAAAGTATGCAGTGATGTAACGACTGAGGTAACAGAGTTAATGAGGGTAATGCTGTTGACCTGGTGTACATAGGACTTCCAAAAGGCATTTGATAAAGTGCTGCACCTCAGACCTGTCAGCAAAGTTAGAGTACTTACAATGGGGGACTCCGGGGGTGGTCGAGGGAAAGGGGCCAGGAGTAACATGAATACAAAGCTGGATGAGTAATAGGAAACAGAGTAGTGGTTAATGGATGTTTATTCATACTGAGGCATCAGTGTCAAGACCATTGGTCTACCTGAGATATATAAATGACATGGATTTTGATGTACAGGGCATGCTTCAAAATTTACAGACGATACAAAACTTGAAAGTATTGTGAGCTGTGAGGAGGATAATGTAGAACTTCAAAAGGACAGACAGGTTGGTCGAACAGGCAAACATATGGCAGATAAAATTTAATGCAGAGAAGTAATGTGATTCATTTTGGTAGAATGCAGAAAACCAATATAAAATAAAGGCTACAATTTTACAGGGGTGCAGGAGAGGGGCCTAGGTGTAGATATGCATAAATCATGGAAACATAGAAAATAGGACCATGAGTAAGCGATTCTGCCCTTCGAGCCTGCTCTGCCATTCATTATGATCCTGGCTGATGATACGACTCAGTAACCTGTTCTTGCTTTCACCCCATATCCTTTGATCCCTTTAGCTTCAAGTTATATCTAACTTCTTCTTGAGCAAAAACAATGTTTTGGCCTCAACTGCCTTCTGTGGTAGAGAATTCCACAGACTCACCACTCTATGGGTGAACAAATGTCTCCTCATCTCAGTCCTAAATAGTTTACCCTGTATCCTCAGACTGTAACCCCTGGTCCTGGACTCCCTCACCATCGGGAACAGCCTTCCTGCATCTACCCTGTCTATTCCTGTTAGAATTGTATAGGTTTCTGTGAGATCCCCACTCATTCTTCTAAACTCCAGAATATATAATCCTACCCGACCCAATCTCTCCTCATACATCAATCCAGCCATCCTTGGAATCAGGCTAGTAAACCTTCACTGCGCTCCCTCTACAGCCAGAACATCCTTTCTCAGATAAGACGACCAAAACTATATACAATATTCTAAGTGTGGTCTAACCAAGGCCCTGTATAATTGTAGCAAGACGTCCTTGCTCCTATACGCAAATTCTCTCGCTATGAAGGCCAGCATGCCATTTGCCTTCTTTACCGCCTACTGCACCTGCATGGTGTACAAGGCCACCCAAGTCTCGTTGCACATTCCCCTCTCTCAATCTATAGCCATTCAGATAATAATTTGCCTTCCTGTTTTTGTTAGCAAAGTGGATAACCTCGCATTTATCCACATTATACTGCATCAGTCATTCATTTGGCCACTCACTCAATTTGTCGAAATCATATTGAAGCATCTCCACATCCTCCCCACAGCTCATCCTCCCATCCAGCTTTGTGTCATCTGCAAATTTGGAGATATTACATTTAGATCCCCAATCTAAATCATGAATATATATTGTGAATAGCTGGGGTCCTAGCACTGATCCTTGTGGTATCCCACTAGTCACTGCCTGTCATTTGGAAAAAGACCCGTTTATTTCTACTCTTTGCTTCCTGTCTGACAATCAATTTTCTATCCATTTTGTCATGTGAGAGTACCTTTAAGAAATGGGTGTTTAAGAAATGTACCTTTAAGAAATGGGTGTTTATCAGTGATGTCAGAGTGTGTATGGAGCTGGGCTGTCTGTCAGCTTTTTACTTTTGTTTTAGGCTGTTTGCTGCAGGGTGTTTTAGTTTCGTTTTCAGTGTTGGAGTTGAAGCCAGACAGAGCAGATGTACTGTTGATCTCTCTGCCATGAAAAGACTATCTCTTGATCATTGGGTGAATTCAGAATTATAAATGTTCTCAGTTCCTGTACCAGCCTCCCCGAACAGGCGCCGGAATGTGGCGACTAGGGGCTTTTCACAGTAACTTAATTTGAAGCCTACTTGTGACAATAAGCAATTTTCATTTCATTTCATTTCAGTAGTGAATGTAAACCTAATGTGCTTCTGTTAAAATGTGTTTCTTTTGTCTTCTGGATGTTGTTTGGGAAGTTATTAAGGATTACTTAGTGTTGTAGTCTTTGGGGGTTGTATTTGAATTAAAAGGTTGCTAAGATGTTCACTGAGTGTTTTAAAAAGGTTAACTTGAGTTCATAGAATAAACATTGTTTTTCTTTTAAAAATACTTTTCCATTTCTGCCGTGTGCTCCCCATACCACAATCTATTAAAAGTTGTGGGTCAGGTGAACTCCATGATACACTTTTGGGTTCTCTAAACCCTGGCCCATAATAATTTCAATACACTACCCAAATCCCATGCGCTTTAATTTTACTCACTACTCTCTTATGTGGGATAATTTCCCTTTCATAAATCCATGCTGACACTGTCCAATCCTACCACTGTTTTCCAAGTGCTCTGCTATTAAATCTTGGTCTTTCTTGTTTTGTATTTGGAATGTAGGGGTGATGTTTGGGTTTGTAAGTTGGAGGGGATGCTGGTTGGGGGATTGCTATTGTATTTGTTATTGTTGGTTATCTTTTGTTTGTTGCATATTTGATGAAAAAGTGGAAAATGAAGTGGAGATTAATTAAAAAAAAACTATACATCACTCTTGAACTCAATGTGAAATCATGTCACATTCCTTACTATGTGATTACAAATTAACCTTGTGCATTGACACAGGAGATATAAAATAGCCTTTCCCTGGTTGGTTCCATGACATCGTTTTTCAAACTGTAATGCATTTCATGATCTGGTCTTCCAGACTACTTTTGTCAATTTGATTTGTCCAGTCTATAAGATTAAAGCCTCTTATGATTATTATTTTGGCGCTGTTGCAAACTCCTCTTATTTCTTAGTTGATACTCTGCCGGCGATTTCTACTCCTTGTTATTTTTTCGGTCACCTGTAATAATTCTACTTATGGATCCTCCATGCCAAGATCCTTCCTGACTGCAGTCTTGATACCCTCCTTAATTATCATGGCTACCTCACCCCTCATTTTCCATTTTGTTTGTTTTATCAAAACATCAAGTACCCTGAATTATTTACCTTAGTCACCATTCCACCGTGTCTTTGTAATGAAAATTAGATTAATCTTTATTTAGATTTACCTCTATTCATGTCATTAATTGACCTGTCTCGTTGGGAATATTTTGTACATTCAGAAACAAAACCATTAATTTTTAAACTTGCTATTCTTCCCTGAATTGACTTTATTTGCTGATGCACTATTACAGTTCAACTCTATATCTCTCAACGAACTCCATCATAAAATGATTAACTGATCATTGATATCACTGCCGTCTATGGGACCTCTGTGGACAGAGGTTGACAGCCATGCTTATCTATACTTCAAGAATCATTGGCATGAAGCAATTTGGTACTTTGAGAATGAGAAAGATGCTATAAAAATGCAAGTTCTATTTTTCCAATTTCCAGAATACTAAAAAGAATACGGATTCCAATTTTTAAATTTGCAAGAAAAAATAGGGAATGTTGGGAAACGAATAATATAAATCTCTGAAAATATAAGCATACCGGCTCAGACTCCGCCATACGAGAGAACAAATCAAGATCGATCAGTCAAACAAACTCAATAATGGGAGCTGAAGTGACCTGTGGACTGTGATTCATCCCACCCGAATCCAGGAGCCAGTTCTGTAATAATTCTGGTTGGACAAATAGTAGAAGCTTACCAGTGATATCTTCTTGTGAACTGTGTGGCTTTAGCAGGTTCAGCCTCTGCTTAGTGAAGGCACGCGGAGGCAGAAAGTCATGGCTTCAAGTCCCACTCCAAAATGAACACAATGTGGCTCTCACTCTCGTGCAGTACTGCAGGATCGTTGGATTACCAGTGCTGTCATCATTCAGATGTTAAACCGAAGCCATGTCTGCTATTTCAGGTGGACTTGAATCTGAGAGTTTTGGGCACTTGCTTTAATAACGTGCAGGTTGTTACGTTAATGTAAGTTCTTTTTATACACAATGTACATGTTCACTTGAGAGTTCTTTCACCTTGGCTCCTGCTAACCTGCGTTCACTGTCTCTTAAGGTAAATTAGGCTGTCCCTCTGGGGAGAAAATGAGCACTCCACGTCAAGCAAAAAACAAACCCACCATCAGTGCACATTTCTCAATGGCTTGAATGGAGGCAGATATATAGGTTACTATGATTTCTGATATCTAGTTGAGTAAGAAAGAATTTATAATAAGGGGCTTCAATCAAAGTTTTGACATTTTCAACCTTTTAAGAAGCTGTTCAACTGTTGCATATTTTTGAGTTTCGGAGCCATGAGGTCATGTTGCAGCTGTACAAAACTCTGGTGCGGCCGCATTTGGAGTATTGCGTGCAATTCTGGTCACCGCATTATAGGAAGGGTGTGGAAGCATTGGAAAGGGCGCAGAGGAGATTTACTAGGATGTTGCCTGGTATGGAGGGAAGATCTTATGAGGAAAGGCTGAGGGACTTAAGGCTGTTTTCGTTCGAGAGAAGAAGGTTAAGAGGTGACTTAATTGAGGCATACAAGATGATCAGAGGATTAGATAGGGTGGACAGTGAGAGCCTTTTTCCTCGGATGGTGATGTCTAGCACGAGGGGACATAGCTTTAAATTGAGGGGAGATAGATATAGGTCAGAGGTAGGTTCTTTACTTAGAGAGTAGTAAGGACGTGGAATGCCCTGCCTGTAACAGTAGTGGACTCGCCAACATTAAGGGCATTTAAATGGTCATTGGATAAACAAATGGATGATAAGGGAATAGTGTAGATGGGCTTTAGAGTGGTTTCACAGGTCGGCGCAACATCGAGGGCCGAAGGGCCTGTACTGCGCTGTAATGTTCTATGTTCTATGTTCTATGTTCAACATTTTACTTTGAGAGTTACACAAATGCTTGTCCTGAGAAAAACATTCAGCGGTACTTTATTCTAGGCCATTGAAAAGCCATCCTATGCAGGCTGACTCATTATTCCGTGTTTCTGCATTGTCTTTTTATCCTCTATGTTTTCAGTTTTCCCTCAAACTCGTTCTCATTCAATTTCCATTAAGCCTCAGTCATTTCCACCCTGGTTGCCTCGGAGGATCATGAAAATTTGCTAGTGCCATGGAGATCCTTAGAAGAGCAAATAATGATGAAGACAGAGCAAAGGTGGGCTGGTCAACTAGCCCAACAATGGATAAAAAATTACCCAAGGTATTCTGGAGTGAAGTTTGGTAAATACTTGTGACAGCCAGCTCAAATGATCCAAAGGTTAAGGAAAGACCAATCTATGAAAAAAATGTGGTAATTCAACTGACATGGGAGCATGATGCTTGCAACAGGAAAACGTGACAAAAGATGGTTCATAAGATATAACAAAAATTTGTATCCAGCTAGCCGAAGAAAACAAAACACAAAATAAATCAAAGAACAAATTGGTCTTTAGGTCAATGTGACATCTGATGAACTCTGGATGGAGAACATTCCATGCAGAATTCAGACTGTGAATGGTGGGAGCAATTGAAATGTTAACTGACATTCATAGATTATTGTTGAATGAGAATATCAAGTGATACGGACCAAAGGTGGCTAAGTGGGGTTGACCTGAATGACCGTTTACATTTTGGAAATACAAACACTTTGTACCTGTAATCGTCACCCCCAACATCACTCCTTGTGGAGATGTCCAGCAAATGCAGAATTTGGTGAAGCAAAAAGAACAAATCGAACCTCTATTGGTTTTTCAGGGTGAATAGCAATGATGTTGCATTGTGAATGAAGCTGGTAGCAGCCAGGTATATTCTAATACTTTTACATTTTCCTAAGTCAGATAGATATCGAAAGTAGACTCTGATGAGAAAGCAGGATTTATTGTTGTGCCTGCGACATCTTGAAACCCAACAATAAGTCAAAGGATA
The DNA here is from genome assembly GCF_047496885.1 of Scyliorhinus torazame. Taxonomy (NCBI): domain Eukaryota; kingdom Metazoa; phylum Chordata; class Chondrichthyes; order Carcharhiniformes; family Scyliorhinidae; genus Scyliorhinus; species Scyliorhinus torazame. The sequence goes on along the minus strand of NC_092719.1, from coordinate 180,163,866 downwards.
CAAATTAAAGTATAAAACTGTCACTGATCTCCACAGCTTCTTATAATAGATTACAATTAGATAACCCATCAGAGATATGGACAGAGGTTATATCTGTTTTAGAGCATTGGAAGTACATGACTTAGCATTAGCAAGAGAGCTGCCATTGGCAAGTTAATAATAATCTTTATTAGTGTCACAAGTAGGCTTACATTAACACTGCAATGAAGTTACTGTGAAAATCCCCTAGTCGCCACACTCCGGCACCTGTTCGGGTACACTGAGAGAGAATTCATAATGCCCAATTCACCTAACAAGCACGTGTTTCAGGGCTTGTGGGAGAAAACCGGAGCACCCGGAGGAAACCCACGCAGATACAGGGAGAATGTGCAGACTCCGCACAGCCAGTGACCCAAGCCGAGAATTGAACCCGGATCCCTGGTGCTGTGAAGTAACACTGCTAATCACTGTGCTACTATGCTGCCCAAATAAACGATAACGGGTACAAATTTATTTCTTGCCATTTCAAGGTGCATGTGCTCGTTCTTCACTGGGTCACGCAATCACATTGTGGATTCTCCTTTAGTTTATCTGTTTTAAAGTTAAGCAAAAAGTATTGTTACAGATTGGGCCATAACTTAATTTAATTGACTACTCTTATTCTGTATTTCGAATAGCGATTCCTCAGTGCATAATGTTACGACTCTATGTATGCAAAAATGAGCTAATCTCTGATAAAGTTCTTTTTTTGGGAGTGATTCAATATCTCTCCGAGACATGTACTGGAATCTGTGTAAAGACAGCCAATCCGAATAAAATGAAATACAAATGTTCCAATCTTACTCATTAGCCTTTTAAAGAACTAATGACTTATATATAAACAATGTACTAGTTTTGTCTTAGCTTTGTTTTGTATGTTACAATGATTCAGCTTCCTAGTCACTGCTAAATTTGAACAGAAATGATCAGACACCATACTAGTTCTGATTGAAACCCAGCATTTTCAGTCAGCAATTATCTCGTGCACCCTAAAAACATCCTAGTCATGCATGCAAGACATTTTTTGTTAAAATTAAGAATCCAAATATTTATTACAATAGATGCATCCTTTATTATTGTGGAAATTAGATTGCTTTACAGTCAGTTTATTGTGTGTATATGGTTATTTGACAATAATTAGTTTCCTCCAAATGCTGCTTAGCAGATAAAAATATAAAGGTACAGAGGAATCCACAACTAATGTGATTGTGTAACCCACTGTATGTAGCATGAGCCCATGGTGCCATGAAATGGCAAGAAATAAACTTGTACCTGGAACCCTACAGTTACCAATAGCAACCCTCTTGCTAGTGCTAAGTCATATATTTCCTACGTGGAAGGCATTTCGTAACAATTAACATCTTGGGTAGAGAGAGTAAGAAAATCATGAACAATTCTTAAAAATCTGAATGGTTGGTGTGATACCTTTTCAAACTTGTTCCCCATTTAAGGGCAAGCAGGAGACAGAAAAACGTTTCAAGTAGACCTGAATTATTTAGATATTAAAAGACTTGTTAAACTAATTGCCTTATCAAGTATACATTGTAAGGGACAGAGTATTGTGTCATGCTAAGGGTTATCTGGAAACTACTTTACTGTGTAGTGTAAGGTTTAGCAGAATGGATATGCTCAGGTATTACATAGATGATGCCGTATTACTGTAACAAGTCAGTCATGTGTGAGACTGGAGAGAGAGATTAGATCATGGATGGGAACAATGTGCCTACTCTGTAACCTACTTAGATGTAGTACTAATATAAGCGTTAAGCAAGTGCCAGAGTATGACTATAGCCTGTGTTATGGGTCAGGGTTTAGAGAACCCCAAAGTGTATCATGGAGTTCACCTGACCCACAGCTTTTAATAGATTGTGGTATGGGGAGCACACATCCCACTCTACAGGTGTGGTACAACAGAAAAGGACAAGTATTTCTTTAAAACAAAACAATGTTTATTCTATGAATGCAAGTTAACCTTTTTAAAAACAAACAGTTCTAACCATTAATTCAAATACAACCCCAAAGACGACAATACTAAGTAACCCTGTAAGCTGTCCTTTTAACATCCAAAAGACTTAACAAACCTTCAAACAGGAGCACATTAGGTTTACATTCAATACGGAGACATTTTACAATTCTGGGTTCACCAAGTGATCCATAGATAGTCTTTGGATGGCAGAGATAAACCGTACAGCTCTTTGTTTCAACTTCAGATGCAGCTCACTGAAAAATACAGACACACCCAAGCTTTTCTCAAACTGAAACCTGAAACTAAAGAGCAGAAGTAGAGCTCAGCTCCACCCACACTCTGACATCACTCCAGTAACATGAGCAGCTCCATTTCTTAAGCACCCATTTCTTAAAGGTACTCTCACATGATACCTGTTCAAGGGAAGATAGATTACAAATACATATACCTAAGAAGGTAAAGTCACCATAGTGTCAGACGACCATATGCTGCTTTCCCCTTTGCGGGGGAGAGCTGACTGGTGGTGATTTAACCCGAGGATCAACACACCTCAGGTGAGGGGAAAGGTTGAGAAGGCGGGGCTTTCATGAATAACCCACGCTGCTGGTCTTGTTCTGCATCATGAACCAGCTGTATAACCAAGTGAGCTAAACCGGCCCCCAACTACACTGAGAGTCCACAGATCAGAGGGGCCTTCCAAAACATGGTGACAGTAGTGTAGACATCAATGTAAAAAAATACATTGGTGCCATCAATGGAACCACAGCCAGAGAGTAAAGAAAAACTTGATCGCAGCTCATTCTTACAACTCTATAGTGATATGCAGAAGCAATTATACATGTAAATATGTTCGCCCTCCGACCACTAGGTGGCAGGCAAGTTATACCATGTGACACTGTAACCTAGGGGGAGTCTATAGGAGACTTTGTCGTGGTTAGACGCATTTGTGATTGTTCCAGTTTGTTAGAATAAGTTTCCAACCCACAGTTTGTTATATAATAATAATTTTGACAAGTCTCGAACTAGATGTTCTTTGGCACGTCGACTCAACCATTGTCTACGTACTAGAACATAACAAACTCGACGGAAGGAAGCGGCAAACTCGAGAGAGGCAATGATTTTTTTTAAAGAATGTTTTTTATTGGGTTTTATACATGGTATATTTGCAGATGTACACACACAGAAACCAAAAAGAAATTACAATCACTAAAAAACAAAAGGGTGGGAAAATAAAAACGGGGAAAACAGGAGAAGCAATGAAGAGAAGATGTCATTATGCATGCCATTGGGAGGGGTGGGGGGCTTTCTCCCCCCCTTCTTTTTTGTTGCCTCTGCATCGGCCGTCTGTCGTTACATCCTGGTACTTTCTTACTCTCTTTTATCCTGCTGTGTTTGTTGCGGTCGTTGTCTTTTCCTGTGCCTTCCAGTTTGTATTCCCTCCTCTTTCCTCTCCTCTGACTCCCCTCTATTATTCTCCCCCCCCTTATCCTTCTTCCTTTCCTGCCACCCGCCTTTTCCCCCCTCCCCTTTCTTTTCAGCTGTGTTTGGCTACCTCCTCTTGCACTGCTCCCCCCCGGGCCCCTCCATCCCTTCCCTCTTTTTTCTCATGTCTTGGCTACTTTCCCCTGGCTCTTGGCTACTTGATTATTTATTTGTTTATTCGTTGGCCACAAACAGGTCCCAGAACAGTTGGGTGAATGGCACCCATGGTCTGAGGAAGCCATCTTCCGACCCCCGGATGGCGAATTTGATTTTCTCCATTTGGAGGAATTCCGATAGGTCGGACAGTCAGTCTGCAGCTTTAGGTGGTGCTGCTGACCGCTAGCCAAGCAGGATTCTGTGGTGGGCGATCAGGGAGGCAAAGGCAAGGGTGTCCGCCCTCCTCCCCATGAAGAGATCTGGCTGGTCTGATATCTCGAAGACCGCCACTTTTGGGCAAGGCTCCACCCACATCACCACCACTTTGGACATTGCCTCGAAGACGGCTGTGCAGTACCCAGCAAGTCTGGGGCAAGACCAGAACATGTGGGCGTGGTTGGCCGGGCCTCCTTGGCCATTTGCATCTGTCCTCCACCTCCGGGAAGAACCTACTCATTCGGGTTCTTGTTAAGTGGGCTCTATGTATCCCCTTTAGTTACGTTAGGTTGAGTCTTGCACGTGTGGAGGTGGAGTTCACCCTATGTAGTGCTTCACTCCAGTGTCCCCACCCTATTTCAAGCCCCAAATCTTCCTCCCATTTCCTCCTCGTCGTGTCTAGTAGTGTCAGCCCTCTCTATCAGTCATTCGTACATGTTGCTAGTTTCCTCTACCTAGAATGTTTGCGTCCAGTATTTCCTCCAGTATTGTCTGTCGCGGTGGTCGCGGGTACGTCCTAGTCTCCTTCCGTAGGAAGTTTTTAAGCTGCAGGCATTTCCATTTGATGCCCTTAGCTAGCTGGAATCTCTCCATTAGTTTGTCCAGTGTTGTGACACTGCCGGTGTATAGGTCCCGGACTGTCACCACCTTTTAAAGGTAGTGTCAGTGAGTGCTGGCATGAACCTATGGTTGCTGCAGATGGGGGCTTTGTCGGACATTTCAGTCAGGCCAAATCGCTGCCGTAACTGGTTCCAGGTCTGGAGGGTGGCTACCACCACTGGGCTGCTGGAGTGTTTTTTGCGTGAGGATGGGAGTGCTGCTGTGGCGAGGGACCGAAGCGAGCCCCCTGCAGGCCTCCTCGATGCGCACCCACTTGCCTTCGGCTCCTTAATCCATTCTATTACTTTTTCTGCTGTCGCCACCCAGTGGTAGTACTGTAGATTTGGGAGGGCGAACCCTCTCCTCCCCTGGACTTTGTTTTTTGTAGATCCTTCTTTGGGATCCTAGCATTCATCCCCCCCCCACTCCGTCCCCCCATACAAAAGCCATGAATAATTTGTCCACTGAATTGAAAAAGGCCTTGGGGATATAAATCGGGATAGATCTAAATAGGAAGAGGTACCTGGACAGAACGTTTATTTTGATCGTCTGCACTCTCCTCGCGAGGGAGAGTGGGAGTGTGTGGGAGTGTGTTCCATCTCTGCAGGTCCTTTTGACTTCCTCGGTCAGACTGGTCAGGTTCCACTTGTGAACCCCCGCCCAGTCGTGAGCGATTTGTATCCCCAGGTAGCGGAATTTGTGTTGGGCTTGTTTAAATGGCAGTCCCCCCAGTGCTGCCCCTCCCCCCTTGCGGGTTCACTGGGAAGATCTCGCTTTTGCTCATGTTGCGTTTGTAACCCAAGAAGGCGCCAAACTCTTTCAGGAGCGCGATGATTCCTTCCATGCTGCTTTGTGGATCCGAGATGTAGAGGAGCAGGTCATCCGCATAGAGCGAGACTCTGTGCTCTTTGCCCCTCCTTTAAAATTAAAATTCTGGTAATTTGTGAATACAACCAAAATTGCCTGTTAAAATTAGACTATAAAACAGGCATGTTTTACGAACACAGCACTTAGTTTTTACCCTCAGCCTAAAATAACCTTGTCAATCTTTCAAATACAGTTTGAAATGTCACTTTTGGATCCCCCTCCATTTTTTTGATGTTTGGAGAGCGATCGCTAGTGGTTCGATCGCTAGGGCGAACAGCAGTGGGGACACAGCAGGCATCCCTGTCTGGTGCCCCTGTGCAGCTGGATGTACTGGGAGCTGGTGTTGTTTGCCCGTATGCTCGCGATGGTAGCGTTATGGGCTACCCAGGAGGTGAACCCTGTTCCAAGCCCAAACCACTCCAGTATCTCTATGAGGTACTTCCACTCAACTCTGTTGAAGGCCTTTTCTGCATTCAGGGAGACGATCACCTCTGGTGTTCTCTCCTCAGATGGGGTCATGATCACGTTCAGATGGCGCCTGATGTTCGATGTTAGCTGTCTACCCTTGACAAAGCCCGTCTGATCCTCTGTGACCATGTCTGGAAGGCAGTTCTCCAGCCTTTTGGCTAGGATCTTGGCCAGTATTTTGGCATCTACATTTAGTAGTGAGATGGGTCTGTGTGACCCGCATTCCATTGGGTCTTTGTCTTTATTAGGTATTACCAAGATTGAGGCCTTTGCTAGCGATGGTGGCAGTGTGCCCCCTGCCAGTGAGTCGGTGAACATCTCCCGCAGGTATGGGGCCAGTGCTGTCGCAAAGTATTTGTAGAAGTCTGCCGGGAACCCATCTGGTCCTGGCGCCTTCCCTGCCTGCATGGAGCTAATACTCTCCATGATCTCTCCTAGTTCTATTGGTGCTTCCAAGTCCCGTTTTCTATCCTCCCCAAAACTGGCATGTCAGTCCATTGAGGAACTGGTTCATCCCAGAGTCCCCTGTTGGGGGCTCTGAGGTGTACAGCCCTCGGTAAAAGGCTTCAAAGGTTTTGTTGACCTTTTCTGGATCTGTTTCCAATGTGCCGAGAGAGGTAATGATGACCATGTCTAGTCAGCAGTCATTGTCCCTACCCTGCCGGTTTGATGGTTTTGAGGGCCCCCAGATGTCAAAAGTGGGAGTTATGGAAACGGCATTTTCTTCGGTATCGAGCAATATCAAGAATTTATTGAGTTAGTTCCTTTCTTGGTGTTGTAGATCCAATAGCAGATTATGTTCTCCGGAGGCAGGGAGTAGAGTAGTCCACCAAGAACATTTGAGACCGTTCTCAAGGTCTTTGACACTTAGTCTAGCTAGTTCTTGCATAGGCAGGGCGCTAAAGGACAAACTAATACGTGATTACAGAGTCGTGAGCATCCGTGATGAAAACTCTTAGAACCTTCTGCAGACCAAAGACAACCTTGATTTTGATCAAGCGGTCCAGCATGTGAGGCAGGCCTAGCTTAAAAAAATAAACTGGGTGGAATTCGGTGCAACTCTGAGGCCTCACATGACTTAGTTGACTAGGAAAGCCCAAGGACACAGCCCCACACAAAAATGTCCACCAAACCATGCAAAGGGCAGATAACTCCACAGCGGCACTTTGCAATGTTTATGTTGCAGAGCAAAGAATCAATATGGACACTAGGACTGCCCAGCAAGGTGAGCGGAGGGCTTCAAGTGTGGGAAGACTGAACATATCAAGCATTTCTGCAAATCCAACAGCTTTAAACGAGGTAGAGGAGAAGAAAATATTTATGAAACACTAGTTTTGAGGGGACGTTAATGGTCCATTACCGAACCCTGATCAGTCCTCAACAATGACTAAGATACCAAAGCAGACGCGTAACCTTTTAAAGTTTTAAGACGGTGCAAAAAGATGGTTGTGGGAGTAGTAACATAAGAAATAGGGCTTGGTTATTTTATAAACAAACTTTATTAAAACAAAAGAAAATAAAATATTTAAACTCTTAAACTTCAACCCAACCAGTAACAAATTACATGTAGTTTATTAATCTCAACACAATCAGTTCCCATTAAACATCACTAATAATACAGTTCTATTTTAGCTTACATAGACAGGCAAAGGTGATTCTTGTATTTACAAAGCAATTCTCTGCCGTAAGTCAAGTTTCTTTAGAACCCTTTTCAAAAGTCTGTAATCTGGAACAGCTTGACCTGTAGCTGTTCAAAAAAGCATTTCTTCCTCTCTCTCTCTCCAAGCTCACCCTCAAACAAAAGTTCTCCCGAGGTCGCCAGACCTGATAATCCCTTACCGTGATCTTGGATGATTGCCCACTCCCGTTTATACAAAAAAACAGAGCTATGCCATTCATACGCAATTAACTTCCCATTGATCGACAAATAGGTCATCAGACACTAGGATGGGACGCTGGCTGGTCAAACAAGGTTGTCCTGAATAACAATGGATCTCGAGTAGATCATACTGGTTGAACCGGGGCATCCTGTTAACGAGGTCAAGCCTGAATGGGACAAGGTAACTCAAGCTGTGGGCGTATCCCTTGGACTCTGCCACTAGCAGTCTTTTCTTTCAGTCTGTTTAAACCCTAAATTTCTTGCTACATTTTGGACCCCATTTCTGGACCCAAGTTCCTAATATCGCCCTATCATTTTTTAAGATGTTTTTATTAATGTTTTTCATTTTATACAATACAAAATAAACAAATCTGTATGGACCAGATACAATTTGCAAAAGCCCAACATTGGAAATAGCTCCCCAAAACCCCAACTGCCTTACCCCGCCGCCCCCCCTCCACCTTTTTTGTTATTTTGAAATAGTTGTATTGACGTTTTTACATATTATACACTATACAAGTAGTAAGGGTAACCTGTGCCGATTACACTGTACATATCAATTTCCTGTGTGTCGGTCCCCCCAGCCCCCTTCCCTCATTTTTTCAGGGCCCTATTCTGGGCCCTTCACTGTACAATGGGCAATTATTTGTTATTTACAAGTGGGCGGTGCCCTCCCTATCTCCCTCCCCTTCCCCCTTTTGTTGTTTTTTGGCTCTCACCCTCCCCCCGCCCTGTTTTCAGCCTTCCCCTGGGGGTTCATATTCCTATGTTCTTGTTCTATGCTCTCTGGTCTCTGTGTTGGTTATTTCCTGGCCTCTCCACCTCACCCCCCACCCCCTCTCCATTTCCTGTCTGCTCCCTGTGGTCCCTTTGGCTCCCGTGCATCCACCCCCCTCCCCCTGTTCTATTAGCTGTTGGCTTCAAACCGGTCCTGGAAGAAATTGGTGAATGGCGTCCACTCTTTGCGGAAGCCATCTTTTGATCCTCGGATGGTGAACTTGATCTTCTCCAGGTGGAGAAATTCCGATAGGTCTGCAGCTAATCGCCAACCGAGCAGGATTCTCCGGCGGGTGACTAGAGAAGCAAAGGCAAGGGCGTCGGCCCTCTTCTCCATGAGCAGTTCTGGCTGGTCCAATCCTCCGAAGACTGCCGCTCTTGGGCACGGCACCGCCCTCACATCCACAATCTTGGCCATTGCCTCGAAGAAGGCTGTCAAGAACCCAAAAAGTCTTTTCCCCCTTTGCTTCCTCTATGTCTTCCTCACCGCTGCCTCTCTTGTTACCTGTCCAAACCGTTCTTACGGTCTTACTTGGTTGCCACTGCCTGGGCAGTGAAATAATGTTCTTTGCCCTGGTAAATTACCCTGGGCCTGACTAGGAATAGTTTTTGGAATCTGACTTTGCTCTTGCACAGGGCCGCCCGTTCTATGGTTAACTTCGGCTCTGTGCTTTGCCAGGTCCGCCCCAATGCCCTGGTAGACTCTTATTTTATGTCCCTCCCAGTTTTATGTCGAGCCCAGTGAAGGAGTCTTTCCCAGTCCTGATATCTGTGAAGCTTGACTATTATTGCCCTCGACTGCTCCCCAGCCCTGGGCTTTGGTTGGAGCGACCCGTAAGCCTGTCGATCTCTGGTGGTTTAGGGAAGTTGCCCCTCCCAACCAGGTTGCCCAGCATTTGGGCCACGTAGTCAGTTAGGTTCCTGCCCTCAATTCCCTCTGGCAGACTTACCATCCGAATGTTCTGCATCCTCGACCGATTTTCCAGATCCTTGACGTTCCCTTTCAGGCTCCACATGGTCACCACCAACATCTTTAAAAAAAAGTAATTTAGAGTACCCAATTCATTTTTTCCAATTAAGGGGCAATTTAGCGTGGCCTGCACATCTTTGGGTTATGGGGGCGAAACCCACGCAAACACGGGGAGAATATGCAAACTCCACACGGATAGTGACCCAGGGCCGGGATCGAACCTGGGCCCTCGGCGCCGTAAGACAGCAGTGCTACCCACTGTGTCACCATGCTGCCCTACCACCAACATCTTGATCTCGGCTTCCAGAGTGATTATTCGCTCGCCTTGATCTATCGACGCCTTTTCCAGCTCTTGGATTATGTTCCCCTGGGCTTCCAGTTTCCTCCCCACGGCGATGAACATGTCTGCATGACAGCTGGTGTCGCAGTCTTAATGTCATCTCATTGCATTTAGTGCCTTGGTTAGGAACATCCTCCCTCCATTGCCTGGCCCGGGGGAGGGGGTCGCCACTCCTGTGCTGCAGTTTCTGGTGACCCTGTGGCCTATCGAGCTGTTGCTTCCTGCCATTTTGTTGTTTGTACTATTGTTGAGGGTGAGGGGATGTTGAAGTCTGAATCCGGTCAAAAGTGCCCATTTTTCTGTTGTATGGAGGTGAGCCACCTGATGTGCGACTACTCAGAACATCCCCTCACTGGAAGTCCCCATATCTCCCTATCATGAAGACTATTGGTCAGTTACAGTGCAAGTTAAAGGCTTCTATACCATCGTTAACATTTGATGCTGGAGCTGGCATTAGCATACCAGATAATCGAGATTGGGTTCAGCCAATACCTCTTCTTCATCCATCAAACATCAAAATTGCATGGTCCAGGTTGCACAAATCTTCCAATCAAATGCAGGATAATTGCTCCTCTTCTGCAGGTTTGGCCCACGCTGGTCTGGTGATGTGGGCTCGGGAAAAGCTTGCAATCCCAAGATCGGCTGCCTTTCATGGTGCCAGGTGTACTGCTCTGGCATGTTCCTCTCTTCTGGGGACTATTCCTACATGTGCATCTTTTGACTGGTTCACGTTTTGAAAAACCTGTTGTAAACTTGGGATTTTGTGCCTGTATTTACTCCGGGCACAAATGGTGACATAGACATCTTCCCATGGGCCAAGAATACTGTAGGAGATTGTATCCTTCAGGATCGGGAGGGGATAGAGTAGGAAATGGACTTCAGTAGAATCTGTCACTGTAAAAACGGAATTATAGACATACAGTGTAAATAGTTAAAGACAGTTTCATATTATTGTTAAAAGGTAGATAGCATACTTGGGGGAAATTAGTGCGGTAACAGTATTACATATTATGGAGATGATGATGTGATATTGACATCAGTCAGTAATATGTTTGATTCTCTCTTTCTACACACCATACTCAGGACTAACATGCGTACTCAGCAAATGCCAGAGCACGACTACAATCCATATAAAGGAAGATAGGTCACGCGTACCAATAACTAAGAACCAAGTTGAGGGTCCACAGACCTGAGGGACTGCAGGAAACACATCATGTTTCGGCAGCAGTAACTATGCAATTCCGTTTCTTTTTAAAATCCAACCTAAACAGATGGCTAGTTATGAATTTAAAGGCATGGATTTGTTGGATTGAATGGCTTCTGTGCTGTATGTCCCATGTAAAACAGATCTTTCCACTCATTTAATATTTTAACTGTACCTTTGCATTTGAATTTAAGTACATGCATTGCTTAATTCAAAGAGACTAAAAACAAGATAATAAATGTTAAAAACATTTTCACCGAAAGCATTTCAGTCATTTTAAAATTGGCTACAAGTTATATTTCTACTGAGGATTGTTTAATTTACAAAAGGCCCACAGTCATTGCAGAGATAAGTTAAATGTAACAAAATCATTTATTTTCCAAACTTTAAGAACCCTTTATAATTACCCTAAATAGTGTCAGTGTAATGCTCCACATAACAAGTTGCTGAGGAAATTGTTCCATGTAATTTATTTATTGAAACGGATGTGAACATTTCAAATATAGTATACACAGCATTTGTGATGCTTGATCACAGTAAACTAACACTTATCTGTTTGCTTTTGCTTGGCTGTCTTAGAGAGTTGCAAGTAAAGTTGTAGGGGAATCGCTACTCCATCACAAGCTGATTCTGCATTTGGAGCATCTCACCATTCTGATTGGGTGAAATATCTGACGGCTCCATCACAAATCCTAGTTGAGATACGCTGGAATGGGGTGAGGGGGGGGGACAATCTCAGGAAGGGCCACGGTTGGTTTAGGATATTGGAGGGAGGCAATATTTGTGGGGCCAAAAGAGTTAATGCTGCTGGCTACTCGAGTATTGTTTTAATTATTTTTGCAACTTTCTTTTATCATTCCTTTAAGGACCATGCAGGAACAATGGGACTAATGCACCAACAAGTATGCTCATCAAGTGCTCTGAACAAATCCTTACCTCTTCACCGTAACTCCATATTAGGAATTACCTGGCGTTTATAACCAAGTTTATACCTAGTGATGCTTAAATTTGACTCACTGAACTGTCTTAAATCAACATATCATATTAGGGTGGCACGGTGGCGTAATGGTTAGCACTGCTGCCTCACTGTGCTGAGGACCTGGGCTCGATCCCGGCCTCGGAACACTATCCGTGTGGAGTTTGCACATTCTTCCCGTTTCTATGTCTTACCCCCACAACCCAAAGATGTGCAGGGTAGATGAATTGGTCATGCTAAATTGCCCCTTAATTGGAAAAAGAATTGGGTACTTTAAATATACATTTAAAAAAACATCGTACCATATATTAGCATGTAACCCGACGTTGAAATCCCCACAAGCGAGTGAATAAATTAGCCCCTTCGATCTTATTAAAGAAATCAAAGTCATAAATTAACAATTATTCATAAACATTAGAATCACATATAACCATTAAGTATTCAAATAGTTCTAGAACATTCACTGAATTAGTTACAATTACAGTCGAGATCAATGCAAGATTAAAGATTATGGGTTGGATTTTCCTGCCCTTCCCAATGGGATTTTCTGATCTCACCAAGGCGGCCCTCTGCGGCAGGTTGCCCGGCGGCGGGACAGGTGAGCCATGAAAAATGCTGAAGCTCCTGCCAGCAGCCAGTGGTGAGCTCCCTCCGCTGCAGGAAAACATTTCTTCACCAGATTGTGCAGAATGTCAGCAACCCAGATGAAAAAGGCTAGCAGCCTCAAGTAAAAGTCGGATCCTTGATTCAGCCACCCCCCCCCCCCCCCCCCACCCAAGCCCATCACCTGCTCATGCTCCACTTGGACCTCTTACCTACCACATCTGGAGTACTCATGCATCCCTTTCCAGTAAACAAGGCGAGATTCCTCTGAACCCCTTGTTTTTGAGCTTCTCATGTAGCCTTGTCAAGTTCCAGCTTCCCATCCCTTGGTCTTCCCTCGGCCTTCTATTGTTCATCTTCTTCATCCCCCTCCTTGCCCCTCTGCCTGGCATCATGAGCCTTTGACCTTGCCCACTCCTCCACCACCTAACTCAGCCTTCCTTCCACATTGCCCCCCTTGTCTTCATGAGGAAATCTCCCTCCCCTCGCACACCATCCCCGGTTAAACTTCGGACCTTTGTTACGGTGGCTACATGTGCCACACAGCAGTGCTGTCCAGTTAGCCACTGGTGTCTGGCACCAGGGGGAAGGAGACCTCCATACTTCCTAACTTCATGCAGTACTAATCCGAGATGGTGAAACAGGAGGATCCATGGGTCCAGCAGCAGGGTGCTGTCCATGAAGACCAGCTCAGCATTGAGATGGAAGGCAGGAACTGGTCTGCCCTGGCAGAGTGGTGAACAGCACATCAGGAACAGTGCAGCACGAAGGCAGAAATCTGTTGCAATCTCCTCTCTTGTGAACTGAAGACCACATTGTGCACGCCAGTCTTTAGCAATCAAGTTTTAGACCAATGTAATTTCATGCTAGTGTGACGCAATGTTGGAAGGCCTGACAGAATGCCAGCGGCCAGCTGTTTCAATGAGCATTCATGAGATGCAAGTGACGTTCACACCACCAGCCAGTGGGAAGATCAACCCAACACTGGGAGAATTCAACCTGATTTTATGTTGGAAGATTTCTGACTTAATGATAGCCACTAGATTCCAGGTTCTCTGCTCCTACCCACTACCAAACCTGCCGTGGACAGGATGGGAGAATTCTGCCCTTATGTTTTGTAACCTAGCTCCCTCATTTATGCACTCTGATTTTCAAGATAATCTTTCTAAATATACAAGATACAGAACTTCAATACTTTCTACTAAAAATACTATTAGAATAACAAACTAAAATAAGGAATGAAGACTGAACACCATTGAAAAGTACAATCTTAAATACAACCATAATTTCTAAAAAGACCTCCAATTCCTTGACCATCTGAATAACAAGTCATATTTGTGAAGAAATATTTGCTAGTAAATGCCCATATTGTTGTCTGAATATTTTGCCACTACAGAAGTATGTACTTTTGCGAGTGGTAGTGGATGGAAAGTATTCCGCCTGTAGATCGGTGACCAGTGATGCCCCGCAGGGACCTGTGCTGGGACATCTGCTCTTTGTGGTTTTTATAAATGACTTGGATGAGGACATGGTAGGGTGGGTTAGTAAGTTTGGCGATGACACAAAGGTTGGTGGAGTTGTAGATAGTGTTGAGGGCTGTTGCAGGTTACAACAGGACATTGACAGGATGCAGAGCTGGGCTGAGAAGTGGCAGATAGAGTTCAACCTGTGAAGTGATCATTTTGGAAGGTCGAATTTGAATGCGAATACAGGGTAAAAGATCGGATTCTTGAAAGTAGAACATAGAACATAGAAAAATACAGCACAGAACAGGTCCTTGGGCCCACGATGTTGTGCCGAACCTTTGTCCTAGATTAATCATAGATTATCATTGATTTTACAGTGCAGGAGGCCATTCGGCCCATTGAGTCTGCACCGGCCCTTGGAAAGAGCACCCTACCCAAAGTCAACACCTCCACCCAACACTAAGGGCAATTTTGGACACTGAGGGCAATTTATCATGGCCAATCCACCCAACCTGCACATCCCCGGATCGTGGGAGGAAATCGGAGCACCCGGAGGAAACCCACGCAGACACGGGGAGGACGCGCAGACCCCGCACAGACAGCGACCCAAGCCGGAACCTGGGACCCTGGAGCTGTGAAGAAATTGTGCTATCCACAATGCTACCGTGCTGCCCTTAAGAACAAATAAATCTACACTATATCATTTTATCGTAATCCATGTACCTATCCAATAGCTGCTCGAAGGTCCCTAATGTTTCCGACTCAACTACTTCCACAGGCAGTGCATTCCATGCCCCCACTAGTCTCTGGGTAAAGAACCTACATCTGTCATCCCCCCTATATCTTCCACCATTCACCTTAAATTTATATCCCCTTGTAATGGTTTGTTCCACCCGGGGAAAAAGTCTCTGACTGTCTACTCTATCTATTCCCCTGATCATCTTATAAACCTCTATCAAGTCACCCCTCATCCTTCTCCGTTCTAATGAGAAAAGGCCTAGCACCCTCAACCTTTCCTCGTAAGACCTACTCTCCATTCCAGGCAACATCCTGGTAAATCTCCTTTGCACCTTTTCCAAACCTTCCACATCCTTCCTAAAACGAGGCGACCAGGACTGTACACAGTACTCCAAATGTGGCCTTACCAAAGTTTTGTACAGCTGCATCATCACCTCACGGCTCTTAAATTCAATCCCTCTGTTAATGAACGCTAGCACACCATAGGCCTTCTTCACAGCTCTATCCACTTGAGTGGTAACTTTCAAAGATGTATGAACATAGACCCCAAGATCTCTCTGCTCCTCCACATTGCCAAGAACTCTACCATTAACTCTGTATTCCGCATTCATATTTGTCCTTCCAAAATGGACAACCTCACACTTTTCAGGGTTAAACTCCATCTGCCACTTCTCAGCCCAGCTCTGCATCCTATCTATGTATCTTTGCAGCCGACAACAGCCCTCCTCACTATCCACAACTCCACCAATCTTCATATCGTCTGCAAATTCACTGACCCACCCTTCAACTCCCTCATCCAAGTCATTAATGAAAATCACAAACAGCAGAGGACCCAGAACTGATCCCTGCGGTACGCCACTGGTAACTGGGATCCAGGCTGAATATTTGCCATCCAAAGTGAAAGTCACAGTATTGTGGTCACTATCTCCAAAATGCTCCCCCACTAACAAATTTATCACTTGCCCTGGTTCATTACCAAGTACTAAATCCAATATTGCCCCTCCTCTGGTCAGACAATCTACATACTGTGTTAGAAAAGCTTCCTGGACACACTGCACAAACACCACCCCATCCAAACTATTTGATCTAAAGAGTTTCCACTCAATGTTTGGGACGTTAAAGTCACCCATGACTACTACCCTGTGACTTCTGCACCTTTCCAAAATCTGTTTCCCAATCTGTTCCTCCACATCTCTGCTACTACTGGGGGGCCTATAGAAAACTCCTAACAAGGCGACTGCTCCTTTCCTATTTCGGACTTCAACCCATACTACCTCAGTAGGCTGATACTCCTCGAACTGCCTTTCTGCAGCTGTTATACTATCTCTAATTAACAATGCCACCCCCCCCCACCTCTTTTACCACCCTCCCTAATCTTATTGAAACATCTATAACCAGGGACCTCCAACAACCATTTCTGCCCCTCTTCTATCCAAGTTTCCGTGATGGCCACCACATTGTAGTCCCAAGTACCGATCCATGCCTTAAGTTCACCCACCTTATTCCTGATGCTTCTTGCGTTGAAGTATACACACTTCAACCCATCTCCGTGCCTGCAAGTACTCTCCTTTGTCAGTGTTCCCTTCCCCACTGCCTCATTTCACGCTTTGGCGTCCTGAATAATAGGTGCAGAGGAACAGGTGGATTGTGGGGTCCACTTACATAGATCCCTCAAAGTTGCCAACCAGGTTGATAGGGTTGTTAAGAAGGCGTATGCTGCTGGAGTGGAAGGAATGAGACAATTTCTGGGAGGGCTGGAGTTCCCAAACGTGGACGAAGGGCTGGTAGCCCAGATAGGGATTGAAGAAATAGCAGACGGACTGGAGGCCATGCAGTCGGGCAAGACCCCGGGACCAGATGGTTACCCAGTGGAATTTTATAAAAAGTTTTCTGAGATGCTGGG
This sequence comes from Scyliorhinus torazame, assembly GCF_047496885.1. Lineage (NCBI taxonomy): Eukaryota > Metazoa > Chordata > Chondrichthyes > Carcharhiniformes > Scyliorhinidae > Scyliorhinus > Scyliorhinus torazame. Next base: position 180,147,237 of record NC_092719.1, on the reverse strand, counting down.
CCCACTGTTGGTGAGGGCGTTTAACGAGGCAAGGGAGCGCAATGTTCTTCCCCCGACAATGTCACAGGCCTCGATCTCACTGATCCTGAAGCGGGAGAAGGACCCTGAGCTATGCGGGCCTTACAGGCCGATCTCCCTGTTGAATGTTGATGCCTAACTGTTTGCGAAAATCTTGTCCTCAAGGATAGAAGACTGTGTCCCGGAGATGATAGAGGTAGACCAGACGGGGTTCGTTAAGGGTAGGCGGCCAATGTCAGAAGGCTCTTGAATGTAATCATGATGCCCCCAGAGGGAAAGGAGGTGGAGAAGGCCTTTGACCGGGTGGAATGGAACTATCTGTGGGAGGTGTTGGGGCAGTTTGGGTTTGGTCGGGTCTTCATCAACTGGGTCAGGCTGCTGTACCAGGCACCAGAGGCGAATGTTCGAATGAACCGGCTGACGACGGGGTATTTTAGACTGCATCGGGAGACTAGGCAGGGATGCCCCCTCTCTCTGTTGCTGTTTGCTCTGGCCATTGAGCCACTGGCTATGTCGTTAAGAGCTTCTAGCTGGTCCGGGGTGGAGTGGAACACAGTCTCGCTATACACCGACGACCTGTTCCTGTATGTTTCCGACCCATTAGAGGGGATGGGAGAGATCATGAGGATTTTAGGGGAATTTGGCCGGTTTTTGGGGTACAAATTGAACATGGGGGAAAAAGAGAGATGTTTGCAATCCAGGCAAGGGGGCAGGAGAGGAGACTGGGAGAGCTGCCATTCAGAATGGTGGGAGGAAGCTTCCGTTATTTAGGGATCCAGGTGGCTCAAGACGGGGGGGCTGTTACGTCAACTAAACTTGACCCGGTTAGTGGAACAAATGAAAGAAGACTTCTGAAGGTGGGATATGCTCCCGTTATCACTGGCGGGGAAGGTACAGATAGTGCAAATGACGATCGTCCTGAGATTCCGGTTTGTTTTTCAGTGCCTCCCCATCTTTATCCCCAAGGCCTTTTTCAAGCGGGTAAATAAGGTGATCACCGGTTTTGGTTGGGTGGGTAAAACCCCGCGAGTGAAGAAGGTAATGCTGGAGCGTGGCGGGGGGGGGGGGGGGGGCTGGTGCTGCCGAACTTTAGCTACTATTACTGGGCTGCAAATATAGCCATGATTAGGAAGTGGGTAGTGGGGGAAGGGTCGGTGTGGGAGCGAGTAGAGGCAGCAGCTTGCAAGGACATGAGTTTTGGGGCATTGATCATGGCACCTCTGCCGTTCTCGCTGGCCCGGTACTTCACAAGCCCGGTGGTAGTGATGGCCCCGAGAGTCTGGGGGCAGTGGAGGAAACATGAGTGGAGGCAGCATCGGTTTGGGCTCCAATCTGAAGCAACCATCGGTTTACCCCAGGGCGACTAGTTGGAGGGTTTCGGGGATGGCAGGGATCGGGAGGATGGGAGATTTGTTTATAGATGGGAGCTTCCCCGGTTTGAGGGAGTTAGAGGAGAAGTTTGAGTTGACGGGAGGGAATGAGTTTAGATATCTGCCGATTCAGGATTTTTTTGCGAAGGCAGGTTCCAACCTTCCCGCTCCTACCGCCACGGGGATATAAGATAGGGTAATTTCTAGAGTAGGGATGGGAGAGGGGACGGTCTCAGATATCTATAAAGAACTCATGGAGTCAGAGGAAACGCAGACAGAGGAGCTAAAGTACAAATGGGAGGATGAGTTAGGGGGAGAGATAGAGGCAAGTCTCTGGGCAGATACATTAAGCAGGGTCAACAAATCCACATCATGCGCCAGACTCAGCCTGTTACAATTTAAGGTCGTTCACCGGCTCACATGACGGTGGCCCGGATGAGCAAGTTTTTTGGGATAGAAGACAGGTGTGCAAGGTGCATGGTGCGTGGGAGGGCCAGTGTCATGTGAGAGTACCTTTAAGAAATGGGTGTTTAAGAAATGTACCTTTAAGAAATGGGTGTTTACTACTGCAATAATGTCAGAGAGTGGGTGGAGCTGGGCTGTCTGTCAGCTTTTTACTTTCGTTTTTGAGCAGGCTGCAGGGTGTTTTATAGTTTCATTTTCAGTGTTGGAGTTGAAGCCAGACCAAGCAGGTGTACTGCTGTGCTCTCTACCATCTCTTGATCATTTGGTGAATTCAGAATTATAAATGTTCTCAGTAGTGAATGTAAACCTAATGTGCTTCTGCTAAAAGCTGTTTCTTTTGTTTTCTGGATGTTGTTTGGGAAGTTATTAAGGATTACTTAGTGTTGTAGTCTTTGGGGGTTGTATTTGAATTAATGGTTGCTAAGATGTTCACTGTATGTTTTAAAAAGGTTAACGTGAGTTCATGGAATAAACATTGTTTTGCTTTAAAAAATACTTTTCCATTTCTGCTGTACCACACCTGTAGAGTGGGCCATGTGCTCCCCATACCACAATCTATTAAAAGTTGTGGGTCAGGTGAACTCCATGATACAGTTTGGGGTTCTCTAAACCCTGGCCCATAACACCAGCGAACCATGCCCTCATGTTTTGGGCATGCTCGAAGCTTAGGGGATTCTGGCAGGGGTTTGCAGATGTTATATCCACGGTGTTAAAAACTAGGATGGCACCGAGTCCGGAGGTGGCGATTGTTGGAGTGTCGGAGGACCCGGGAGTTCAGGGGGCGAAAGAGGATGACGTCTTGGCCTTTGCCTCCTTGGTAGCCCGGAGACGGATACTTTTAGCATGGAGGGATTCGAAGCCCCCGAAATCAGAGACCTGGGTCAATGACATGGCTGGCTTTCTCAGTTTTGAGAAAATCAAGTTCACCCTGAGAGGGTCAATGATAGGGTTCGTCCAGAAGTGGCAGCCTTTTGGCGACTTCTTTAGGGAAAATTAAATGTCAGCAGGAGGGGGCGGGGGGTTTGTCTAGATTACTGTTTAAGGAAGGTGGGACCGGCGAGGGAGGTAAATGGTCTTTGCACTATGTTTATAGTTGTTTGTATATGGTTTACTGTTACTGTTATAAAATCACAAATGCCTTAATAAAATATTTAACAAAAGAAGACGTATGGTGTGTTGGCTTTCATTAATGGGGGATTGAGTTTAAGAGCAGAGAGGTTTTGCTGCAGCTTTATAAAATCCTGGTGTGGTAGTCTGTGTAGAGGTATTACGGTACCTGGTAATGCAGGAACACCATTGGTAGATATTGTATGTTTCCTATTGGTCAAGCTGTATGGTAGCTCCGCCCTGCAAGGCAGGGTATAAGAGCCCGTGCTGCCCCAGCAGCCTTCTTTCTGTACCTGAGCTGCTGGGGGAAACATCTAGCTTATTAAAGCCTTCAGTTGGACTACAACCTCGCTTTAGTGGTCATTGATCGTGCATCAATTTAATAAGCTAGATTTAAAAGGATGGAGCTCCAAATCAAGCCGGAGTGTCTGCAACTCAGCACCCACGCGGCAATCTTCAAGCGCTGGCTGGTGTGTTTGAAAGGATATCTCGGAACAGCAGAAAACACACCCACGGGAGAACAGAAATTGCAAGTCCTGCACTCAAGGGTTAGCCCGGAAATTTACACCCTCATCGAGGACGCGAATGACTTTGATTCAGCAATGGAGCTGCTAAAAGGACATTATATTTGCCCGGTAAACCAGGTCTACGCCAGACATCTGCTAGCAACATAGATTTCATAGAATTTACAGTGCAGAAGGAGGCCATTCGGCCCATCGAGTCTGCACCGGCTCTTGGAAAGAGCACCCTACCCAAGGTCCACACCTCCACCCTATCCCCATAACCCAGTAACGCCACCCAACACTAAGGGCAATTTTGGACACTAAGGATAATATATCATGGCCAATCCACCTAACCTGCACATCTTTGGACTGTGGGAGGAAACCGGAGCACCCGGAGGAAACCCACGCACACACGGGGAGGATGTGCAGACTCCGCACTGACAGTGACCCAAGCCGGAATCGAACCTGGGATCCTGGAGCTGTGAAGCTCTTGTGCTAGCCACAATGCTAGCGTGCTGCCCGTGGCGACAAATCCCTGGGGAATCGCTGGAAGAATTCTACTGTGCGCGCCTGGTGTTGGGGAGAAACTGCAGCTGCCCGCAAGTTTCGGCGAGCGACCACACAGAACTCTTGTTCCGGGACGCTTTCATGGCAGGTATGTTGTCCTTCCAAATCTGCCAGCGATTGCTGGACAAAGACACCCTAGGCCTCAAGGAGGCACGGGCCCTTGCAAGCTCCCTGGATGTGGCCTCCCGAAACGCCCATGCTTACGTTCCCGACCGCGCGGCAGCCCCCTGAGCAGCGTGGAACCCCTCCGCAGCCGACCCCGAGACGCTCCCTTCCCAGGTCAACCATTTTCCCCACCAGCGCCGTCTAGGGGTGTTGAAACTGCGACAGAGATCGAGGCCACGCTCCCAGAGTCACAGATGCCCGAGCCTCCACCAGCGTCACCACCAAAGCTTCGACGATCACCGAGGACGACCAGGGTCCCTGATCGACTGATTGCTTCATTTTAAAGTGTATATAGTTAATTGTGAATCTGTAAATAGTTACAAAACGCTGTACGGAGGTATTACGGTACCTCCATAACTATAATTTCTACCACGTTACCATGTTGTAATATCAAGCCACCACCCCCGCCGGACTCTTTTTTAAACAGTGGGTGAATGTGGTAGTCTGTGTAGAGGTATTACGGTACCTGATAATGCTGGAACACCATTGGTAGATATTGTATGTTTCCTATTGGTCAAGCTGTATGGTAGCTCCACCCTGCAAGGCGGGGTATAAGAGCCCGTGCTGCCCCAGCAGCCTTCTTTCTGTGCCCGAGCTGCTGGGGGAAACATCTAGCTTATTAAAGCCTTTAGTTGAACTACAACCTCGCTTTAGTGGTCACTGATCATGCATCACCTGGTTAGACCACACTTGGAACAGTGTGTCCAGTTGTGGTCGCCTCATTATAGGAAGGATGTGGATGCTTTGGAGCGGGTGCAGAGGAAATTTCCCAGGACACTACCTGGACTGGAGGGCATGTCTTATGAAGAGACGTTGAGGGAGCTAGGGCTTTTCTCACTGGAGCAAAGACGGTAGAGAGGTGACTTGATAGTGGTGTACAAGGTGATGAGAGGCATGGATAGAGTCGATAGCCAGAGACTTTTCCCCAGAGCGGAAATGGTTGTCACAAGTGGACATAATTTTAAGGTGATTGGAGGACGGTATAGGGGAGATGTCAGAGGTCGGTTCTTTACACAGAGTGTGGCCAGTGCGTAGAATGCATTGCCAGCGGAGGTGGTGGAGACAGAGTCATTAGGGACATTTAAGCGGCTCTTGGACAGGCACATGGACAGCAATAAATTGAAGGGGTGTAGGTCAGCTTGACCTTAGATTAGGATACGTGGTCGGCACAACATTGTGGGCTGAAGGGCCTGTACAGTTCTATGTTCTCCCATCTTGCCTATTTAGACACTACTTCAAATCGTGGTCTACATTTTGTATCTCCTGCTGTGTCCTGTTGATGAGATTTGATGTGCAGGCTCAGGATTTAAATATGTTTGCCTAGATAGTTTCTGGAAGTGTGAGTTGACAACAGCGCAGTGAGGGCAACAGGGCATATGTGGACTGGTGAATAATGGGATAAACTGTATTCCTCCCTAACCAATAAGACTGAAGGACTTGTGGTGATACGCATCACTGTAAATACACAAGGGGTTAATGTAAATACACTACGACTAAGTAAATACTAGAGGGAGCACCAGAGACCTGATGACATGCAGATATACTGCTAATGAACACAGAATAGGACACAACCAATGGGCAGTCAAGACACCCAGAGGTGACACGACCATAAGGGGGCATTACATAACCCGTATACAAGGACAGGGCACACATGCTCTGTCTCTTTCCACAGGCAACACTTAGAGAGTAGGACAGGGGCAGATCAGAAGCATCACACCCGCCACGTGGCTCAGAGCAGACTGGTTAATTAGACTGAGTTACTATAGCAAGATTAGCAGGAGAGTTGAACTCAAGTAGGAGAATTGTTAACTGCTCAATAAATGTGTTAAACCTATCTCCGGGTCAGAAGCTTCCTTTGTCAAAGCATACATCAAGTAAGCAGCTTATGCTACACGAAGAAGCATACCACAACAGGACTAAGAAATACACAGAGGAAGGACTGATGAGCAGGATGAATAAGAGCGAGTGAATTCAATATTAAAGCAAGTATAGAAAAGAGAGGGATTGGATTCAGAGAGACAGGAATAGTAAGAAAAAATAAATTAAAAAATTAACTAGAATAAATCATCACCTGAAGGAATGAGATGCCGTGTTTTAATTATTCACTTTCTGGGCAAGAGCAGTTTTTGGCAGTCATCAACAGTTAACATTAAAAGGGTCCATATGCCAATAATTGCAAAACATAACTTTCTATGTAGAGTTTAATAGAAAGTTAATGTGTAAATGCAGCAACTTCATGAAAGCGATGAGGAGGATAGGGGTTAGATACTGCTGTCATAAAGTTAATGTCAGAGCGGTAGCGGTGCAAGTTCCGGAGTTCCGGATTGAGTTCCGGAGTCATGAGGTCATGTTGCAGCTGTACAAAACTCTGGTACGGCCACATTTGGAGTATTGTGTACAGTTCTGGTCACCGCATTATAGGAAGGACGTGGAAGCTTTGGAACGGGTGCAGAGGAGATTTACCAGGATGTTGCCTGGTATGGAGGGAAAATCTTATGAGGAAAGGCTGATGGACTTGAGGTTGTTTTCGTTGGAGAGAAGAAGGTTAAGAGGAGACTTAATAGAGGCATACAAAATGATCAGGGGGTTAGATAGGGTGGACAGTGAGAGCCTTCTCCCGCGGATGGAAATGGCTGGCACGAGGGGACATAGCTTTAAACTGAGGGGTAATAGATATAGGACAGAGGTCAGAGGTAGATTCTTTACGCAAAGAGTGGTGAGGCCGTGGAATGCCCTACCTGCAACAATAGTGAACTTGCCAACATTGAGGGCATTTAAAAGTTTATTGGATAAACATATGGATGATAATGGCATAGTGTAGGTTAGATGGCTTTTGTTTCGGTGCAACATCGTGGGCCGAAGGGCCTGTACTGCGCTGTATCGTTCTATGTTCTATGTTCTAAAATGGCCATCTACTGTGGCAATTTGCCATAAGTTCCTTACCGATTTGCAGTTGTGCATCATTCACACATTGATATTTTTCAGCAAAGTCTGGGAACTGCTCAGCATTATTAAAGAGGCCTAAACATGGTGTGAAAAGATATAGCGTTTTTGCCCACATTTTTGCATGAGGTTCTTCAATTCAGTCACAGTACATAATAAGTTTCAAAACTAGAAAATTTGTCTTCAATTAACTATGGACAATAGTTAATAACTAGTCGATTGTCTTCATGTACTTTTCTCGAGAAAGGAAGCAAACCACATAACTTGAATTAAGTTTAAACATAAGAGAACAGGCTCAGTCAGGTAGTGTGCCACATCTAGTCATTCTGACTGCCATGGTGGCGGTAGTGCCCGAGGATGTGGATTCCAGACAGGGTGAAAAGAGCTGACCATCTCCAGGTGATGGAAATGATCTTCCTTCTCCCCGGTCTCCTCATGTCACATAAGTAACTCTCAAGGGCCTTCTCCTATCCCTCCTGGACAGCACGGTAGCACAGTGGTTAGCACTGTAACTTCACAGCACCAGGATCCCAGGTTCGATTCCCGGCTTGAGTCACTGTGTGGAGTCTGCACTTTCTACCCGTACCTGTGTGGGGTTTCCTCCGGGTGCTCCGGTTTCCTGTTACAGTCCAAAGACGTGCAGGTTAGGTGGATTGGCCATGCTAAATTGCCCTTAAGTGTCCAAAAAGGTTAGGAGGGGTAATTGGGTTACAGGGATAGAGTGAAAGTGAGGGCTTAAGTGGGTTGGTGCAGACTCGATGGGCTGAATGGCCTCCTTCTGCACTGTATGTTCTATGTTCTTTCTCCCCCTGCCTTGGCACCTGCGCTCTTGGGTCGAGTCTCATCATGTGCAGATCCCTCCCTAGCTTGGTCTCTAAATTATGCAGTTTCAGCCTCTGAGCATGTGGGCGAAGAGTGTACAATCAAGTGATGGTGTCTCGTCATCTTTGCTGACCTCTTGCTGCTTGGACTAGGAAAGTTCCAATTCTTGGGTACATGAAATGAAAAAAGATCAATTTATGGTGAGGTAAAGGAAAAGGTAAAGGGAAAAATAATACGAGTGCTTACATATTCTGAAGCTAGAGTCAGAAAACTGTGGGATAAGGGAGAAGCGGGATGAGAGGAATATTAGATGCGCAGATACCCATGTCATCGGTTGCTTCAGTCCCACCAGTGGCCAAGGCCTTAGTGATACCTCTTGCTGTGACAGCCAGCACTACTGTGTTAAATCATGCAGGTGTGCTTCTCCTCCTTTAGTTCTTTCTTGCTGCCTCCTGTTACGTGCCACCTTTACCTGCAAAAAAAGAGAAGAGAATGAATGAGCGTCTTGCAATATTTGAGTGATGCTGCTGTCATGATTGACCAACTGCTGTTACAATCTTGACAAAGTTGAAATCTGAATACCAGGCAATGAACTGACAGAACTATATCACAAGATTTCACATTTTAAACAAAAACTTTATCAAAAAGTATGAAACAAAGTAAGCACTAGTGTTATGTTATAAACTCAGTTTTACCTTCTACATGTCTGCCAGAATTCCCAAGGAAGCAGTGGGGGTCCATGATGTATCCTTGGATAACTCCAAAGAAAAGGATGCAGTTAGGAAAAGAAAATCCACTGCTGTAGATACTCTGGTCAAAACCAAATAGGCAAGAGAGGAAGAAACCTAAGGCAGTCCCACTGAGCTGTGATTGTGGTCTGGTTGACCATGCCAGCCGGAGGAGACTTGGTCACAATCACAAAAACTATGATATGTGATTTTGATTAAGGCTGTTTCAGTGTGATGGCAGGGACGGAAACATTATAGAGGAGATTCAAATTTGACTATTGTGAAAGATGGCATTTCAAGGAAGTGAGAGAAAAAGATTAGTGATAGGGTGGTAGTTTACAAAGGCAGAGAGAACAAGATTTTTTATTGAAAGGAAAGGGTGGTGCACTTGCTTTGAAAGGCAGGATGCCAGTACTGCTGGAAAGTAAGCAATTTACAATGTCAGCTAGCATGGGGACCAGAAAGTGAAGATTGGGGTGAACAAATGTGGTCATTGGGTAGGGGGTGGGTCTCAGATTAAATGAGGTTAGAAGAGGCATGAAGGAAGATGGGATAGAAAGATGGAGAAGAAACAGCAATAGCAGCTTAACAAAATCCCCAACTTTGGTGACTAATAAATTTATGAGCTCCTTACATGTTTTGGAAATGAGGATGGGGAGTGTGATTGGTAGTAGGGAATGGAAGCTCTTCAGAATGATCATGGGGCTGTGGGCAGCTCTTGCAGTGGGGCCGAGGAGCACCTGCTGTACACCAAACCTTATTGAGAGTGGTTGCTTGGTGCATGAGTTGATCTGCATGCCAAGTCTTGCCTCTGCATCCTCCTGTCCTGCTTGTAGCTGCATCTACCAGGACATCTGCTGTCATGCTAATGCCACACTTCTCGGTCTTGCACCTTTCTCTCACATTCATTATAACTTATCTGCAACCCTCTAATGCCCATCATTCAACTACACCTAGGTCTACCTCCTTCTGCTACTCTCCACTTTGCCCTTTAGATCTTAGTGGCTTTTCAGCTCCAAAAAAATGGCTAAAATACTGATTTCTTTTTTTCTGAATGTCAATTTTTAAGAGTAATTTTTTCTCTTGCAATTTCAAGTACCTCTTCATTGGATCTTATGGTTTGTGTACAAAATGTTAAAGCTTATGTATTAGTATCAATACTTCACAGCCCTCTGCATTCTTCCACAGACCTTTATTTATTGTCCAGGGGTCTGAGACAGAAATGTAGATAGAATGTAGCATATTACAATTTGTTTTGTTACTTGTTTTCTTGATAACACATCCTTCGTCTTCATAAAATTATTTGTCTCTATCCTTCAGACTTCAGCATCACATTTATCATCGTTACAATTTGTCCTAAATAGACACGTATCCACTTGTTCCAGAGCAACACCATCCACTTTAATCTTCTTTGTAGTTTCTTCTAATGTATTTCTTCTGATTACCTTTTTGATGTCCATTCTTGATCCATACTCTTAAGCTTCTAGATTTTATGTGGTCTATGACATTTTGTGGCACCTCTTCTGATTCTGCAAATAATGCTGTCTCATCAGGATACCACAAGTTTGTTATGTTCTTGCCTCCAATTTTTACCCTTGGAAGTACAGCTGAATATTTGTTCTGTATAATTTGAGCCAAAGTACACAACCTCTCATACTCCTCGCTACACTTGGAAACATATCTGACCGTTCCTCTTCTAGCCTAACGCTCACTATTTGCTTCCAATTTGGCTATGGATAAAGTTCATATTTTGTCAATGTCACGTTTCAGCAGCACATCTATTAGCTTTGGTGATAAACACGACTGAACATTTTTTTCATAGTCTATAAAGATACATAGGTTTACTTGCTTACTTACAGATATTTATCGAAGATTGTTCGTAGGTTAAATATTTCCTGTCTTGTTCCTACTCTGGGTCTACATCCAGACTGTGTTTTCCTAATCTTGGCTTCAAATGTTTTATTATTGCTATTATGATTTTCAAGATCACTTTACTGAGATGACTCTTTGGCCTTTAGGTTTCTTAGGTACACTAACAAATAACTCTCTTGGAATGTATCTTTTGTATATATTTGATCATACATTTCTGTTGTCACTTTCATTTCTATTTTGGCAAGGGCCTTTTAATGTTCTGTTATTACTCCACCTTGCATTTTGATCATTATATAATTAAGTAAATATTTCATCCATCCTTTCAATACTGCATATTTTCAAACAATAGCAATTACTGGTAAGAACACTTTCCACAGGAATATCCATCTATCTGTTCAAGACCCAGGACAACTGAACCAGTTCGCAGCATTGTCACAAGACTATTTGGCCCATTGTGTCTGCACCAGCTCTCCAAATGAACATCATGACGTAGTGTCATTCCCCTGCCTTTTCCCTCTTGAATGTCTCAATTGAACCTGCCTTAATCACTTCCAGGCAGTGCATTCCAGACCTGAGCTACACGCCACGTTAAAAAGTTTTTTCTCACATCACATTTGCTTCTTTTGCAAAATCACAATTTATGCCCTCTTATTCTTGATCCTTTTACAAGCGGGAACAGTTTCTCCCTAACTACTCTGTCCGGGCCCCTCATGACTGTGAACATCTCGATCGAATCTCCTCTGCCTTCTTCCCTGCAAGGGGAATTGTCCCAAACTCTCCAATCTATCCTCATAACTGAAGTTTCTCAACCTGGAACCAAGATCCGCAGCAGTTATGCTCAAATTGCTTAAGTTTCCAAGTGTAGACAAGTATGAGAAGGCTGTGTACATGGATTTGAGCAGGCAAAGGTGGAGGTAATTTGAGGATGAGTGATTTAACATGGGAGAGAGTGTACATTTTTGAATGTGAAACGGAGAGTGACTGAGCAAACCAAAGGCTGCAGATTATTGAGGTGAAAAAAGACTAAGCAGCTGGAAGTTTGAAAGTGGTTGTAAGAGACTTTGACGGAAGATTAATTTCCCCAGACCATAAGCAGAAAGAAATGGGGTTGGAGGTGTTGGGGCTGGGTGTTGAGGGGGATTTGGTAGTGAGAATTAAGTAAAGGGAAAGGTTCCTTAGGATAATGAATCCAGAAGTGAGGGCGAAGGAGCCAATGTGGAATTTGAAATCACCAAAGACAAAACTGATGGGAGGGAAAAAAAGAGAATTTCTTGGGAGAAATTTAGTGACACATATTGGATGGTAAACAATAAAGATCTTTTTAGGAATACTGAGAGGAGTGGGACACTACAGCTGTTTAAAGGAGAAGAATGTACCAGGGAGGTACAGGGAAAGAGTTCAAGGACTTCAGCAGATAATCCCTTAAAAATGGTGAATGATAAGTGCATTGGTGGCTGACTCTGCACTACCTAGCATGTGGGGACACACAATAGGAGCTGCTTGCTATTCATAACTGGCACAGTATTGGTGCCAATATGGATCATGAATTCCATGCACTTTTTGAAACTTGGTTATCCTGAAAATTGCAATCAATTTCTGTTGCTGGCCGATTCCCATTGGAAAAAGTGATCAAGTTACTTGCAGGTAGTACTGTTTCCATTCCAGGAGACAGTAAAACTTAAGCAGTTTCTCAAGTAAAATGTAGGCATTTAAGGCAAATATTCTCAGACAAGTCTGGCACAATTTACAGACCAATTTTTCTGGATAGTCGTTTCTTGGAATAAACAGCATCAGCAGCGTACAGTCCAGCCTCTGCAAATTGTTTGGGCCTCGAGTAAGAACACATCATTGGAATGCCCATCTATTTGTTCAAGATGCTTAAATATCCTGCGGAAAACAAGTGTTGAAATGGGGAGAGAAGCAGAAGGATCTAGAGGTGCAGATACACAAATCACAAGTTGAGATGCATGTGACAAAGGCGATAAAATGATAATTTAGCACTAGGATTCATTTCTGCAGCAATGGAATTAGAAAGCAAAGAAATTATATTCAACTTGGAGAGAATCATACTTCAGACTGCACTTGGGAGTTCTGCGAACAGTTCTGATCTCCATATTATATAAGGATATAGAGACACTGAAGGTTGTGCAAAAAAAAAAAAAATTATACCAAAACTGGTCTCTCTGTGGGGAAAGATTGCAAGTGCAAAAAAAATAATTATACCAGAACTGGTCTTTCTGTGGGGAAAGATTGAACATGCTGGGCTTTCTTTTCTAGAAAGGAAATGACAGGTGGGGGAGGTGACCTGATAAAAGTTCAAGATTATTTAAGGGTTTTTTTATCATAGAATTTACAGTGCAGAAGGAATAGATAGGTAGAAAGTATTTCCACTTGTAGGTGAGACCTGAACTAGGGGACACTAATAAAGCCCAAAGGGAATTCAGAAGAAATTTATTTACCCGGAGAGTACTGAATATGTGGAACACACTATCACAAGGAGTAGTTGAGGCAACTTACAGATGCATTTACAAAATGCTGGATAAACATGTGGAAAGAAAAATAGAATAGGTTGATGAGATTAAATAAAGAAGGTTGGAGATGACTGTGTGGCATGGTTCACTTGGGCTGAGTGGCCTATTTCTCTGCTGTATGACTTCATTTGATTGTTAGAGTGAAAAGAAAAAGAAAATATTCCAGTAAAATGGCAAAAATGCAGAATAAAGTAAAGACCAAATCAAAGGCAATCCTGCCCATAAAAACTAGATTACTTCCTCACTAACAACTGACCTTAACAGATCTTTAATGAATTAATTCATGAAGGTCAAATGAATTAGCAATTCGGTTTTATTCAATGCTTTCAGCAATTAAGTGACACGTCTGTAAAATGGCAGCAAGATAACTGCAAATTTAATTGACATAATTTGTGGAGGCATAAAAGCAGCGATATCATCCAAAGGTCTCGGCACAGTTTGGTTGGAGGATGAGGCCTATTTTGGGATTTTATGATCTGCTGCTTCTCCTCCTACACCAGTGCATAACATTCTGAACATCTACTTCTATTACACGAAAAAGCAAAAGAATGAAGCCACTGACCCAGCGCATGATTTTGACTGCCTTGAAATTAAAAAAATGAATCTGGAATCTTTTTACAGATCATTGAATGAATATAAGACAGGTATTTATCCCCTCAGAGACCCACTACCACCTACCAGAACAGAGGAGTCTACATCTCATGTGCAATTCCTTTGAGCCTAATTACAATATGCAAGATGGAAGAAATTCTTCCCACTAGGTAGGCAAGCTTGTATAATAGTCAATGCTACATGAACACCAGTCTTCCATTCTGGTGTTTTTGCTTGCTTTTGACATCTGCCTTTCAGCTTACCTTCTCAAACAGATGCACAACCTGGGAGTATCCTATAGATGTCCTGTGCATTTGCATGCATGACGCAACTCACAATGGAATTGATTTGCAAACACAAACATTGGCATTAAGATCATTGCTGGATAGATTTGGTACATTTCTTTCTCTGACTGGTACAAACTATCAGATTAGCTCAATTAGTAGCCCTGCATCAACTCATCAAGGCTCCTTAGACAGACCATAATCCATAGGAGCAGAATTAGGCCACTCGGCCCATCGAGTCTGCTTTACCATTCAATCACGGCTGATATTTTTCTCATCCTCATAACCCCTGATTCCCCTTATTAATCAAGAAGCTATCTATCTCTGTCTGAAAAAAACTCAGTGATTTGGCATCCACAGCCTTCTGCGGCAAAGAGTTCCACAGATTTGTCCTTCCTCTGGCTGAAGACATTCCTCATCTCTGTTTTAAAGGATCGTCCCTTTGGTCTGAGATTGTGCCCTCTGGTTCCAGTTTTTCCTACAAGTGGGGACATCTTCTCCATGTCCACTCTATTCAGGCCTTGCAGTATCCTGTCCGTTTCAATAAGATTCCCCCCTCATCCTTCTAATCTACAACGTGTACAGACCTAGAGTCCTCAACCATTCCTCTTCATTCCAGGGATCATTCTTCTGAACCTCCTCTGGAACCTTTCCAAGGCCAGCACATCCTTCCTTAGATACGGGGCCAAAACTGTTCACAACACTCCAAATAGGGTCTGACCAGAGCCGTATACAGACTGAGAAGTACATCCCTGGTCTTGTATTCTGGCCCTCTCGACATGAATGCTAACATTGCATTTGCCTTCCTAACTGCTAACCTTAAGAGAATCTTGAACAAGGACTCCTAAGTCCCTTTGTGCTCCTGATTTCCTAAGCATTTCCCCATTTAGAAAATAGTCCATGCCTCCATTCCTCCTTACAAAGTGCATAACCTCACACTTATCCACATTGTATTCCATCTGCCACTTCATTGCCCACTCTCCGAGCTTGTCCAAGTCCTTCTGCAGCACCTCCCCCCCCCCCCCCCCCCCCCCACTTCCTCAATATTACCTATCCCTGTGCATATCTTTGTATCATCTGCAAACTTAGCAACAGTGCCTTCAGTTCCTTCTTCCAGATCGTTTATATTGTGAAAAGTTGTGGTCCCAGCACCGACCCCCGAGGCACACCACTAGTCATCGGCTGCCATCCTGAAAAAGACCCCTTTATCCCCTCTCTCTGCCTTCTGCCAGTCAGCCAATCCTCAATCCACGCCAGGATCTAAACCTGAACGCCATCGGCTCTTAACTTATTTAATAGTCCCCTATGCGGCACCTTGTCAAAGGCCTTCTGGAAATTTAAATAAATTACGTCCACTTGTTCTCCTTTGTCTAACTTCCTTGTTACCTCCTCAAAGAACTGACATGACCTCCCCTTGACGAAGCCTTGCTGACTCGGTCCTATTTTATCACTTCCAAGTACTCCTCAATCTCATCTTTCATAATGGACTGTAAAATATTACCAATTACTGAAGTCAGGCTAACCAGCCTATAATTTCCCATCTTCTGCCTCCCTCCCTTCTTAAACAGGGATGTTGCATTAGTCATTTACCAGTCTCTGGGACTCTCCCTGGCTCCAGTGATTCCTGAAAGATCACCACCAATGCCTCCACAATCTCCTCATCGATCTCTTTTAGAACACTAGGGTGTAGTCCATCCGGGCCAGGTGATTTATCCGCCTTCAGACCTTTGTTTCCCCAGAACCTTCTTCTTAGTGATGGCCACCACACTCACCTGTGCCTCAATTCTCCTGGAACTCTGGCATTCCACTGGTGTCTTCGACCATGAAGACTGATGCAAAGTAACTATTCAGTTCCCCTGCCATATCTTTGTTTCCTATTATTACTTCTCCAGCTTCATTTTTCAGTGGTCCAATGTCTATTTTTGCCCCTCTTACCTTTTAGACATTGTAAAAAAACTCTTCTATCTTCTTTTATATTACTAGCTAGCTTACACTCATATTTCATCTTCTCCCCCCTTGTTGCTTTTTAAAAAGTTGTCCTCTGCTTGCTTTCAAAGGCTTCCTCGTCCTCTGGCTTCCCACTAATCCTTGCCACAATGTATGCTTTTTCTTTTGTTTTTATGCTGTTCTCGACTTCCCTCATCAGCCATGGATGCCTCATCCTCCCCTTTGCATGTTTCCTCCTCCTTGGGATGAATTTCTGCTGTGCCTCCAGAATAACCCCCAAAAACCCCTGCCATTGCTGTTTCACGATCTTCCCTGCCATACTCCCTTCCCAATCAACTCTGGCCAGCTCCTCCCTCATGTCTTTGTAGTTACCCTTGTTTAATTGTAATACTATTACATCTGATTCCAGTTTCTTCCTCTCAAATCTGCAGAGTAAATTCTATCATATTGTGGTCACTGCGCCCTCAGGGTTCCTTCACCTTATGTCCCCTAATCAAGTCTGTCTCATTACACATCACCAAATCCAAAATTACTTGTTCCCTAGTAGGCTCTGTCACAAGCTGCTCCATAAAAACATCTCAGACACACCACAAATTCCTTCTCTTGGGATCCATCACCAACCTGATTTTCCCAGTACACCTGCAAATTGAAGTCCCCCATGATTATTGTGATATTGCCTTTTTTACATGCTTTTTCTATCTCCTGATTTATTTTCTGCCCCACATCCTGACTACTGCTCGGGGGCCTGTACATAACTCCCATCAGGGTCGATTTACCTTTGCAATTCCTCAACTCTGCCCACACAGATTCAATGCATTCTGATCCTCTATCGCTTCTTTCTATCAATTTAACTTCATTCCTTACTAACAATGCAACCCACCCCTTTGCCCATCTGCCTGTTCTTTCGATAGGACACATATCCTTGGATATTTAGATCCCAGTTTTATCCTCTTGCAGCCACGTCTCTGTGATGCCCACAACATCGTACCGGTCAATTTCAATGTGCGCAACAAACACATTTATCTTGTTCCATATACTGCACGCATTTAGGTACAACGTGCTCAGTCCTGCATTGACCACCTCACTTCTCACACTTCGCTCTGCCTGAGCTTAGTTTCCTGCCACCTTCCATACTCTCTGTTCTATTATGTGGTCTGGAACCTTTACTAACCTCTCCTGAGCCCTCGGCTCCTTTAACTAGTTTGAAGTCCTCGTCATTGACCTGTACTTTTACCCTCTCCTTTAACTTTGATTTTCTAATTCTCCATACCACTGAACCCTTCCCCCCACTATGTAGCACTTTCAAACCCATGACCTCTGCCAGTTAAATGGACAAGGTCAGCAGATGCATGCAAACACCAGCACCTTTTAATCCCCCTCCAAGCCACCATTACAACTTGGAACTATGTCACTGTTCCTTCACTGCCACTAGATCAAAATCCCTTCCTAACAACTCCGTGGGTGTAACTACACCAAATATATTGCAGCAGTTCAATGCAGCTGCTCCCTATCACATTCAAGGGCAATTAGGGGTGGGTGGTAAATGCTGGCCTAGCCAGAGATGTCCAAATCCCTTGAAAGAATAAAAACTCATCTCTCCAAGTCAGAAGTTGGGGGACTTCTGGTGATGGCGGGCGGGAGGCGGCCGCACAATGGAGGGCTCCCATTCGGGAACGACATTTTCGGGGCTTTAAGCCCGGTCCCAAGGTCCACGGATGCGGCAAAAGCAGGGAGAAGGCACAGAGGCGGCAGAGTGAAGAAAAATGTCGAGGGTGAGCAAAAGAATGTCTGTAAGGAAAACAGCTGAAGGTCCGTCGGGGAGTGGAAAGGTCACCGTGGGGTCACCAAGGAAAATGGAGGTTGGAGCACCAGGGGAGGCCGCATTGCTTACGGCTGAAGAAATAACTAAGGTGATGGCTGCGGAATTCGAAGGGCAGTTTACAAAATACATGGAGACAATGAGGAAGGAGATGAGAGAGGTTTTGAGTGCGCTGGTGGAGGAGGCGATTTTCCCGGTGACGAAGGCGGTGGCGAGCGCAGTGGGGGAGGTGCAAGAGCAAGGGGAGGCGCTGAAGGAAGTGGAGGAGACGGTATTGCAGCACGGTGATCAACTTGCCTCGATGGGGAAGGAGATGCGGAAGGTGATGGACATTAACAAGGATCTGCGAGGAAAAATGGAAGACCTGGAAAACAGATCCAGGCGACAGAATTTGAGGATGGTGGGGCTGCCCGAAGGAGTTGAAGGACCGAAGCCGACTGAGTATTTTGCCGCGATGCTGGCAAAACTATTGGGGGAGGGGGAGGATCCCTCCCGATATGAACTGGATCGGGCTCATCGGTCGTGGAGGCCTGTACCAAAGGCGAGTGAGCCGCCAAGGGTAGTGACTCTGTGCTTCCGTAGGTACAGTGTGAAGAAGGTCCTGAGCTGGGCCAAGCATAAACGGGTGGTGCAGTGGGCTGAAGCTGGTATACGTGTATACCAGTACTTTACTGTGGAGCTGGCGAGGAGGCGGGCTGCCTTCAACCGGGTGAAGAGGGCACTGCACTTTAGCAAGGTGCAGTGCGGCATTGTATATCCAGCGAAGCTGAGGGTGACTTACAAGCTCAGGAACTTGTATTTTGGAACGGCGGAAGCAACAGAGGAGTTTGCGAAGGCAGAAGGACTGTGGCAGAACTGAGAAATTGAGAAATGGCCATGTGCCGATGTAACCTCATGACTGTATTTTCTTCTTTTTTGTTTCACTGCGTGCGGGTGTAGAGACTAAAGGAGCCAATGTTGTATATATTTGGACAAGGGAAGTGATGGGACTTTCACTCGAAATTAGGGCTCTTTGGGGTGTAGGTGGATATGCGGGGTGTGTGTGCTAAAAGGGGATTTCTGGACTTTCCTAGGACCGGGCAAGGGGGAAAGGGACCCGGGCGGGGGCCTCCACGCTGGCCGGTTTAAGCCGGCCAGTGAACGGGAGTGAGGTGGGGGGAGGGGCAGGGGTCATCGGAGCCTGGTAGAACAGGGTCCGAATGGTCTAGCCGGGGTGGAAAGTTGGGGGGGAAGGAACCAAGGTTGGGAGGAGGAGTTTTACAAGAGGCAGTGGACGGGAGGACTTGGAGACTGGGGGGGGGGTTACAACTCTTGGGTATCATGTACGGTACTCTTTCAGAGGTTGGAGAGCGTTGAGTGTAGTGGGAGGGGTGGGGGGGGAGTGGACTCTATAGGTCAATGGTGACCATGGGTGGTCCCGGACTCCTTTTTCTTTTTCTCCTTTGTTTTTTTGTTGCCACCGTGGGAGGGTTTGTTTTATTGGATGCATATATTGACAGATGGGCCGTTGTTTGGGGTGGTGGGAGGATGGGACCTTTGGTATTGTTAAGTGGATTGATTTTATATTTGTTACCGTTTACTGTTTGTGGGTGGGGTGTAAAGGAAGGAAAATGTGAAAATGGAGAATAAAAACATTAAAAACAAAAGTCAGAAGTTTGGAGATTCAAGCACCATCCAGCACTTCATAAATGTTTAACCAGATAATTCAATGTAGTACTGAAGTGCTGGATTACTCGAGGTGCCATCTCTTGGACCAACATTGTCTAGGCTTTATCAGCCTGTTCAGGTGGTTAAAAGATCCCACAGTAGTATTTTAAATGCATCAAGCATTTCTCCCCTCAAACAATACCATTGAAAGCAGACTATATAATTCAACCTAATTTACTGCTGTGGGATCTTGGGGCATATTAATTAATTAACATGTTTACCACATATACAAGTTGACTAATTCATTATGTGAAGTGCTTTGGAACATCAAAGATCATAAGATACTATATAGATAAAAATATTTTGTCCTAACTTAGCTAATGCCAATACACATTCTTATCTTAAAGTCATATAAAAGTTTGAAATACAATAAGTTAGTGCCATAGTAGTGCCATAATTATGGTACTGTTTTAGTAACCCAGTAGTAGTGAGGTCAAATCTCACCACGACAAGTTGAGAAAGTGAATTTGCTAAATTGACCATCAAAACTGTTTGATTGTTATAGGAATGCAAATAATTCACTTGTGGTTCAGCCGAGTTACAGTCTGGCCTGTATGTGACTCTGATTTCACACTTTTTACCAAGGCAACTTGAGATTGCTCCCTTGCCAGCATTGATTTGGGCACTGGCCATGTGGCCAATTAAAATGAAGCAAATGAAAAATAGAATATTGGGCTCTCTGCTTCCATTACCAATTGAAAATTAGATTGGATAATATATACATTTTTTTCCCATAAATTTTGAGTACCCAATTTTCTTTCCAATTAAGGGGCAAGTTTAGCATGGCCAATCCACCTAGCCTGCACATCTTTGGGTGGGGGGGGGGGGGGGGGGGGGGGGAGGGACACCCACATAAACAAGGGGAGAATGTGGAAACTCCACACGCACAGTGACCCGGGGCCGGGATCGAACCCGGGTCCTCAGTGCCATCAGAGATTGGATAATATAGAATAACATCCAAAAAGTTACAATTGAATAAACAAAGTCAAGCACAAAATATGTTTTATTTATATCTTTAAACAGTTACAATCTGTGATTTGAATGCCACTACCCATGTCAGTAAAACAAAAGTCAACAATTTAACAGGCAAAGCAATCCAATTGTTCTTAGTGCAAGCATTAGATGTCTGATTTTAGGTTAGATTTTCCATTTTTGCTCATGAAGCATACAGACATAAATATAAACAAATAAATGTGAGATACAAATAACAGAGAACAGAAATCTCTTACTACAGGAAGTATTTTGCCAAGGCAGAAGACTCTGCACAATGTTCTATAAAATTCCAATTCTAACTGAATTGATGGAATATTAAAGGGTATAAACAAAATAATTTAGACATTAACAATCAGAAGTACAGTAACAATATAATTCTTCACAGCTTGGCAGCACAGGACATCTCTGCCTTTCAGCGTGTAGTATAAAACATTGCAGGAAAGAAATCAGAGTAGTATGCCTTCAAGACTGACTTTGCAATGTGTCACATCTACCTTGCTTACCTCTCATCTGCCTTTCTGTCCCAAAGTGTTCCACTAGGTGTTTTATTAATTCAAGTTCTGCATGAGGCTCAACAATACAACAGTTAAGATTTGTTTCCCTCATGCCATCAACTCAGATAATGTTCAAAAATAAAGCAACTTATATGCTGAATAAGTTACAGTTAAACTAAACAAACAAAAATCATCCTCTACTGTCCCAGCTACAAACATATCTGATGAATATTCATTTCAGCCAAGTCCATTCATGGTTAAGCATACATAAACAATAAGGGTTCATATCTTTGAAAAGCATAAGATAATATAAAAGACATGACAGATTGCTGTGCAGTGTTAATACTGTTGGTATATCAGCAATTCAAACAAAGTTCAATGCTTCTCTAAAATAATACCACAACTTGAGTGAATTTATGTGCAGATTACTTAAACATAGCAGACAAAGGTCACATTTTCTTTCTACAAAACAAAGTTAGAATCAAAATAACTCTCAAGTTATCCCTACAGAAGCAAGTGGATTGAGCAGCAGCTAAATTATTTTGTATGTGATATTAAATCCCTGGATAAAGGGTGACAATTCTAGCAGCATTAATTTAGTTACTTTCATGTGACAAAGACAGTAAAGCAACAGATAAATATTAATTGTTCATGTGCATGTAGCTAAATTACCAGTAACAGACATCTTGTAAACCTTCAGGCCTTTCATAAATAAACTAAAACGTGTCCAACAGACCACAGCAGAAACTTAAAAAACCTTCTAAATATTTCTTTCCAGTGGAAACTGAAAAGCATAATTCAAGGCACTGTACTCCTGCAGGGTTATTACATTTATCTCAATATCTATTCAAGTTGATTAAACTTAGTTTAAGGTTACTAGTGTTAAATGTACAAAGCAAAATATAAAGTGTCTGAATTGCAAGACAAATGCAACTATCGCCCAAGAACTATCTAGCTTTCAGCAATGCGTTGTGAAAATATTTCACAGTGATTGCTCATTGCAAAGTATGGCTATATGTATTAGCAAGCCCACTCTGGCTGCCAATAGTATTCAGCTACAATCAAGTATATTTAATTTTGTCTTTACAAAGAAAGCAGCTAAACGAAACTGTTCTCAAAAATGTTTCTCCCCCCTCCCCCCAACCATGCCCTTATTATCTCAAATTCTTCACAATAATGCTAGGTAGTCCTCATGTTGGACCCAGATGGGTTTATAATAGGTTTTTGGAGTGGTACTGGAAACATCTGTAAGCCTCCTTTGTTAAGAGATGGAAATGAGGATATTCCTTGAGTATTCAATACCCCAGGCTGTGAAGTTGGACCTGAGACACTTGGCCATTGTACACCATACAGCGGTGCTGGGATCATGCCACCATACTGGCACAGAGGCAGCATGTAAGCAGGTACTGTACCAGGGATAGGAGTAGCTGGCAATCCTGCTGGTACTGTTGATTTTCCTGGTGTTAAAGCAGCTGACATATGGCATGCCGCCGGAACAGAGAACTTTCTCGTCATCCCTTGTGCAGCTATTCCCTAAAATGAAGAGAACAATGTTTTATAATTCTGCATGATAAACTGGCATAATGGTACAATACAATGTTTATGGAGCAGCTTTCTGAAATGAGACATGAAATAAATTAAATACAAATAGTCGTTTTGGTTGTACAGAACTTGAGCTTTGCTGGTAAATGATAGTTCATCAAAACATCATCTTACACTCATTAGAACACAAGAATACCAATATCAGGGGATTCAACAACTTTATACTGTATAGAGTCAAAGATGTTTACAGATGAAACAGGCCCTTTGGCCCAGCTTGTCCATTCCGCCCAGTTTCTATCACTAAGCTAGTTCCACTTGCCCGCATTTGGCCATATCACTCTATACCCACCCTGCCCATGTAACTGTCTAATTGTTTTTTTTTTTTTAAAAAGGAAAAAATTGTACCCACCTCTACCACTGCCTTTGGCAGCTCATTCCAAATGCTCACCACCCTCTGTGTGAAGAAATTTCCCCTCTGGTCTCTTTTGTATGTCTCCCCTCTCACCTTAAACCTGTGCCCTCTAGTTCTAGATTCCTCTACCTTTGGGAAAAGATGTTGACTATGTACATTATCTAAGCCCTCATTATTTTATAAACCTCTATAAGATCTCCTAAGCCTAAGCCTCCTACGCTGCACGGAAAAAAGTCCCAACCTATCCTTATAGCTCAGATCATTAAGTCCTGGTAGCATCCTCGTAAATCTCTTCTGAAAAGAGGGTGCTGATTGGTTGGCAGTCAAATGGACTCTGGTTCGGTAGAGGTGTTTTCATGGAGAATGGTGACTGACAGTTAACTGCCAAGCATTGTTTGAAAATTAAATCAGACAGGTTGACTATGATTGGTCAAAGCATAGCCATTCACTGGTCCATTCCACAGGGCAATCATTTCTTTAGTTCAGTTGAAGCAGACACAATGTGTGTGCATGTTCTTGTGGGTCAGTCAGCTCAGCTGACTGAACGGCTGGTTTGTGATGCGCAGCAACGCCAACAGTCGCGGGTTCAATTCCTGTACCCATTGAGTCCATGAAGCCCCCACATTCTCAACCGTGCGCCTCACCTGAGGTGTGGTCACCGTCAGTTAAATCACTATCAATCAACTCTCTCTAAAGGAGAGAGCAGGCTATAGTCCTCAGGGATTATGACGACTTTCACTTTTCATTCTTTGTCCTGATGAGTGGAAGTTGAAAAGCTTTAACAAAATGCATTTTTTCAGCAACAAGTACACCTGTGTAACCACATTCTAGGACACTTTCCTAAAAAGTGTAAAAACAATGGACAAGAACAGACTTTTTGTAAAACTGTATAAAAAAATATTTTATGGGATGTGAGAGTTGCTGGCAAGGCCAACATTTGTTGCGCCCTCAAGGAGGTGGAGGCGAGCTTCCTTCCTGAACAACTGCAGACCATCTGATGCAGCTACACCTGCGGTGCTATGAGGAAGAGTACTCTTGGATTTAGATCTAGTGAAAGAATGGCCATATAATTCAAAGTCAGGATGGTGCGTGGCTTGATGAGGAACTTGCAGATGGAATATTCCCATCTGTCTGCTTCCCTTGTCCTTCTAGGTGGTAGAGGTTACAGGTTTGGAAAGGGGCATTGGTGAATTGCTGCAGTGCATTTTGTATGACACACACAGCTGCCACTGTGCGTTGATGGTGGAGGGCAGTTGGTGAATAAGGTGTCAATCAAGCAGGCTGCTTTATCCTGTATGGTGTTCAGTTTCTCAAGTGTTGTTGGAACTATACTCATTTGGGCAAGCTGAGAGTATTTCATTACACTCATGACTTGTGCCTTGGTCGATGATTGACAGGGGGGGGGGGGTCAGGAGTCAAGATCTTGTCTCAGAATTCCCAGTCTCTGACCAGCTCTTGTAACCATAGTATTTATATGGCTGGTGCAATTTTTAGTCAATGGTGACATCTATTGAATGTCAATAATCTTTAATAATAATCTTTATTAGTGTCACAAAGTAGGCGAATATTAACACTGCAATTAAGTTACTGTGATAATCAAGAGGAGGTGGGTTAGATTCTCTTTTGTTGGAGATGGTCATTGCCTGGCACTTGTGTGGCACGAACGATACTGCCATTTATCAGATCTTTGTGCACGTGGACATGGACTGCTTCAGTATCTGGAGAGTTGGGAACGTTTTGTACAATCATCAGCAGACATCCCCACTGTGACTTTATGATGTAGGAAAGGTCACTGATGAAGTAGCTGAAGGTTGAGCCTGGAACATCACCCCGAGGAACGCTTATAGTGATGTACTGGGCCAGAGATGATCGGCATCCACCAACCATAACCACCTCCTTTTGTGCTAGGTATCATTCATACCAATGGAGAGATTTTTGCACCCCCCACTCCTGCAAATTCCCACCGACTTCAATTTTGCCAGGGTTCCTTGACGAGATCAGGAGCATTGAATTCCCCAATCCAGAGTATGTTCTGTGCCCTTGCCACCCACAATGCTTCTTCCAATCGGTGTTCAACATGGACGAGTACCGATTCATCACCGGGGTGTTGGGGTGGGGGAAAAAATAAGAGAGAGGGGGCGAGAGAGGAGAGGTGGGGGGAGATAAGTGGTAATCAGCAAGAGGATTCTTTACCCATGTTTGACTTGATGCCACAACATAGCTTCCAGTTCACATTTAAGCTGCAAAGGATCCAAAGCACTCTTCTGAGTTCTTTTTTAATTACTCTTGTGTTTTACAATTACAACCACTTTGTTTATTGTGCAAATAAGACCTATAAAGCCAGGCATTGCATGACGTGGATGTCAAATCTGTGTAATTGAATTACTTGCAGTGTAGTGACCCTAAAGGAGGAATGAAACATACAAACACAAACCAGTTGACAACTTCTCAGAATTAATGCCGTAAAATAGTACCGTGTAATGTTGGTGTTATAGTTAAATGAAATTCCTGCCTATTTTGGTTACTTCTGTCTGAATTTCAATTAAAATATGTTCAAATATTCAATGTTATCACACAGCTCAAGTTCAAGGCACAAGTCCTTCCCACTCACATCAGGTTGGGATGATTTTTGCCGAGGTTCCTTTTCAAATTTATGTTGGTTCTGCTTTAATTGGTTTAAAGAAGGCTTGAACTGTGCAGCTCCAACAGTTTCCTTCGTCCAATCATCTACAAGCTTGTGCAGGTCATCTGTAAAAGTTCCCTTCTTGTTGTTACTGTTGTTGGTTTGATTTTGCTGTTGAGCTGGCTGATGACGTTGGGGCTGGTGTTGATGGTGTTGCAGAATCTGTTGTACTGAGTGACTTGTACTGCTGCTACTTGATGATCCTGCAAAAAAAAAAGTTACAAAAAAACGGCTAAAATTCTGCAAGAGGAAGTGCAACTGTAAATTCAGCCACTAAAACAAGAAATCAAAGCGTTAGAATACTGATACAAATTAAATCTAACACAGCTTCAGTACAGAACAGGCATATGCAGATGCGCATGCATTTGTAATTCTAATAAAGTAAAACAATTTATCAGTGATGGGTCACCTGAAAAGTAATATATATTCCATGGCAATTACAGAAGCAGTTAATTTCAATCCAAAAATACAGTTCATGCAATTATACAATAGAAAGAAAATTGGATAGTTACTACTGCGATCTTTGCCTAGGCATAGCCGTTTCAGGGTAGACCCTAGAATGTAAATTAATAGAAGACACACACAGTTAGGCCTTAAAATATTTGAAGCCGCTCTGATCGAAATACTCTGCTGATGCAATACAAAGCTATTCATTTGATCAATTAATCAGTGGTTCAAATGTTAAGAAATGAATAGAGTCATCCTGCTGCCTATATTTAAAAAAAAAAGAACACAATCTAATAAAAGCCATTGTGCAGCCACACCAGTGTATTCGCATCTGTGACCTCTGGAAGAGAGACACACTATGATCAAGTTTTTTATTCTTTTAGTATTAGGATGTGTATTTGGATGTCTTAAAAAAATTGCAGGCCTCCTCTTTTCTTTCCCTTACGAGAAGGTTTCAAAGGTGGCATTTTATTCTCCAAGGAAAAGAGGTTTACATATTTTCTTTTCAAATGGATATTTTGAGCATAAACATTACATGTTGCAGCTTTAAAAATATATTTTTAAAAATTAATTCTCTAATCTTTAAACATGGCATTGATATTAATTTAAAAACTTATTATGCAGTAATATTATTAATTTCAGAAATATTATACTAAAATAAGCAACGTTCCCTGAATAGAAACAAAATTGTTTTCCAGCAAATGGAAAAATTGCTACATAATTAAATGGGACATGGGAAAGCGATAAACTGCCACAAACAAGTGATGTGGCCAGAATCAAGGTTAATCTGGTCTGGCTGCACGTAAACTGTTACACTTGTTAATCTTATAAAGATACATTGTTCTGCAGGTCTGTGGCCAATACATATCAATGGATGAAAAACACACCACTGTTAACACCCGTAAAAACCTCAAATAAATGTGGGAAGGTGCTAGCATCCCAAAGAAGGTCCAACAAAAAATAAAATCCAGGGGAGGGCTAGCACTCCCAAACCTACAATTCTACCACTGCGCAGCGACGGCCGAGCGAATAAGGGGATGGATCAAGAAACCAGAAGCCGAGTGGGTGCGCGCGGAAGAGGCCTCCTGCATGGGGACCTCCCTCCGGGGCCCTCGCCACGGCAGCACTCCCATCCCTACCCAAAAAACATTTCAGCAGCCCGACGGTGATAGCCACCCTCCAATCCTGGAACCAACTACGGCAGCAATTTGGCCTGACCAAAATGTCGGACAAAGCTCCCATCTGCAACAACCATAGGTTCCCACCAGCGCTGACTGACGCCACCTTCAAAAGGTGGGGGCAGGACGGAGGGACACTGAGTCAGGGACCTATACACGGATGGCAGGATCGCAACACTGGACGAACTGACAGAGAAAATCCAGCTAGCCAGGGAGAACGAGCTAAGGTACCTACAGCTCAGAAACCTCCTACAAAAGGAGACAAGGACGTACCCACAACTGCCCCGACAGACACTACTGAAAGAACTACTGGACGCAAGCATACTAGACAAAGGAAATTGTAGTGACATGTATGACCGACTGATAGAAAGGGCCGACACTGTACTGGGCGCAACAAGAAAGAAATGGGAGGAGGACCTGGGGATTGAAATCGGGTGGGGACTCTGGAGCGAAGCACTACATAGGGTCAACTCCACCTCCATGTGCGCAAGGCTCAGCCTGTCACAGCTTAAAGTGGTACATAGAGCCCACTTAACAAGAACCCGTATGAGTAGGTTCTTCCCGGAGGTGGAGGATAGATGTGAACGGTGCCAAGGAGGCCCGGCCAACCACGCCCACATGTTCTGGTCTTGCCCTAGACTTGCAGGGTACTGGACAGCCTTCTTTGAGGCAATGTCCAAAGTGGTGGGGATGAGGGTGGAGCCATGCCCGAAAGTGGCAGTCTTCGGGGTTTCGGACCAGCCATATCTATTCCTGGGGAGGAGGGCGGACACCCTTGCCTTTGCCTCCCTGAGCGCCCACCATAGAATCCTGTTCGGCTGGCGGTCAGCAGCACCACCCAAAGCTGCAGACTGGCTGTCCGACCTCTCGGAATCTCTAAAAATAGAGAAAATCAAATTCACCATCCGAGGGTCAGACAACGGCTTCCACAGAATGTGGGAGCCATTCACGCAGTTGTTCCAGGACCTGTTTGTGGCCAACAAACAAGAGGAAGAATAGCCAGGTAGCCGAGAATCAGGGGAAAGTAGCCAAAGCATGAAAGGGAGAGATAGACCGGGAAGGGTGGGGGGACTGCTAAACCTACGAGGAAAGAAAGGCGAACCACGGGCGAGGGGGAGGGGAGGGGAGAGGGAAGAGACAGGGAACAAGAGAGGAGAACCAGGGAGGTGGGGGAGAGGCAGGGAAATGAGAGCCGGAAGGAAGGCACGGGACACAATAACGAACATGGCATCTCCAGGAGTAGGGAACGAGGAGAATGAAGACGAAAGACGGGAGGAATGGCAGATGCGGCGGTGAACGCGAGACCCGTCCAGGAGAAGCAAGCGACAACAACACCAAACCCATTTGAGTATTGCCCACTGTAATTGTCTCTCCGGCACCCAAATGTATATTTACTTCCCCGGTCTCCACCCCCCCCCGCCTTCCCGCAAACAGTCGCCTACTTATGTGTTGTAAATAACCTTGCCAGTTGTACAGAGTTGCTGCTGTTGAGCAGGTGCACAATACCCTATCAGTTATCCTATTTTATTTTTTGTTATATTTTATTAATTTTTAAAACTATTTATTATTTCTTTTTCTCTGGTATGTTTGGGTGTGCCCTTATATATGTTTCTTATCCTGTGTATATAACGGTAAATATACTTTGTTCAAAAACCCAATAAAAAACATTTATAAAAAAAAATGTGGGAAGATATGCAAATGACTGAAATTGATTTGTTAGAATCACTATTCTGAAAATAAGTCACTGACCTGCCTTCAGTTAAAATTTATATAAATGCAAATAGTTGACGACGGCACATTGGTGAAGTTGTTAGCACTGTTGCCTACATCCTCGAGGACCCGGGTTCGATCCTGGCCCTGGGTTACTGTCTGTGTGGAGTTTGCACTTTCTCCCAATGTCTGCATGGGTTTCACCCCCACAACCCAAAGATGTGCAGGTTAGGTGGATTGGCCACACTAAATTGCCCCTTAATTGGGAAAAAAATAATTGGGTCCGCTAAATTTAACCAAAAAATGCAAATAGTTGGATAATAGGGAAAGATTTATTTTCGAAGAGTAGATTCCCCTCCTTTCCCTTTCAAAGTGTTCATTTTTCCTCTCTCCCATGGGTTCAATATGACAAAATATGTTACGGTAGCAAAGAAATACCACTCATTTAGAACAAAGCAATAAGAACAATTTTGCATAATATATTTGGGCATGAATCAATGACTAGATATTATGCAGGCATTGTGTGCTGTAACACTGGCTGAAAAAGCAAACTTGGGGGACTGGTGAACAACTGGATTATTTTTAATCCTTCGCTCAGTTTGAACCCAATCAAAATTTTATTTCTTTGCTGCCTGGGACACATTTTGTGAAATGCTGGGTCATGAAAAAAAGATCAGACGTACCCTTTCAACTTTACAATAATAGTTTCACTTCAAGCCCTGGGTTGAGCTGGGTGAGAAATGCACTGCCATGTACTACATTGACTGCGCACTCTGCTCTTGAACTACTCAATGCTAATGCTGGACATGGAGATACTAGGATATCTCATTTTGCAGTGCTGATATCACACAGCTCCCAAATGTACACAACTGCTGGACTCTTCAGTACATAAACTTGGAGGAAACTGTAACAATATATCTTGTCTCACAATAAGGGATCTTTCATCTGAAAACTATAGAATATTAATTTCAATATAGCAGAAAAACACTTGCCTGTTAACCGCAGAGTCAGACCAGTGACAATCTCTACACTGTGAGATCCAAGACATTCATTCAGCCAACTTTCAAATGAAGCCACAATGTTCAAAAAGAATTGGACAAGTTTAACATGGGAAATATGACAAACTTAGAGAAAGAGGCCATATGGTCCAACTGGTCCATTTCAGTGACATTACTCCACACAAACCTTCCCCTATTCTATTGCTCATCAACAAATCCTTCTCTCACTTTTCTGTCATTTGTTTATCTAGCTTTCGCGGAAATCCTTGTGGCAGTGAATTCCACATTCTAAACACACTCCAGATAATGAATTCCCTTCTGCATTTAAAGGTCCTAGTGTTGGTCTCTGCCACAAGTGAAAATATCTCAATCTTACACTTCCATCTGATCACCCCTTGGTCTTCCTTTTTTTTTTTTACATGAAATTTAATAGGTGACATCACACATTTCAAAATGATTGCAATTCTACTATGCCGGAGTTCCAAACAAAGATGACATAAATAGTGGCTGCTGGGACATCACTTCAGCATCCAACGTATATTTTATTTAAATTTTACTTTAATTGCACATTCCAATCATGCCACGTTTTGCTTCTTTATTCTACCTTCACTGAGCTTACATTTAGGTATTATTAAGACAAACTGGGCTGATGTCCGACTAGTAACAGGTAAAAAATGTCAGCAGGATTTTACAGGGTGCTATCAATGTTTATTTTACATTCTGAAGTGCTCTAAAAGGACGTCAGTATGGATATAAAGTGAATATACAATGCCTGATAATACAGTGGTGGAGGGTGGGGGGGTGGTGCACGTTGGGAGGAAGTGAGATAATACACATCGGTCTATGGATAGTTTCAAGCTTTGAAAGGGTGGAACGTTTCCACAGCGGTGTCAACTGCCTACACCTACACAAGGTTCCCCCATGGTTTTCAGAAATTAAAGCTTGCAGCCTGAAGCCTCATATTAGTATTGGAGGACAGCCAAATAATATGGTATATGAATCAGTTGTTGGAAGCAGATTAATCCAGAAGACTGGGAATTTGGAATTTGTGTAAATAGCAATACTGATTCACATCATCTCTTGCTGGTGTATAAATTCACTTTAATTAGGTACAATTAGTCTGCTAAGAATAGTATAAATATCATTGTTAGCTATCCTATTACCAACTGGTACTGTTACTGCAACTGGGGGCCGGTTAACTCGCTTGTCTAGACAGCTGGTTTGTGATGCAGATCACGTGGGTTCAAATCCCATAAGAAATGTTTAACCACATGACTAATATCCATAATTATCTCAACCAACCGAATGAATAGATTAAGGAAAGAAATTATGTGGATAAATATAACACTACCACAGAAAGTATGAAAGGTTCGTGCAATGGAATAGTGTCTATTGATAAAAGTGGAGAAGTAGATATTTTGTGTACTAAGTATAGCTGAAGTACTGGTATACCTCAAAATTGGTATACCTCGGATAAGAAATACATTACAATCTTTAATAGTCTGTTGGAAGGAACAGACATAAGGGATAAGCTACTTTTTCTCAATACATATTTTGTGTTCTAAACTAACAAAACCATTCTCCTGGGGTTAATTAACAGATTTGAAAGTTTTGCATACACAGTATATTTGATATTCTGTGTAGATATTCACATCTTGTGTCTAGCAGCATTGGTCACAGCTCAAACATTACACCTTTCCATATATTCAGAGGTTGTCACATGATTTATTTTATAAATTATGTTTGAGCCAATGCCAACGGAACAGGTAGTGAACCTAAAAATGAATAAACAGTTATAAAAACTGCCAATCAGCAGTTACCAAAAAAAACCTAAGATCTAGCAATATGATATTTGAATATTCTCAGTTCCCATCTGGTATTATCAGTAGCCCAATGATTTTATAATAAAAGTATTTGCATTTATAAATTATGCCCCTTCCAAGATGGCAAAAAGTGTTTTGAATGTGTGAAGAGGGGAATAATTAAAAAATCAAACACACAATGAGTCATAAAAGGAAACCAAGAGTTAACCAAAACCTGGCTAAAGGAATGGGTTTCGAGGAGGTTTTTAAAGATGGAGAGAGGATTAGAGAGGGAGTATTTTGCTCTAAAGGTTAACAAAATTATGACTGGCAGAATAGCCTCTTTTTAG
Organism: Scyliorhinus torazame; assembly: GCF_047496885.1. Taxonomy (NCBI): domain Eukaryota; kingdom Metazoa; phylum Chordata; class Chondrichthyes; order Carcharhiniformes; family Scyliorhinidae; genus Scyliorhinus; species Scyliorhinus torazame. The sequence continues at coordinate 180,115,189 of NC_092719.1, read as the reverse complement.
AAACTTCTTTGGTTCTATGTAAAGATATACAGAGAAGAGAACCAAAGCAGTTAAAGGTTTGTACCAATGGTGTGGTGAAGATCAGGGTGCACAGAAGGCTCGAGCTGGTAGCCCGAAAAGCACAGAATGGGATGCAATGGCTGTAGGAGATTGTAGATGTAGAGTAGGACAAAGCTATGGAGGGATTTGAAGAAAATATTCATTTTTTAAATTTCAATGTTATTAGAGGCAAGTTCAGGGTCTGGGATAAGGTGAAGGATAAGGAGTTAAATGGGGTTGAAGAAAGTTGCAGGGGGGTGGGGGAAGGAAAAAGATAAACAAAGTTAAGCTTGAGATAAGCTGGATATTTGAGAGATTGAATATTGAAAAGATTGCAACAGAATATTAGAAAAGTCAAGTCCAAAAGTACAAAAACATGAATAAGTGTTCTTCCAAAGAAATTTATTCCTCTTATTTGAAAGATTCAATTTTCAATTCAAGGACAAAACAGTACAAATGAGAAAGAAATGATAGCCCCATATTCTATTATATATATATATATATAGGCTAGTCACCTTAGTGCTAACTATTATTTACAAGCACTTATCAACTGCTTACATAATTGTTAGCTGTAAGACATGGGAATTTATTGTTGTGTAGCTTTTATTTTTTAAAACTGAAAGAATGGAACTTACCGATGAGAAAATATATTTCTAATGCAAATCAAGTTGATCCAGTTGTTCTGTGTCTCAACCAAAAACTAAACCAAAAAGAGATGCAATGTCTACCTAGAGTTGCCATGTGACTTGGCCCAATAAGATATTTGCCAATATAACAGTACCTCTCTCAGGATTTGGTCACAGGTAAATGCGGCAGGATATGTAGAAACTTACGTGACAAGTGCTTTGATAGGATATGTGGCTCGGAAACAGGTCACTCAGCCCAAACAACCCATGCAAGCTTGTATGCTCCATTCGACCTCTCTCCCATCTGTTCTTATTGAAATTTACCATTGTAATCATCAACCTCTCACTCAAATGCTTGTCGTGCTTCTCCTTAAATGTAACTGTACAATTCACTTAAATCATTCTCCGCGGGGGCCGTTTAGCTTTGACAAAGGGTCATCTGGACTTGAAATATGAGCTCTTTTCTCTCCTTACAGATGCTGCCAGACCTGCTGAGATTTTCCAGCAGTTTCGCTTTTGGTTGCCGGTTTAGCTCAGCTGGCTGGGCGGCTGGTTCATGATTCGGAGTGAGGCCAACAGTGCAGGTTCAATTCCTGTACCGGCTGAGGTTATTCATGAAGGCCCCATCTTCTCAACCTTGCCCCTCACCTGAGATGTGGTGACCCTCAGGTTAAATCACTACCAGTCAGCTCTCCTCCTCAAAGGGGAAAGCAGCCAATAGTCATCTGGGACTGTGGCGATTTTACTTTACTCACCACTCTGGGTAAAAAAGTTTTTTCAGAATTCCCTATTGGATTTCTTGATGACTAGCTTATATAGGTGGCTTCTAGTTATGCTCTTTCCACAAGAGAAAACATTACAAGTGGTCACAAGTGATAAATTTAAACTGCGACTCGAAGAAGCTCTGAAAGTTGAAATTCAGGTGTTGAGGAAACAAATCGACATTCAAGTTGTCTGAATAATCCAATATCACAGATTCAACCCAAATGAAAGTCACTCACTTTCTTACACATGTCACAACTGGAATTGTCTGAATTTTTACAGTTATCGAAAATTGCAAACAGAACAAAAAGTATAATAGCGAGAGACGAGTTATGCCAAAAACAGATGTACCATTCCTGTTGCGATTTCTAAAGCTGGCATAATCTATTTTTAAAATAATTGTATTTTTACAGGTTGAGGACATTGCTAGCTGGGCCAGCATTTCTAGCCTACCCCCAATTATCCTGGAGAACGTGGTGGTGGTGGCGGACCACCTTCATGAACTACTGCAGTCCATGTAGTATTGGCACACCCAGAGTGCTATTCCTCAAGTCACAAAAACTGCAATCTCAAAATTAGAAATCTAGGAGATCCATTTTCTCAATAGCCTAATTTATGTCTGGAGTCCCAGAACTTGCTCTCCAGCAGGACGAAAAATGTTTCAAGATAAAGAAAGTTGAGATGAGGCTTATGCGGAGCATAAACATCAAAATAGAAGGTTTTGTAAGCTCAAGTCCACTTTTTCTTCCACAAAGGTTAATAGCTCTTGAGAACCTGTATTCATTTGGCCAGTATAGTAATACTTGATTAACTACAAAATTTTCCTTGGTTTCTCAAAGTAATATTGCATTGGTTGACAAAGATGGACTGAAAAGTGAAGGTGTCTACGATGTCTTGGATGGCAAAATATTTTAAGTGTTCAAACCTTGACCAGAAAAAAAAGAGACCTTGTCCATTAGCTCTGCTACCCAACCATTTGGAAAATCTGCAAAGGTATTTGCTACTAATAAATCTTTCAAGTTCATCCTCCAGCCTGTTGTGCTCACTGGAAAAGTACAAGATTCACCTGACAGTTTGGTCTCTAAAACAATCAAGTTTCCACTGAGTCATGCTGACAATATTGACCATTGCAAGCCAATTTTTAAAAAGTGATTTGACATGTTGTTCTTTGGGTTGATTTCACTGAAAGTACCAGGGACCCAAGCTCGGCCATAATTTCTAAAACAAGCAGGCCCCATTCAAAGTAACCATTTGTGGTCTTGAATTTTCTTTCAGTACATTGTTAAATGAATATCAATATTTACAGGTTTAGTCATTATACATTTCTGGATCTGAGATGAATTGCAACCACATAACAACTTGGTAGCACTCTTGTCTTTCAATTAAAATGTTTGGCACTGCACTAATGAAATGCTGTTCCCTAGTTAGAGGTGTCAATTTTCAGATGAAATGCTAAACTGAAACCCAAGTTCGCCTATTTAGATGGATACAAAATATGTCATGGTATCACAGAGCAGGGGGTTAGTTCTCCCATTGTTCTGGCTGATATTCCTTTCTCAAACTGTACCACAAACAGGTTCTCTGGTCATTCATTAATTTCCTGTTTGTGGGATCTTGCTGTTTGTATATTACCTGCAGAATTTCCCTACAGAACATAGATTGTACTTCACAAGCATTCAATTGGCTGTAAAATGTTTAGGTAGGTTCAAAGGATGTGACAAGATACCACATAAAAAGGCTTTTTAAATAGGCTTGCAAATTCTGCAGTTAATGCAATATTCCGGTGGTGAAATGCACAATGGTGACAACACATTAATGGACTAAGGCAGGCCATGCAGATTATTGTGAATAGTAGGAAGGACCAGGAAAATGCTGTTTCTGCATCATAAATGCAGCCCATGAGAAAGCAGAACTCAGCCAGCATGGTGATCGTAGGTCTCCACAATTTTTCCGGTATGACTTTGGTATTGCCAGGATTCTCAACTATTCTACCTTGGTAAACATTTATCGAAGTAGGGTGATCAGCAATGGTCGAGTACTTTCACAAAATAATATTGTTAATCCAAATTTAGCTCGACATGAAGCACAAAGGAGAGGTAATCAAAAGATTATATTCTAGAAAAAGTAGATATGTATATTAATAGAGAAAAACTGTACCAGAACCGATGCAAAATAAATATTTGCTTTGTTTTTTTATCCTCCACCAACAAGAAATTTTAAGTTATAGTTGAAACAAATCTAAAGTACATAATTTACATAGATGATCTGGAGTTGGGATGCAAGTGTAATGTGCCAAAGTTCGCAGATTACACTAAGACGAGTGGTGGAGCCAAGTGTGCAGAGGATACCAAAAGTCTGCAGAGGGATACAGATAGTTTAAGTGAGTGGGCAAGGGTCTGGAATATGGAGTTCAATGTTGATAAATGTGAGGATATCCATTTTGGTAGGAATAACAGCAAAATGAACTATTATTTAAATGGTAAAAAATTGCAGCATGCTGCTGTGCAGAGGGATCAGGGCGTCCTTGTGCATGAATGACAAAAAGGTGGTTTGCAGGTGCATCAAGTAATTAAGGCAAATGGAATTTTGGCCTTTATTGTTACAGGGATGGAGTTTAAAAGCAGGAAGGTTTTGTTGCAGCTGTATAGGGTGCTGGTGAGGGCATACCTGAAGTACTGTGTAACATTTTGGTGTCCTTACTTGAGAAAGGAAATACTGGCACTGGAGGATGTGCAGAGGAGATTCACTAGATCGATTCCGGAGTTGAGCGGATTAGCTTATGAGGAAAGACAAAGTAGACTGGGGACTATACTCATTGGAATTTAAAAGAATGAGGAGGGATCTTATAGAAAAAATATAAAATTATGAAGGGGATAGCATAGAAACAGGGAGGTTGTTTCCACTGGTGGGTGAAACTAGAGCTAGGGGCACAGCCTCAAAATGAGAGGGACCAGATTTAGGACTGAGTTGAGATGGAACATCTTCAGCCAAAGGGTCGTAAATCTGTGGCATTCCCTGCCCAGTGAAGCAATTGAGACTACCTCGTTTTTAAGGGAAAGGTAGATAGGTTTTTGAACAGTAAAGTAATAACAGGTTATGGTGAGCGGGTGGGAAAATGGCTGAGTCCACAACAAGATCAGCCATGATCTTATTGAATGGCGGAGCAGGCTCGAGGAGCCAGATGGCCTACTCCTGCTCCTAGTTCTTATGTTTTTACAGCTGTTCTAGGTGGCCTTGTGTGTAAATAGAACTTTGCTACTCCAGTTTCAGCTACCAAGAACATATTCCTTTCTTTTTTTAAATAAATTTAGAGTACACAATTATTTTTTTTCCAATTAAGGGGCAATTTAGCGTGGCCAATCCACCTAACCTGTACATCTTTGGGTTGTGGGGATGAAACCCACGCAGACAGGGGGAGAATGTGCAAACTCCACACGGACAGTGACCCAGGGCCGGGATTCGAACCCGGGTCCTCAGCGCCATAGTCCCAGTGCTAACCACTGCGCCATCGTGCTACCCGACACATTCCTTTCTATCATGTACACTGCAAATATATATATATATATATATATATATATATATATTGTATTTTGTTCCTGTGCACAGAATTATATCTCATGGCATGAATACAGTTCCCTTTGCAGGGGTCTGATTCGTGAGCAGTTTATATTGTGGACTACATCCTACTTACCGTGAAAATGATTTTTTATTTTGCCGGATTCAAAGCATTGTGGAACACGAATAAAAGAATTTACTGTTGGAGCAAGAATGTCCATTTTTTTTTTTTTTTAAACAGGAACTTGCAAAGGAGGAAATCGATGGGAACCACTGTGGTTACTTCAGCATTCCACATTCTCACTTGAAGTTGCCATCTAGCCAGACAAACTTTGGAAAGCATTAATTCCTTTTGTGAAGGGAATATGGGACAAACTCATGGAGCTATCGACTAATTGCAAGATTGTTCATAAGGATGAAGAGGCTATTGTTGTCTCACTACAGCAATCAATTCAAGAGTGTCTGGACAGTTATAGATCCACCATCAGTTAGAAGCATTGTGCAACAGTCGTCTATTCTGCAGACCATCACTGAGTAACATAAAGCATCAGTAACATCTGCAACAGGGACTTCTGGCACTTAGATGATGAGCATAATTTGAGCATGTCAGAAATGTTCCTGCTGATAATGTCAAAACATTGTAATCCACGCCCATGACATGTTGAAGCACGGAAACACATTTAGATGTGCTTGGAAACATACTAAATACTGTCATAAGGAGGAATTCTGAGATCTCTCAGCTGTGCAATAGTTCCTACACATGCAGATTCACTTCAACAGTCAATTGTGAGCTGTCAAATCATGGCCCATCCTTTCTATTTGGCAAGTGACGAGAAGAACAATCCAAAGCATACAGATTCTCATCCCAGAATTGAATTTGCTTTCTAGGCCAGCAGAACCACCAAGCAGCCCTCAGAAAACCTCAGGATATTCATACTTCATTTTTTCCAGCTGTTCTGTTCGCATTAACGAATGTAAAAATATTGTAACATTGGAGAACACGATAATTGGGGAACGCTCAGTATTGTTCTCTCCTCCCCCAACCCCACAATCGGGCAATATAATTCAAAACATGAGACAGCAGGATATCTTGCTTGTAGAAAAAACATCGATTGCGGAACTCCAGGAACAATAAATCCCCCCGAGCTGCTAAGGGTACTTGCTGCTAAGGGTACTTGCTGCAGGGATATGAGCTGCTAAGGGTACTAGCTGCAGGGATACATGGTGCTCTCATGCTTTTCCTGCTGCTTTTCATGTAAAGGGTTAATGGTGATATTCATTATACAATGTTGTTAATATCAGTCAGATGACCAAGAGACTCCAAGGGGAGCAAGACACAGAACAGAATGTTCAGAGAACAATGCATTTACCAGGGGGTCCTTGATTTAAATAGGGTAAGCAAATAGTTTTAAGAAAAATGAAATACTCATGACACCGAGGACCAGGGTTCGATCCCTGCCCGGGGTCACTGTCCGTGTGGAGTTTGCACATTCTCCCCATGTCTTTGTGGGTCTCACCCCCACAACGCAAAGATGTGGATTGGCCACACCAAATTGCCCCTTAATTGGGTGGAAAAAAGATAATTGGGTACTTGAAATTTATTTTAAAAAAAGGAAAACTAAATACTGACCTCCAAGTCATTCCTCAAGTATCGAGTCAGAAAACACCACAAATTTTAAAAAAACATTTTAAAAAAGAATTTTTAAAAAAAATAGAGTGCCCAATTCATTTTTTCCAATTAAGGGGCAATTTACAATCCACCTACCCTGCACATCTTTTTGGGTTGTGGGGGCAAAACCCATGCAAACACGGGGAAAATGCGCGAACTCCACACGGACAGTGACCCAGAGCCAGGATTGAACCTGGGACCTCGGCGCCACCGTGCTGCCCTAGAAAACACCACAAATAAAGGGCAACAAGACAAACCTTGGTGGTGTTGTTTGAGGCCATAGTTTAAGAAAGCAGATACCACAAATTGGTAACCTGCAGGTGCAGACCTAGGAACAGCTTGACTTTGCAAAGAACAGAAATAAGATATATCTTGGCAAGGGACAATGAAATAACCACTATGTCTACAGCTATCGATCAGCCACTTTCCAATGCATTAAGGGTACATAGCAAGGACAACGATGAGAGCTCTGGTGTCAACAGTTGAAAAGGTAGTAAACAGCTTTGGGCTTAGGACAGTCACAAAAACACCAGGTCATTACCCTTCCATATGCAATTGGAGGCACAGCTGATGATGTCCTAGCAAGACAAGGAGTTGAGGAAGCCTCTGCAAGCCAAAGAGGTTTTGAGGTCCTTCAACAATTACTTCAGTTCCAAAAATAATCTGGTCATTGAATGGGAGGGTCAACTAAAAGAGCCAAAGGCAGGATTAATCCTTCGATTCATTTATTGATGACTTTTATCGACTGGCCAGTAATTGTGGCTCTGAAGCTTTAAAACAGGAGTTAATTCACGACCACATTATGGTCAGCGTGCTTGACAAGGAGCTGTCAGACTTCTTGCAAACCGATGAAGATTTAAGTTTAGAGAAGGCTAAACAGTTTACAAGGTAGGTGGTGCTGTGAAAGTAGAACTGGAGTGTACTTTGCTGATATGTCAAGGCTCAGCAGGGCTTGATCCAGTATGTAGGCCCAAATTATGTGGGCACACCAAAAAGCTCTCGGAAAAGCCCACCAAAACTACCAAAGGGGCGGGAAGATTTAAATAATTTCCAATTATTTAAAAATGTTCCAGATGTGGCATCAAAACGCAGCATCATTGCAGAGATTTCCCAGCTGAGGGAGCGGAATGAATTATTTGTGACAAGACTGGATATTTCAGACAATTCCGCAGACCTAAAGCATAATTTGAAGGAAGAAAGCTGGAAAAAGCTTCCAACCATTTTGAACTCCAAGGAAATTGAAAAGATGCTTCCAAGGATACACTATTTTCAGCTAAGACTCCAGCGTTATGGCTTGACAGCACAGTACGTGCTGGGGAAAGGTCAGACAATTGCCGATACACTGGTGAGAGCTACAGTCGACCAGGCTACCTAAAAAGACTTGACTCTGATCTCAGAGGTGGAAGTATATTCTTCATCAATAACAAGCACCGTACCAGCCTCTGTGAACTAATTGAGGAGAATTGGAGAAGCCCAGTTGAAGAGCTCAGGATGCAATCACATCAGAACATACTGCCAAGATGGTTAGCCTGAATATGTCCCAAGCAATCGCCTGTTAGGACAATACTAATAATAAAAACATACGATTGTTGACAACCTGCTAGTCTTCCATGAAAGCCTAGTAATCCCAAGAGCGATGCGAGAACATATTCATGAAAATGTCAATGGTGGTAATTTTTGCATTACCAAATGCAGGGTATAGTCACAATAATCAATATGGCAGCCAGGAATTTCAAAGCCATAGAAGAATCTATTGCGATATGTTATACTTGTGCCATCAACAGCAAAATACCACTAGAACCATTACTACCATCAACATTTCCATACAAACTCTGCAAAGGACTGGAATGGATTGGTTTTATTTCCACAGAAAGATCTACTGTAATGGCATTGACTGTGACTTGTTGGTTGGAAATCACCAGACTCCATACCACAACTGCAGAAGTTGTGCTAAAAGTCTTGGACGACGGGCCAGTTTCTGAACATTTCTGACAGTTCTCAGCTGAATATGGATTTCACCATGTGACCAGTTCACCACACCACCCACAGGCTTATGTAGAAGCAGAGGGAGGTTTAAAATCTATGAAAATGCTGATGTAAAAGAACAATGGTCTAGAGCTAATCATACTCAATTATAGGGCGAGAAGGGGAAGAGAGAAGAGATTTGTGGGTCTGACAGAAGTTTCAATCACATTTAGGGAATAACCTGTGTCTCGAGGAAACTAAATCTTATTTTCCAAAAAGAAAATGAAAACAATGATTCAAGAATGCCATTTGGCTCAATATTGGGATTTTCTCACCAGTTGGTGTTATATGCCACTACGGAACTTGAAACATGCTGCTTTGTATCAGGAAAGTCATTTGAATGATGTAGGTGTGGACTGTAAACTTGATCAAAGTGCCATGTCTTGTTGGCGCCGGCCATGTAGAAATTCAGTGAGATCACTTTCACTCTAGATTGCTGTTGAAAAATTACTCTGCAGCTGAAGATCTTGGGTGCGATCTACCAGCCATGCTGCTCCTGAAAAGCAGCCACGGTGGTACAACATGTCCGGTAAAATGATGGGAGATCCCGCAATCTCATGAGACGTTGTGATGTGAATCCTGCCATTGTGGGCGGAATTATTCTTTCATTTGAGTGGGACAGCTAGGCTCACTCTAATTTGCAGTTCCCCGAGGTAACCAAGGCATTAGGATCTATCCCCTTCGCCTTGGGAGACCTTGAGTGAGCGCCGTTCAACACTGGTCTCCAAAAACAGGGAGAAGACAGAATGGCACTCATGGGGGTCTCCCAGGGGATTGGATAATCCCAGGTGTATTTCTTCCGGACAGTGTGATATCCTGACACTGCTGATGCCACAGGGGCACCAGCCTGGCACTGTCAGGGTGCCAGGCCGACACTGCCAAAGGTGCCAAGCTGGCATTGTTTACACAGCGGTGATCGGACCCTGGGATGTCATGTGTGGATGTGGGTGGGTGAGGGGGCCCCTTTAGTGAGTTGGGGCTTGTGGGGGTTCAAGGGTCACATCAGGGGCTTGAGAGATCGGGACGCCAATTATCGGCGTCCCGATCCCACCCTGCAGTGAGGAGTGTTGGCGAGCGGGGCTCCTAAGTGCAGGAAACGGCACCAAGTACGACCTCAACTGTGCATTTCCCACTATGGGCTCATATCTAACCGGAATCATGCTAGATAGCATAATGTTTCTCGACGCTGAGAGTGACGGGAAACATGGCAAAACGTGCTCGACACAGGATATAGTTCTCATTTGATTAAATCGCACCCTTTGTTCCATCAGCTGACAGCAATCTATCAAGGGAAATGACAAGACATTTTATCTTAGAGGGCGGGATTTACCGGCTGTTCCCGCCGGCGCAAGGGCTTCCCGGCGACGAGGGATGCAGTCAATGGGAAATCCTGTTGACAACGGCGGGGCCAGTAAATCCCGCTGGCAGCCCATCTCCGCAGCTGAAAAACACGGGGCGTTGGTCAGTAAATCCCGCCCAATATGTTGCTCTTGTGGTCTAGGTAGTTGACCTGTGACATTCTCTGTACAGGCTAGAAACAATTGTATCTGCCACCTACGCCTCAGGTTCCATGGCCATTATCTGCTGCTGCTCTTCCTTGATTTACAACATCTTTTGCAATGGCAGAAACTGAGGCTACAAAGTTAATTGAATTATTAGGTGGTGGTGAAATCCCTGGATTAAAATCACCTATTCTGTTTACCATTGTAATTTCATCAGATAAATTTGATGCACTATCAACTTTAAAGTGGGAGATATTAATAACATGAGAATGAAGTAAATTTGTCAATACATGGTTAATGCAAATACGTAAAACTGCTGCTCTTTATCGATATTTAAAGCATGTACTTGCTCTAAGGCACAGATCAAATGAAATCCCGAAATAATCTCAATCTACATTTCTCAGAGTAATTGATATTAGAGTAAGATAATTTGCATTCCGTAGTGTCCCAGTGAGTTCTGCAGGAAACAGATGTGACGAGATACGAGGAGAAAGTGTACCAGGAGGTTCAGCTGAACATCATGCACTTTGTATCCTGGTCGAACATTAGCATGAGGAGTCCATGTATTTCAATTTCCATTTCTTGCAAATAGAAATCAGTTTATGATAAAAATTCCTGCTGGTTTCAAGGCTTGTGAGAACTTGGGTGCCTGTAGTGAGACCACCTAGCCTGGTTAAAGTAAAAGATCAAAAAAATATCAAATGTGATTGAAACATTTCACTAGTATGCTCATGACCACCTAAAGGAAAATTTCTGTGTAATTATGTTAGTTTGTAAAGCGAGTCAAATATAAACCTAGACATTGTTATGGATAGCTGAAATTCAGCATCATCACAAAACAGTGGCCAGTAGAAATCCCGAAGGGAATCACTAATTATTTCAATTGGTTTCAGCATACTGTGAATAATAATAAACATCTTCCTGGGGAGGGTGCATGCTTCATTGTGAAATACAGCCAAACTTCTGGTTGAACTAATATGTTGAAGAGAATTGTTTTAAATTATCCACTCTTTAAGGGAACATTTCAAAAGAGATTCACACAAAGAGGAACATTCCTTCTTTTGACTGCAATTAGCTGGCACTGAAAATTAATTTAAAAAGCTTACCTGTCCAATTATTATTTTCCAACAGCTGTCCCAAGTTGGAAGATGGGTGGGGTTATCACAGGCTCTTGTACTCGGGCTTCGAGTGCTTTGGTGGCCAAGTTTTATGACAATGCAGATGTGATGGATTCAATATCCAACACCCACCTGGACTTCAATGATGAACCAGACAGCGTAAATCATTGGTTTATAACAACCAATGATAAGAAGAATAACAAAGGGTCTGGATGGTTTCTCATGAAGGGTCATAAAACCTGAAAGATTAAAACTACCTTCCTCTCTCCATGGATGTTGCCTGATTAGAATGTTTCCAGGTTTCCTGCATCTGCAGTATTTTGCTTTTCATGTATTAAAAGCTCTCTTTTCATCTATCTATTACCCCACAAGGTTGTAGTAACACAAATCAAGTTGTAGTTTTCAGGCAGAATACCTTCACTAGCTCAGTTTTGATGGCAACAATCTGCAAAGCTGATGGGTTGAACTTATACTGTGTAAAATTAGCATAAGTATCAAAATAAATAAACATTCTCTAAAATAATAAAGGAATTTCATATGAATAGAGAGAATTCATTGCCAATATGACACTGCAGAATTTCAAACACTAAGTTGGAATTACTCTGAAGTGGGTGTTTTATTGCAGGATTTCTTTAGAAAAAGCAATCTTTCTGCATTTGATTTAAACAAAAGTACTTGAATTGTCAAAAAATCCACAACAAAGCCAAAACTCAAGATGACCTCTGCTCTAACATAGCAATTTGAAAATGTATCCACATTTCTTCCTTAAAAATAAAATCATTTTACAATACTTAAGTGGCCTTCAGTACCTGATCAGGACAATATACCTTTATATACTCAAACCAACACAGAGATAGACTTTTTTGAAATAAATTCTTGAAAGAAACCAATACTTTTTATTCTAAGAAAACTGTACAAATTATGGTGCACAAAAAGTATAAAACTATGTGCTCAGAGTGCAGCTTATAGATTACCATTTATATCTTGATATATTATAGATATGTTTAACCAATCAATAAATATGTTAAAATAGCCACTTGGAACAATGAATGCTGGAAAGAATTCTAGCAGGAATGTAGCTAGACAAATATATATTATCTTCCCCTTGAAGAATTAAAAGTATACTATTCTACAGGAGGTTCGTGCACCAATACTTCACAACTGCTCAATAGATAAATTTGAAGAGATTCCCCCATTCTAAATAATGTGCCAATTTGAGACAATATTTTTCTTGTGTGCAGATTTTTTGTAATTGAAGCTCTTTAATTGCATGCGATGGCTACTACAAGTGGTTCAAGACGACCAGTCAGTCCTTTATGTATGTTTTGTTCACCAGTTTCACAGACAGAACTTCCAATAAATTGTCTGATATGCAATCAACAGAAATGCCAGGTGGGTGCCCAAACATGAGAGAGCTGCTAAAAAACAGCAAACTTGTCATCTGTTGAATCACCAGCTCATCTTTAAAAAAAAAAAATTTAGAGTACCCAATTCATTTTTCCAATTAAGGGGCAATTTAGCGTGGCCAATCCACCTACCCAGCACATCTTTGGGTTGCGGGAGCAAAACCCAAGCAAACACAGGAAGAATGTGCAAACTCCACATGGACAGTGATCCAGAGCTGGGATCGAACCTGGGACCTCAGTGCCGTGAGACAGCAATGCTAACCACTGCACCACCATGCTGCCCAAGCACCAGCTCATCTGCTTGTGTTTTTTCAGGTTATTGTTTGCAGTATTTACTCCTCACTCCTGAACCTTGGTGTTGAGGGCCACAGGTTGGATTCCCCTGACTGTATTCTCAATAAAACAGTTAGCTTGCACCTGTCCAAGTCCTTGCATTCTGGTGATGTTTCCAAGCAGATTTGAAATGCTTTTCCAAAAACTTTGCTTTCAAGCATCACTGAGAGCACAAAGTTTTGTCCTAAATTAAGATTTCTCAAAAAATTAAAAGTGGATTTTACGTGGGAGAATACTAGAGAATTAAGGTAGTGCTTAAACAAACTACATCACAATTACTGTGGCAATTTACACAACAGTATAACAGAATTGATCAGTTCTAGTGCTCCAGCCAGGATTTTCACAGTAAGGTGTATCTGGCACAAAAATTATTATAACCCAGAACACAATTCGAACATCCTAAATATGTTATTTAATAGTTAATAAACTGGTAGGAAAATGGAGGAGTGGTTACAAGTGTGATTAATGAGAGCAGAAAATATTCAAATGAATGTGGCTGCACAAAGCTCATTGAAAACCATGTTAGATTATTTGACTGAACACTAACTGGAGCACTGATGCATCAGCATTTTTCACATGCAGACAACTCAAAGATACAATAGTGTAAAAATATTAAAATATTCAACACAGTCCTTAAATAAGAGTTGTAGCCTCCAGTGACCTTCCTAGTATTGCATCAAGGAAATACACTGCTAAGTATCCAGCTTGTTACATGCAAGTCTTCGTTGTCGAAACATGTGTGAAAGAGACCAGTCTTCTACAGGAGTTCGGAGTTCCCCATTTTTGGTGAAATGAGGGGCTAGGGGAGCAGACTTGTATATTTGCCACATTTTGAGAAAATTAAAATAATTACTTAAAAAGAAATTACACTAAAATACAAAAGCTTTGGTACACTCGGTAAATTTTCTGAGTAAACTTTCCACAACAGCTTTTCATATATAATGTGTGCGTATAATATATATAATATAATATATATATTATACGCACACAGAAGATGAGCTCTTCCACATATGCCTTTAGTACTTAGTGATGAGCCAAAAGCAGTGCACTAAAGCATTTGTATGTAAAATGAAAATATGCAATTATGGTAAACAGTAAATTAAAAAAGTGGGCTAAAAAGCAGGCTTCCTGCAGAAATATAAAATGGACTGAGATAGCAAGAGAAGGTGATGGGGATGATTAGTTCAAATACAAAAGAACAAATACAAACAGATGGACAAAGACACAGGTCCACTGAGGAATCTGGTACGAGGTTTGCTACTAGATTTATAGGTCACTCTCTCAGACGTTTGGTGGAAAACCGTCCAGCCTGCGAATGAATATAAAGGGGAAAAAAACAAGACACTCGTAAAGTACATACCACACAGCAGTGACTCGAAATCATAATTAATTTAGCTGGGTGGATTTAGCCTCCACAGCTTACTACTAATACAACTATGAAAGAATTATAGTTAAAATTGATCATGTGCAAATAAATGCAGAGAGGAAAAAAAAAAATCAAAGTTTAATCTTTATCAACAAGATTTCATGAAGGAAAATTATGGAAAATTTACTCAACACAAATAACTTCCCTTAATGATCTGCTATAAAGTAGTGCATCATCTTGAATAAACTTGCAATCAGCTCCCTCATATACAATGAATTAGTTATTTTTGAATCAAAGCAATGCTTATAAAATTAGTAAAAATAAAAAGCTGTTATATTGTTTGCTTCCTAAAATTTTAGTGAGTTTATAAATAAAAGAATTACTCCACATAATCATGGAACTGTTCTAGCGCAGGAAGCAGCCATTCAGCCCACCATGTCTGCACCTGTTCGTCGGAAGAGCATTCACTTAGTGACACTTTCCTGTTTTCTCCCTGTAACCTTGCAACATTCTTTCTTTTCAGATAAGTCTAATTCCATTTTGAATGCTCAGTTGTACCTGCCACCACCACCCTCAGGCAGTCCATATGTGAAAAGGTTTTTCCTCATATCACTTTTGCTTCTTTTACCAATTACTTTAAATCTGTGTCCTCTCGCTCTCGATCCTTTCAAATGTAAGAATAGTTTTTCCCCATCTACTGAGTCCGGACCCATCATTATTTTGAATAAGTTATTAAATGTCATCTCGGCCTTCTTTTCTCTGCAGAAAACAGGCCTAACTTCTCCAATCTATCTTCATAACTGAAGTTCCTCATCCCCTTAAGCATTTTTGTGAATCTTTATAAACTTTCATTCCATCAATATCAAAATCAAGCTCTGAAATACTTAAATACACATTTGCACTGTGTTTGGTTCTTTCATCTAATATCTATTATTTCTTTGAACAGAAAAGTCCCCAGGCTCTTCTGAAAAAAGAACCACATATTTATTGCTTTCCTATTGCAGAGTTTAAAGACACATTTTATTGTCCAATGCTCACTTAATATTTAGCAGAAAGATTGTGAAATTGTCAGATTCAGTAATAGCATACAGAATTTGACTTAGGTTATGGGTTTAAGCAATACTGTAGATAGGAGAGAGTGTGCTGTATTCTCAGAGGTGCCATCCTTTAGAAGAAACATTGAAACAAGGTCCTATGCGTCTGTTCAAATACAGGTAAATGAGCCTAAGGCAGGGACGTTCTCCACGTTTTATCCCTCAAGGTCCACGACAAAGAGATTACCTAGTCATCTGCTTCATTGTTCTTTGTGGGAACTTGCTGGCCACCTACTTGCCTATTAAGCACTCATGAAAAACATGCAAGTAATTTAATTAAGTGCTCTGCGGTGTCATGAATGCAAGTTATTTTATTCTTTGAACATATTGGAAAAAGTTGCATTATTAGTGAAGATTCCTGCCATTAGATATAAAGTTAAATAACATACCCATCAGATAATGCAAAGCTACACTGCCCAGATTCGGCACCCATGGTGAATTAAGTAAACGCTTAATCAATATTCATTACACCCAAATGATGCCAAACATTAATGAGCAATATTTATAGCATTATTAAATATTGTGTTACTTAATTAGCCAGAGTATTCCCACAGTTACCATGGAACTGGATTACAGCAAATCTGGTATTTCCCAATTGACTAGTTTCTGATATTGGAGTTATTAGCTGCCAATCCACATCTTCCGGTTCTGTACTGTCTTGTGTTCCTACATCAAACCAATGTGTTGCTGAAATAGTAAGTGTTACAGCAATATCTGCTCAGAGTAGTTTTATTCAAGATTAGGCACTATATCATAGCAGACATTTATGATTGTAACCAAGTACTTAATGGCACAACATTCAGAGATATGAACAGGTAAATCAGCATCTTGTTTTAATTATTTGATGAAATTGGAAATGCACACTAAATAGCTATTTAAAATTGGCCCAATATTGTTTTGCTTGAGTATTCATAATATCCCTAGGACATCAGAGCTAATAAATCACTGTGGAGTTTATAAAACAATTCCATGTTAGTGTTAGGTAAAACAACAATATTTTATTAGCACAAACTGCAACTTAACCATTAAACTGTGTTTGGCAGGACAGGGACCATTTCTGACCATTAAAAGTACATATAACCAACAGGATAACCAGAGTTGGAAACATTAAAACACACAGTATAATGATTTTTAAAGTTTGGAAAGCTGTGGTACCTAGATTTCTACCTCAAGCCTACTTAACCTTGTTGTTCCGGTTTAGCTTTTCCAAAACAAGCTTTGAAAGAACAATTTTATCTTGAAAACATAGCAAAGAAGGTTTTATATAATTGAAAACGACACTTGTGTCTTTGAAACATAACAAAGAATCTTTTATAAAATTAGTTTTTATAAAATTAAACTTAAAGATGGTGAGAATGTTAGCATGATGGTCTAATAATTTTCTTTCCTTAGATATAAATGCTGGAAGACCTTCAGTTAACACTACAACTATCACTTTGCATTTGGATGCAATTTGCACTGTGAGAAAAATATTCCCCAAGCCTTGGAAGAAATTAATTTGTTGTTCAAATAAAGGTTATCTTATTTATTCCAGGAAAAGGTTAAAACTATTTACACAAAAGTCACCGACAATTTATTACATTTTGATGATAACACTGCCTGATTAATTTGCATTTGAAATATGACAGCTTGAGATAAACAAATCTATCATAATTTATTAACAAGGCTTCTTAATATACAGATAAATTGCAAATATAAACCTGTGTTTTATTAATTATGAATCACTAACTGTAAAATCTACATTTGGTGAGTATTTTAATATATCGACTTTACAATCAGATAATATCAAAAGCGTATTTTACAATGCTCATGTTTTCAAATTTCTGGTTTTGAATGTGTATATTTTTCACATGCTAGCAAACATCTTGGGTGCGATTTAACGGGGAAAAACAGAGTCCCGTATTGGGTGCGTTTAGCCAGGTCGTTCTCGGCAAGGCAAAACAGGACGTTGTTTTCCCCCTGGCCTCGGCAAGGAACACCCCCGTTGAGGACGCACTTAGCTTAACTTCTTGCACTGTGCATTTTTAAATGCTGGCCCGATCTCTGGACTCCCCTTCCCAACTTACCTAAGGGGACCACAAGCCCCCCCTCACCCCACTTCATAAGGGCAGGGCAGCTCCATGCCCAATCACTGGCAGTGCCAAAACTGGTACCTGATCACTTTTGCACTGCCACCCTGATGCCTTGGCACTGCCAGCCTGACACTTTGGTACTGCCCCTGCCAGTGCCACCCAACAGTGCCCCAGATGCTCAGGTGCCACCCTGCCCAGAGACCAACCACCCAGGGGCCTCTGATGGCCTAGGAGACCCCCCCCCCCCCCCCCCCCCTCCACCACATGCCGTTAAGCCTGGTCCATGTTTGTGAGGAGCAGTACTAAATGGTGCCATGGCAAGGTCTCCCAGGGGTGGACATTCGATCACGGGCCTTGGGGGACTCAAGAGCGCAGACATATTTAAGTGAGGCTAACTGCTCACTTAAATATGCAAATCTGGATCCTGTCCAGTGAAGGCGTGATCCATATCTCACGAGAGCTCACGAGGTGACCTGAGCATTGCAAATCTCGCGAGACGCCTCTCACGAGATTTAACAGCCCATCATGTCCAGAGTTGGGCATTTCAAGGCCGTTCAATCGGGCCCACAGCCTTTGAAAAAGAGGCATTTTAATATTAAGGGCCAGAAAAATGAATGTGAGGGAACAATTTTCCATTTTAACCTCGTCCAAGTTGCGTCATCCAGACGCTCTGCTGCATTGAGGGCAAACAGTAAATTAACTTGCCTATTTCCCTTTATTACATGTACAAACAGTCTCCCTCCCATCTTCAAAATGTAGAGTGGGGTTCAGACGGACGAAAGGAGATAAGCAGATAGTGTAAAAGTTTCATGGAACATAAGCAAAATAGGAGATGTTAGATTAAGCACGAAAAAGATTAAAATCAAACAGAAATTAGAAAGGATACGATAGAGTCCAAGCTGAATTGGCATTTTAACTTTTTCGGAATAACAAGTTTTATTTTTGTAGTTTACCAGTGAGAAGTTCTATTGTACAAGATCAAAGTAGAAATGTAAAAATGTGTTTGGCCAATACAGAACCTGATTTCTTTGGATCAGGCAGCAATATACATATTAATTTTAAAATTAGGTTTCACATTTTAAATCCTTTTTTTTAAACCCCTTTTTGTGTTATCTTCTAAATGTTTGAACGTTTTCCCATTTAAATTTGTTACATCACACTTTGGATCATATATTCAAATTGTTGTTTGTCAATGACTGTGCCCTTGTGTCACATTATGACCTTCAAAGGATCATGGACTATTTTTAAAAGCGGCTGACGACAATGGCTTAACCATCAGCTTAAGGAAGACAGGGATATTCCACCAACCACCACCAAAGTCTGACTATACCAAACTTACGATAATTATGAACACATAGATAACTTCGACTATTTTGGAACCATAATCTCGTTCCGGTGGCGGCCATGGAGGAGTAGGTCACACATTCGATAGCTCCCGCCTGAAACAGACTTTTGGACCTTTCCCCCCCCAACCTTTCTCGGGTTTTGTGGGATAAATCGGTGAACTGTGCTCCAGTAAGGAGGATTTCCTCTCTGGTGTATGGAGAATTGGACTTGAAGTGGCCGTGTGAAACGACACAGTCCTGGTGCTGAGAAGCAAGCGGAGCTGGTACCGCAGGGCAGCATGGCGGAGGGCAAGGGCCGAGGAGAGACGGCACAGTGGTCGACAGAGCAGCTGGTGAAGTTTTTTTGAGGATTGCTTCGCCAAGCTGAAAAAGGATACGCTGGACCCGATCAAGGCTTCGATTGATCAAGTAGTCTTGAATCAGGAGACCCAGGGGAAAGTGATACAGGAGATCGAAGAAAAGTTATCCGACCAGGAGGACTATATAACCGTGCTGGAGAACAAGGTGGAGGTATTGGACGACCACCAGAAGAGGATGCAGGAGAAGCTGGAGGACCTGGAGAATAGGTCCAGGAGGCAGAACCTCAGAATTGTTGGCCTCCCTGAAGACAGTGAGGGATCGGATGCGAGGGCATATGTGACGGACATGCTGGAGAAGTTGATGGGGGCTGGGGCGTTCCCTCGGCCCCTGGAGGTGGACAGAGCGCACAGGGCCCTCGTGAGGAAGCCCAGGGCGAATGACCGGCCGAGGGCCATGGTGGTACGTTTTCACCGTTTTACGGATAAGGAACACGTCTTGCGGTGGGCCAAGAAAGAACGGAGCAGCAAGTGGGAGAACTGTGGAAGCCCCGGTCCAGGCTGATTACGTGGAACGCGAGAGGACTGAATGGGCCGGGCAAGAGGGCTCGCGTGTTCGCGCATCTCAGGGAACTGAAGGCAGACGTGGCAATGCTACAAGAGACACATCTTAAGGTCATAGACCAGATGATATTGAGGAAGGGATGGGTTAGCCAGGTGTTCCACTCAGGGCTGGACTCAAAGACCAGGGGGGTAGCAATTTTGATTAGTAAGCGAGTGGCATTTGAGACTGGGAGAATCGTGTCAGATAAGAGGGGTAGGTACATAATGGTGAGTGGAAGGTTGGAGGGTGTAAGAGTGGTGCTCGTGAACATATATGCTCCGAACTGGGACGATGTGGAATTTATGAGGCGTGTGTTAGGTAAGATCCCGGACTTCACATAACCTGATCATGGGGGAGGACTTTAACACGGTCATTGATCCGGAATTGGACCGGTCAATATCCAAGTCAGGGAGGAGGCTGGTTGCGGCAAAGTAATTGAAGGGCTTTATGGTACAGATGGGGGGTACAGACCATTGTAGGTTTGCACGGCCGAGGGCGAAGGAGTTTTCTTTTTTTTCTCACATCCATAAGGTTTACTCTCGTATTGACTTTTTTGTTCTGAGCAGGGCACTAATACCGAAGGTGGTGGGGACAGAATACTCGGCAATTGCAGTGTCGGATCATGCCCCGCATTGGGTGGATTTGCGGACTAGTGAGGAGGGAGGGCAACATCCGTTATGGAGACTGGATGTGGGGTTGCTAGCGGATGAAGCGGTCTGCAGGCGGGTGAATAAGTCCATCCAGAACTACCTGGAGACAAATGACACGGGAGAGGTATCTGCAGCGACGGTTTGGGAAGCTCTGAAGGCGGTTGTTAGAGGGGAACTAATTTCGATTCGGTCCCACAGGGAAAAGGGGAAACCGGACGGAGAGGGAGATTAGTGGAGGAGATACTCCGGGTGGACAGGAGATATGCAGAGGCCCCGGACGCGGGGCTCCTGAGGGAGCGGCGGAAGTTGCAGGCGGAGTTTGAGTTGTTGACCACAGGGAAAGCAGTGGAACAGTTGAGGAAGGTAAAGGGGGCGGTTTATGAGTACGGAGAAAAGGCGAGTAGGATGTTGGCGCAACAGCTTAGTAAGAGAGAGGCGGCCAGGGAGATTGGTAGAGTGAAGAATAGGGATGGTAACATGGTCTTGGACCGGGGGGGCAGGGGAAGAATTTTACAGTAAATTATATGAGTCGGAACCCCCGGCTGGAGTGGAGGGGATGAGGCAATTTCTGGATCAGTTGAGGTTTCCGAGGGTGGAGGGGGGGCTGGGAGCCCCAATTGAGATTGAGGAAATTATCAAGGGGCTGCAGGGCATGCAGTTGGGCAAAGCTCCGGGGCTGGAAGGTGACTCGGTGGAACTTTATAAGAAGTTCTCAGAGATATTGAGCCCACTGCTGGTGAGGACATTTAACAAGGCTAGAGAGAAGGGAATCCTCCCCCCGACAATGTCGCAGGCCTTGATTTCACTTATTCATAAACAGGAGAAGGATCCTGAGCAGTATGGGTCAAATAGGCCAATCTTGCTTTTGAATGTGGGTGCCAAGTTGTTGGCTAAGATATTGGCCACAAGGATAGAAGACTGCATTCCGGGGGTGATAGGGGAATACCAGACGGGATTCGTTAAGGGCAGGCAACTCAAGGCCAACGTTCGGAGGCTTTTAAATGTTATTATGATGCCCTCAGAGGAGAGGCGAAAGTGGTGGTGGCGATGGATGCGGAGAAGGTTTTTGATCGGGTAGAGTGGGAGTACCTGTGGGAGGCGCTGGGAAGATTTGGGTTTGGTGAAGGCTTAATTGGCTGGGTGCGATTGCTCTACCAGGCGCCTGTAGCGAGCGTGCGTACGAACCGGCTGAGGTTGGGGTATTTTAAATTACATCGAGGGATGAGGCAAGGGTGCCCCCTCTCTCCATTATTATTTGCTCTAGCTATAGAGCCACTGGCCATGGCGCTAAGAGGTTTGAGGAACTGGCAGGGGCTGGTTCGGAGGGGGGGGGGGGGGGGGAGCACTGGGTCTTGCTCTACGCGGACGATTTGCTTTTGTACATTTCGGACCCGTTGGTGGGGATGGGGGAGGTTATGCGGATTTTGGGGGAATTTGGCAGTTTTTCGGGTATAAATTGAACATTGGGAAGAGCGAGATGTTCGTGATTCAGGCCAGAGGGCATGAGGAGAGACTGGGAGAGCTGCCGCTTAGAAAGGTAGGGAAGAGTTTTCGCTATCTGGGAATCCAAGTGGCTCGGAAATGGGAGGCACTGCATAAGCTTAATCTATCCCGGTTGGTAGAGCAAATGGAAGGGGACTTTAAGAGATGGGACATGCTCCCGTTGTCACTGGCGGGGAGGGTACAGACCGTGAAAATGACAATCCTCCCCAGATTTCGGTTCGTCTTTCAGTGCCTCCCCATCTTCATCCCTAAGGCCTTTTTCAAGCGGGTGAACAAGATCATCTCGGGCTTTGTATGGGCGAATAAAATCCTGCGGGTAAGAAAATTGGGTTGGAGCGTAGTCGGGGGGTGGGTGGGTTGGCGCTGCTGAATTCTGCAACTACTACGCGGCTAACATAGCCATGATTAGGAAGTGGGTAATTGGGGAGGGGTCGGCATGGGAGCGGTTGGAGGCGGCGTCATGTAAAGGCACCAGTCTGGGAGTATTGGTAACGGCACCTCTGCCGTTCTTGCTAGCCCGACGCTCCACAAGTCCGGTAGTAGTGGCGGCACTGAGGGCAATGGAGGAGTTACAACAAGGTGGAGGGTGCGTTGGTCTGGACCCCGATTTGTAACAACCACAGGTTTGCACCGGGCAGGCTTGATGGCGGGTTCCAGAGCTGGCAGAAATTAGAAGGATGGGGGATCTGTTTATAGATGGGAGCTTTCCAGCTTGAAGGCACTGGAGGATATATTTAAACTGCCGCCAGGGAATGGTTTTAGATATTTGCAAGTGCGAGACTTTCTGAGAAAGCAGGTGCCAGCCTTTCCGCTGCTGCCGCCACGGGGGATACAGGATAGTGTAGTTTCCGGTACCTGGATGGGGGAGTGGAAGGTGTCCGATATCTACCAGGAGCTGTTGGAGGCGGAGGAAACCCCGGTGGAGAAACTTACGGGCAAGTGGGAGGACGAGCTAGGTGGAGAGTTAGAGGCGGGTCTATGGGCGGACGCCCTAAGCAGGGTCAATTCCTCCTCTTCATGTGCCAGGCTTAGCCTAATACAATTTATGGTGGTCCACTGGGCACACATGACGGCGGTGAGGATGAGCAAGTTTTTCGGGGTCGTAGGTAGATGTGTGAGGTGCGCGGGAACCCCAGCAAACCATGTCCACATGTTCTGGGCATGCCCGAAGCTCAGAGGGTTTTGGCAGGGGTTTGCGAAGGCAATGTCCACGGTGCTAGGAAATCGGGTGGTGCCGAGTCCAGAGGTAGCGATCTTTGGAGTGTCAGAGGATCCGGGAGTGAAAGAGGCCAACATCCTGGCCTTTCCCTCCCTAGTAGCCCGGAGACGGATCCTTTTAATGTGGAGGGACGCGAAGACCCCGAGTGAAGAGACCTGGGTTAGTGACATTGCTGGGTTTCTCAGTCTCGAGCAAATAAAGTTTGCCTTAAGAGGGCCAATGTTGGGGCTCTCTTGGAGGTGGCAGCCGTTCGTCGACTTTCTCGGGGAAAATGAAAATGTCGGCTGAAGCAGCATTCTGAAGGGGGAGGGGGGTGCGGATAGGTGTTAGATGGTTGAGGTGTATGAAGTTTGGGTCGGGTGGGGAAATGTTTATTTTACCATGTCAATGTTATTGCTTTTGTTATTGTTTAAAAATTTTGCAAATACCTTAATAAAAATAGTTTAAGAAAAAAAAAAATGAAAGCATAATCTCCTTGAATATGGACATACGAAATAGGAGAAGTAGACCATTCAGCTCCTCGCACCTACACTGCTATTCAATAAGATTATGGCTAATCTGTTTGTGTTTCAAATTCTGCTTTCCAATCAATCCCCGATAACTTATGATTCCCTTGACTAACGAGAATCTATCTCTGCCTCAAAAATATTCAAAGACCCTGCCTCCTGAGGCAGAGATTCAAAAGTCGCACAATCCTCAAAAATATTTGCTCACCTCGGTCCTAAATGTGCAACCCCTAATTTTAAAACTAGTTCTGGACTCACCAACAAGAGGAAATATCCCTTCCACATCCACCTTATTGAGACCGTTCAGGATCTTTCTTACTTAATCAAGACATCCTTCATTCTTCTAAACTCTTGCAGAAGCAAGCCCAGACTGCCTAAACCTTCCTCTCAAAATAGCCTGCTCATTCCAGGTTTTAATCTAGTAAATCTCTGAACCACCTCCAATGCATTTACATCCTTCCTTAAATAAGGAGCCCACAACTGCATACAGTAGTTGAGATGTGGTCTCACCAATGTCCTGTGTATTTTGAATTGTAATAAGCCTTTTTAATTACTTGTCGGATCAGCATTTTAACTTTTTTGTGACTCATGCACGAGTACACCGAGATCCCTCTGCACCTCGGAGTTCTGTAGTTGTTCTCTGTTCTGCTCTTTTATTCTTCCTGCCGAAGTGAACAACTTCACATTTTCCCACATTATACGCCATCTGCCAAATTTTGGCCGACTCAAACTATCTGTCTACAACCTCCTTATGTCCTCTTCACAACATACTTTCCAACCTTTATGCTTGTCTGTAAAATATGCATTTAAGTCATTGATAGAAATTGTAAAAAGTGGAGGGCCCAGCACAGACTCCCAAGAGACTCCACTCGTCACATTCTGCGAATCAGGGAAAAGACATTTATGCATATTCTGTTTTCTACGTTCCAGACAAACTTTTATCCATGCTAATATGTTACCCCTTACACTATGAGCTTTTATTTTCCGTCATAACCTTTGATGTGGCGCCTTGTAAAATACCTGCTGGGAATCCAAGTACAGTACATCTATAAGCTTCAGTTCATCCACAGTACATGTTAATCCTTCAAAGAACTCTAATAAATTTGTTAAACATGATTTCTCTTTCACAAAATCATCGCTACATTGACAGTGAATTGGCAAATAGAATTTTAAGAGTAAGCTAGGCACTTGCTGTTTATGTAAGGGACTGGAAAAAACACAGATATAGAACCCCAACATTGCAGAAGGAGGCCATCTGGCCCATCGGGTCTGCACCGACCCTCTGAAAGAACACTCTACATAGACCCACTCCCCCACCCTACTCCTGTAACCCCAACCTAACCGTTGGACACCTAGGGGCAATTGAGCATGGCCAATTCACCTAGCCTGCACATCTTTGACTGTGGGAGGAAACCGGAGCACCCAGAGGAAACCCTTGCGGACACGGGGAGAACATGCAAACTCCACACCGCCAGTCATCTAACGCCGGAATTGAAGTCGGTTCATGGCGCTGTGAGGCAGCATTTGGCCTATTGAGTCTGCATCGACCCTCAGAGCATTCCAACCAGGTGCACTCCTCTGCTCACCCCACCCTACCTCGTAACCTAATCTTCACATCTCTGTCCACTAAGGGGCAATTTAGTATGGGCAATCCATCTATCTTGCACATCTTTGAACCGTGGGAGGAAACTGGAGCACCCGGAGGAAACTCACGCAGACACAGGGAGAACGTATAAACTCCACACAGAGTCACCAAGGCTAGAATTGAACCCGAATTCCTGGCACTGTGAGGCGGCAGTGCTAATCACTGTGCCACCATGGTCTTAAATTTGCAACAAAACTTGCTGTGTACAAAACTGCGGCAATACCTACATTCCTCCTGCCTGTGAGCCCAGCATGGAGGTACTTAAAACAGTAAAAATGTTTGGAATTGAAGCACTCATCATCAAAGTACAGTTCAGATGGAGTGGACCATGTAGCACGTACGACTGATTATAAAATCCTTAAAGCATAATAACAACTTAAACTTGGACACATCTGCTAGGTAGGCCGACTAAAGTTCAAGAATTCCTTGATAGCGAGCCTCGGGAGATCTGGCATGCCCGCCACAGATTGGGAGAAAAATGCGCAAGAATTACTTCAGGGGTCATTTTAAGTAGCAGCATTGTTCCCTTCAAACAGCAAATGACAAGCACAAGTTTGAAAGATTGACTAGTCTCAACAAAATCAACAATTCATCCTTGCCCACACTATAGAAAACCATGCAGATATGCAATGGGTTCCACAGCCACTTGAATGCACAACTCTACATGCGAAAGAAATGGCCATCTTTAATAACAAAAGGAAACAGATAACAATATATTTAGTTGCCCAAGTTGAATGTTGTTAATGTAGTTATACAGCTTTATCTGCTTGCTCGGAATGCACAGTGAAAAGCTCAAGGTTATTCCTTGGCTAGGGTTACAGGAGCTTCACCAGGGAGTGGGCTAAGACTATAGGACTGTAGGTCTACAAGAATTGAGTGAACATGTGGCCTGTTGTTTAAGTGTCAGCCCAGGTCTGACTTCAGTTGGAATGTATTAACTATTACTAGCAAAGGTACCCATTATTTCTCGATGTTGCCTAACCTGATATGTAGTCCATGCTCTGATTGGCAGATAGATTGTAGCTACGAGGAAAGATTGGATAGGTTGGGGTTATTTGCCTTGGAACAAAGAAGACCGAGGGGTGACTTAATAGAGGTATACAAAATTATGAGGGGAAGAGATAGAGTGGACAGGATAAAATTGTTTCCCTTGGTGCAGAATTCTAGAACCACGGGGCATAGATTCAAGATAAGTGGCAGAAGGGGTAGACAGGACAGAGGAATAACTTTACTTATCTGCTGCTGCCCAGTAGTCACATGCTTACGAATTTTGTTCATTGCAGGAGGATTTAACACTTAAAAAAAAGACAATGCAACTTCAAGCAAAAGAAGCCACAATGCTGAAAGTAAACACATACTAGTATAGTGCCCACCAAACAAGATTTTCTGAACAGCTATGTACATGGATAGACATGCAAAATTTAATAGCAGACTCATCTCAGGAAAAGGCAATTGGTCCAATAGTGCACTGCAGTTAGATAATCAAATTAATCATTTGTGCTGCTACTCTAATTAAGTACCATACTTCTTAGTCCTCATTTACATTTAGGGACCTTGTCTATCTCCATCAATTTCCTGTACATTTTTTGAAGGGTGCACATGGCTCAATCAAATGTTTCTTCCAGTCTCTTTGAACTGAATTACATATTCCATTCTACATCGATCTTGCTATCACAGCCAAGATTCGAAACAGAGAATGAAAAAACTACAGTTGCAAACCTATTATTTTCACAAAACACTACCACTAGCCTGTCCTATAAAACGGCGTATTTGACATGCTTACAGTTAACTTTCACAAGCAGAATTAAGCACTACTTTCCCCAGAATATATTATTCTGTCTATACTTAGCACATTCCTTATATTTGTATTTATGCCAGCAGAAAACTACCCAGTCTTTCCAAGGTCAAGCTGAATTTAAGCTAATGCTGCAGTTATACTGCCAGTTTTAGGGCAGCACGGTAGCATTGTGGATAGCACAATTGCTTCACAGCTCCAGGGTCCCAGGTTCGATTCTGGCTTGGGTCACTGTCTGTGCGGAGTCTGCACATTCTCCCCGTGTGTGCGTGGGTTTCCTCCGGGTGCTCCGGTTTCCTCCCACAGTCCAAAGATGTGCAGGTTAGGTGGATTGGCCATGCTAAATTGCCCTTAGTGTTGGGTGGGGTTACTGGGTTATGGGGATAGGGTGGAGGTGTTGACCTTGGGTAGGGTGCTCTTTCCAAGAGCCGGTGCAGACTCGATGGGCCAAATGGCCTCCTTCTGCACTGTAAATTCTATGATTCACATTGGTGCATTATCCATCTACACATAAATGACTGTTAACTCATGGGTATAGTTTTGATCTGATTCCAGAGTACATTAAAACCATGGGAGCCATCTTCTAACTGTTCTGAGTTTATATGCAGTATAACTTCAGCCAGCAGAAGTGAAAGTGTTCATGGACTTTATCAGGGAAAACTGCAGGTTGAGAAAGTGGCTTTGTGCCTTGGGCATCTGGTTTGCTTTTGGAATTGGCAAATTAAAGAGGTGAGAGGAGAAAAGAAAGACAATGGGCTGGATTCTCCGTTTCTGAGGCTAAGGGGCCAGAGACAACGGCGAATCAGTGGTCTTCCACGATGGGAAAATCAGCACAAATCCCTCACCGGTCACCCCCTGGCCACCCCCAACCACTTCCCTCAGCCCTAGCAAAAGTCTCCCCCCTCACCCCCCAGCCCAGTCAGCAGCACGGATCTCGGCCGAGTTGCGGCGCTGGACACTCTGCAGCGGGCATGCCAGGTTCCAGACGGCTGGGACCACACGTGACCCGTGCTGTCGGGAACTTGGCCCATCGGAACAGAGCATTGTGGGTGGGCCGGATGATGACACACCAATGGCGTTTTAGCTGCGCGAATCCCGATGATGCCGATTTGGAGGGGGCGGAGCATCGTGAACTGGCATCAAACCGCCGCCTGCCCCAATTCTGGCGTCGGAAGCCATTCTCTGCCCAATCGCCAGTCCCGATTTTGGCGTCGGGCTACGGACAATCCCACCCAATATGTAGCAATTTAGCACTAGTTAGACAACTGGATTACTGGGAATGTATTCCAGTGACCATTAAACGATAGTTGCATTGAAAACGATCCTTCAAAGCGTGAATCAGTGCAATCAATTTCATAAATAGGTTTTCCACAATTTTAAATGTGGTTTAGAATCAGAACTTATTGTGCACTTGTTCGGCCAGATATTGGAATTTAAAAAAAAATAAGCACTCCTGTTTTGGAACGGAAATGAGTAGTAATTTAATAGTTTCTGTATAAGGCATCAACAGAAATAGTTTTCTTGTATTTCTGATTGTAGTGCTTTGCTGTTAATTGTCCAAGCATTATATGCCTTTATTAGCAAGGCTGAATAGGCAGCATGAACAGCTAGGGTGAATGTTGTGTATACTGTGTACAGGCAGCAGTAAATCAAAGTCTAATTCTTCCCTCATCATTTGTCACATTGTTTTTTGTTACGCTTTCTGAAAAATGCTCAAGGCGAGTTGCGTTCATAGTTTTTGATGAGTAAAAATACTGTGTGGAAAAGGGCATCAATGCAAGATCTGCAAGTTCTTGTACAAAAAGAGCATAAGGCATAGGAGCAGAATTAGGCTACTCAGCCCATCGATCAGTCATGGCTGATATTTTTCTCATACCCTTTCTCCTGCCTTCTCACCAAAACCCCTGATCCCCTTATTGATCAAAAACCTATCTATCTCTGTCTTAAAGACATTCAGTAATTTGGCCTCCACAGCCTTCTGTGGCAAAGAGTTCCACAGATTCACCACCCTCTGGCTGAAGAACTTCCACCTCATCTCGGTTTTAAAGGATTGTCCCTTTAGTCTGAGATTGTGTCCTCTGCTTCTAGTTTTTCCCCATAAGTGGAAACATCCTCACCATGTCCACTCTATTCAGGCCTCGCAGTATCTTGTAAATTTCAATAAGATCCCCCCTCATCCTTCTAAACTCCAACAAGTACAGACCCAGAGTACTCAATCGTTCCTTATACGACACGCTCTTCATTCCAAGGATCATTCTTGTGAACCTCCTCTGGACCCTTTCACAGGCCAGCACATCTTTCCATAGATACGGAATCCAAAACTGCTCACAATACTCGAAATGGGGTCTGACCGGAGTCTTATATAGCCTCAGAACTACATCCCTGGTCTTATATTCTAGCCCTCTCGCCAGGAATGTTAACATTGCATTTGCCCTCTAACTGCTGACTGATCCTGCACGTTAACCTTAAGAGAATCGTGAACAAGGACTCCCAAGTTCCTTTGTGCTTCCGCTTTCCCAAGCATCTCCCCATTTAGAAAATAGTCTAAGCCTCCATTTCTCCTTCCAAAGTGCATAACCTCACACTTTTCTACATTGTATTCCATCTGCCACTTCTTTGCCCACTCTCTTAACCTGTCCAAGTCCTTCTGCAGCCCGCCTGCTTCCTCAATACTACCTGCCCCTCTACAGATCTTTGTATCAGCTGCAAACTTAGCAACAGTGCATTCAGTTCCTTCTTCCAGATCATTAATGTATACAGTTCCTTCTTCCAGATCATTAATGTATACAGTTCCTTCTTCCAGATCATTAATGTATATTGTGAAAAGTTGCGGTCCCAGCACCGACCCCTGAGGCGCACCATTAGTCACCAGCTGCCATCCTGAAAAAGACCCCTTTATCCCCACTCTCTTTCTTCTGCCAGTCAGCCAATCCTCTATCCATGCCAGGATCTTACCTTTAACACCATGGGCTCTTAAACTTATTTAAATCTCCTATGTGGCACCTTGTCAAAGGCCTTCTGGAAATCTAAATAAATCACGTCCACTGGTTCTCCTCTGTCTAACGCTCTTGTTATATCCTCAAAGAACTCTAACAAATTTGTCAGACATGACCTCCCCTTCAGGAAGCCGTGCTGACTCAGTCCTATTTTATCATGCACTTCCAAGTACTCCGCGATCTCATCTTTATACAATGTATGTATATTGCATCTACAGAAGTGTAAAACATACATTTTAATACTAGAGCAGATTAATATTCTAATCACTAGTTTAAAATTCAATAAAATTAAATATTGAACATCTCCCCTGCTGCATTCATGGACAGCTCTATGCCAGAGAAAATTAAATTTTCTTGACTGAGACTCACTCAGAAGTTTCTTTCGTTTTCCATATCTGATGGATGGAAGAGAGACTGGCCACGACTACATGTGATTCAAGCAGATTAGTTGCTAGAATGATCAAGAAACAGGGTGGCATCATTGGGACTAACCATGAGCTGAACGGTCTCATTTTCGCCTTATAAAATCACCATGAAGGCTAGGATTAAAAAGTGTTGCATGAAGTAAATTCTGAGCAGGAAAGACTCTAACTCTCCCTTTATTTGAAACACCAGGTGTTTCTAATCGTAAAATTCACAAATCAACAACACACCCTTGGAAATAGGGTTGCAGGGGAATTAGTATGTAGGGTGTGAACTTGCCAACATCTTCTTAGACAGTTTAGGCCTGAATCAGGCAGGATACACTCTAATCTATGCAAATCTGAGTCCCATGGCATCAGTAGGACTCCAATGCCATTTTAATGGACAACTAGACAGAACATGTGTTGTGGATATTATGATGAGAAAAACTTGGCAGTACTGTAAAAATGCCAAATTCTTTCTTGGGACAAAGAACAACATTGACTGCAGTCACTCAGGCTGTCCTCCATTTCCAAATGCAAATCATGACCTGCCTTCCTCCAGGCAAGTCGGGATGACATTGTGCCAGAGTTAGCAAGCTACATTGGAACAGCCATTTGTAATGTGCAGCTTGCCACTGTTGAAACGACTGGATGGCTGGCTGGCGCGCACAGCTGCTCGGCCTTCTAATTGTTATCTATTCCATTAAATGGAAGATAATGTTAAGAAGAAACTTCTCGGGATTGATGCACATGAAGAGGAACATGCAAAATATCTCAGCTGATCCACCCAAAAAGACCCTTCAATTTCCTTCCAATGGTAGAAACCAGTTGTTTCCCCAACGACACGAGGTTCTTTATCTGGAAACCCGTTTCATGCGATGATCATTTGATGTTGAGGACTTCCTGTCATGAGCCACAATTTTCCGTTTTATAATTAACTATAGACCATGGCTGAGGAACATCACTACAGACCAAGCTGGCTGACTTCTAAAGGACATAGCTGCAATACTGGATCTGCAGCAGGTGATGAAGAAACCAACAAAAGGGAAAAACATACTTGACCCCATTCTCATCAACCCACCTGCCACAGATGTATCTGTCCACAGTAGTCCTTGTGGAGATGAAGTCCCATCTTCACATTGAGAACGGTGTGCAGCACTATCATTGTGCTAAATAGAATAGGTTCAAAACAGATCTAGCAATTCAAGACTGGGCATCCACAAGGCACTGGTTCAATGAGGTGTGTAGGAGAGCATGCCGGGGAGCAGCACCAGGCATGCCTAAAAATGAGGCATCAACCTGGTGAGGCTACAACAAAGGACAACTTGCGTTCCGAACAGCATAAGCAACAAATGATAGATGGAGCTAAGCGACCCCAAAGCCAACAGATCAGGATTAAGCTCTGCAGTCCTGCCACATCTTGTCGTGAAAGGTGGTGGACTATTAAACAATTCACTGGAGGACGCGGCTCTACAAATCTCCATAACTCAGCACATTAATACAAAAGATAAAGCAGAAGCATTTGCAATCACCTTCAGCCAGGAGTGCTGAGTGGATGATCCATCTCAGCCTCAATCGGAGGTCCCCAGCATCCCAGACGCCAGTCCTCAGCCAATTTAATTCACTTCACACAATATCAAGGAAAGGCTGAAGGCACTGGGTACTGCAAAGACTATGGGCCCTGATAGTTTTTCAGCAATAGTACTGAAGAAGTGCGTTGCAGAACTCATCACGCCCCTAGCCAAGCTGTTCCAGTGCAACTACAACACTGGCGATGTGAAAAATTGCCCATGTCCTGTGCAGAAAAAGCAAGACAATTCCAATATGGCCAATCCCAACCCATCGGTCTACTCTCAAGCATCAGTAAAGTGAAGGAGCAAGTTAACAGTGCTAGCCAGTGGATGTGCTCAGCAATAATTTGCTCACACTCAGTTTGGATTCTGCCAGGGTGATTCAACTCCTGACAACATTATAGTCTTGGTCCAAACATGGACAAAAGAGCTGAACTTAAGAAATGAGGTCAAAGTGACTGCCCTGGACATCAAGGCAGCATTTGGTCGAATATGGCCTCAAGGGGCCCTAGCAAAACTGGAGTAAATGAGAATCAGGAGAGAAACTCTCCACTGGTTGTCATCATATCTAGCACAAGGGAAGATGGCTGTGGTTGTTGGGCGGTTAATCATCTCAGTTCCAGGACATCACTGCAGGAGTTCCTTGGCTTACACCCAACCATCTTCAGTTGCTTCATCAATGACCTTCCCTCCATAAGGTCACAAGTGATGATTGCAACATGTTCAGCACCATTCGCGACTCTTCAGGTACTGAAGCAGTCAATGTCCAAATCCAGCAAAATCTGAATAATATCCAGGCTAGGGACAACAAGTGGCAAATAACATTCACACTACACAGGTGCCAGGCAATGACAATCTCCAACAAGAGAGAATCTAACCATCTTCCCTTGGCATTCAATGGTATTACCATCACTGAACCCCCTACTATCAACACTCTGGGGATTATCATTGACTTGAAACTGAACTGGACTAGCCATATAAATACCATGGCTTCAAGGGGTCAAAAGCTAGGAATCCTGTGGTGAGCAACTCACTTCTTGACTCCCCAAAGACAGTCCACCAATTTTAAGGCCATGTCAGGAACTTGATGGAATATTCTCAAATTGCCTGTTTGAGCGCAGCTCCAACAACACTCAGAAACTGTACACCATCCAGGACAAAGCAGCCTGCTTGATTGGCACCCCATCCACTAACATTAACTCCCTCCACCAGAGACACACAGTGGTAGCAGTGCGTACCATCTATAAGATGCATTGCAGGAACACACAAAGCCTCCTGCAGCACCTTCCAAAGCCAAGACCACTACCATCGACAAGGACAAGGGCAGCAGACACATGGAAAACACTTACACCTGGAAGTTCCCCTCCAAGTCACCCACCATCCTGACTTGGAAATATATCACCGTTCCTTCATTGTCGCTGGGTCAAAATCTTGGAACTCTCTCCCTAACAGCGCTGTGGGTGTATCTACACCACATGACCTGCAGCGGTTCAAGGCAGCAGCTAATGACCACCTTCTCAAGGGCAATTAGGGCTGGACATCAAATGCTGGCCTAGCCAGCGACACTCACATCCCAAGGACACATTTTTTAAAACGCTCCTTTATTATACGCATTTTTTGTTTTCTCGTTCTGAATGAATAGTGTCCTCACTGTTTATTGCTTAGTTTACCTCTCAGCCAGTTCTTTAATGGCAGGAAAGCTTGTTTCTCAAACAATTCCTTATAATTCAATTCTCTAATGTTATAGATCAATCTTCTAGCCCTTCTCTGAATTTCCTCCAAGGTATCAATGTGTTTTTTGGTTATACTGTTCAGCATTCTACTTGCTATACCAATTGTTGTTCTTCAGCACCCAAATGCATCGGGTTCAACAGTAATTGAGAATCTTAACTATTCATACTTATGTTGTCCAGTTTCTTGTGGTGTACTCTGCCATATCAAATTTTATTTGCCATTGACCTGGCAACTTATATGCGACAATGCCCCATTATATTTGCAATTGTCAAGGAAGGCTCCTGATCTAATATAAAAAGAAAGTTGGCAAAAGCTGATATTTAATTTTGCATACCCACTTTAAAATCTAACAGCTTTGTAGTCACCAAAATGTGCTCATTATGGTGCCTTGTATTTAATGAACTGTTACCTTGGCCAGCGTCTCCTTGTGCTGCACCTGATGTATCACTAATAAAGCCTGAATAGACATCATCACAGGATAAGGAGGACTTGATAGAGCAGGGCTGTTGTGTCTGCACTGCCTGGGATTGAGAAAGTTCAGGTGTTTCGCAGCTGCATGGGTCACCTTGGGCTGTAGAAATTGTGTAATTATCGGTATGAAGATCTGCAATAGGAAATAGAGCGCATTAAGTATCTGAACGACTCCACAATATTGAGAAAATTACAAAATCATCTAGATGGTTCACCATATCAAAAAATATATTAAGCTAAACTTCTGCACAAGAAAAGCCCTTTTACTCCATTTGGCAATCCATTACAGATAGCTCCTGAAGAAGGAATTAGGTTTTAGACAAGAGAAGTATTGATACCTTGTCACATTCATCAGTTCTTCGCAGAGGTTAATAGAATATTAATGTTTTTAAGTTGAAACATTTTGATTCTTGACTGATGACTGTTCAATCGAATAGGTGCACTCACTTATATTGGAGGCCGTATTCTTCAGTGACTGCACTAATGGATTCAGTAGCTTGCAAGCTTTTAGTTTGTTCTTGCTGGCTCTCCTTCGTCTGCCTGTAGGTGGCACAGCTTGCAAGAATCCTAAAGCTGTTGGTAAAGACTTCCCTAAACGTCGGTATAATTCCTCTATTTCATGCCTTTGATGAACTTGAAGTTCTGAGATCTCTTTCATGTGTCTAGGAGAGGGGAATTAAAATTTATCATATTTTAAACTTTATAACACAAAATCGCTTGAATTATTGCTATGTTGGTTAACTATAAAGAAGGTTTTGTTAATTGAGTGTTTAATTGCATAAATCAATGCAGACTGAAAATAAATTAATTGTACACGTGCAGATTAACCTGCAGAAGTTGACGAGTGCATCAATTTCCCACATCATTACAGCATGTTAATTTATTCTTTATGCATCACGAATATAACTTTTTTCTATTTTTTGTATTAATTGACTAATGTGTTATTTTCAAAATAATATACAGTCTAATAATTTATCAAAGTAGACAATGTATACTTGAACCCAAATATGAACAAACACACTTTTCTCGCAGTGTCTGTAGTTCTTTTTTCATGTCAGCTTCTTCAAATTCAGAGTCATTGTCACTGCTCATATAAGATGACTGGGAAGGAGATGCAGAATTAATAGTTATGCTTGGAGGAGCTGCTGATTGGCCATGTGCAAATTCAGTATTCTGCCCACCAGTTTTCAACAATGTAGTTGACTTCCTTGGTAAAGGAAACTCTCCAGTTGTGCTCATCTGATTGCAAATAACTGATGTTTGAATAATGTTCCGTTCTGCATTGAATGATTCGTCAGAGTCCGAAGATGGATGACTGCAAAGCATAACTTCCACAGGAACAGAGGTTTGAGTTCGAGTAACCAAAGGCTTTAAATCAGGGCTTGGAGGCAATTCATTTGTATAAAGCTCAGGAGGTGCAGAATATCTGTTGCGACACGGATATTTTAAAGTCACTTCATCTTTTGTACTGATAACTGAAAATCTGCCAATAGTGTTGATTCTTGTAATGGACAGCAACTTATTTTCCATTTTTTCTCTCTTTGGGTCACTTTCACCATTTGCTAATGCTGGACAGGATAAATTTCCTCCAGGTGGATCTGGTGCTTCATTTGGCTTAGCTTCATATTTTGCATAATGGTCAATTTTATTAACAATGTCCTGAGATGTTGGAACAACCTGAAATAAATTAGTGAACAATCTTATTCACAAGATCAGAACCATTCTTTAGAGTGGGACTCTGACATACTAGCATGCTTTACTATAATAATGCTCGTTTCGTGCAAATTTCTGAATAAATGCAACATAGCGTGCAACACTTGCTAACCCATTTTATATATAATAATTTCCTCTTTTCCCCTATGAGCTACTCTTTTCTCCTATGAGTTACTTGTTATCAGATATTCTGTTACTTCCAGGAATACAGGCAAGTCCAAAGTTTACTTCATTTAGGCCTCACTGAATTGAGCAAGATGGTTGACAGGCACCTTTATTTGGACGATGAAGGAATTCTTTTTCTGTTGTTCTGAAATCAATCCTTCTCAGGATTAATTATGCTTTATCTCGGAGAAATAGATCTGTCAAGTGACAAATACTATAAAAATAATTAATCCTATAATATATTTTCATCAACCTTTAATAAAAGAGAAACCAGTGCATTTAATATTTTTATCTGTTAAAGGTCTGTCCATTCTCTCTTCAGTAATTCTCTTCCAAGCAGCTGGAAATCAACATCTGTAATTTTTCATTTGTTTTTGATGTGACTATATATTGCACTGATCATCTGGAAAAATATATGTGAGTCAGATGTCCATCTGCACAGCTGATCAGTGAACACAAAACTCTGCAATCACCCATTTTTAAAACAGCATGGACAATCAAAACAAAATATTGATTGATTTCCTACACGGGAACAAAACCAGTTACAGGTTATCTGAAAAGGGGAAGGAGCGCGAGGGAAGGACAGGGAAGAGAGAAAGCGAGAGGATGAGTGTGCAAGCATATGCATGTGTGTATGTGAGACAAGGGTTGATTGAGGAGAGCACATAAGCACGATGTCAGTGGGAAGATGGGTGGAACAGAGGGTGTGGGGTACAGTGGTTGGTGAAGATAGGTGCTATGGTTTAAGGGAAACTGGTGAATGTATTGTACATGGATTTCCAGAAGTATTTGATAAGGTACTACAGCAAGGTTACTGCGGAAAATAAAAGCTCATGGTGTAGGGGAATACCATATTGACATAGATAGATTGGCTAGCTAACAGGAAACAGAGTAGACATAAACTGGTATTTTTCTGATTGGCAGGGTGTGCCACAGGGATCAGTGCTGTGGCATCAACTTTTTTACAATTTATTTAACTGACTTGGATGAAAGGGCTGAAGGTATGGTTGCTAAATTTGCTGATGTCACAAAGATAGGTCAGAAAGTAAGTTGTGAAGAGGACATAAGGAGGCTACAAAAGGATATAGAGAGACTAACTGAATGGGCAAAGATCTGGCAAATGAAGTATAAAGTGAAATTGTAATTTCCTGTTTTGTCAGGAAGAATAAAAAAAATATCTAAATGGTGAGAGATTGCACAACTCTGAGATTCAGAGGGAACCTAGGTGTCCCAGTGCATTAATCACAGGTACAGCAAGTAAATAATTAGGAAAGCTAATAAAATGTTGTTTACTGCAAGGGGAATGAAACATAAAGTAGAGAGGTTGTGCCTCGGTTGGACAGGACACTGATGAGATCTATTCTGGAGTACTATGTACAGTATTAATCTGCTTATTTGAGGATGGATGTAAATGTGTTAGCAGTTCAGAAAAGGTTGACAAGACAAATGCCAGGAATGGGCATGTTGCCTTTTGAGGAAAAGTTGGACAAGTTATGCTTGTGTTCTCTGGAGATTAAAAGAGTATGAGGTGACTTAATTGAAAAATACAAGATCTTGAGGGGTCATGACAGGGCGGGTGTGGAGAAGATGTTTCCTCCTTATGGGAGGATCTAGAATTAGGGGTCACTGATTAAAATAATCAGTCACCCAATTAAGAGAGAGATGAGGAGAATTATTTCTCTTGAGGGCAGTCTTTGGAACTCTCTTCTTCAAGAGGCAGTGGAAGCAGAGCCTTTGAATATTTTTAAGGCAGAGGTAGATAGATTCTTGATAAACAGGTGGGTGAAAGATTATCATGGGTGGGTGGGACGTTACAATCAGATTAGCCATGATCTTACTGAATGGCAGAGTGGGGTTAAGGAACTGAGTGACCTATTCCTTCTTCCAATTCACATGTTCATACGACTACTGGAAGTGGCGATGACAAGTGGCATCCAACACCAATGGGCAAGGGGCTGTACAGGAGAGAACAGCAAAGTGCAGAAATGGAGCTTCATAGTTAGAGGAACAGACAGAGATTTCTGTAACCATCATTAAAAGTGCTGCAAGATGTGCTGATCGCTGGTGTCAGTGTAAAGGACATCATGGAGAGGGTGTAGAATATTCTGCACAGGGAGGGAAGTGAGCCAGAGGTTAAGGTGCACTTTGGTACAAACAATACAAAGATGGCTGCTATTGAACTTCAACAATCAGATATTCAGGAGCTAGGGAGAAAGCTACAAAGTAGGAAATGGAGGGTAGAAAACGCTAGCTTACTCCAAGTGTCATGTCCTAGCCAGAGTAGAAATAGGAAGATAGGGAGGATCAATATGTAGCTTGAAGCATAATGCAGTAGGGTGGGCATCAGATTCTCTGGCACTGGAATCAGTTTTGGGACAGAAGGCACCTATTCAAAATGGGACATGTTGCACCTCAACAGGGCTGGGACCAAAATTCTTGCAGGGATGCTTATCAGTGTGCTTTAGCGTTTAAACTAACTTGGCAGGGGGATGGGCACCAGCATACAGAAGCAGAAAAGAGGAAGACATTGCATAAAGTGACTGTTTTGGACAGGACTAGATAAGTAAGGAACACGATATTAGATAGGACTGGACTAAGGAAGTCTGCACCAAATGCAAAAACAGGATTACAATGCATGTACATAAACACACAATGTGGTGAATAAGATTGGTGAGCAACAAGCGCCAATAGCAGTGTAGGAATATGGTGTCGAGGCAATAATGGAAATGTGAAAAATGGTGAGGCTTGGACACTCAATATGGCAGGATACAAAGTGCTCAAAAAGATAGAGATGGAAGCAGGCAGCACGGTGGCGCAGTGGCTAGCATGGCACCGAGGATCCGGGTTTGATCCCGGCTTCTGGTCACTGACCATGTGGACCTTGCACATTCTCCCAGTCTCTGCGTGGGTCTCACCCCAATAACCTGAAAAGATGTGCAGGGTAGGTAGATTGGCCACGCGAAATTGCCCCTTAATTGGAAAAAAAAATTGTGTAATCTAAATTTATTTTAAGAAAGAGAAGATGGAAGAAAAGAGAGAAGAGTAGCAATAATGATTAGGAAAAACATTTGGGCATTGGAGTGGAATTTCCTTCAGGGAGCAAGGACAGAGTCCATTTGGTTCAGAGTTGAGAATCAGAAAAAGTATTATGGGTAGACAACAGACAGACCATTAATCCCATTACGTGACTATATATGAATTAGGGAATACAGATTTAAGATTTTGGCAAGAGATCATAAGACCATAAGACATAGGAGCGGAAGTAAGGCCATTCAGCCCATCGAGTCCACTCCACCATTCAATCATGGCTGATTTCAACTCCATTTACCCGCTCTCTCTCCATAGCCCTTAATTCCTCGAGAAATCAAGAATTTATCAACTTCTGTCTTAAAGACACTCAACGTCCCGGCCTCCACCGCCCTCTGTGGCAATGAATTCCACAGACCCACCACTCTCTGGCTGAAGAAATTTCTCATCTCTGTTCTAAAGTGACTCCCTTTTATTCTAAGGCTGTGCCCCCGGGTCCTAGTCTCCCCTGCTAATGGAAACAACTTCCCAACATCCACCCTATCTAAGCCATTCATTATCTTGTAAGTTTCTATTAGATCTCCCCTCAACCTCCTAAACTCCAATGAATATAATCCCAGGATCCTCAGACGTTCATCGTATGTTAGGCCTACCATTCCTGGGATCATCCGTGTGAATCTCCGCTGGACCCGCTCCAGCGCCAGTATATACTTCCTGAGGTGTGGGGTCCAAAATTGCTCACAGTATTCTAAATGGGGCCTAACTAATGCTTTATAAAGCTTCAAAAGTACTTTTATATTCCAAGCCTCTTGAGATGAATGACAACATTGCATTTGCTTTCTTAATTACGGACTCAACCTGCAAGTTTACCTTTAGAGAATCCTGGACTAGGACTCCCAAGTCCTTTTGCACTTTAGCATTATGAATTTTGTCACCGTTTAGAAAATAGTCCATGCCTCTATTCTTTTGTCCAAAGTGCAAGACCTCGCACTTGCCGAAGAATGTGAGAAATGGTTTTTTTTTAAAAAATGCAGCGAGTGGCGATGAGTGGAGTTCAACTGCTCACAAAGAGTGGTGGAGGTGGAATCAATGATTTTAAAAGGAAATTGGATGGACACGTGGAAGGAAATACATTTTCAGGGCTACAAGACAGAGCAGAGGAGTAGGATTTACTGGATTGCTGCATAGGCTGTTAGCATAGACCTAATGGTCGAATGGGGGATTGAATGGCCTCATTTTGTGATCATGTGTTAAATTTTCATGTTTTGGATAGTGATTTCTACCTCTTCGTATATGGATTATCCTAAATTTTTTCATACTAAATTGCACACCCTCTGGCAGCCCAATTGATCTGGAGTCTCTTTAGATTTTACTCATCACCGACATTGCTTCAGGTCAAGCAAATAAACAATCATACACAAATTAATTGATGTTAATGATCTTCATTTTTCACTGGCACCTCAGCACAAACTGGATACAACACATAGATCATATGCATTTCATAAGATATTTGTTCTAATTAAATGCTTCCAGTTGCATTTTGTTGGAGCAGAAATTATAGAACACCAATCATTGTGCACTTGTGTCACTGTTCACAAAGTGAAACTGTCATATGTGCCCATTCAATTATGAACGACAAATTTGACAACAAATTAATAGGTTTTATTAAATAGCTCAAGAGGATTCAGGGAGAAAAAATAATGTAGCAACTGCTACAAATGAAAAAACAAAAATGCAAGTGGTCTGAATCAACTACACAAATACATACATATGGGATCTCGATTCGAATAGGATCTGAAATTACATATATTTGCCGCAGTGAAAATGTTAGTCTAAGCATCCTATCTCAAAATCAAGTTCAACAAAAAGAAAAATATGAACCAGAATCAAAATTACAATTAATACAAAAATATACAGAATATTTTTTTGTGCAGTAGCTCTTGACTCTTTTTGGCAACATTTTGAGACATACCTGAAACCGGTCTATTGCAAGAGGAAGACGATCCACTGTAGATGACATAACAATCACTGTATCAGATGATCGTGCCCCACGGATGTCAGCAATGGAAACTGAAGTTTAATAATAGAATAATTAGGTTTCCGGTGCACTCAATATGCCAAAATTACGAACATGTGAACAATTGAATCAGGAGCAGGAGGCCACTTGGCCCCTCAAGCTTGCTCTGCCATTCAATTACATCATGGCTGATCAGATTGTGGCGTGGCGGACGGGTATGGTGAGGCGAGGCAGACAGCTGAAGTTGGGTAGGGGGTGAAACGGGTGCACATGGGTGAAGGGAAACAGGCGGGTGTAGGGGGAAGAGAGAGAAACGGACGAATGTGGGGAGGGGGTGAAGAGAAACAGGCGAGTGGGCAGGAGGAAAGAGAAATGGGCGGAGAGGAAAGAAAGAGATGGGCGGGCAGTGGAAGAGGAGGAGGAGGAGAGAGAGACACAGGAGGACCAAGGGGAGGGGGCGGGGGGAAAGAGAGAGACGGGTGGACGGGGGGGGGGTTGGGGGAGAAGAGTGAGACAGCCAGAAGGGTGAGAGAGAGAGAGAGAGACTGGTAAGCGGGACGGGGTGAAGGGAGAGACAGGCGGGCGAGAGGAATGGGGCGCGAGAGGATCGGGGGTGCTTGGCGAGAGGAACGGGGGAGGGACGAGAGGAACGGGGCATGGGGGGTGGTGAAAGGAACAGGAGCATGGGGGGGGGGGACGGGGGGGGACAAGTGTGCAGATGGGGTTTTGGTAGTTGTGGCAGCAGTCCGGTCTGCTCATTTTAATGGGGGGAGGTGGCATTAATGAAGGCCCCAAATCTTCAGCGCAGAGTCCAAAACACTCGCCTAGTGTCCCAGGCAGCAGAGAAATTGCCCATTGAATGTTTAACCTTTCTGGGCAATTAGCATGTAGATCCTTACATCAGGACTGCCACAGGGACCTGATGCACATCTTCCATTTTACATGTGGTGACACCCTTAGCATCCAAAAATTAACGTCTTCAATATACTAGATGGGATAGTATTACAGCCCTATGGGTAAAGAATTCCAATGATTCATAACCCTCCAAGTAGTTTCTCATCTCAGTGCTAAGTGCTCTTAAGCAGAGATACTGAATCCTAGTTCCAAGCTCTCCAGACATATGAAACAATCTTTCAGCATCTACCTAATCAAGCCCTCCGAGAATTCTATGGTTCAATGAGGTCAGCTCTCATAAGCAGCAGAGCTACAGGTCTATTCTATTTCATCTCTCCAAAACAAGTATATCCTTCCTTATGTAAGGCAAACAAACCGTGCACAGTACTCCATGTGTGGTCTCACCAGACCCCGATATAACTGCAAAAAGACCTCTTTACTCCTGTAGTCCCTTCACAATTATGGCTAATATAACACTTGCTATCCTGATTACCTGCCTGTTAATTTTCAGTGATTCATATACAAGGACACCTAAATTAGAGTACAAATATTTACTTGTCTCTCATCTTTTAAAAAAGATTCTGCTTTTCAACTCCTCCGATCGAATTACATATTTTCAGATTTCTTCACATTATGCTCCATCTACCACATTCTTCCCTGATCACTTAATCTGTCTATATATCCCATTGCAACC
The DNA here is from genome assembly GCF_047496885.1 of Scyliorhinus torazame. Lineage (NCBI taxonomy): Eukaryota > Metazoa > Chordata > Chondrichthyes > Carcharhiniformes > Scyliorhinidae > Scyliorhinus > Scyliorhinus torazame. The sequence goes on along the minus strand of NC_092719.1, from coordinate 180,072,372 downwards.
ATTTTGCTTCTTCCTCACAGATTACCTTCCCAGATAACTTTTGTGTCCTTAGTATATTGGATACATATTTAACCAATGAGAGAATGCATTTTAAAGATCACCTGCTTCCATTTTCATATAACAAGAATTGTTACGGCGCAGGAAGCGGCCATTTGTCTGCACTATCAAACACATCTATGCTTATCTCAGCCCTTCTGCTGTTCAGATCCTCAGCCACACCATTGTTACCTCTGTCTTGATTATTCTAATCCTCTCCTGGCAAACCTCCGGTCCTTCACCTACTGCAGACCTCAGCTCATTGAAAACTCTGCTGCCTTTATCTGTCACTGTCCTGCATCTTCTCCTGCCCTCCTTTGCTAAAAGCTCCCCAAATTTCAAATTAAACATCTTATCCTTGTGTTTAAATGTCCTTTTGATATTGCCGTTCACAATCTCCAGAGCCTCCTCAATTTGCATTAAATCATACCTTGCCCTCCCCACTCCTCCGCCAAACTCTCCATTACTCTGACTCCAGCCCCTGATTCCCTCCTCAGCTTATCCAACCATTAAAGGCTGTACTTTGCTCCCACTGTCTGGAATATCCATTTTTCTTTCCTTCTTTAGCATCCTCCTGAAAACCTTTCCTTTCACTTAATGCTTTTGATCACCCCTGCTAATTGCTCCATCTTTGGTTTGACGTCAGCTTTTGCCTCACCACTAAACAAAGCACTTTGGCACATTTCCATTAATAAAATAATGGAATAATAACCTAATCTTTTGGACACTAAGGGGCAATTCAGCATGGCCAATCCACCCAACCCGCACGTCTTTGGACTGTGGGAGAAAAACGAAGCACCCGGAGGAAACCCACGCAGACATGGGGAGAAAGTCCAAACTCCACACTGAAAGCCCTGATGTCCTGTCATCTACTTGAAATGCAAGTTTATTACTGCCTACATCTCAGGTTATATCTGATATATTTTAAACACACGGCTGAAATAGATTTAGTATTAATCCAGGAACATTACAGGACAGTACTTTAGACCATGCATCCAACTTAAAATGCATCAAAAGTGCTGCTCCAAGACTTAATTTGCTTTGTGATCCATTTAATTATTTTCAAGATTAAATATTTTTTTTGTTTGAATATAAGAGACACTTCAGTTAACACACCTTGACTGTTTATAATCGATGTTCCGGCAGACAATGTGGTTGTGTGTGGTTGTATGTAGCTTTGAATACACTCTTTTACTTCTAGCTTTTGACACTGCTGAACAGGAAACAAAAATGTACAGATAACACAAGTTGGTAGATCAACGTTTAATTACCAAAAACAATTAAGAAAAAAAAAATCTTTCAACTGAATGTTTACTTAGAACAAAAGATAATTGACTCGAGTCATTCCAAAGCCATTCTATTTGCCTTTTCTGCACTTCATGTGTTCACTGATTCTTCCAGATATATTCCTATACGTATTCCCTAAATCTTTCCTCCACCCAAAGTGTGTTGCCTTCCATGTCACTATTTTGGGGAATACATGTCAATAGCAGCAGCAGCCAGATACCAGAAGACTTGCAGTCACTATTAATTAACATAACCATGTAAATTTCCCTCGTCTTTTTGGATAATCCATTGGTTTTATTCACGTGAAATAGGGTTTTCCTTTTGATGCTCTTGTCAGCATTTAACTCTCAAACTCCATCAAAATGGATTAATGAGGCAGTTCATTGTATGTTGTAAGACCTTGCTGGCTGCAAGTTGGCAGTCAGGTTTGTCTACAAAATATGTAATTCGGTCAGAGGAATTGAAAAGCAAAATCATTTTATTTTGCACTTTGAAGTCCTGGGAGTTGGAAGGTGATTTGCAAGCCTTTTTTCCCTTCCATCCATTGCATTTCACCACAATTAACATCTGAAATCAGGTTTTTTATTTTATGTCACTGCCAACATCAGGTTTGTGTAATAGCAGCGGAGAAGGATTTACATTAGCATAATGGCAAATTACAAAAATAAACGAACAAGGAACCTTCATGTTATTCATGGTCTTGACAAGGGAGAATACAAAGAGACTTTTATGTGCCTGCTTGTTTTGCTCAGTAATAGGGTCTATAGTCTAGGTGATCACAGAATCCCGACAGTACATTTGGCCCATCGGGTCTGCACCGACCCTCTGACAGAGCACCCCACCCAGGGTCAGCCCTCCACCCTATCTCGGAAACCCCACCTAATCCTTTGGACACTAAGGGGCAATTTAGCATGGCCAATCCACCCAACCCGCACGTCTTTGGACTGTGGGAGAAAAACGAAGCACCCGGAGGAAACCCACGCAGACATGGGGAGAAAGTCCAAACTCCACACTGAAAGCCCTGATGTCCTGTCATCTACAGATTTGGGAACACAATTATAGAAAGTATATAAAAGCCATGGAAAAGGCGTCATCAGTTATTAAGAGATTTGAGAAGATGGGCCTTCACTCGTGTTAAGATTAAGGGGTGGGGGGAATTCATAAGGGAGCACAATGCTAAAATTAGAGCTAGACTATTCAGAGTGAAATTAGAAAGTGCTTTCCCCACACACAATGGTGGAAATGCACAATTCTTTCCTCCAAAATGTTGTAATGTTAGGAGAATTGGAATTTACAAAACTAATTTGACATTTATCAGGCAGGAGAGACTTTCATTTATATAGCACTTTTCATGACCTCGAAACATTCAAAACTGGTGTACAGTCAATGAAGTACCTTGAAAGTGGCAACTCGTTTGTAATGCAAGTAACAGTAACAAGAGGTGGGGATCAAAGATGGAAATTAGATTGAGATCAGCCATGACCAAATTGAATAGCATCATACAATTCAATTCAGGCTTGGGTCACTTCTGTGTAGAGTTTGTACATTCTGTGTCTGCGTGGGTTTCCTCCGGGTGCTCCGGTTTCCTCCCACAGTCTTAAGACGTACGCATTAGGTGGATTGGCCATGCTAAATTGCCCCTTAGTGTCCAGGGATGTGAAAGTTAGGTTGTGGGATTACAAGGGAAGGGAGGGGCCGTTGGGTGAGTGGATATGGGTAGAGAGCTCATTCAAAGGGTCGGTGCAGATTCGATGGGCCGAATGGCCTCATTCTGCAACGTAGGGATTCTATGATTCATATGCTTGAAGGGCTGAATTACCTACTCCTATTCCATTGTTCCTATAATGGATCTCTTTTCAAAATTAGAATGTTTTATATGGTAAAGAGTGACAGATTGTTTAGAGTCATTAGAAAGATGGTAGCATAACCGCAAAATTACACGGTTAACACAGAATTAGTAAGGAGGTTAGATTTTTAAAAATCTTGACAGAGGGTGGTTGGAATGTTGAATTTTCTGCCACAAATTATAGTTGAAGGAGATTGCATAAATTATGAAAGGAATTAAGACAATTGCTTGCAAAATAGGAATATTAAGATGTGTGGAGTGAAGAGTTAGACAAAACCCAAATGACCGGTGTGAAAAATAATTCACCAGCACAAACCTGGTAGGCCAAATAGCCTCTGGTATGCCATTCAGTGGGGCTAGATGGCTAGATGTTACATTCAAATAATGGTACTGCTAATACTGTTACTCTATTTAAATAGATTCACTGCTGCATCACAGCACCGGGACCTGTGTTCAATTCAGGCCTTGGGTGACTGACTTCTGTGATGTTTGCACTTTCTCCACGACTCTTTCCTTCCACAGTCCAAGATGTGCAGGTTAGGTGGGGTTACTGGGTTCAGGCGGGGCAGTGGGCCTAGGTCAGGAGCTCTTTCGGAGGGTTGGTGCAGACTCAATGAGCCAAATTGCCCCTTTCTGCACTGTAGGAATTCTTGGTTCTAGTTCTATGGTTATATGTAGCAACTTCGTGCTGGATTCTTCGGCCACGCCCACCGCTAGATCACTATGGAGAGGACGGGGACCATGGAAAGGTCTGTTGACCTCGGCCGGGAATTTCCGGTTGCCAGGCGGGCGTGGCCAAAGAATCGTGCCCTTGAAGTGAGCAGCAAATGCATGGGTAAAGATCAAAAACCAAACATTGCTACTAAAGGTTAACCAATCCACCATTAGATTTGCAAGGACAACATCTTGCTGTCCACCTTACCACTGACATGCAAGGAATGTCACAAAGTTGCTGTTTGCATGGTAGATATGAACTAAACTTGCCACATCTTCTTCACCAGCACTGAAAATTAACTATTATAAGTGTGAAGTCCCATTGCTTTCTGGTTAGATTGTTATTGGAGATTTTTTTTTAAATGATAAATTTGATTTTTTTTTTAATTAAAAAACTTTTCATTTCTATATTTCCCCCTCACTCGTCTTTCCTTCCTTCTCGCTATTCCCTTTCTGTATCTGATTTGACATTAAATTCTCACTTCCTTCTCAATCCTTCCAGTGTGCAATTTCTCAGTGCCTCATTCTGATTGTTTAAAGTTGTTTGCCCTGTTCATTCAGCTCCCAAATGCTCAATTCTGTTTTTGGTTTTGGGTTTATCTGGTCTATGCCAAGATAAAAACATAAAATGCAGGAAATGCACAGCAGGCCAGGTAGCATCTGTGGAGAGATAAACAGAGTTAATCAGGTCAAGGTTCTGATGAAAGGTCATTTTGATCTGAAAAGTTAACTGTTATTCTCGCCACAATGTTGTAATTTGTTTTTAATTTCAAATTTCCCATCTGCAGTATTCTATTTTTCGATTTAGTTTATGCTAAGCTTGTGGTATGATCAGTCACATGGTCTGATGCTGCAGGCACCCCACAGTCAAACATTTCTAGGCACAGGCTTTTAACAAATTGTGTTTTTAAGTATACAAAGAACAGTACAGGACCAGGCCCTTCAGCACTCCAAGCCTACGTCGATCATGATGCCTGACTAAACTATCCCTGCACTTCCAGGGACCGTATCCCTCTATTTCCATACTATTCATGTATTTGATCAAGATGCCTCTTAAACATCGCTATCGAATCTGCTTCCACCACTTCCCCCGGCAGCGCGTTCCAGGCACACACCACCGACGTAAAAAATCTGCCTCTCATCTCCTCTAAACTTTCCCCCTCTCAACTTAAAACTATGTCCCCATGTAATTGATTTTTCTACCCTGGGAAAACGCATCTGACTATTAACTCTGTCCATCCTCTCAATTTTGTATGCCTCCATCAGGTCGCCCCTCAACCTCTGCCATTCCAGTGAAAACAATTGGGGTTTATCCAATCTCTCCTCCTAGCTAATACCCTCCAGACCAGTCAACATCCTGGTAAACCTCTTCTGTACCCTCTCCAAAGCATCCACATCCTTCTGGTAGTGTGGCGACCAGAATTGTATGCAATATTCCAAATGTGACCCAAGGTTCTGTACAGCTGCAACATGACTTGCACATTTTTATACTCAATGCCCCAGACTGACGAAGGCAAGCATGCCATATGCTTTACCTTATCCACCTGGGTTGCCACTTTCAGTGATTGTGGACCTATATGCCAATATCTCTCTGCCTGTCAATACTTCTAATAGTTCTGTCATTTTCTATAATTCCCACTGTATTAGATCTTCCAAAATGCATTCTCACATTTGTCTGGATTAAACTCCATCTGTCATTTCTCAGCCCAAGTCTCCAACGGATCTATATCCTGCTATATCCTCTGACAATCCTCTTCAGTATCTGCAACTCCACCAATCTTTGTGTTGTCCGCAAACTTACGAATCAGATCAGCTACATTTTCCTCCAAATCAGTTATAAATACTGCGAACAACAAATGTCCCAGCACTGATTCCAGCAGAACACCACTAATCATAGCCTTCCATTCAGAAAAGCACTTTTAAAAAAAAAAAAAGCATTTTATTAGGGTATTTGTAGTTTTATAATAAAGAAAAGCACTCTTCGACCTATATTCCCTCTATCTTCTATAACCGAGCCAGTTCTGTATCCCATCTTGCCATAGGAATAATAAGACCATTAGACATAAGAGCAGAATTAGGCCACTAGGCCCATCGAGTCAGCTCTGCTGTTCAATCAAGGCTGATATTTTTCTCATCCCCATTCTCCTGCCTTCTCCCCATAACCCCCAATACCCTTATTAATCAAGAATCTATCTATCCCTGTCTTAAAGATGTTCAGATGGCGTCCACAGCCTTCTGCAGCAAAGAGTTCCACAGACTCACCACCCTCTGGCAGAAGAAATTCCTCCTCATCTCTATTTTAAAGGAGCATCCCTTTAGTCTGAGATTGTGCCCTCTGGTTCTAGTTTTTCCTATTAGTGGAAACACCCTCTCTACGTCCACTCTATCCAGGTCTCGCAGTATCCTGTAAGTTTCAATAAGATTCCCCGTCATACCTGGTCCCTCTGCATATCTTTGTATCATCTTCAAACTTAGAAACAGAGCCTTCAGTTCATTCTTCCAGATTGTTAATGTATATTGCGAAATGTTGTGGTCCCAGCACCAACCCGAGGCACACCACTAGCCACTGGCTGCCATCCTGAAAAAGACTGCTTTATCCCCACTCTCTGCAGTCAGCCAATTCTCTATCCATGCCAGGATCTTGCCCTTAACACCATGGGCTCTTAAACTTATTTAAATCTCCTATGTGGCAACTTGTCAAAGGCCTTCTGGGAATCTAAATAAATCACGTCCACTGGTTCTCCTCTGTCTAACTTCCTTGTTACTCGTGCTGACTCAGTCCAACTTTATCATGCACTTCCAAGTACTCCACAATCTCATCTTTAATAATGGACTCATAAGTCTTACCAATGACTGAAGTCGGGCTAACCTGCCTATAATTTCTCGTCTTCGGACTCCCTCCTTTCTTAAGCAGGGGTGGTACATTAGCCACTTTCCAGTCCTCTGGGACCCTCCCTGCCTCCAGTGATTCCAGAAAGATCACCACCAATGCCTCCACAATCTCCTCAGCTATAGAACCATAGGGTGTAGTCCATCCGGTCCAGGTGATTTATCCACCTTCAGATCTTTCAGTTTCCCCAGAACCTTCTCCTTAGTGATGGCCACGACACTTGCCTCTGCTCCCTGATTCACCTGGAGTTCTGGTATCCCACTGGTGTCTTCCACACTGAAGATTGATGCAAAGTAGCTATTCAGTTCCTCTGCCATTTCTTTGTTTCCTATTACTACTTCTCCAGCTTCATTTTCCAGTGGTTTACTGTCTATTCTTGCCTCTCTCTTACCTTTTATATATTGAAAAAAATTCTTCCAATATTCTTTTATAATACTAGCTAGCTTGCATTCATATTTCATATTCTCCCCCATTATTGCTTTTTTTAGTTGTCCTCTGTTCGCTTTTAAAGGCTTCCCAATCCTCTGGCTTACCACTAATGGTCGCCCCTTTGTATGTTTTTTCTGTTGCTTTTATGTTGTCCTCGACTTCCCTCGTCAGTCATGGATGCCTTGTCCTCCCCTTAGCATGTTTCCTCCTCCTTGGGATGAATTTCTGATATGCCCCCCGAATAACCCCCAAAAACTCCTGCCCTTGCTGTTCCACTGTCTTCCCTGCTAGGCTCCCCTTCCAATCAACTCTGGCCAGCTCTGGCCTTTGTGGTTACCTTTATTTAATTGTAATACCATTACATCGGATTCCAGCTTCTTCCTCTCAAACTGCCGGGTAAATTCTATCATATTGTGATCACTGTCCCTCAAGGGTTTCTTCACCTTAAGTTCCCTAATCAAATCTGCCTCATTACACATCACCAAATCCAGAATTACCTATTCCTCAGTAGGCTCTGGCACAAGTTGCTCCAAAAAAAACATCTCAGACATTCCACAAATTCCTTTTCTTGGTATCCACTACCAACCTGATATTCCCAGTCCACCTGCATATTGAAGTCCCCTACTTTTATTGTAATATTGTCTTTCTTATATGCCTAATCTCCTGATGTATTTTCTGCCCCACATTCTGACGACTGCTAGGGGGCCTGTACGTAACTCCCATCAGGGTCTTTTTACTTTTGCGATCCTGCAAGTATTATCTCGATCTGAATTTAAGATCTTGTTACATATAATCTAAATCTTTCTTGCAGTGACTAGAAAGTTGAGATCATTCTGTTAACTGTGACAAGAAGGGAAATTAAGAATGCACAAAAATAAGAACCAAAATAAATCATAGACCGTTCTCTATGATAAAAATACAAAAAAAAGAGTATTAAACTATTTCACTAAAGATGAATGGCTAAAAGGAAAATCTATTAATTTTAGTCATCATGTGGGTAACAAACAAACTTTAAAACCTGAATCACACAGATCATTGTTTGGCATCTCAGAACTCGAGGATCAAAAAATTTTCACAGTGGGTTTCTGAAATAATTGCACGGTTATAAAACAGATGGAGCACTCCTGTTACTATCAAATAGCTAAATTATAATTAAGTGATAAATTCACATCTTGAATTGTATTAAATTGTAATTCAATTGGCTCTCTAGTCAGGTTAAATGATGTAGAGACAAAGTTGATTCTTTTTCTTATAAGAGGCTGTTAGTTTGTCTCATTTGGTTGCACTCATGCTTTTCTATTGGGTTTAAGGCCACTGTGTACTGAGGGAGTGTTACATTTTTTGGAGGTGCTGTCTTTTCCATGGGATGCTATACCAAGGTCATCTGCACAGTGCAAGTGGGTGTAAAAGATTCTGTGGCATTATTCTATGTAGAGCACAGAGCTTCCCTGGTGTACTGACCAACGTTCCATTACCAGCACCAAAAGCCATGATAGAGATTTTGCAGTCAGCAGAGATTAGCCATGCTTATTCATGGGCTTTTGAAATAAAAGCATATGGTTGTCAATCTGCAGAGCAGCACCCTCAGCGCAGCTAGGATCTATAAGAGCATAGCAAGTGTATATCTCTTCAACCAGACTGATGCATCCTCACAAATGGGCTTCCTGGTTTAGAATCTGCCGAAGTCAGAATATTTAACTCAATGTAAAATTAGGTACAGAAAGCAAAATGAGGAAAAAAGTAAAAAGAATGTGTTGTAAAATCTGCAAAAATTAATATCTGAAGGATTGAGACTCCACGCTCATAAAGTTAACTTTCAATGCCAGAGGGTTTGGAGGTAATCAAAATTGATGAAGTCTTTAAAACTTCATTTACACTTGAATTGATAAGTCCCCAAGCTTTCTGGCATGCTTAGTTGGTATGTACTGCAACTTCATGAATTTACATGAGTAACTCAGGGAGTACAATGTAGAAATTCATTTAGAGGAACAAGGAAAATTGGAGCATGCTTTACCATGCATTTGCAGATATCAGAAGCTGATGTCGGACTTGCATCATACTTTTATTGAGTTCATTATTATTAACCAATCCTGACCAATATCTGGCCAACTTTAATTTGCTATTTGTGGGATCCTGCCGCAGAGAAATTGGCTGTAATGTTTGCTAAAACACCAACAAGAGAATTGTATCAAGTGTACTTACTGCATCACAATTTCAGAGAAGTAATCAATGTTCATAATAGCAATAAATGTAATGCCATTATTTCAGATGAAATGTATTTTGCATCTGGTTGCATCTCCAGAGAGAGATTGAACAGATCGTACTCCAATGTCTATCAAGCTGTCGCTAAGGAGTCAATATTCTTGACACTCCTATTTAAAGTCAGGCAACTCGCTACAACATTACATAGGCTGACCGCATATAATTTCATGTGCATTTGACTAGTATATAGAAAGAAAACAAAATGCGATGCAAGAATATACACAAAAGTAATTCTGTGTAAGAATATGTTCAGTGGTTCCCTTTCTATTACTCAGAGACATTCAGGAAATAATCACATTTTATTTAATGAGCTGGTTACAATAGTGGCATTCACTGTTCTGAAGTCCATCTCACAGCATCCATCACCACCTGACCAAAAGTCTTTCAATGCTCCTCCCTTTAGCATGACCAATCGACCTACCCTGCACATCTTTGGGTTGTGGGGGTGAGACTCACGCAGACATGGGGAGAATGTGCAAACTCCACACAGACAGTGACCTGGGGCGGGGATCGAACCCGGGTCCTCGGCGCCTTGAGGCAGCAGTGCTAACCACTACGCTACCATGCTGCCTCCTTTCTGGGATCTGCCTTGTTCAGCAATAACACCTGCTGTGGTCATAACAATTTGTATAAGGACTTCCGGTGTGGCGGCATGAAGTAGCGGTTGCATCTCTGCTGGCTCCTGTGCAGGCTTGGCACTTTTGGCTTATCTGCCTGATCGAAGGATTTTAAAAAAACAAAACCAATTTGCATAAGATCACCAAAGTGACCTCAGCATTCATTGCAGATAGTGCTCACAACAGAACATGACTTTGCTAGATTAGCAATGTTTCAGAATCTTGCATGCTTCAATGAGATAGTGTCTCATTTTCCTGAACTCCAGAGAGCATAGGCCGATTTACTCGGCCTCTCACTATAGGATAATTCTCTCATCCCAGGAACTAATCTCGTTAATCTTCTTCGTACTGCCCCCATTGCAAGTATATCCGTGCCTAAATTGGAGACCGAAATTGCGCACTAAGTGTGAGTCTCACCAAAGCCCTGTACAATAGGAGAAAGACTTCCTTGATCATGTACTCTGGTCCCTAATTGTTTTCCCAACTGTTAGATGTACATGCATGCGGGCTTTGTATTCCTTGTACAAATACACCCAAATCTCTCAGAACATCAACATTTAAAGTTTTGCACCTTTTAAAAGTATTTTGTGGAGATTATTAACTTAATTCAAACAAGGGACGGGACGGCGGCACAGTGGTTAGCACTGCTGCCTCACAGCTCCAGAGCCCCAGGTTCAATTCCGGTCTGGGGTGACTGTCTGTGTGGAGTTTGCACTTTCTCCACATGTCTGCGTGGATTTCCTCCGGGTGCTCTGGTTTCCTCCCAGAGTCCAAAGATGTGCAGGTTAGGTGGATTGGCCATGATAAATTGCCCATTAGTGTCTAAAAGGTTAGGTGGGTTTGTGGGTTACAGGGATAGGGTGGAGGTGTAGGCTTAAGTAGGGTGCTCTTTCCAAGGCCTGGTGCAGACTCGATAGGCTGAATGGCCACCTACGGCACTGTAAATTCTATGATTCTAAGGGTTGGGGTTCTCACAGATATTGCCTGACCAGTATGTGCAGTGCTTTGCTTTTGAACTATTATTCTCAAATGGCCCAGTTACGTCAAGCAACTAAAATATTCAATCACTACAATAAATGTTTTAAAAAATGAATTTAAAATACCAGATTAATTTTTTTCCAATTCAGGGGCAATTTAGTGTGGCCGATCGACCTATCATGCACATCTTTGGATTGTGGGGGTGAGACCACGCAGACACGGGGAGAATGTGCAAACTCGACATGGGCAGTGACCTGGGGCTGGGATCGAACCTGGATCCTCAGTGCCATGAGGCAACAGTGCTAACCACTGTGCCGCCCCAGTATAACCTTTTTTGAGCTCTTTTTCACATTATCCATACTAGAACAAATGTCAGTTTGAATTTTTTAACATGCATTTAAAAATTTGCACCAAAAAATAATCCCTTAAAATTAGGCACCTGCTTAAACAAAAGGAGATTGCATTTGGTTGTGTAGTCAGAACATGAAGCTGAAGGACTGATTAACCACTATTCATATGGTCTTACTGAATCTTTCAATGTTGTCCTACATTCAGGTACAAATGAATAGACTATTATACAAATGGAAGGAAAGCAGCTGAGAAAACCTCCTCAGTTGGCATCACAGGTTAGCCAGCAAGTCAGCATTTTCCCACCAGCCCCAAAAGTATGAAATTTAACAAAAAACCTGATTCTATACTAACTTCAAGCAATATATTGAATCATAGAATAGAATCCCTACAAGGCAGAAGGAGGTCATTTGGCCCATCGAGTCTGTACCGACCGTACGAAAGAGCACCCTATCTAGGCCCACTCCCCCACCCTATCCCAGTAACCACACCTAACCGTTGGACATTAAGCGGCAATTTACTATGGCCAATCAAGCTAACCTGCACATCTTTGGAATGTGGGAAGAAAGCCACGCAGACACGGGAGAATGCGCAAACTCCACCCAGTCACCCGAGGCCAGAACTGAACACAGGTTTCTGGCACTGTGAGCATTTATTATACAAAATAAAAACAGATGTATGTAGTTACACAGAAATGCTAATTTTAAAAATCCAACAGCAGATCAACTTCCAAAGACAAAGAAACCAAACATGACTTACATTAATATAAGTGGATCCAGTCTCTGGAGCTTTAGAAGCCAAAATTGAGTCTCCTACTACGGGTAATACTGGGGTTGCCACATGTTGATACAGAACCTCTCTCAGAACTTGATTAGACGTTTCTTCTGGCAACTCTGCAGGTAGAGTGGGGAAGCTTGGTGGTGACCCCATAACAGGAACTTGGGTAATTGGTAAAACAGAATGGATAGGTGCATCTATATTCTTTACATCATGAAAAGAAACAGCCACAGAAAGCGCAGCATTGAGGACTTCACCAAGTGGCTCAGAATAAAGCTCTTCAGCGCAACCCAACTCTCCCATCGGAGCAGTCTCAGAAGTCTCTGCGGTAGCATGTACAGGGAGAATCCCTCCTGGTTCTTGATATAATAAAGTACGTAATTTTTCATCCAGTGTCTTTATTGTATTATCTACAAATTCAATTTTACGTGGGCCTTCGCTATCTGATTCAACCATGAGAGAAAGTTGTTGCTGACTGCTAATAATACCAGTCAAAGTAATCGACTGAGACTGTGCTTGTGCTGTGTACTGTTGGTTAACACCTGGAACTACTTGTGCAGGACTCTGGGGCTGAGAACCTATTGCTGTATTACTGACTGTTCCAGAAACTCCCATGGCTGATTGCACCTGATTTGCAAAAGGTTGATGCATTACAACAGATTGTGGGTTAACATCAGGCACATAGGCTTGTGGTACAGACTGGTGCTCCAAGGCCAGGCTGTGAATTGGACTAGGTACAGCATATTCCATAGGAAATGAATGTTCTGCTTGGATAGATATTGATTGGATGGGAAGAGGCTGAACAACTGGACAATATGGCATGTCTACAACTGTAGGGGGGCTAAAAACCAAATCTGATTGTTCTTCTCCTGACTGCAGCGGACCAATAGTTTTTGATTGAAGTTCTAAATGCTCATGAGCCACAAATTTATTTTGAAGTGAAACATTTGGTCCCTTAGAAATAGCAGTAGGTATCTGGTGACTGTTCTCTTGTGCTTCATTTCCAGTTTTATCCTCTTTCTGGATTGATAGTGCAGAAATAACAGGCTGCATTATTACTTGAACAGGCAAATTTGTAGGATGAGTAATATTAGATAGTGGTGGTACCAAAGGTGGCAATGCAATGTGATGTCCAGAGGTGTTATCATTAACAGATGTTTGTTTTCCTATAGATTCCACTTGCTCATCATCAATTCCACTTTCTGCCTCTGAAAAAGCGAATATGAAAGGTGTCATCGTTGAAGGATGTTTTTGCAAATTTAGATGACCTGTTAAATTAGAACTGCTTCTAAAACCTGATTTGACGTATTTTGCATCTATTCATTCAAGCTAATTTAAAGTTATTGCACATAATTAATATTTAAAGTAACAAACAATACGATACTACCAATGTTGTTAATATTAAAAGACAAACATCAAAATGGGATGTAAAATATTGAATTATTTAAGGGATTTGTATGCAAAACATTACTGTTACACTTTACAAGAAATATTTATCTTTCATTCTAATTCCTCATCTTGCTCCAAGATATGCCAAAATGTGTTTCTCTCCTTGCATTTCAAACCTCTACAGTTGGAAAAACTTAAATCATACCCGGAACAGAAGTTGGCTGTGGTTGAGTTGAAGGGGCATCTGGTGCAGATTCTGACTGTTCTGTTGCAAGATATTCCACAACTGGACATACAATAAACCATCTTCGGCCAGTATGCAGTACTAATAGAGGTTAAACAGCACATTAGAATTTAGCTGTTCATCAACTTAAACAAAACAACTTATCAAAGTATTAGTTTCACCTATATTCCAGCTCCATACAAACTTAGAGAGAGGCTGTCAGCTACACAAGTCACAGCCACCTGAAACAGCAGAATTCCTGTAGAGGAATGAAATGAAAATGAAATGAAATGAAAATCGCTTATTGTCACAAGTAGGCTTCAAATGAAGTTACTGTGAAAAGCCCCTAGTCGCCACATTCCGGCGCCTGTTCGGGGAGGCTGTTACGGGAATTGAACCGTGCTGCTGGCCTGCCTTGGTCTGCTTTCAAAGCCAGCGATTTAGCCCTGTGCTAAACAGCCCTTGTGTTAAACAGGAACATTGTATCATGACAATGGAATGTTATGCCATTCAATACACTAGACGAGTCACTGATTTTCCTAGTCAGGCGCCTTACTTTTCATTTGTACCATCCCTACACCTTGAATTTCAAATTGCTACCGTTTCCTTTCCACCAAATCAAGCGAATGTGATAACTGAAGTATGATAGGGGCACTTATACTTTCAGAATTTCTTCATGCAAACTGGAAGGCAGAGTTTTATATTAATAGGCTGCTAATGCCTTGTAGGCCGTAACATCAGAACCACTGGTTTACGCATTGACTGAAACAGTCAAATTCATGTTGAGAGTTTTTTTTAATACAGGATTCTTTTCATTATTCTGCAAAAGATGGTCTGAGCAATGTTAGGATTTTGTAGCATTGGCAGATGATCATGGAATTTAAAAGAAATAGCATGGGGGTTCTTAGAATATCATGAAGTACAGTAGGTGGTTCATGCAGAAAAAAATATTAGCACAGGCTTGATGGGCAAGTGAAATGTTTTTCTGTTGTGACGGCAGAGTGGTTGGCACTGTTGTTTCACAGCTTCACGGACCCAAGTTCAATTGTGGCCTCGGGTGACTGCGTGGAGTTTGCGCTTTCTTCCCGTGTCTGCGTGGGTTTCCTTTGGGTGCTTTGGTTTCTTTCCACAGTCCAAAGATGTTCTGGTTACGTGGATTGGCCATGATAAATTGTCCCTTAGTGTCCAGGGATGTGCAGGTTATTTTAAGGAGTTATTGGGATAGGGCGAGCAACTCGCCGGGGGGGGGGGGTGCTCTTTCAGAGGGAAGGTGCAGACTCGATGGGCTGAATGGTCTTTCTGCACTAGGATTCTGTGACATTCTATGATCCATGAATTAAACTACTTTTATGTGTGCAGTCGAAGTTGGAAGGGAGAGAAAAGAAGGGCAATCACAAAATACTGCTGACTCTATTACATGGCTGAAATATTTGAATGAATGATTTTCCCCAATTTGTAGTGTCGTCAAACAGAAGAGTGTCATTTCATTGCTGTTTATCATAGAATTAACAGTGCAGAAGGAGGCCATTCGGCCCATCGAGTCTGCACCGGCTCTTGGAAAGAGCACGCTACCCAAGGTCAACACCTCCACCCTATCCCCATAACACAGTAATCTCACCCAACACTAAGGGCAATTTTGGACACTAAGGGCAATTTATCACGGCCAATCCACTTAACCTGCACATCTTTGGACTGTGGGAGGAAACCGGAGCACCTGGAGGAAACCCACGCACACACGAGAAGGATGTGAAGACTCCGCACAGACAGTGACCCAAGCCGGAATCGAACCTGGGACCCTGGAGCTGTGAAGCAGTTGTGCTATCCACAATACTACCGTGCTGCCCGTGATCATAAAGACAGCAGGGATGTTATTACAAAGCAAACCTGACAATTTCACAGGAACCAACCAGAAACTTCTGAGAAGTGGGGGGGAAGGGAGGGGGAAAGAAAATCCACTGTTGGCAAACTCATGCTCTGTAGTTGATCAGTGCGATTCTTCCCCCCCAGCTTTACCACCTCATTATCCAAAATATCACTGCAGGAATTTCTCGGGGCATTGCCCTGGGCTTGATCATCTTTAGCGGCTTCATCATTGACAATTCCTCCATCTTAAATTAAGAAGTGGTGATGTTCACTGATGATCACAATGTGTTCAGCTCCATTCACAACTCAATTCATGACGTAGTCCAAGTCCACATGCAGCAACACCCAGACAATATTCAGGCTTGGGATAAGTGGCAAGCAACATTTATGCCACTGATGTGCCTGGCAATGATTACGTTCGACAAGAAAGGGTCCAATCATTTCCTCTTGAAATTTGAGGGTTTGATCATCATCAAATCCCCCATCAACATTTTGGATCACCACTGGCCCAAATTTTAGCTAAGCCAGCCACAAAATTACTTTGACTACAAGTTAGGGGGTGGATATTCTGTAAGTATTGACTCTCCTGTTGATTCACCAAAGCTTTTCCACCACCTACAAGGCACAAGTGAGAAGTGTGGTGGAGTACTCTCCACTTTCTCAATGAGTACAGCAGCACCAATAACACTCAAACATTTACGACAATCTTCAGCCAGAAATGCCAAATGGATGATCCATCTCGGTCTCCGCTGGAATTCCCCAGCATCACAAATGCCAGTCTTCAGCCAAATCAATTCACCCCATGTGGTATCAAGAAACTGCTGAAGGCATTGGATACTGCAAAGGCTATGGCCCTGACAATATTCCAGCAATAGCATGCTCCAGAACTTGCCACAGTCCAGCCAAGCTGTTTCAGTGCAATCATAACTCTGCCAAAATATAACCTGTACACAAAAAGGACAAATTCAACCCAGCCAATTACTGCCAAGTACACTCGATCATCAGCAAAGTGATGGAAGGGGTAGTCAGCGGTGCGATCAAGTGGGGGTTGCTTAGTAATCACCTGCTCACTCAGCTCCTGACCATCCTTGGTTCAAACATGGACAAAAGAGCTGAACTTCAGAGATGAGGGGACAGTGACTGCCCTTCACATCAAGGCTGCATTTGACCAAGCATGGCATGAAGCAAAACAGGAGTCAATGGGAATTGGGGAAAACTCTCCACTGGTTGGGGTTATACCTAGTACAAAGGAAAATGGTTGTGGTTGTTGGAAGTCAGTCATCTCAGCTCCAAGACATCACTGCATGAGTATGTCTGGGTAGATTTTTAGGCCAAACCATCTTCAGATGTTCATCAATAACTTTCCTTCCATTATAAAAGGTCAGAACTGGGGATGTTTGTTGATGATGACTGCACAATGTTTAGCACCATTCGCAACTCCTCAGATACAGAAACAGTCTATGTCCAAATGCAGCAAGATTCAGACAATCTCAAGGCTTGGAGTGACGAGTGGTAAGTAGCATTCACACGTACAAGTGCCAGGCGATGACTATCACCCATTGACATTCAATGGCATTACCAGCACTGAATTCCCCATTATCAATATCCTGTGGGTTACCATTGGCCAGAAACTTAACTGAACTAGGCCATATAAATATCGTGGCTACAAGAAGTCAGAGGCTCAGATTCTTGCAGCAAGGAACTCACCTCCTGACTCTCCAAAACCTGTCCACCATCTACAAGGCACAAGTGTAAGGGTCCTTCCTGTTTATTCCCTCATGCTGTTGCATTTTTGATTAATGGACAGGTGTCTTTTGAGGCAAGTGGCCTGTATCTTTAATTCAAACAGAGGATTTCAGCAACAGGAGAGATCACCGTGCTTGTTCAAACTAGAGCTGGACTGACTGGCACCAATATCAGAGATTGACTGGGTCTCGGTATGATTGATTTGGTTGATGGCCAATGAATTGGCCCGAAAGGCTGTGCTCTGCCTGGCAAGTGGTGATTGGATCTGGTCCCTCTGGAATTGTTTTTCAGAGCTCCAAGGGTTGAGTTTGGTTTCGGTTTGACTGATGGCAGCCCTGGAAAAGGTCCTGCTCCATTTTCAGAAAGGCTGTGTTTCTCAACTGGCAGAAAACCTGACTTGGTTTACATGAGAACCATTACAAGCCGGGTAGACAAGTTCAGAATTTGCTAACTCGCCTCAGAAAAGCTGGTGTGAATCAACTAGAGAACATAGATCTTTCTCCAGAAGGCCTGCAGCCTGTGATTACTGCATTTGCTGAAACGATAGAGGCCTGAAGGCAGGCCATGAACTGACGGCAAAGTTTGATGAAGCAGGGACACTATTTCCAGGAAAAATGTGAGTACAGGCTGAAAAACAAAGACTGTGAAGAAAGCATGCAAGGAACCATCATCTGAAGCAAATACTTTTTTCTCTTATGATTTTTCCTGTTTCCACCCCTGTGTTTGTCTGTCTTGTAAGTGTGTGTGTGTGTAATATATATATTGGGGAGGCAAGTTAAGTAGGAGTTAGGTATTTATTAATATTTGTAAGACTGTATTTGTTGCATATTTCATCATTATTCTTTTTATAAATGAACAGTGATTGTGCATCAATTTACAAATCTGGTGACTAATAATTGGGCAGCCAAGGGCCAAAAACGTTGGGTATTTTTATAAGAATAGTTGGTTAATTCACTTGGTGTTGTGACTCTGGGGCTGGAATTAACTAGCCCAGGATGTTGTAACACAAGTCAGGAGTGTAATGGAATACTCTACACTGCCTGGATGAGTGCAGCTATAACAACACAAAAAGCTTGATACCATCCAGGACAAAGCCTCCCGCTTGATGGGCACCTCATCCACAAACATTCACTCCCTCGACTACCAATGCATAGTTGCAGCAGTGTACACCCATCTACAAGATGCACTGCAGAAACTCACAAATCCTCCTCAGACAGCACCTTGCAAACCCACAATTACTACCATTGAGCGAACAAGGGCAGCAGATACATGGAACATCACTACCTGCAAGTTCCCCTCCAAGCCACTAACCATCCTGACTTGGAAGTATATTGCCGTTCCTTCACTGTTGCTGGGTCAAAATCCTGGAACTCTCTCCCTATATACCACACGGACTGCAGCGGTTCAAGGCACCAGCTCACCACCACCTTACCACCACCTTCTCAAGGGTGATTAGGAATTGGCAATAAATGGGCAGCACGGTGCCGCAGTGGGTTAGCCCTGCTGCCTCACGGCGCCCAGATTCGATCCCGGCTCTGGGTCACTGTCCGTGTGGAGTTTGCACATTCTCCCCATGTTTGCGTGGGTTCGCCCCTACAACCCAAAAATGTGCAGGCTAGGTGGATTGGCCATGCTAAATTGCCCCTTAATTGGAATAAATGAATTGGGTACTCTAAATTTATATTTAAAAAAGGAATTGGCAATAAATGCTGGCCAAATCTCTGGAATGCATTTTTAAAAACTTGACACCATTTAGGATAAAGCAGCCAGCTTGATTGGCATGCCATACACCATCTTAAATGTTCATTCTCCTCACCACCAGTACAATGTGGTTGCAGTGCATGAAATTTACAAGATGCACCACAACTCACCAAGGCTTCTTTAACACATGTCAAACCCACAAGCTCATCACGTAGAAAGGCAAGAATAGTACGTACATGGGAACATCACCCCCTGCAAGTTCCGCTCCTGAGTCACACGCCATCCTAACTTCAAAATGTACTGCTTTTTAAAAAAAAAAAGTGGTTCAGTCATAATTCCTTTCCGAACAACACAGTACCTGCAGAAGGTCACAGCAACTTATTACGGGCTTCTCATGACCAATTAAAGGTCAGCAATAAATGCCAGCCTTGCCACCGACACCCATATTCATTAATGAATGAACTGATTGATTGATTTTGATTTATCGTCACATGTACCAAAGTACAGGGAAAAGTATTTTTCTGTGGCCAAGGGGACGTACATAGTTGACAAAAAAAAGAATAATCGACAGAGTACATTGACAAATGGTACATCGACAAACAGTGAGTGGTTACAGTGCAGAACAAGGGGCCAAATAAAGCAAATACATGAGCAAGAGTAGCATAGGGTGTCGTGAATAGTGTTCTTACAGAAACAGATCAGTCCGAGGGAGAGTCGTTGAGGAGTCTACTAGCTGTGGGGAAGAAGCTGTTCCTATGTCTGGATGTGCGGGTCTTCAGTATCTTCTGCTTGATGGAAGGGTCTGGACGAAGGCAAAGCCTGGGTGGGAGGGGTCTCTGATAATGCTGTCTGCTTTCCTGAGGCAGCAAGACGTGTATACAGAATCAATGTGAGGATGGCAAGCTTCTGTAATACGTTGAGCTGAGTTCACCACATTCTGCAGTTCCTTGCGATCTTGGGCCGAGCAGTTGCCACACCAAGCTCTGATGCAGCCGAATAGGATGCTCTCTATGGCACATCTGCAGAGGTTTGAGAGAGGCGATGCAGCCATGCAAATTTCTTTAGCTTACATAGGAAGTAGACACGTTGTTGGGCTTTCTTGACTGTTGCATCAACGCGAGTGGACCAGGACAGACTGTTGGTGATGGTGACTCCCAAGAACTTAAAGCTATCAACCATCTCCATGGGTACTGACACCCAAATTTTCACAATCATCACTTCCCCACCCTTGCCTTACTTCAAATCCTCCATCCCAACTATAACTTCTCAGTACTCTCAAAAGCCCTTCAGCATGGGTCTGGTTTAGCACAGTCGGCTGAACAGCTGGCTTGTAATGCAGAACAAGGCCAGCAGCGTGGGTTCAATTCCCGTACCGGCCTCTCCGAACAGGCGCCAGAATGTGGCGACGAGGGGTTTTTCACAGTAACTTCATTGAAGCCTACTTGTGACAATAAGCGATTATTATTATACTGTCACATTCCAAAATCCATGCACATTTTCCTGAACCTCCATGTTTGAATCTCCCTAAAGTTTCCATCCTTGCAGTAACTCTCAAATAGCTCTTGCAAAACTCAGAAATGATACCTATTGTGACCACAGTACGTAATACATACTCACCTTTTTCTCCAACCTTTGACACGGTCGACCAGATCATTCTCTTCCAATATCACTTGCTTAGTTCAGTAGGACCAGCCTCACTTCCTTTCACTTGATTCTGGTCACCAGAGTCAGAGCATCTCAGTAATGTGTTTCCCTCTTGCCTCCACACTTACCTCCCGAGTCCAGCATGGAGTGAACTGTGGGCCTCTTTACAAGTTGACGTTTGGCGACAATAGCTACGGACATGATGTCACCTTCCAAATAAACGTTAATGATGCCCCGTGCTAGCCTTTGTTTGGATCACTCATCCATTTTTACTGGTAGTTATATCATTTGCAATCTTAAGCAGTGTGTCAAGCAGTTATTTATCAATTACCAAATTCACAAATTAAGTTCCAATCAGTTGAAATTAAATCAAATTAAAGATATTGGATTGGAAATTAACAACCACCATTACAAGCTATTTGATAGTCCACCTTTATGCCCTTTGTCCTCACCAGAAGTATTACTCTTTGCTCTTGGTGCATCCCTTATCTCTAGTCCTTTAAATCCAAGAGTTAGAGACTTGAAAGTCTTTGCGATCTAAAATATTAAAATATTCAATACCAGATCTGGCTAGGCCACTTCCAAGCTTCATCAGGCTGTAGCCTCAATCACAAAATTTGTCCACGATTCAAAAAACACCAAGGAAGCCAGAGAACACCTGGCTTCTCTTTATGTTCACCACTAATAATAGGTGCAGCAAGCTCCTGGATATGTGTGAAATAAAGCTTGAGACATCACAATCAACCACCTCTGCTGCTTCCCTCCTTTCCCTGGGGTGTAGATAATAAATGAGGAATGCCAAACTTCCCTCTGCCCAACCCGAGTTTGCAGTTATCTCTAGTTTCTCTCCTTGCAAATGCTCTCTCCAAGTTCATCTTGTTGATTCGACCCAATCTCTTGCACCCTAGACCTTATTCCTTTGAGTTAATGATCATCCACCTTCCCCTCCTGACTCCTAGGTCAGTTGAAGTTATTAACAATTCCCTCCCCTTCAAATCTGCCAATATTAAATTAGAATACCAATCGAGAAACCCCAAACAATTTGCAATTTGTAATACTGAGAAAAGGATATTTCACCCCAAGAGTGAGGACTCTGATCAATAGGTATCTTATGTGAAAACAAACTTTAATTTAAACACTGAATTAACCACATTATCAAATAAATTGCTTTACAATGAACAGTTAAACAATTCTTAAATAAAAAGAAAAAAAAAAAAAACTTTAACTCACTATCTACACCTGATTTAGCACACTGGGCTAAATAGCTGGCTTTTAAAGCAGACCAAGGCAGGCCAGCAGCACGGTTCAATTCCCGTACCAGCCTCCCCGAACAGGCGCCGGAATGTGGCGACTAGGGGCTTTTCACAGTAACTTCATTTGAAGCCTACTTGTGACAATAAGCGATTTCCATTTTTCATTTCATTACACCTGCCACTATATATATTGCAACAGAACAATCCAATACAGTTCAAAATCCACTCAAATATAAGTTAGCAATCATGTGACTTGCAGTTCTCTGCGCAGACCTTTGGAGAGATACCCTCTCAGGAACAACCATAAAAATCCTTCTGTCTTGTCGGACTCAAATTATTACAAACTGCAAAAACCACAGGCAGATCTGGCTTCCCCATTAATTACATCATCTGTATCCCACTAAGATGTCCCATGACCTGATATGGAATAAACAGCATTCCTCATTTATTATCTACACCCCAGGGAAAAGGACGTAAACAATATTCCATTAGCCATCTCTCTGTAAACAAGTAAATGGTTAAAACAATGATTACCTCACCTATATAAATGCAAGTTGTTGTTGTCATCATCGCCTGGACATGCAGCATTTCTGTAACATATTGATCCTACTCTAAAAAAATAAACTTTATAATAAACTGCATTAAATTTTTCAACAGAAGATAGCTAACATTGCTTACCATTCTGTTGGCATTGTTGAGAAGCTAGTATCTGCAATGACAAGAAAAATGGTACGAGCATTAGTCTGGAACCTACAGGAACACAAGGCAAAGCCTATTTTTATAAAGTGCATATTTTTATTAGAATTTTCCCATTCTTTCAAATAATGCAACAAAATCCTCAAAACTGGAGCAGTACAATATAAATGCTCCCGTGTCCATAGTAACAGAAAAAGATAAGAGAACAGCAACAAAGTTGGTTCAGCTTAATCATTAATCTTGGTGCCTCTGCTTAGACCAGAAAAGTCGGTAAGCAGATAAACTGGAGGATGAGAAGAGAATAAAGCTGTGAGAACATGGAAAAGTGGTGCATACCTTCATGTGTAGCGATTGTTCATACAACCAACAAGAAAATAGGATAAAATTGCCACGCTAGGCTTGGGCGCGCACCAAAACATATCTTTCCCCACAAAAACGTGATTTACAAAAAAAGTCAACAGATTATTTGCATTTTCTGAATGACTCCCAAATTGCAATGGATGGAAAATTACTCTAAAATTATTTAATTTCAGGTAACAGGGGAACACAAACCAAGAAACCAAATACCTTTACTGAGACTAAACCAGTTTTTTTGTACCACTGTCTTATCTAATAAATTACTGTAAGACTGAAATTGTGTTTCATGTAGCTTAGAATCTTAGATTTAAGGCAGTCGCAATTCATTCCATAATCGGAATGTTGATTTAATAATATTCTTTATTAGTGTCACAAGTAGGCTTACATTAACACTGCAATGAAGTTACTGTGAAAATCCCCTCGTCGCCACACTCTGGAAAACTGAGAGAGAATTCAGAATATCCAATTCATCTAACAGCACGACTTTCGGGATTAGTGGGAGGAAAGCGGAGCACCCAGAAGAAGCCCACGCAGACACGGGGAGAACATGCAGACTCAACACAGACAGGACCCAAGCCAGGAATTGAACCAGAGACCCTGGCGCTGTGAAGCAACAGTGCCAACCACTACCTGTTGTCTTAAGTCGGGGTGTTAATGTTAATTTATTATTTAGGTACAGGGGGGAGGGGTTTGGGGGGTTGCTTTTTTAGTTTGTGTTTTGTACTTGACCCTGTTGGGATCTTTTTTCTTTCTCATTTTGTTATTGATATTTTATGAAAACTATTTTAAAAAAAAGCAGTGCCAACCACTGTGCTACCGTGCCGCCCCACATTATTCCTAGTTTGCTACAAGTGTCTGAATTAATTTTTAAATTAAAAATGTCATCTTCTGAGAATTGGTGAATATACCCAGACCTAAACACCAAATTGTTATTTTGGTAATACTACCTCTGGAATCTTAAAACAAATTGGGAAACCAGCAGAATTTATTAATACTGGTATTCTTTCAGCAAGCATGCTACAATCCAATTTATTTTCTCATGCTTATTACCTCCAACATGAAAGTTAATGTTTTCACCCATTAGTCCATTTGTCTGTCAACAAAATATCTCAAAAACTAACACATGGATTTTGATTAAACTAGGTATATGTATAGGGCGTGATCCAAGGAAGAAACGATTAATTTCGATGCAGATCTGGATCCTGGATTTTTAAAATTGTTTGTTTTAAAAGGAACTTTACATTGGTAGATAGGGCAAATAGACTTTAAAAAAAAAATAATAGTGTGGGTTATTTTATTTAGAATGTTGTTGATTGTGTTATGATGCTGTGGATTATCTCAGTTGCTATGTTGGAATTTATTGCAGCTGTCAAAACTGTGCACAGCGTTTTCAGAGCAGGTTGTTGGATCTGGATTGGCCTCAAGTGAGATGACAGTCGTTAATCAATGCTTTTCCACCTTTGTAGTTACAGAGCATCAATCAGGCAAGGAAAAACCTCAAGAGGTAATAACATTGAGCCTCTTCAGGAAAAGAGATGAGTGATCGATACAAAGGAATTCATGCAAGTTGGAAACAGTAGAGCAAAAGTTCAAGGAAGCATCACAAGAGGTTTGCACGCACTCATTGGCGTCAGGAGTCAATAAGCGAAAGCTGACACTTCTAAATGTGAATATTTAAAAGCATTTCACTTATTTATTAGTCAATCAACAAATGTCTATTTATCAGATGAATCACAAAAGTCAAATGGTATGACTTGATTATTCAGAGTACAATGAAACATCAAGAGCACAAAATAACTTACATACCTGACCCTCAATTTCAGATTTGCCAGCAACTTGCTGTAAACCCATATTGTGAGTAGAGCATCTTTCTCCCCCTGTTTCTTCAGTGAGCATATCCTCTGCTTTATCCATTATGTCTTTCATTTGTTCAATGAAAATCTCCTTCTCAATTTCCAGTATAAAATCATTATCTACCTATTTAAAAAATAACAAATTTAAAAAAAGTATTTGTTCTTTTCCATTTGATAAAAATTGTTTGATTATACTTCAATAAATAAAATCCAAATCTTTTTCAACTATTTCTTTAAACTATAAAACTTACCATATAATTTGCTATTTCATCTGGAGCATCGCCATCCAAATCAAATCTAAAGGTTACCATTTTGTGATTATGGGTTTCCAGCTGGCATTCTACCATCTTATCTCCTACATTTGACACCTGTAAGGAAGTAGATGTTAGTTGTGCTTTGAAGATAACTAAAGCTACTAATTGTCAGGCTATGATATTTTGCATAAAAAGGCTTTGAAATACTCACATTAAGAAGTGTCAGCTTTGGCTTACTGGCTCTTTCCTGACGTGAACGCGTGCGTGCAGACCTCTTGTGATGCTTCCTTGAACCTTTGCTCTCCTGTTTCCCGCTGGTGTGAATTCCTTCGTATCCATCACTCATCTCTTTTCCTGAAGCAGCATCAGAACATATACTGTTTGGAGCCAAATAATCACAAAAATGTACTATGTTAGGGCTGTGTGCACTGCAGAAACCCTAATCTAACCCCAGTTTTCACCATTCTTATTTGTATTTGTCAGGGGCTGGTTTAGCACAGTGGACTGAACAGCTGGCTTGTAATGCAGAACAATGCCAGCAGCACGGGTTCAATTCTCATACTAGCCTCCCCGAACAGGCGGCGGAATGTGGCGACTAGGGGCTTTCACAGTAACTTCATTGAAGCCTACGTGTGACAACAAACGATTATTATTTCGCTTAACACAAAGCTACTTAGCTAGGATTCCTTATAAAGGAAGTCTGGATACCATGTAATACCCATTTCATGGTTAAACACTACATAGATAAGTATTCTGGTTTCCTTATTTGAGGCTACTTGATATAAAACAATAGGGATAACCCACCTCACTGAACAAATTCTAAACTGAACTTTAGACCAAGAGATGATCTAATGTGTAATTCAAAGAAAACATGCTATTAGTTGCAGTTGCAAAGTACTCGGCAGATTGCATGGTTCTTCCGTGATCATGAAACTCTGCATCAAGTTTCAGACCGTATGTAGTTGCTCTATACATCCTCAAGGAAAGATACAAAGACATTATCCAGCAACAACGGAGAAGTGAAATTCTTAAAGGAAACTGAAAATTGTAAAGTATGTCAATAGAATTTTTAACTGGTTTATCTATTTACAATCTAAAACTAAATAATTTGAATAGGATAACTCCCTTAGACTAAGAGTTTGAATGGGTTAGTTACACTGGATGTCACATTACTTACTTATCATAACAGCCACCATGTGTTGCTGTCTGTTGTTTATCTTGTTGAGGGTGACTCTCCTGTTTATAAAAATAACCTTTTAATGCAACAATTCAAAATATCAAACAATCTAAAGTTTTAGAATTTCAGTTAAAATAAGTAGAGATAGCATCCCTGAAGGATAGAGATTTTAAACAACATTAGTACTTTGTGATTGGTTATGTTTTCACACTCGAGTTGAAGCTCAAAGAAAACAAATTGCAGACAAATCCATAATTTCTAACAAGGAGTAACTTTCATCAGGAAGGCCACAAGTATTAAAAGCATGCTTCACCATGGGAAAGATCTGAAAACTGGGAACTTCAGCATCCACTGTTGTCTCCAAGAAAGATATCATTTACTTCCTTTCTTACTCAAGTAACGATGCAAGTGAGAATGGAGAAGTGCAAGCAATCACAGCAGAACCTTTGCTACCATATGGAATAGAATATAGCTTATTTGTACTATTGCATCACCTAGAAATAATTGAGAAGGCTTATACAATAGGTTGTTGCACAAGTTATGAGCTCAAGGAATTGCAGATAATTTATTAGCAAGGATAAACGGATTGGTTAAAGGAAACAGAGCAGGAATAAGCTGATTATTTTCAGGTTGGCAGGCCATTACTGATGGGAGCACAGTGGGGTCAGTTCTCAGCCTCCACTATTTACAATTTATCGACTGAGATTGTTAAGGCAATCAAGCAGGAAAGCAGAGGTGAATTTGAGGAACAGCTCTGATCTTCTTTACTGACAGAGCAGGCATGAGGGGCCAAATAGCCTACTTCTGTTCCTACTATTTTGTGTTTCTAAATAACTAATTGCGAACTGCGCCTTAAAATTGGTTTCTCCAACAACAAAACTTTGACGTACGCTTTGCGAAACATTAGTAGAGATCTGCATGGTTGACAAAGGAGCATCTTTGTTCCGTTGGCTTAATGACTGAGGAATTTTGACTTGCATTGGCATTGTTTGTTGCACTGACTGTGAGAGGTCACTGGATTGCACTTGTATTCGTTGTTCAGCGTAGAAGGTACCAGTTGCTCGAACAGTTTCGGTCAGAGGTGGTGGCAAAGCTAAAGGCTGCCCTGGTATAATTGTTATTTGATGCCTTTGTGATGGATCTCCTATTTCAATCGAATAGTGAACTGAAACATGTGGAATGATCATCTGCAAATAAGTTTCATTTTTTATTAGTCAATGTATTTCAACAATGATATATATATGATCTGAAGTCAATATATTTCATTGATCCTCACCGCCCCCCCCCCCCCCAAGTTAAATTGTTACAGAACCCAACAGAATTTAGAATCCAAAAACTGAATTTAGAACCCGAGTTGATTCTCACCCTCATAACCTCATGAATACATTTAGTTTAAGCCTCAGTAATCATTAAACATATTTATCTTCACATCTGTCATTTTACATACTGTAGTCTTTAAAATTAAAAACGGTCTGGTTTCAGATTTTTGCACATTTCTGCAAAGTAGTTGTACATGGTTTTTTTGATGAAATCTCATCATTTTCAAAGTGACCTTTCATACCAGTCTACTGATTGTCAGACGTTCCCCATTAATTTGAGGTAGTTTTCCCCCCGATAAATCTGTTCATTGCACGAGTCCAGCTTACATTGCCACCTCTAATTTTCCTTAAGGTGGTGGTGGTGAACCCACCTTCTTGAACCACAACTCAGGTGAAGTATTCCCACAGTGCTGTTGGGTAGGGAAGAAGAAGAAATTTAATTTATTTTCAAGTTAGGGTAGCGTGCGACTTGCATGTGGTGACGACCCCATACAACTGCTATCTTGTCCTAATCATTAAAGGTCATGGGTTGGGTGGTTTATTGAACAGGCCTTGATGAGTTGTTGCAGTGCATCTTGCAGATGGACCATACTACTGCCGAAGTGCAACGGCATTGGAGAGAATGAATGTTTAAGTTAGTAATGGGGAATGGGGTACGAAATATGATGCAATAAGTGGGCTGCTTTGTCCTGGATGGCGAAGGGCTTGTTGAGTGATGTTGGAACTGCACTCGTCCAAGTATAAAGAGAGTACTCCATTGCACTCCTGACATATGCCTTGTTGGTGACAAAAGGGCTTTGTTGAATCTGTGGGGATCATGGAATTTACAGTGCAGAAGGAGGCCATTCGGCCCATCGAGTCTGCACCGGCTCCTGGAAAGAGCACCCTACCCAAGCCCATACCCCCATCCTATCCCCATAATCAAGTAACCCCACCCAACACTAAGGGCAATTTTGGACACTAAATGTAATTTAACATGGCCAATCCACCTAACCTGCACATCTTTGGGAGGAAACCGGATCACCCGGAGGAAACCCATCAGTAGTCAAGCCTCTGATCTGTTCTGGTAGCCACAATATTTGGTGGCTAGTCCAGTTAAGGTTCTGGTCAATGGTGAGTTCCTTCAAACCTCTCAACCACTTCATGTTGATGGGGGATCAGACACTGGTAATTTAGTTGAACGCCATGGGGAGATGGTTAAATTATCACTTGTTGGAGATGGTCATTACCTGGCACTTGTGCAGCACAATAGTACTCATCAGCCTGTGCTTGAAAGTTACTCAGGCCATGCTGCATGCTGCCAGTATGTATGGTTGCTTCATTATCTGAAGAGTTACAAATGAAACCGAACACAGTGGAATCATTAACAAGTGTCTAATTTGATGGAGAAAAAGTCATTGACAAAGCAGCTGAAGATGGTTATGTCTGTAGCAATACCCAGGGAGCTGTTGCAGTTGTGACTTGGATGGAGATGTTTAGCCTGCAACAACCACAACCATCTTCCATTGTGATATATTTGGCTCCAGGCAGTGGAGAGCTATTCCTTTGTTCCCCATTGAGTTCAATATTACGAAGGCTCTTTGATGCTAGACTTGATTCAATGCTGCCTTGATATCAAGGGGCAGCCACTCAAGTCATCTCCAGAATTCAGATCTTTTGCCCATGTTTGGACCAAGGCTATATTGAGGTCTGGAACGGAGTGGTCCTGGCAGAATCCAAACTGAGCAGTGAACAGTCTACTGCTAAAGAAGTGGCGCTTTATAGCACAGCGAAAGATATTTTACTGATGAATGAGAGAAGCTTGAAGAGGAAGCAACCAACAGGATTAGATATGTCCTGATTTTTGTGGACGGGATGTATCAAAGCAACTTACCTCATTGTTAAGTAGAGGCCATTGTTGCAGCTGCAATGGAACAACTGGTCTAGAATGACAACAAATTCCAGAGCACTGGTTAGAAGCACTGTGGCTGGGATGTTGTTTTGTGTGCTCAGCCACTTCTAGATATCACGTGGGGTGAATCATTTTGGCTGAAGACTGGCTTCAATGATGGTGGGGATTTCAGAAGGAGAATGCGATGGATCATCCACATAGCGCGTCTGGTTGAAAGCAGTTGTGAATGCCTCAGCCCCTGCACACTTGTGCAAATTTAGAAGTATAATTTGTGCAAGAGAAAACTTGGGCTAATTTCCATTTAAACTTATCTAACCTACACTTCAGTGTAATACCGAGGCCATACTGCAACTGCTGCAGGTGTTGTCTTTCTGGTTGCGATTGAACCCAAGAACCTTAAGTAAATATAAACTACAAAGCACTGTTCTAAGAGTAGGGCAATTTTCCTGTGCCCTGTTTAACATTTATCCCTCAATCAACATGACAAAAACACAGAATATCGGGCGAGTTATCTCATAATGGCTTGTGGAACATTGTTGTGCACACAAATTGGCTTATTACAACTGAGACAACCGTGCTGGTTGTTAATTGGCTGTAAAACAGAGATGTTCTGAGCTTATGAAATGTTGCACATGAATACAGTTTCTTTCTACCTTAACAAAATTTAGTAAATGCTTTAAAAAGTAATGCTCCCAATGATCTAACCAGAACTCATCATTAAACAAAATTAAATAGAATTGAACAGAATACAAGAGAAACAGCAAATATTTGATTTGCAGTTTCATACTGCCCACAAGTTTCTTTTGCAAGTAGATTTACATCAGGTAACTTACATGCATCTCTCCCTTTCCTTCCTAACCCAATTTGATTAGTCTACTAATATGAGCAGAGTTTTGTCACTTCATCACATTACTTTCATAGAATAAAAATACCCAACTCTCGAAACAGCACGGTAGCATGGTGGTTAGCACAATTGCTTCACAGCTCCAGGGTCCCAGGTTCGATTGCCGGCTTGGTTTATTGTCTGTGCGGAGTCTGCACGTTCTCCCCATGAGTGCGTGGGCTTCCTCCGGGTGCTCCGGTTTCCTCCCACAGTCCAAAGATGTGCAGGTTAGGTGGATTGGCCATGCTAAATTGCCCTTAGTGTTGGGTCGGATTACTGGGTTATGGGGATAGGGTGGAGGTGAGGGCTTGGGTAGGGTGCTCTTTCAAAGAACCGGTGCAGACTCGATGGGCCGAATGGCCTTCCTCGGCACTGTAAATTCTATGGTAAGCCTATTGTGCTAACTAAGGGCTTCTAAGCTGGGTATTAATCTAATGTTGCTTCTCTATATCATCCACCATGTAAAAGGGCCAACACTAGATACAGCACCCTCAAGGAAGCATAACCAATGTCTTACACGATGACAATATAGTGTTTTTTATTTTTTATTGGGCTGTCCTAACAACACATGCCAAAAATTTGGTTAATCTCACAGCAAGGGTTTTGAATCTTTTAAGATTCATGTACATAACACCCAATATTTTTGCCCACATTGCAGTCTTTAGTTTGAAATGCGACATGGCATACTCATGCTCGACTTTGACTTAAATTAGATTAATCATTCCTCCCATAACCATTCCTCCTCTGCATTTAGATCACACTGTAACGGTTTTATTTCTCAGCTAATGTCTCAATACTTGCATAAATTTATTTATAAACTTCCAGATAGTCCATCAATACCTTAGATCAAGTCATGTATAAAGGATTTTAAAGAGCAATGATCCCCGTAATTATCTCAACACTTGTGTTTCCAGTAGTAACTGGTCCAGATGCAGGACCACTACCATTAATAACACCCTTCTATCTATGAGAATCCAGCCAAATCTTTATCCAGTCCAGTATCTGCCCATCACAGAGGACTGTATACAGTAGCAAATTGCATTGTGAAAGTCCTATCCAAGAATAACACTTTCTCAAAAAACATTTGTTCTATTGGAACCACAAACGCAAGAGCAGCAATGCAAACGCATATGGATGTCACCGAGCAGCCAAGTAAACACATCTTCAATCAGCTCTGCTGTATTATGAAAAACAAATAGAAATAAAAATGCAAATTCCACTCATGATAAACCATAAGAGGAATTTCTCAAGTAAAAAGTAATTAATAGTTTGTTTCTTGAAAAGTTTCTCTCACTGGAACTACTTGTTACATTGTATTCATCATTTTTCCGATACAAATTAAACACATTCTAACAGTCAACCAAAAAACTGTCTAAAAGTGAAATGAACCTCAATAATTCTCATTGTCAAATCACTTGGCAAGGAACACTATCCTGATTCTTGGAATTCTCTAACAGACACCATATCAATGTACCAGTACAGAATGTATTGCAGCAATCACAGGCTTAACATATTACAGTGCAAGTTTCTTTGATACAATTTGAAACTCCACTTCCTATATATGTTCAGCTTTCACATTGCGAGAATCTGAGGCACAATTCTAGTATTTTTTTTAAAAAACAGGTTATTTACCAATTTAAAATACAACTTTCAAGATACAAAAAATTTCAACTTATTGTAACAGAATCCTGTATATAAGCGAGACGTATGCTTACATGCCTACATCAATGCATGAATATCAAAGGAAATGGAAAACATACTCTTGTACACAATTACGTTTCAGTAGCTTTTAAATACTGTGTCGCGATTCTCCAGAAAAATTTCGAAGTGTGGTAGTGAGCGGGAATTGTCGCGAGTTTCCCGGCGCTCTGCCCAGCGAGGCCGACAACGCTATTCAAAATTAGTTGGTTCACTTAACGAGGCTTCACGGGCTTCTTACCCCAAATGCCAGCTCGCCAGCTGATTCGCCGGCACCGTGCTCGTTTATCATGAGTGGAATTTGCATTTTTATTTCTATTTGTTTTTCATAATACAGCAGAGCTGATTGAAGATGTGTTTACTTGGCTGCTCGGTGACATCCATATGTGTTTGCATTGCTGCTCTTGCGTTTGTGGTTCCACTAGAACAAATGTTTTTTGAGAAAGTGTTATTCTTGGACAGGACTTTCAGAATGCAATTTGCTACTCCCTCCCCCCGCTAACAAGGTCGAGCAACACTTAAGCTGCACTTGCTCAGCCAACCCCTGCCAGCTCACAACAATGGCACCGAGGAGACCGGCCCCAAGATTCAGGGATGCTGACCTGGGGAGGCTCCTGGATGGGGTTGAGGCCAGGAGGGATGTCCTGTTCCCCTGAGGGTCCCAGAGGGTGAGCCACAAAGCAGCCAGTGCTGCCTGGGACGAGGTTGCAGCAGCCATCAGCTCGGGCAGTGTGACCAGGACTGGCCAGTGTCAGGATGTGGTCAATGACCTACACCGGGCAGCACAAGTGAGTAGACACCAACGTCCTTCTGCCCCCACCTCCCAAGGGAGCACCACCCCCAGATGACCCCAACCCTCCCTCCATCACCCTCCCCCTTAGGCACTCCCTCTGTCCACCCTTCAGCCCTCCATCCACCCCAACCCTCTCTCCAGCCCCTCCCCTTCAATCCTCCCTCCACCCAAAACAGTGAACCACGTGTGTGGCTAATAATGCCCTCAGTGTCCCCCCTCAGGAAAAGATCTCCCATAATCGTCGGGAGGGGCTCAGACTGGCGGTGGGGTGCCACTCGAGATCCTCACCTCCTCCGAGGAGCGGGCCCCGAGGTGACTCGTGTGGCCGAGGACAGGACAGTCATCAACGCGGAGGCTGGTGGATGTCGCAGGGGTGAGGAACCACCAGGTTTCACCCGGAGGACCTGTCAAACATGGAGTAGTGATAGCCTTACTGACTGACCAATCTCTCCCACCGACCACATGTCCATTCTCCCGCAGCTCCAGCAGCCGACGACACCGTCCCATCCCGGGCAGCACCCTCTCCTGACCCCGAGGAGAACACCTTGGAGGAGAGCTCAGAGGATGAAACTGTTAATAGTCGTGGCACAGCTGTCATTCCCACCCTCCACCAGCGCAGATGCACACACCTCGGTGGAAAGGTTAGCGAACAGGTTTCTGGGGCATAATCTGGTGAGCACCACACTGCTGATGATGCACATCTGGAGGGAGGTGTCAGCGTCACTCCAGCCAATTGGAGGAGTCCCAGAGACTACAGGCGCAGGAGACAGCGCCGGCAATGAGTGGCACTGAGGCCAACACTGCTAGGGTGGTGACCGCAGTGGAAAGCCTGGTGTACAATGTTGGCACCATGAGTGAAGGTGTCCATGGCGTCACGCAGTCAGTGACGGCCATGGCGGAGGGTCTCAGCAGTATGTCTGGGTGACATCCTCGCTCGGGGATGTCCCGCTCTCAGATGAGCACGGCTGAGGCACTGCAGAGCATGACCCAATCACTGAGGAGCATCGCCGAGGGCGTCGACACGATGGTGTGGACCATGGGTGACCGCCAGTACTAGCTGGGGCAGATGACGCAGGGACAGCTGGGGCTCAAACCAGCTGCTCCTCTGTCTCAAGGTGAACCTCAGGGCCCTATGGGCACCGACCGGGAGGAGGGGGCGGAGTGCCAACCCAGGCCCATCCCATGGGGCGGTGACGGTGACCACCAGCTCTCCCGAGGTCCACCCCTCTGATGAAGCCATGTCTCGGGGTCAGCACACGGGACAGGGCGGCATGGTTGTGCATGTGCCGCCGACAAGTGAGCCAGGGCCCTCCGGCCCCAAAGCCTCCAGAGGACCCCCGCCAGGGCCATCGAAGACCACAGGACAACGTAAGCAGCTGGCTGCCTCTACCTCGGATATGCATCCTGGGGACACACCTAGATGTAGTGGTAGAGCTAGGAGGGCAACAATCACTGAGGGTACCGGTGGAGGGGGGACAGGATAGGTAGGGGATGAGGGGTGGATGGGGGGGGGGGGGGGGGCTGCACCATTTGGAGAGTGGGGACCTATATTGAACAATAAACACCCTTGTGCACAACCAGTAGTATGCCTCTGTCACTTTCTTGGGTGTGAGCGAGCACTCAGCAGACAGGTAGTGGCAGTGGTCAGACTATGGCATAGATTGAGGAGCACCAGCTCACAGCTCTCTGTGGGATATCACTGCCCCCCCTGCCCTCGATAGTGACCCATGGACAGTGCCGATATAGTCCTGGTATCCTGGAGTGATGTGACACATATCCTGGGAGGGAGGGAAATGGGAATGGTGGGTTGGTAAGTATGGTGATGGACCAGACCCACATGCTAAGTGAATTGGGCAAGTACGAGGGCCTCCGGGCTTGCCGGAACCTCACCGCTGCCGCCTATCCTGCAGCCTCCGGCTGGGCCTCAGGTTCCTCCTGATTGGGATGCTCGGCAATGATTCCCGCATGCTACATGGCCTGCCCACCCACAGGAATACACTTGAGTTGTGTGAAGTGCTCACTTAACCACGATTGCCAATTCTCTATAGCCTTCAGTCGAGCAGCCAGAGACTCGGCAATCAGTGGGGGTTATGGGTAGTCCGGGGGCAGACGGGCAGGAAGAGTTTTTCTGAGCGATTTTCAGATGGAGGATTATTCACATACAACCTAATGCTGCAAAGTACGGAGGGCTCCCTGGGAACTCTGAAAAATCTCCCATTCTTGAGTTAAAGTTGGAGACTTCAGACGGTTCCGACTTACCTGGATTGTTGTCGTAGGAAATGATATAGAGGGGAAATAAAATCTAGCCCAACCCATAATCGCTCACACTGTTCTCCCCATACTCCCTTGCTTCCCTACCGATCCAATACTACGCTGTTTCCCCACCACACCTCATCCACTCACCTCACATCCCCCTCCCCCCCGTGCCCCCACCTCCCTCGCCACATCCCTCCACTCCCCGCCCATCTTGCCGCATCACTCCACCACCAACCACCTTGTCCTGCCACATCCCCTTGCTGCCCCCGTCTCGCCGCATCCCCCACCGCACCCCTTCCCTGCCTTGCCCTTCCCCATCTTGCCCCCCACCACCTCACCTCACCACTGCTGCCCTCCAAACACTCTCCTCGTTTCCCCCCCACCCACCCTTCTCACCTCAACTCCCTCCCCCCATTTGCTGTGGGGCATTTAAACTCTTCACTTACTGGAATACGGCAGCTCGTGACGGCGGGAGGATTGACTGCTACATGGACTCTCTGCATTGCTCCCTCCTTAGTTTGCAACGCTAGGTTGGAGGTGAATAATCCTCCATCGGAAAATCGCTCAGAAAAATTGGAGGAAGGTAAGTGTGCATTTCCTTGTCTGACCAGGGTTGGAAATGGGGCTTCCGATCCCGATTGGAAGATCTGGGCCTCTCTGCTTTGCCCAAAAGCTTGCCTTGATTGCAACTGGACCAAGGAATTTTCTCACCCATTTCTTACATCAATCAACTTTATTGCCTCCCAAGCTATCATTAATAATTTATGCAGTTTCACGTCTACTGGCAAAGGGGTTTAAATTGTTATTTAGCTTAGAGTGCATTTTAAAAGACTATCCTGACAGAGTGGGCTGGGTCTGAAGCTATATCCTAGAAGTGATTAAAGAAAAACGCACGTCATAAAGCAACTTCAAGACCGGAGGATGTCCGAGAACGCTTTACAGTCAATGAGGTAGCTCTGAAGTGCAGTCATTATTGTAATTTAGAAAATATGGCATTCAATTTGTATACGGCAGACTCACACAAACATCTCTGATAAAAGCCAGACAACCCATTCTTGTGATGTTGACTTGGGGATAAATATTGAACGAGGTATCAGATATAACTCTCTATTCTTATTTGAAATATAGGCATGCAATCTTTTGCATGCACCTCAAAGAGCCTCAGTTTAAAACCTAATTTAAAAGACAAAACCTCTGACAGGGCAGCACTCCCTCAGTGCAGCAGAGTACCTAGATTTTTGTGCTAAAGTCTCTGGAGTAAGACTTCAATCGCCGGCACAGAGGCAAGAGTGCTACCAACTGAACCAAATGGAAAGATTATAAAGCTCCATATGGTCCAATGGAGTTCTGACAGTTTCATTTCTGTACAGGAAGAATAAGCGCATTGACATTGGGTACAGAACTGGCTCAGTCGCAGAAGAAGGGTCTTTTTCTGAATGGAAGGTTGTGACTAGTGGTGTTCCATAGGGATTGGTGCTGGGGCCTCTGTTGTTTGTCGTATACACAAACAGAGGAGGAAAATGTAGCTGGTCTGATTAGCAAGTTCATGGATGACACCAAGGTTGGTGGAATAGCAGAGAGTGTTGAGGGTTGTCAGAGGATATAGATAGGTTGGAGACTTGGGCAGAGAAATGGCAAATGGAGTTTAATCCAGACAAATGTGTGGTAATGAATTTTGGTCGGTCTAACATACAAGGGAAAATAGTAGCACAGTGGTTAGCACTATTGCTTCACAGCTCCAGGGTCCCAGGTTAGATTCCCAGCTTGGGTGACTGTCTGTGCGGAGCCTACCCATTCTCTCAGTGTCTGCGTGGGTTTCCTCCGGGTGCTCCGGTTTCCTCCCACAAGTCCCGAAAGACGCGCTGCGAAGTAATTTGGACATTCTGAATTCTACCTCGGTGTACCCGAACGGGTGCCGGAATGTGACGACTAGGGGCTTTTCACAGTAACTTTATTGCAGTGTTAATGTAAGCCTACTTGTCACAATGAAGATTATTATTAATAATAAATGGCAAAACTCTTCGGCATATAGAAAGTCAGAGAGATCTGGGCGTGCAGGTCCACAGATCTTTGAAAGTGGCAACACAGATCTTTGAAAGTGGTAGTCAAGAAAGCTTATGGAATGCTTGCCTTCATTGGAAGGGGCATAGAGTATAAAAACTGGCAAATCATGCTACAGTTGTATAGAACCTTGGTAAGACCGCACTTGGGATATTGCGCACAATACATTAACAGCGTTCAGAAGGCATCTTGAAAAATACATGGATAGGATGGGTATAGAGGGATGCGGCACAAGGAAGTGCTGAGGGTTTTGGCCAAGGTTGGTATCATGACCAGTACAGGTTTGGAGGGCCAAAGGGCCTGCTCCTGTGCTGTATTGTTTTGTTTTTGACATCCTATTTCACCCCCATAAGTCACACATCTCCTGTGTTCAGTCGGATTCTTACAATGATTTAGTTGTCACAGTTAGTTCTTCCAAAACACTCAGCACATGTGCATATTTTATATTTTTGGATGAAAATTTACCTGACAAATTTAATATAAAATAAGCTTTCCCCAAACAGCAGTGACTATTCCCAATTAATTGATTTTTAAAGTATGCATCTATTTCTTTTATATTATTTAATGATATTGTAGCCATTTGGCCCATTGAGTCTGCACTGATCCTCTGAAAGAGTACCCGACCTCGGCTGACTCCCCATCCTAACCTGGTAGAACTCCACCTAACCTACAAATCTTTGGACTATGGGACGAAACCAGAGCAACCGGAGGAAACTCACAGACATGGGGAGAACGTGCAAACTTCACACAGCCAGTCACCTAATGCTGGAATTGAATCCGGGTCCCTGATGCTGTGAGGCAACAGTGCTAATCACTGTGCCACCCCTTTTTATATTTATATGAGGACCTAATATCTCTCTCAGTGCGAGGTGCTACCTCAAATAGGAGATAAAATCTACAGCAACACCAGAAATTTGAAGCTAAGAAATAAATTATGACATATTTCTTCCTTACTGATATTCTTAAACAAGTATAGTTATCACAAGGTAATATTAGCCCTTCAGGGTTATCTATAACTTATTTACTCCTTTGTTCTTTGAGAATGCTTTCCAATAAATTAAAATCACTACACTTTTTAAAATTGGTACAATGTTTTTTTGTTTTAAAAAAAATATATTTTATTAAAGTTTTCAAACACAATTTTTCCACCTTACAAATCAACATAAAAGATAATACAATAACTAATAAGTAACATTATTTACATAAAATAGTGAACTAACAAAGTAACAAAATATATTGCTTCCCCCCCCCCCCCTCTGGGCTGCTGCTGACCATCTATTTTCCCTTAACGTTCCGTGAGATAGTCAAGGAACGGTTGCCACCGCCTGGAGAACCCCTGAACCGATCCTCTCAACGCAAACTTCATCCGTTCCAGTTTTATGAACCCTGCCATATCGTTTATCCAGGCCTCCACGCCGGGGGGGGTTTCGTTTCCTTCCACATGAGTAAGATCCTTCGCCGGGCTACCAGGGACGCAAAGGCCAGAATATCGGCTTCTTTCGCCTCCTGCACTCCCGGCTCCTCCGCTACCGCAAATATAGCTAACCCCCAGCCTGGCTTGACCCGGACCTTCACCACCTTTGAAATCACTCTTGCTACTCCCCTCCAGTACTCATCCAGTGCCGGACACGACCAAAACATATGTGTGTGGTTCGCCGGGCTTCCCAAGCACCTCCCGCCCGTCCTCCACTCCGAAGAACCTGCTCAGCCTTGCTCCCGTCATGTGTGCTCTGTGTAGAATCTCGAATTGTATCAGGCTAAGCCTGGCACACGAGGAAGAGGAATTTACCCTACTTAGGGCATCAGCCCACAGACTCTCCTCAATCTCCTCCCCCAGCTCTTCTTCCCATTTTCCCTTCAGCT
Source organism: Scyliorhinus torazame (assembly GCF_047496885.1). Classification (NCBI taxonomy): domain Eukaryota; kingdom Metazoa; phylum Chordata; class Chondrichthyes; order Carcharhiniformes; family Scyliorhinidae; genus Scyliorhinus; species Scyliorhinus torazame. The sequence goes on along the minus strand of NC_092719.1, from coordinate 180,033,268 downwards.
CCTCTACCAGCGCCTCCCCCTCGTCTCTCATCTCCTGATATATTTCGGACACTTTGCCCTCCCCGACCCATACCCCCGAAATCACTCTATCCTGGATCCCCTGTGTCGGGAGCAGCGGAAATTCCCTCACCTGTTGCCTCGTAAACGCCCTCACTTGCATGTATCTAAGGATATTCCCCGGGGGCAACTCATACTTTTCCTCCAGCGCTCCCAGGCTCGCAAACTCCCCGTCAATAAACAAGTCTCTCAATCTCCTAATTCCTGCCCGATGCCAGCTCTGGAACCCTCCGTCCATCCTTCCTGGGACAAACCTATGGTTGTTCCTGATCGGGGACCACACCGAGGCACCCGTCACACCCCATGTCGCCTCCATTGCCCCCAGTTCCTTAAGGTTGCCGCCACCACTGGGTTCGTGGGGTACCTTTTTGGGGAGAGCGGTAGCGGTGCCGTCACCACCACCTTTAGGCTCGTTCCTTTACAGGACGCCATCTCCAGCCTCTTCCACGCCGCCCCCTCTCCCTCACTCATCCACTTGCGAACCATCGCCACATTGGCGGCCCAGTAATAACCCTCCAGATTCAGCAGCGCCAGTCCCCCTCTGTCCCTGCTGCGCTGCAGGAACCCCCTTCCTTGCCCTCGGGGTCTTCCCTGCCCACACGAAACTCATAACACTCCTATATAATTTCTTAAAAAAGGCCTTAGTGATCAAAATGGGGAGACATTGAAACACAAAAAGAAACCTTGGGAGGACCATCATCTTGACCGCCTGCACTCTGCCCGCCAGTGAGAGCGGCAGCATATCCCACCTCTTGAAATCCTCCTCCATCTGCTCCACCAGCCGCGTCAGATTGAGTTTGTGTAAAGTTCCCCAGCAACTGGCTACCTGAAACCCCAAATATCGGAAGCTCCTTTCCGCTCTCCTTAACGGCAGGCCGTCTATCCCTCTTCCCTGATCTCCGGGGTGTACTACAAAAAGCTCACTCTTCCCCATATTAAGCCTATATCCCGAAAAAACTCCAAACTCCCTCAATATCTGCATAACCTCTGTCATCCCCTCCACAGGATCCACCACATACAGCAGTAGGTCATCACGGCAGCACGGTAGCATAGTGGATAGCACAATTGCTTCACAGCTCCAGGGTCCCAGGTTCGATTCCGGCTTGGGTCACTGTCTGTGCGGAGTCTGCACGTCCTCCCAGTGTGTGCGTGGGTTTCCTCCGGGTGCTCCGGTTTCCTCCCACAGTCCAAAGATGTGCAGGTTAGGTGGATTGGCCATGATAAATTGCCCTTAGTGGTGGGTGGGGTTGCTGGGTTGTGGGGATAGGGTGTGGAGGTGTTGACCTTGGGTAGGGTGCTCTTCTCCAAGAGCCGGTGCAGACTCGATGGGCCGAATGGCCTCCTTCTGCACTGTAAATTCTATGATCTGCGTAGAGTGACACTTGGTGTTCCTCTCCCCCTCTAAGCACCCCCTCCATTTCCTAGAGTCTCTCAACGCTATGGCCAGTGGTTCAATTGCCAGTGCGAACAGTAATGGGGACAGGGGGCACCCTTGCCTTGTTCCCCTGTGTAACCGAAAATACTACGATCTCTGCCGGTCTGTGACTACACTTGCCACTGGGGCCCCATAGAGGAGCTAGACCCAACTGACAAACCCCTCCCCGAACCCAAACCTCCTCAACACCTCCCATAGATACTCCACTCTACCCTATCAAATGCCTTCTCTGCATCCATCGCTGCCACTATCTCTGCCTCCCCCTCCGCTGGAGGCATCATTATCACCCCCAACAGCCGTCGCACGTTGACATTCAATTGTCTCCCCTTTAAAAACCCTGTCTGGTCTTCATGCACCACCCCTGGGACTCAATCCTCGATCCTCGTCGCTAGCACTTTTGCCAGCAACTTGACATCTGCATTCAAAAGCGAGATAGGCCTATATGACCCGCATTGCAGCGGATCTTTATCTCGCTTCAGGGTTAATGATATCGTTGCCTCCGACATTGTCGGGGGTAGAGTCCCCCTTTCTCTGGCCTCGTTAAAGGTTCTCGCCAGCAGCGGGGCCAACAAGTCCACATATTTCCTATAAAATTCCACTGGGAACCCGTCTGGTCCCGGGGCCTTCCCTGCCTGCATGTTCCCCAGCCCTTTAGTCACCTCGTCCACCCCGATTGGCGCCCCCAGACCTGCCACCTCCTGCTCCTCCACCCTCGGAACCTTACTTGGTCCAAGAACTGTTGCATCCCGTCTTTTCCCTCCGGGGGTTGGGACCTATATAGCCTCTCATTAAAGGTCTTAAACACCTCATTTACCTTCCCTGCACTCCGCACCGTAATTCCCGTTTCATCCCTAACTCCGCCCTATTTCCCTCGCCGCTATCCTCTTACGAAGCTGGTGGGCCAGCAGCCGGCTCGCCTTTTCCCCATATTCGTATCTCATCCCCTGTGCCTTCCTCCACTGTGCCTCTGCCTTCCCTGTGGTCAGCAGGTCAAACTCCGTCTGAAGTCTTCGCCTCTCTCGATATAGTCTTTCGTTCGGGGCCTCCGAATATCTTTTATCCACTCAAAATCTCCCCCACTAATCTCTCCCTTTCTTTGCCCTCTTTTTTCTCCTTGTAAGCCCTAATGGAGATCAGCTCTCCCCTAACCACCGCCTTCAGCGCTTCCCATACTACCCCCACCTGGACCTCACCATCATCATTGGCCTCCAGGTACCTCTCAATACATCCCCGCACCCTTCCACAGACCCCCTCATCCGCCAATAGTCCCACATCCAGTCGCCAGAGTGGGCGCTGTTCACTCTCCTCTCCTAGTTCCAGATCCACCCAGTGCGGGGCATGGTCTGAAACGCCCATGTCCGAATACTCCGTTCCTGCCACCCTCGAAATCAGTGCCCTGCTCAAAACAAAGAAATCTATCCGTGAGTATACCTTATGAACATGGGAGAAAAAGGAAAACTCTTTGGCCAACGGCCTAGCAAATCTCCACGGATCCACTCCCCCCATTTGCTCGATAAACCGTCTGAGCACCTTGGCCGCTGCCGGCCTTCTTCCGATCCTGGATCTAGACCGATCTAACCCTGGATCCAGCACAGTATTGAAATCCCCCCCCATTACCAGGCTTCCTACCTCCAGGTCTGGGATACGTCCCAGCATCCGCTTCATAAATCCCGCATCATCCCAGTTCGGGGCATATACATTTACCAGCATGACTTCCCTTCCCTGCAATCTACCACTCACCATCACATATCTACCACTGTTGTCCACCACTATATTCCTAGCCTCGAATGACACCCGTTTCCCCACCAATATCGCCATCCCTCTATTTTCCGCGTCCAACCCTGAGTGGAACACCTGTCCCACCCATCCTTTCCTTAACCTAACCTGATCCGCCACCTTCAGATGCGTCTCCTGAAGCATGACCACGTCTGCCTTCAGTCCTTATAGGTGCGCGAACATTCGGGCCCTCTTAATCGGCCCATTTAGGCCTCATATTCCATGTGACCAGCCGGATTGGGGGGCTGCCCCCCCACCTGCCCCCCGGACTAGCCATCCCCTACTCTAAGCCAGTCCCACGTCCAGGCGGCGCAACCCCGTCCCGACCACCTCTTCCCTTGCCAGCTCCCTCTCGATCCCGGCAGCAGCAACCCAGTTGACCCCCCCCCCCCTACTCTAAGCCAGTCCCACGTCCAAGTCCCGCGCACCCACCCGTCCCCCAGGCGGCGCAACCCCGTCCCGACCACCTCTTCCCTTGCCAGCTCCCTCTCGGTCCCGGCAGCAGCAAACCAGCTGACCCCCCCCCCCCCCCTACTCTAAGCTAGTCCCACGTCCAGGTCCCGTGCACCCACTCGTCCCCCAGGCGGCGCAACCCCGTCCCGACAACCTCTTCCCTTGCCAGCTTTCTCTCGGTCCCAGCAGCAGCAACCCAGTTGACACCCCCCCCCCCCCCCGCTAGATCCCTATCTAGCATGGTGACTCCCCCTATAATGCTTGCAAAAGTCAGCTGACTCCAACTGACCCCCGGTGTGGAGCTCTCATTCTCCTTGCGCCTATCTTCCCGCCATCATCTCCCTAGCGCAGGAAAAAAAAACACGTTTTCCTGGATCAGCCCCGCCCCCTATGGCGCAGCTCCCCCATTCCCCACCTCTGTCCCTTTTTCTACCGGCGGCCACATTTCTCAGTGTCCCCCGTCAAGAAGAGATAAAAAAACATCTATCGTCCCGATACTGTGAACCTCCCATTCCCCAATTTACATTTCTGTACATCAACATCGTCATCTTCCCCACAGCATCAGTCCCTCAGTTCTGGTCCAATTTCTCTTTTTGGATGAAGGTCCATGCCTCGTCCGACGTTTCAAAGTAGTAGTGTTTATCTTGGCACGTGACCCACAATCGCGCCGGCTGCAGCATCCCAAACTTTACTTTCTTCTTGTGAAGCGCCGCCTTGGCCCGATTAAAACTCGCTCTCCTTCTCGCCACCTCCGTGCTCCAGTCCTGATACACTCGTACCACCGCATTCTCCCACCTGCCACTCCGTACCTTCTTGGCCCAGCTCAAAACGGCCTCTCTGTCGGTGAAGCGGTGAAATCTCACCACTATCATCCATGGTGGTTCTCCAGCCTTTGGTCTCCTCGCAAGGACCCGGTGAGCCCCTTCCACCTCCAGGGGGCCCGAGGGGGCTTCAGCTCCCATTAGCGAATGGAGCATCGTGCTCACATAAGCCCCAATGTCAGCTCCCTCCACTCCCTCGGGGAGACCCAGAATCCGGAGGTTCTTTCTCCTCGAGCTGTTCTCCAGGACTTCGAGCCTTTCGATACACCTCTTATTTTTTTAAAAAAATATATTTTATTGAAATTTTTTTCCCTGAGCAACATTTTTCCCGCTTACAAAACAAGCGAAACGATAACAGTAACAAAACAGAAAATTTTAAACTTTTTAACAATAATAATAATAATAATAATAATAATATACAAGTAACAAAACCTCACACTCTATTGACCTATACGCAACTGAGCCTCCTCCCCCCTGGGTTGCTGCTGCTGGTCATCCGTCTTCCCTCTAACGTTCCCCTAGGTAGTCGAGAAGTGGCTGCCACCGCCTGGTGAACCCTTGAGCCGATCCTCTCAGGGCAAACTTTATCTGCTCCAGTTTAATAAACCCCGCCATATCGTTTACCCAGGCCTCCAGTCCGGGGGGTTTCGCCTCCTTCCACATGAGTAGGATCCTGCGCCGGGCTACGAGGGACGCAAAGGCCACGACATCGGCCTCTTTCGCCTCCTGCACTCCCGGCTCTTCCGCAACTCCAAATAGAGCTAACCCCCAGCCTGGTTTGACCCGGGCCTTCACCACCTGCGAAATCACTCCCGTCACTCCCTTCCAATACCCTTCCAGTGGCGGGCATGCCCAAAACATATGTGCGTGGTTTGCCGAGCTCCCGCCACACCTCCCACATTTGTCCTCCACTCCAAAGAACCTGCTCAATCTTGCCCCCGTTGTGTGTGCTCTATGTAGCACCTTAAATTGAATCAGGCTAAGCCTGGCGCATGAGGAAGAGGAATTTACCCTGCTTAGGGCATCAGCCCACATACCCTCCTCTATCTCCTCCCCTAGTTCTTCTTCCCACTTTCTTTTTAGTTCGCCCACCGACTCCTCCCCCTCTTCCCTCATCTCACTATAAATCTCTGACACCTTGCCCTCTCCGACCCACACCCCTGAAAGCACCCTGTCCTGTATCCCCTGTGTCGGGAGCCGCGGAAATTCCCTCACCTGTTGTCTAGTAAACGCCCTCACCTGCATATATCTCAAGAAATTCCCCCGGGGTAACTTATACTTTTCCTCCAGTGCTCCCAAGCTCGCAAAAGTCCCATCTATGAATAAGTCTCCCACCTTCCTAATTCCCAACTGGTACCAGCTTTGAAATCCTCCATCCATTCTTCCTGAGGCGAACCTATGGTTGTTCCTGATAGGGGACCCCACCAGGGCTCCCCGCACCCCTCTCTGTCGCCTCCACTGTCCCCATATGTTCAGTGTTGCCGCCACCACCGGGTTTGTGGTGTACTTTTTCGGTGAGAACGGTAGCGGCGCCGTCACCAGCGCCTCTAGACTCGTCCCTTTACAGGACCTTCTCTCCAGCCTTTTCCACGCCGCTCCCTCACCCTCCATCATCCATCTACGTATCATTGCCACATTGGCGGCCCAATAATAATCTCCCAAGTTCGGTAGTGCCAGTCCTCCTCTGTCCCTACTGCGCTGAAGGAACCCCCTCCTTACTCTCGGAACTTTCCCTGCCCACACAAAGCTCGTAATGCTCCTAAATATTTTATTAAAAAAGGTCCTGGTGATTAAAATAGGGAGACATTGAAATACAAATAAGAACCTCGGGAGGACCATCATCTTAATTGCTTGCACCCTGCCCGCCAGCGATAAAGGCTGCATGTCCCACCTCTTAAAGTCCTCCTCCATTTGTTCTACCAGCCGTGTCAGATTAAGTCTGTGCAAGGTTCCCCAGCTCCTAGCGATCTGAATCCCCAAGTATCGGAAGTTTCTTTCCACTTTCCTTAGCGGTAAGCCTTCTGTCTCTCTACTCTGGTCCCCTGGATGTATCACATATAATTCACACTTCCCCATGTTTAACCTATACCCCGAAAATTCCCCGAACCTCCTCAAGATTCGCATAACCTCTATCACCCCCCCCCCCCCCCCCCCCCCCCCCGCTGGGTCCGACACGTATAGCAATAGGTCATCCGCGTATAACGAGACTCGGTGTTCTTCTCCCCCTCTAGTCACGCCTCTCCATTTCCTGGAGTCTCTCAGCGCCATGGCCAGAGGTTCAATTGCCAGCGCAAACAACAATGGAGACAGCGGGCAGCCCTGTCTTGTTCCCCTATATAATCGGAAATACTCCGATCTATGTCGACCTGTAACTACGCTTGCCAGCGGTGCCCCATAAAGTAGTCTAACCCAGCGAATAAATCCGTTCCCAAACCCAAACCTCCTTAACACTTCCCACAAATACTCCCACTCCACCCTATCAAATGCCTTCTCTGCGTCCATTGCCGCCACTATCTCTGCCTCCCCCTCCACTGAGGGCATCATTATCACCCCTAATAGCCGTCGCACGTTAACATTCAATTGTCTCAGAAGGAAAAGGACCCGCTACAATGCGGGTCCTATAGACCTATTTCCCTCCTAAATGTAGATGCCAAGATCCTGGCCAAGGTAATGGCAATGAGAATAGAGGAATGTGTCCCGGGGGTGGTCCACGAGGACCAAACTGGGTTTGTGAAGGGGAGACAGCTGAACACGAATATACGGAGGCTGTTAGGGGTAATGATGATGGCCCCACCAGAGGGGGAAACGGAGATAGTAGTGGCGATGGATGCCGAGAAAGCATTTGATAGAGTGGAGTGTGATTATTTGTGGGAGGTGTTGAGGAGACTTGGTTTTGGAGAGGGGTATGTTAGATGGGTGCAGCTGTTGTATAGGGCCCCGATGGCGAGCGTGGTCACGAATGGACGTGGATCTGCATATTTTCGGCTCCATAGAGGGACAAGGCAGGGATGCCCTCTGTCCCCATTATTGTTTGCACTGGCGATTGAGCCCCTGGCGATAGCGTTGAGGGGTTCCAAGAAGTGGAGGGGAGTACTTAGAGGAGGAGAAGAGCACCGGGTATCTTTGTATGCGGACGATTTGCTACTATACGTGGCAGACCCGGCGGAGGGGATGCTGGAAATAATGCGGATACTTGGGGAGTTTGGGGATTTTTCAGGGTATAAATTGAACATGGGAAAAAGTGAGTTGTTTGTGGTGCATCCAGGGGAGCAGAGTAGAGAAATAGAGGACCTACCGTTGAGGAAGGCAACAAGGGACTTTCGTTACCTGGGGATCCAGATAGCCAAGAATTGGGGCACATTGCATAGGTTAAATTTAACGCGGTTGGTGGAACAAATGGAGGAGGATTTCAAGAGATGGGATATGGTATCCCTGTCACTGGCAGGGAGGGTGCAGGCGGTTAAGATGGTGGTCCTCCCGAGATTCCTCTTTGTGTTTCAGTGCCTCCCGGTGGTGATCACAAAGGCTTTTTTTTTTTTTTTTAAAGTATTGAAAAGAGCATCATGGGTTTTGTGTGGGCCGGGAAGACCCCGAGAGTGAGGAAGGGATTCTTACAGCGTAGCAGGGATAGGGGGGGGCTGGCACTACCAAGCCTAAGTGAGTATTATTGGGCCGCTAATATTTCAATGGTGAGTAAGTGGATGGGAGGAGGAGGAGGGAGCGGCGTGGAAGAGATTAGAGAGGGCGTCCTGTAGGGGGACTAGCCTACAGGCTATGGTGACAGCCCCATTGCCGTTCTCACCGAGGAACTACACCACAAGCCCTGTGGTGGTGGCTACACTGAAGATTTGGGGACAGTGGAGACGGCATAGGGGAAAGACTGGAGCCTTGGGGGGGTCCCCGATAAGAAACAACCATAGGTTTGTCCCGGGGGGAATGGATGGGGGATATGGAATGTGGCAAAGAGCAGGAATAACGCAACTGAAAGATCTGTTTGTGGATGGGAAGTTCGCGAGTCTGGGAGCGCTGACCGAGAAATATGGGTTGCCCCAAGGGAATGCATTCAGGTATATGCAACTGAGGGCTTTTGCGAGGCAACAGGTGAGGGAATTCCCGCAGCTCCCGACACAAGAGGTGCAGGACAGAGTGATCTCAAAGACATGGGTGGGGGATGGTAAGGTGTCAGATATATATAGGGAAATGAGGGACGAAGGGGAGACTATGGTAGATGAACTAAAAGGGAAATGGGAAGAAGAGCTGGGGGAGGAGATCGAGGAGGTGCTGTGGGCAGATGCCCTAAACAGGGTAAACTCGTCGTCCTCGTGTGCCAGGCTAAGCCTGATTCAGTTTAAGGTATTACACAGGGCGCATATGACTGGAGCACGGCTCAGTAAATTTTTGGGGGTGGAGGATAGGTGTGCGAGGTGCTCGAGAAGCCCAGCGAATCATACCCATATGTTTTGGTCATGCCCGGCACTACAGGGGTTTTGGATGGGGGTGACAAAGGTGCTTTCAAAAGTAGTGGGGGTCCGGGTCGAACCAAGCTGGGGGTTGGCTATATTTGGGGTTGCACAAGAGCCGGGAGTGCAGGAGGCGAGAGAGGCCGATGTTTTGGCCTTTGCGTCCCTAGTATCCCGGCGCAGGATATTGTTAATGTGGAAAGAAGCCAAGCCCCCGGGGGTGGAGACCTGGATAAATGACATGGCAGGGTTCATAAAGCTAGAGCGGATTAAGTTCGTTCTAAGGGGGTCGGCTCAAGGGTTCACCAGGCGGTGGCAACCGTTCGTCGAATACCTCGCAGAAAGATAGATGGAATGGAAAAAAGAAGGCAGCAGCAGCAGCCCAGGATCCGGGGGGGGGGGGGGGGAGGAACCAGAAGGACTCTCAGGGTTGTTAATATATACTGTATAATATGTATATGTCGTTGCGACATAATTATATATTGGACTGTTAAATTATATCTTTGGAGAGTGTTACTTGCGATAAGGCAGTTGCCAATTAGGGTTAGTTTTCATTTTTGTTATTTATTATTTATTCATTTTTTGTTTATAAAATAGGTCATTGTTATTTGTGTTGTTATAATATTGTGTAAAGGATGCACAATGTACTGTGTTGGTTGACCAAAAATTTTCAATAAAATATTTATTAAAAAAAACAACATTCAATTGTCTCCCTTTTACGAACCCTGTCTGGTCTTCGTGCACCACCCCTGGGACACAGTCCTCTATCCTCGATGCCAGCACCTTTGCTAGCAGTTTGGCGTCCACGTTCAATAGTGAAATAGGTCTATAGGACCCACACTGCATCGGATCTTTGTCCCTCTTCAAAATCAGCGATATAGTCGCCTCCGACATTGTCGGGGGTAGTGTCCCCCCTTCCCTGGCCTCATTGAACGTCCTCGCCAACAACGGGGCCAACAAGTCCACATATTTTCTGTAGAATTCCACCGGGAACCCGTCCGGCCCCGGGGCCTTCCCTGCTTGCATGCTTCCCAGTCCCTTAATAACCTCGTCCACCTCAATCGGCGCCCCCAGGCCTGCCACCGCCTGCTCCTCCACTTTCGGGAACCTCAACTGGTCCAGGAACTGCCGCATCCCCTCCTCTCCCTCTGGGGGCTGAGACCTATACAGTTCTTCATAAAAGGTCTTAAACACCTCATTTATCTTTCCTGCCCTTCGCACAGTATCTCCCCTTTCATCCCTAATTCCTCCTATCTCTCTCGCTGCTGCCCTCTTTCGCAGTTGGTGCGCCAACAGGCGACTAGCCTTTTCCCCATATTCATACCTCCTCCCCTGTGCCTTCCTCCACAGTACCTCCGCCTTTCTGGTGGTCAGAAGGTCAAACTCGGTCTGGAGTCGTCTCCTCTCCCTGTACAGCTCCTCCTCCGGGGTCTCTGCAAATTCCCTGTCCACCCTTAAAATCTCCCCCAGTAATCTATCCCTTTCCTTGGCCTCGGTTTTCCTTTTGTGGGCCCCAATAGAAATCAGCTCTCCTCTGACCACCGCTTTTAGTGCTTCCCAGACCACTTCCACAGGGACCTCGCCGTCGTCATTGACCTCCAGGTATCTCTCGATACACCCCCTCACTCTTGCACACACTCCCTCATCTGCCATCAGTCCTACATCTAATCGCCAGAGTGTTCTCTGCTCCCTGTCCTCTCCTACTTCCAGGTCCACCCAATGTGGGGCATGATCCGAAACCGCTATGGCTGAGTATTCAGCTTCTTCCACCCTAGAGATCAACGACCTTCCTAAAACAAAAAAATCTATCTGGGAGTACACTTTATGGACATGGGAGAAGAAGGAATACTCCTAGCCCTGGGTCTAAGAAATCGCCATGGATCCACTCGCCCCATTTGGTCCATAAACCCCTTAAGCACCTTGGCCGCTGCCGGCCTTCTTCCAGTCCTTGAGCTGGATCTATCTAGCCCCGGGTCCAGCACCGTATTGAAGTCCCCTCCTAAAATCAAATTTCCTGCCTCCAGGTCCGGAATACGCCCCAGCATCCGTCTCATGAACCCCGCATCGTCCCAATTTGGGGCATACACATTAACCAACACGACCTCCATTCCCTCCAGCTTACCACTCACCATTACATATCTACCTCCACTATCTGCTACGACGTTCTTTGCTTCAAATGCTACCCGTTTACCCACCAAAATGGCCACCCCTCTGTTCTTTGCGTCCAGTCCTGAGTGGAACACCTGTCCCACCCATCCTTTCCTTAGCCTAACTTGGTCCGCCACCTTTAAGTGCGTCTCTTGGAGCATAACCACGTTTGCCCTTAGTCCTTTCAAATGCGCGAGCGCTCGGGCCCTTTTTATCGGTCCATTCAGGCCTCTCACGTTCCACGTGATCAGCCTCACTGGGGGGCTACCTGCCCCCCTCCCGTGTCGACTAGCCATTACCTTCTCTAGGCCAGTCCCATATCCCGCCTCCGCGCTCCCGCTCGCTCCCCCAGCGTCGCATTCCGCCCCCGACCACCCTCTCTTTAGCCATTTCCTTTTGGATTTCCGCAGCAGCAACCCAGTTGTCCCCCCCCGCTAGATCCCTATCTAGCTTGATTGCTCCCCCATATCACTTCCGTAAGTCAGCTGACTTCAACTGACCCCGGCTATTCCTGCTCGCTCCTCGGCCCCCCCCCCCCCCCGGTGTGAGGGAACTCCCATCCGCCTTGCGCCTGTTTTCCCGCCTTATTCTTTCTGGCGCGGGAACATCCCTTTACCTGACCCGCCTCTTATGGCGCAGCTCCCTTTACCCTCCCCCTCTCCTTCCCCATTCTCTGACTATGTCCCGCCTCTCCCCCCTCACCGGCGCCCACATTTCCCCAGTGTGTCCCCCCTTCCCTGTTTACTTCTCGATTAACTTTCACCATCCCATTAACAAAAACAATAATAACAACAATAACAGTTCCCTGCAGCATCCGTCCCTCAGTTCCGGTCCAGTTTCTCTTCATTGATGAAGGATCATGCTTCCTCCGCCGTCTCGAAATAATAGTGTCTCTCCTGATGCGTGACCCATAGTCTTGCCGGCTGCAGCATCCCAAACTTCACCTTCCTTTTGTGCAAAACCTCTTTGGCTCGGTTGAAGCTCGCCCTCCTTCTCGCCACCTCCGCACTCCAATCCTGGTAGATCCTTACCACCGCATTCTCCCATCTGCTACTCCGCACCTTTTTAGCCCATCTCAGGACCTCTTCTCTGTCCTTAAGGAGGTAGAATCACACTATTATCGCCCTGGGTGGTTCTCCCGCTTTTGGTCTTCTCGCCGGGATCCGATTTGCCCACTCCACCTCCATGGGGCCCGCAGGGGCCTCAGCACCCATCAGTGAGCTCAGCATCTTACTTGCGTACGCTCCACAGTCCACTCCTTGCACACCCTCCGGGAGACCTAGTATCCTAAGGTTCTTCCTTCGCGCTCCATTTTCAAGGGCCTCAATCCTATCAGCACACTTTTTATGAAGTGCCTCGTGCGTCTGAGTCTTGACCGCCAGGCCCAGGACCTCGTCCTCAATACCTGATACCTTCTGCTCCACCACGCGAAGTTCAGTCTCCTGGGTCTTTAAAGTCTCCTTAAGCCCCTCAAATTGCCTGTAACAACGGGGTCATTACCTCCTTCTTCAGCAGGTCCACGCACCGTCTCACCACCTCGTCCTGCTCAGGCCCCCATGCCACCTGTGGTTTCTCCGCCGCCATTTTGTTCCACTCCCTCTGACCTTCTGGCTGCAGATTCTTCGGGCTGCAGCCGCCGCCGCCGGTTTTTCCCTCCGTCGTTCGGGGGGGACTCCCTTCCCTCGCGCTTCGCACCGGGTTTTACGGCCGTCCAAGTCCCCGTTGGGGCTCTTAAAAGAGCCCGAAGTTCCGTCGGAGCTGGAGCCGCCGAAACGTGCGGCTAGCTCATCCCTGCCGCAACCGGAAGTCTCGATACACCTCTTATGTAGCGCCTCGTGCGACTCCATTTTTACCGCTAGACCCAGAATCTCATCCTCGTTCTCAGCTGCCTTCGCCTTCACCCCACAGAGCTCTATCGCCTGGGCTTTTTGCGTTTCTTTTAGCCCTTCGATTGCCAACAACATCGGCGCCAGCACCTCCTTCTTTAATTCCTCCACACACAGTCGAAGGAATTCCTGCTGGTCCGGGCCCCATGTCGTCTGGGCTCCATCCGTCGCCATCTTGCTTCTTCCTTCTCTTCTCTGCCGCTGCTCCAAAGGATCCTTCGCAATCTGGCCACTACCACCGATCTTTTCCATACACACCAGGGGGGACGCCTTACTTCGTCACCCCACACTGGGTTTGGTCCGAACAAATTTCCGTCGGGGCTCTCAAAAAGAGCCCAAAAGTCCGTTAGAACTGGAGCTGCCGAAACGTGCGGCTTAGCAGTGCATCGCCGCAACCGGAAGTCGGTACAATGTTAAATAGGCAACTTTGAAAGGAGAAGAGATGCACAAAACCCAAATGCACTAAATACATCCAACCACATGACAGATTTCAATATACAAATCTGTCTCAAAATAAAGATACACTTAAATATATGACACATTAATAAATCATATTAAAGTACCTATCCTTTTAATTTATCAGAAACAACTGCATATAAAAACAAGGCTGTCTAGCATTACTAATGTGGATGAAAAGCTCAGTAGGAAAGCCAAATTGTTTTTGTTCAACTGCTATTTCATAATCTTGTAGTTTGCAATGGAATACAAGAGTAGATCTGCTACCAACCTCAGAAACAAAAAGTAATGGGTTGAAGTCCCATTTCAAAACTTCATCACATTATCGAAGTTTGCATTTCAGTGCAGGAAGCAGGGAGAACTACATTATTGGAGATGGGTGGAATCATTCTGATGAAACATTAAACTCACCTACATGCTCAGATAGATATGAAATATCCTCTGGTACTACTAAAGAAAGCACAGTTGAGCCTTCCCTGTGCCCTGACCAACATTTATCCTCCAACCAACCATTTATCCCATTGCTGCTTTATAGAACCTTATTGCACACATATTGGCTGCGACATTATAACAATGACTATACTTCAAAAGTACCTTATTGGCAGCAGTGTTCCTGGGGGCATTGAGGTCATGAAAAGTGCCACATAAATGCAAGTTTCTTATTAATTAGATCATTTATAGCATTAAGTGTTAACTTGTTAATTTAATTCATATACGGCCAAAGGCATTTTTTGCCATTTAATTATGGGCACTGCATTCATTGCTAAAGAATAACTGCAGCATAAGTTGGTGGCAGTCAACCTAAATAGCAAATCTAGGTAAATTAAGTAGTTTTAATTGAGCTGGAATTAGATAGAAATGCAAAACAGGAGCTCCATGATTAATATTCCATGGTATTTAGAAAAGTCTGTAAAGCATCAAACCAGGATAATGCTGCAGAATATAAAATCAATACATTCCCATTAAATTAGAGGTTTAATTTCAAGCCATTTTTGGCTGGCTCTCAAAAACTTTTGAGGTGTTACTGTAGATAAGGATGGTACATTTTTTTAGCATTGGTCTTAATTCTTCAATAATTCTCACGTCCTAAAAGCCCTCAACAATGCTTCCCCCGACGAGTTAACAAATCGGGGATGATGTTTGAGGGCAGTGAGAGAGTGCAAGTGCACGTAAAACAGTTTGACTCAAGTGTAACAAGCAATGACCTGATAAATTGCTTTCTTATGCTCTAGCAACAATAATTTTAAAATATAATGTTCATATTAAAATAAGAGATATACCGGAGTTGCTTGGTTAAGTTGAAGTGGTACTGAAGAAATCTGTAATGGTTTCAATTGTGTAGGAGGTTGGGATAGCTGTGCTGGCATCGGAGCTTGTTGAACCTGATACTGTGGCAGTGGCTGAGATGCAGGCTGGACAAGCGGCTGTACTGTTGGCACCTGTTTCTGAAAAAACAATACGCAAGAATTCACTGCACAACTGAACACCATCGACAGATGCTGCATACAATTTGTTTTACTTACCTGTATCGATGTACAATTACCATCAACATTTCAAGTAAGATGACCCCGACACAAGTTGCTGTCAATAGCTTCAAAGCTATTTGTCATCTGTCCTTTTCCATCCACTGATAATATAAACCACTCAGTAAAATTAGCTCCTTTAAGACACCCTTCTTACACAAGGTGTTGTATGTGAAACAGGACCAAGAGGCAAAAATGCAAATGATTCCAATAGTAACCCCACTATGTTTAGAATAATTAGAATAAGATTTTGCCATCCAATGAAGGACAAACCAATGAGAACATCATGTGCAATTAGAATATAATATCTACCTGAAAATGGAATGTTGCTGTGCAGAAATAAGGGTCCAACTATGAGAAATCAGAATATATCGGTAAGGTAACAAAACTAGAAAGATTCACAAACTGCACAGCAATGCAGTTCATTCTGTAAAGGACCCTTAGTTTAACAACAAAATTTACTGGATAGAGTGCTCACCTGTTGTGGTTGTCCCATCTGCACTGCAACAAGTGCTGCTGGTTCCTGGTAATGTTGCTGGAGCCCAAGTTGATGAGATTGTATAGGCAATGCAAAAGATGGGGCATGCATCATAGGGTTGGGCTATAATAAAAAATACTATTTCCTTAATTTTGTGCTTTGCTCTTTTACTCAAATTCACATTTTCTTTTACTATTTGCCATATGGCTATCTTTCAAAGCGGCAATAGTCGAAGTGCTTGTAAATAAAAATACAGCATACCAAACACAAAATACATTCATATAATTATTATAAATCTTTCACTCCCTCACCCCACAGTATAAATATCTCCCACTTTCTATGCCTTTTAGCATTGACAAAGGGTCATCTGGACTCGAAACGTTGGCTCTTTTCTCTCCCTACAAGTGCTGCCAGACCTGCTGAGATTTCACAGCATTTTCTCTTTTGGTCCCATAATTATTTAATTCAGGCTAGTGTGCAAAACTGAAACTTTACACTGCCGCATAATTAGGCAGTTCAGGGCTGGTTACTTCCATTTGCCACCAGACATCCCTCAAGTATTAATTTTCTATATTTCATAAAGGTTTCAAAGCATTGTAACTATTTTACCAAAAGCTCCAGAACCTAGGGTGTAAGACATATTTTCAAAGATGCAAAGTGGAAAAGCTGCCCTTAATACATCCTGTGTTATTTTCCACTGACATCATGTGCTCCTGAAGTTTAATTTTAACTACAGGTACTTTAATGTTGAGCACTAAGTAGGAATACGCTATAAGAATTAGACAATGCTGTCAAAACGGTGGTCAGTGTTTGAAAGAGCACATTGCATACTCGAGAAATTCAGTAATGATATATCATCGATGATAATGAACTTCATTTATAAAAATCACTAGTTGGCCAGGATAAGGAAGAGCTGAATGAGAGGTTTGGGTTGGCACGGGGAAGAGTTTCCAGTACATGCAGGTGCAGGACTTGGCGGGGAAGGTCTTCCCGGCCTTTCCGAAAGCACCCGCCTCCTCTTTGCTGGAGGCGGTGTTGCCAGCTGGAGGGGGGAGGGGCTGTCTCAACGATTTATGGGAGGATTTGAGGAGGAGGATAAGGTGTCCTGGGAGGAGGCTAAGGCTAAATGGGAGGATGAGCTGGGGACGGCGCTGGAAGAGGGATTGTTGTGCGAGGTGCTGTGGAGGGTGAATGCCTCATCTTTGTGTGCGAGACTGAGGCTGGTACAGCTGGAGGTAGCGTACAGGTGCACCTGACAAAGTGAAGGATAATCTGGCTGTTTGAGGGGATGGTGGATGTCTGTGAGCGATGCGAGAGGGGCCCTGTGAACTATGTACATATGTTTTGGTCGTGCCCAAAAGTGGAAAGGTTTTGGAGGGTGGTCTTCAGCACCATCTCAGGGGTTTTCCATGTGGATGTGGAGTCCGATCCCCTGGAAGTCATATCCGGGTTGCATGTAAGTTGGTTACCAATGACTACTGAGGGAGGGGCGGTGAGGCGGAAGTATGGGTTTGTTGGGGGGGGGGGGTTAACGTCTTGGGTGGGTTTTTGTTACTGTTGTAAATTGTAAAAATGTTGAAAATTTGGAATAAAAATACTTTCAAAAAATATATATAAATGACTAGTACATAGGTGGTAAAGCATGAAGTAAGTTTCTCATTTCAATTAGTTATAAGGCAAAACTTGGCAAAACAAAAACAACATTTAAACTAATGAAAATAATGAAAAACATTTTCAATAGTCACAGAATTTACAAAATTAGGAATAGTAAATTAAAATATGGGCAACCAGAGCAAATGCAAAATTACAATGAAATCAGCATGATGGAATAATATTCTTGCAAAAGATAAACATTCTATGTAGTAGATTTGAAACATACACAGAAGTTATCATTCTTCAGATTCCATGGAATGAGGGTTCTGCAGTTTTACATCAAGAACCCGCCCACTGTGATTGCGCTTGATACTTAATCCATTTTGAATTACTGACAGTGACACTGAGTGGTTCTATCCCTAAAGCAAGTTTCTTGACGTCCAAAATTGTCTTTTTGTGATTGCAAAATGGGACCTAACAATACAAGGAACATTTAGCACACTACTATCAGTTCCAATAAGGGAGAGGTTAATGGGTCATTAATACAATCTTCAAAGCTTTTCTCAGTTGACCACCTATCTTATGAGAAAATTATAACATTTACCTTTGTGGCATGGGTGCGCCTGTTATATGTGTCACCGGTGTTGAGTGTATGGAACAACAATATGAGCTCACGAAGCTTCGGGTTACACAGGGAAACAAGGCAGGAGTGCCTGCTATCACCGCTACTGTAAGTGCTAGCAATAGAGCCCCTGGCAATGGCTCTTAGGAGGTTGGCAGAGTGGCAAGGGATCAGGGAGCATCATTTTCACATCAGAAAAATCAGTGCCTCACCTGTACCGATTCTGCTACCTGTGAAGAGCTAGCACCAGTGCCGCCTGGAACACCATTGAAACCCACAAAAAAAGGTGCGGTAATCGCTGGGTCTGTGATGGACACTTGCAAGGCTGACAAACTGCAGCCGCGCTTAAACAACACCACACACACACACACACACCACACACACTGATCGGGGCTGAAACGATGGGACAGGTTGTGCTGGAGAACCCAAACAGCTGATGGGTCAGCTGGGGCCAGAGGGCACCCAGGGGAGTGCCCCGGGGCGGTCACGTAGACTACCCAGGGCACCAGGTTTAATGCAGGCTGTCGGCCCATCGGAGGTGGAGAATTGCGGCTGGGCCCACTAATGATATGTGAACAGTGTTTCAACTACGCGCGCTGTGTGTCACACTGACGCTGAGGCGGAGCATCGGGATTCAGCGTCAAACTGGCACCTGCCGCGATTTTGGCCTTGGGAGCTGTTTTCTGCCCGATTGCACGCCCCGATTCCGGCGTCGGCCAACGGAGAATCCCGCCTGTGGTGTTTCACTTTCATAGAACATAGAACATAGAAAATACAGCACAGAACAGGCCCTTCGGCCCACGATGTTGTGCCGAACCTTTGTCCTAGATTAATCATAGATTATCATTGAATTTACAGTGCAGGAGGCCATTCGGCCCCCTGAGTCTGCACCGGCTCTTGGAAAGAGCACCCTACCCAAACTCAACACCTCCACCCAAAGCCAAGGGCAATTTTGGACACTAAGGGCAATTTATCATGGCCAATCCACCTACCCTGCACATCTTTGGACTGTGGGAGGAAACCGGAGCACCCGGAGGAAACCCACGCAGACACGGGGAGGATGTTCAGGCTCCGCACAGACAGTGACCCAAGCCGGAATCGAACCTGGGATCCTGGAGCTGTGAAGCAATTGTGCTATCCACAATGCTACCGTGCTGCACTTAAGAACAAATAAATCTACACTATATCATTTTACCGTAATCCATGTACCTATCCAATAGCTGCTTGAAGGTCCCCAATGTTTCCGACTCAACTACTTCCACAGGCAGTGCATTCCATGCCCCCACTACTCTCTGGGTAAAGTACCTACCTCTGATATCCCTCCTATATCTTCCACCTTTCACCTTAAATTTATGTCCCCTTGTAATGGTTTGTTCCACCCGGGGAAAAAGCCTGACTGTCTACTCTATCTATTCCCCTGATCATCTTATAAACCTCTATCAAGTCGCCCCTCATCCTTCTCCGTTCTAATGAGAAAAGGCCTAGCACCCTCAACCTTTCCTCGTAAGACCGACTCTCCATTCCAGGTAACATCCTGGTAAATCTTCTTTGCACCTTTTCCAAAGCTTCCACATCCTTCCTAAAATGAGGTGACCAGAACTGTACACAGTACTCCAAATGTGGCCTTACCAAAGTTTTGTACAGTTGCATCATCACCTCACGGCTCTTAAATTCAATCCCTCTGTTAATGAACGCGAGCACACCATAGGCCTTCTTCACAGCTCTATCCACTGGAGTGGCAACTTTCAAAGATGTATGAACATAGACCCCAAGATCTCTCTGCTCCTCCACATTGCCAAGAACTCTACCGTTAACCCTGTATTCCGCATTCATATTTGTCCTTCCAAAATGGACAACCTCACACTTTTCAGGGTTAAACTCCATCTGCCACTTCTCAGCCCAGCTCTGCATCCTATCTATGTCTCTTTGCAGCCGACAACAGCCACAACTCCACCAATCTTTGTATCGTCTTCAAATTTACTGACCCACCCTTCAACTCCCTCATCCAAGTCATTAATGAAAATCACAACCAGCAGAGGACCCAGAACTGATCCCTGCGGTACGCCACTGGTAACTGGGATCCAGGCTGAATATTTGCCGTCCACCACCACTCTCTGACTTCTATCGGTTAGCCAGTTCGTTATCCAAGTGGCCAAATTTCCCACTATCCCATGCCTCCTTACTTTCTGCAGAAGCCTACCATGGGGAACCTTATCAAATGCCTTACTAAAATCCATGTACACGACATCCACTGCTTTACCTTCATCCACATGCTTGGTCACCTCCTCAAAGAATTCAATAAGACTTGTAAGGCAAGACCTACCCCTCACAAATCCGTGCTGACTATCCCTAATCAAGCAGTGTCTTTCCAGATGCTCAGAAATCCTATCCTTCAGTACCCTTTCCATTACTTTGCCAACCACCGAAGTAAGACTAACTGGCCTGTAATTCCCAGGGTTATCCCTAGTCCCTTTTTTGAACAGGGGCACGACATTCGCCACTCTCCAATCCCCTAGTACCACCCCTGTTGACAGTGAGGACGAAAAGATCATTGCCAACGGCTCTGCAATTTAATCTCTTGCTTCCCATAGAATCCTTGGATATATCCCGTCAGGCCCGGGGGACTGGTCTATCCTCAAGTTTTTCAAAATGCCCAACACATCTTCCTTCCTAAAAAGTATTTCCTCGAGCTTACCAGTCTGTTTCACACTTTCCTCTCCAACAATATGGCCCCTCTCATTTGTAAATACAGAAGAAAAGTACTCGTTCAAGACCTCTCCTATCTCTTCAGACTCAATACACAATCTCCCGCTACAGCCCTTGATCGGACCTACCCTCGCTCTAGTCATTCTCATATTTCTCACATATGTGTAAAAGGCCTTGGGGTTTTCCTTGATCCTACCCACCAATGATTGTTCATGCCCTCTCTTAGCTCTCCTAATCCCTTTCTTCAGTTCCCTCCTGGCTATCTTGTATCCCTCCAATGCCCTGTCTGAACCTTGTTTCCTCAGCCTTACATAAGTCTCCTTTTTCCTCTTAACAAGACATTCAACCTCTCTTGTCAACCATGGTTCCCTCACTCGACCATCTCTTCCCTGCCTGACAGGGACATGCATATCAAGGACACGTTGTACCTGTTCCTTGAACAAGTTCCACATTTCACTTGTGTCCTTCCCTGACAGCCTATGTTCCCAACTTATGCACTTCAATTCTTGTCTGACAACATCGTATTTACCCTTCCCCCAATTGTAAACCTTGCCCTGTTGCACGCACCTATCCCTCTCCATTACTAAAGTGAAAGTCACAGAATTGTGGTCACTATCTCCAAACTGCTCCCCCACTAACAAATCTATCACTTGCCCAGGTTCATTACCAAGTACTAAATCCAATATTGCCCCTCCTCTGGTCGGACAATCTACATACGGTGTTAGAAAAGCTTCCTGGACACACTGCACAAACACCACCCCATCCAAACTATTTGATCTAAAGAGTTTCCACTCAATATTTGGGAAGTTAAAGTCACCCATGACTACTACCCTGTGACTTCTGCACCTTTCCAAAATCTGTTTCCCAATCTGTTCCTCCACATCTCTGCTACTATTGGGGGGCCTATAGAAAACTCCTAACAAGGTGACTGCTCCTTTCCTATTTCTGACTTCAACCCATACTACCTCATTAGGGTGATACTCCTCGAACTGCCTTTCTGCAGCTGTTATACTATCTCTAATTAACCGTAGCTGTTATACTATCTCTAATGCCACCCCCCACCTCTTTTACCACCCTCCCTAATCTTATTGAAACATCTATAACCAGGGACCTCCAACAACCATTTCTGCCCCTCTTCTATCCAAGTTTCCGTGATGGTCACCACATCGTAGTTCCAAGTACCGATCCATGCCTTAAGTTCACCCACCTTATTCCTGATGCTTCTTGCGTTGAAGTATACACACTTCAACCCATCTCCGTGTCTGCAAGTACTCTCCTTTGTCAGTGTTCCCTTCCCCACTGCCTCATTACACGCTTTGGCATCCTGAATATCGGCTACCTTAGTTGCTGGACTACAAATCCGGTTCCCATTCCCCTGCCAAATTAGTTTAAACCCTCCCGAAGAGTACTAGAAAACCTCCCTCCCAGGATATTGGTGCCCCTCTGGTTCAGATGCAACCCGTCCTGCTTGTACAGGTCCCACCTTCCCCAGAATGCGCTCCAATTATCCAAATACCTGAAGCCCTCCCTCCTACACCATTCCTGCAGCCACGTGTTCAACTGCACTCTCTCCCTATTCCTAGCCTCGCTATCACGTGACACCGGCAACAAACCAGAGATGACAACTCTGTCTGTCCTGGCTTTTAACTTCCAGCCTAACTCCCTAAACTTGTTTATTACCTCCACACCCCTTTTCCTACCTATGTCGTTGGTACCAATGTGCACCACGACTTCTGGCTGCTCCCCCTCCCCCTTAAGGATCCTGAAGACACGATCCGAGACATCCCTGACCCTGGCACCCGGGAGGCAACATACCTTCCGTGAGTCTCGCTCGCGACCACAGAATCTCCTATCTATTCCCCTAACCATTGAATCTCCTACAACTATTGCTTTTCTATTCTCCCCCCTTCCCTTCTGAGCCCCAGAGCCAGACTCAGTGCCAGAGACCTGGCCGCTAGGGCCTTCCCCCGGTAGGTCATCCCCCCCAACAGCATCCAAAACGGTATACTTGTTTTGAAGGGGAACGGCCACAAGGGATCCCTGCACTGTCTGCCTGTTTTTTTTTTTCCCCCAGACTGTAACCCAGCTATTCTTGTCCTGTACCTTGGGTGTGGTTACCTCCCTGTAACTCTTCTCAATCACCCCCTCTGCCTCCCGGATGATCCAAAGTTCATCCATCTTCAGCTCCAGTTCCCTGACATGGTTTCCTCACTCAATGTACTTGGGCCTCACTAACTTTCACCAGCAACCTTATTCTATAGAGGATCCAGATAACACTGAGAGTAGAGTTCTAATTGGGTCACAGCAGTCTTGATGGCAGAGCTTTCCAAAGTTCCTTTGCAACTGATCAACTCACCAGTTCATGGTGTGATTACCCAACACTCAGCTCTTTAGCATGCCTGTTATTCACACTGCTTTTAGGATTCAGTCCCTTTTAGCTCGCTTATGTATTGTTTCACCAGTACCGGGAGTTCTCTTACAGCCAGTCAGAAAACTGATCATTTGGGGGAGCTTAGTTTGCTCCGAAATACACTAGTAGTTCTATAATTGTGTCCCTGCTACAGCACTGAACCCACATAGCATCTGTACTTTATCTTCCGTCCTGTTGGTACTGCTTCCAGGTCAAGATTCGCCAGGAAACATGGATCAGTATTTCTTATTAGTCCAAAATTATAACGAATCCCTTTGCAAGTTACTTAAAAGTCTTTTTCAAACTAATTTTGAAACAATTACATTTTAAAGTCATTACAATTTTTTTCTAGCTGTTACTGCTTCTAGATCAAATATAATCAGTTGCTTCCTGACTGAAACTGAACAAGTGCAGATTTTTTCCTCATGTCTCCCTCACCAACAGTACTGCAACCACCTTCCCCACTCAAATTTTGTTCTCTTGCTAAAGAGAATGGGGTCTTAGTGGAAGTAGGTTCCAATTTCTTATCAGCAATCTGCCACACTTGTCCCAAATCACAAAAGTATATATACATATATATTTTTAATTTTTCCAATAAAGGGGCAGTTTAGCATGGTCAATTCATCTACCCTGCACATCTTCGGGTTGTGGGGGTGAGACCCACGCAGACACGGGGGGGGGAATGTGCAAACTCCACATGGGCAGTGCCCCGGGGCCGGGAGCGAACCCGGGTCCTCGACACTGTGAGGGAGCAGTGCTAACTACTATGCCACCGTGCCGTCCCCCAAAAATATTTTAGGCTATAACTTTTGAATTGTCCTACTTTTCACTCCAGGTCCCCATCATTTTAGAAACAAGTTAATTACAAGTTAAAAAAATAGAATTGCCGGATATTAAATTAGCAAGAATATAACTTCCCATTCATTAACTTATGATGTAATGCTAAACCAAAAAAAGACTATGTGCAACGACTGATAAAGAGTGTTTTCCATGAAGCTGCATTTTAGAAGAAATGTAACAGAGAGGAGTATAAGACCATAAGACATAGGAGTGGAAGTAAGGCCATTCGGCCCATCGAGTCCACTCCACCATTCAATCATGGCTGATTTCAACTCCATTTACCCGCTCTCTCTCCATAGCCCTTAATTCCTCGAGAAATCAAGAATTTATCAACTTCTGTCTTAAAGACACTCAACGTCCCGGCCTCCACCGCCCTCTGTGGCAATGAATTCCACAGACGCACCACTCTCTGGCTGAAGAAATTTCTCCTCATCTCTGTTCTAAAGTGACTCCCTTTTATTCTAAGGCTGTGTCCCCGGGTCCTAGTCTCCCCTGTTAATGATCTAGAGCACAGTGTTATTTTGGATGGAAAGGTAACAAATAGAGGGTTCAACCTAACAAGTTCTCTGAACTAGTACCAGCACATAAACCCTGATCTGTCAATAGTTTTCCCTCTATTTTTTGTTTCCTCACTCTTCCAAATTATTTTCTTAATCGATTCCAGATTCTTTAATTCTACGTCTCTTACCTTTTCTTTATTATATATTTCTTTCTAAATGTTTCTCATTTGATCTTTAATTTTGATGACTCCCCTTTTTTCCTTCAAGATGACATCCTCTGCAACATTGGTGCATTATTCCCCCTCTCACCTTTCTTGACTTCTCTGAAACCCAGAATGTTGGACCATGCCATCCTCCACAAACATCTCTCCTCTGTAAACCAGCAGAGTGGGACTGGCCTCGCTTTGTTTTATGCTTACTTATCATTTACAAAAATATTACACAACTCTGAGCAAAGATATATTCCACTAAAGAAGAAAGACTCCAAGTGAAGGATGAACCATCATGGTTATCGAAGGAAGTTAAGGATCGCATCAAATTGAAGGAAGTGTATAAAACTGCGAAGAATAGTGGTAGGTCAGAAAATTGGATGGATTTTAGAAATCAAAGAATGGCTAAAAAATGAGGGAGAAATTAGAGTATGAGAGGAAGCTAGCTGGAAATATTTTAAAAAGCAATAGTTTCTACAATTATTTAAAAAGGAGAGTAACTTAAAGTGAGCATTGGTCCCTTAAGAGGGTGAGAATAGGGAAAAAATAATGGGAAATAAGGAGGTAGCAGAAGGGTTGAACAGATATCGTATCTAACTTCATTGTAGAATATACAAAATCATACCAAAAATGTTTAAAAATCAAGAGGTAAAAGGAAGAAACTTCAACACAATCACAAGGGAAAAATTACTTGGAAAACTGAAGACTTAGAATTAAAGATTGACAGGTCCCCTGAAGTTGATAGCTTTTCATAGAATCTCTTTTCATGCAAAGGGAGGCCATTTGGCCCATCGGGTCTGCACTGACCCTTCGAAAGAGCACCCCACCCAACCTTTCGACATTTAGGGGCAACTTAGCATGACCAATCAACCAAACCTGCACATCTTTGGACTATGGAAACCAGAGCACCCGGAGGAAACCCACGCAGACACAGGAGAATGTGCCAACTCCACACAGACAAGTCACCCAAGGTCAGAATTGAACCCAGATGCCTAACGCCATGAGGCAGCAGTGTTAACCACTTTGCCACCGGTAATATGAGGGTCTTAAAAGAAATGTCTGCAGAGATGGCAGATGCATTGTTTATGACCCACCAAAGTCCTCGGATTTTTGAAAGGTCCCAGAGGCTTAGATTTCATTATTAAGGAGATAATAACAGGATATTTGGAAAATCCTAATATCAGGCAGAGTCAGCATGGTTTTGTCAAAGGGAAATCATGTTTGACTAATTTAAAGTTATTTGAGGCAATAACAAGCAACGTGGATAAAGGGGAATCTGCAGATGTGGTGTATTTGGATTTCCAAAAGGCATTATTAGGGTAAGGTGCTTCAAAGGTTACTGCACAAAAAAAAGCTCATTGGGCAGGGAGTAACATATTAGCAGGGATAGAGGATTGGTTTGCAAACAGAAAGCAGAGAGTAATGATAAATGAGTCATTTTCAGGTTTACAGCTGTTACAAGTGGAGTGCCACAGGGATCACTGCTGGGGTCGCAATTATTTACAATCTGTATCAATGACCTGGATGAAGGGACCAAATGTATTGTAGCTAAGTTTGCTGATGACAAATTGTTAGGCAGTTGTCAACAGGACTTGAGCCATAGACAGGTTGAGCAGGCAAAAATTTGGCAGAGGAGTATAAATGTGGGAATATGTGAACTTGTCCATTTTGACAGGAAGGATAGAAAAGCAGTTTATTATTTAAATAGAGAGATGTCAGAACTCTACAGTACAGAGGGATCAGGATGCCCTGGTGCAGGAATCACAATAAGCTGATATGCAGGGGCAGCAAGTGATTGGAAGACAAATGGAATGTTGTTGGTTATTGCAACAGGAACATAATACAAAAGTAGGGAAGTTTTGTTACAGTTATACAGGTGTTGGCAGAGATTATATCTGTAGTAATATGTACACCTTTGGTCTCTTTATTTAAGAAAGAATATAATTGCATTAAAAGCAGTTCAGTGAGGTTCACTCGACTGATCCTTGGGATGAAGGGATTATTTTATGAGGAAAAGTTGAACGGCTTGGATTTCCACTGATATTTAGAAGAATGAGAGGTGATCTTATTGAAACATATAAGATCGTGAGGGGACTTGACAGGGTGGATGGAGAGAGAATTTTTCAACTTGCGAGGGAGTCGAGAACTAGGGGCCACAGTTTAAAAATTAAGGGTCTCCCAGAAGACTTTCGACAAAGTCCCACAAGAGAGATTAATGTGTTAAATTAAAGCGCATGGAGTTGGGGGTAGTGTCTGGAGATGGAGAGGAAACTGCTTGGCAGACAGGAAACAGTAGAAACAGGTATTTTTCCAAATGGAAGGCAGTGACTAGTGGGGTACCGCAGTGATTGGTGCAAGCTATTCACCGTGTTCATTAATGATTTAGACAAGGGAACTTCATGTAATAGCTCCAAACCCGCAGATGACATAAAGCTGGATGGGCATGTGAGCTGAGAGAGGATGCACAGATGATTGTGTGATTTGGACAAGTTGAGTGGGAAAATGCATGGCAGATACAGTATAATATGGATAAATATGAGGTTGCCCACTTGGTAGCAAAAACAAGAAGGCAGGTTACTCAATGGCTGTAGATTAAGAGGGGGAAATATGCAACGAGACCTGGGTGTCCTTGTACACCAGTTGCTGAAAGTAATTATGCAGGCAGTAAAGAAAGCAAATGGATGTTGGCCTTCATTGCGAGACGATTTCAGGTGCAGGGATGTTTTGCTGCAATTATACAGGGCCTTGGTGAGACCTCACCTGGAATAGTATGTGCAGTTTTGGACTCCATATCTGAGGGAGGACGTTCTTTCTATAAAGGAACTGCAGCACAGATTTACCAGACTGATTCCAGGGATGGCAGGACTGATGTATGAGGAGAAATCGAGTCGGTTGGGATTATATTCGCTAAAGTTTAGGAGCCTCATAGAAACCTATAAAATTCCAACAGAACTGGACAAGGTAGATGCATGAATGATGTTCCCAATGGCAGGGGAGTCTAGAACTAGCGATCACAGTCTAAGGATACTCGATAAACCATTGAGGACTGAGATGAGGAGAAATCTCTTCATCCAGAGTGGGCCTGTGGAATTCATTACCACAGAAAGCAGTTGCGGCCAAAACATTTTACGTTTTCAAGGAGTTAGATATAACACTGGGGGCTAAAGGGATCAACGGTTATGGGGGAAAAATAGGAACAAGCTTTTGAGTTGGATGATCAGCCATAATGGTAACAAATGGGGGAGCAGGTTCAAAGGGCTGAATAGCCTTCTCCGGTTCCTCTTTTTTATGCTTCTCCATTAAGAATGAGAAAATGGGAAGTTTCTTTTTCTGAGGCATTAGACTGTGAAATTCTCTTCCAGTGGAGACTGGATCATTAAATACATTCAAGGCGGAGTTAGATTTCTGATCGGCAATGGAGACAGGAAAGTGGAGTTGAAGCCACAATCAGGTCAGCTATGATCATATCATGTGGAGGAGCAGGCTCGAAGGGGTGAATGGCCTGTTACTGCTCCTAATTTCTGTGTTATCCAGTCATAAGCAGAAAATCTCCTTCAAATGTGGTCTCCTTCAACGTTATCACTTTTGCACTCCAAGGAACGATCCTTTGCATCCTCCTCTCTCATCTATATGCTGCCTCTTGCCAATATCAAAATTGCACAATAACAAGTGGCAAACACACACTGATGACATCTCAACCACTGCCCAACATCTAGTCCTGGTGAGCAGCAAATGTTTAAAATTAAGAATTGGGCCTACTAAAGCCATCTCTTTCAGCCTTTGCCACAAATTCATTCCATCACAACAAATTCCAACCCTCTCCTTGGCCACTGTATTGTCTGCATGCTCAGCTTCCTATTTGACCATCTACCCTACCTCCTCTCTAATACAAAGACCGTCTGTAGCCACCTCTGTGACATTCTCAATCCACCCAGTCTCAGTTTATCTGCTGTTTATAACACATCCATTCTTTACCATGGAATTGATAACTTCACAATTTAAGTTCAGCCAGCAAAATACAACTGCAGTTTTGTAATAATTAAATTGCTTACTTGCAAAGTCAGAGATAGTTCCAGTTAAAAAGGTAAAACTCGTGACACACAGAAAAAATAAGGTCCCACACAATGCATTTAAAAAAGATGTGCTATATGGTGGACGGGCTTCATCTCAATTTTTCCCAAGGGTAAAGCATGACTGAATGTCATCTTCAAGCCCCTCAGTTAAAAAGCAATAATTCACAATTAAGACGACAATAGGTTTCAGCACCCCAATCTGTATACTCGAGATACTTGAACAGATGAGGCCAGCCCAGCCACAGAACAGTACGGTTTGCAAAGTTGTTTTATTTTTTAAAAACTCGTCTTCCCACTTTTACTCTATGAAGACCACAGTGGAGCTATGTTTCGATCCTTAGTGGATTTTGAAACTTGCCAGTAAATAATATAATTAAGAGCTTTCTAGCAAACCAAACTAATTTAGAGATTTCAACATTACAATTTACAGTTATTAAACTTGATTACTTTGATGACATTTGCATGTAATAGCTCATGCTATACTCAAGTCTCCATTCGGAGACTGATGAATTAATGGAATCATAAATCAGCTTTGGGATGAAATTAAATTATTTTACATTTGTTAATAGTTATTGGTCCAGTCATGCAATTTTTAGTTGGCAGATACTCAAATTAAAAGAACAAAGATGGTTTTACAGTAATGCAGAAGATAAACATTGAAGTTGCATGATAACATTTTTTTTTTTTTTTTTTAAACTTACTGTAGCTGTGTGCTGGTATTGAGCCAACAGTTGTTGTGAGCTAATGGAAGATGCTTGAATCTCACTCTGAGGTGGACTGCTGATCTGCTGTACTCCAGGGGGCACTGGCTCATGAACAGATGAGTAGACTACACTCTGCTGGCTTCCTTGAGAGTCAGAGTAAAGTGTTGACCCTTGGCCACTGTCACAAGTGCTGTCGGCTTTAAAATACACAGTTGATAAATAGTAATATTTTCTTATAAGTCCACAGAATGCATTTGTAAAACAGCTGGTCAATTCGGACAATCCAAATGACAGGTAGTAAGTACCCTGTACCATGAAGTATTAAGATATATGTTCAGAACACACACTGCTCCCATATGTTTCAAACTCATTTTTGGGTGGTCAGAGCCAGTACATCCTGAAGAATGATGCAAGTCATAACAGCCCATTCTTGTTTATGACTTCTAGATAACCAGAAACTGGAAGTATCTGGTCTTGTCCCTGCTTGGGTGCAAGCATAACAAGTCATCTAGATGAGGAGGAACCTCCATTCTAACTGCACAAAAGCAAAAAGACAGTTGTCTCTTGGTACAACAGGCAAGTTGTACCAAAAATGGTTGAAGATATAGCCAGGCAGGGAGGCTTCATTTAAGGGGAAGGTAGCATCACCCTCCACCAGGTTTCTGTTAAGGCCATTATGTCCATGCAATCATCCACCACATGTTCATAGACTGCAAGTGACTCATTCACGAGTGAATAGATATTAAGATGGGAGATTTGTAGCAGAGTGACGAGAGCTGATGCACTGGCTGAGTCCATGGGATCAACAGTGGGAGAGACAAGTTGGACAAGAAAGAGATATGCAAGATTTGCCACTAGTGGGCCCATGAAGTGGAAAAGTCAACAAAAAGATGAGGCAATTGGAGTCACTGTTCATTAATATGTCTGTGCCAAATATCTTGGCAAGCACATAGGATGGTGCTGCGAGAGGCACAGCAGTAAGCTGTAGGTTTATCCACGTGGAAGTCAAGCCTGGGCTGGGAGCAAAAGAGCAGGAAAGTCGAGGAATAAAAAAAGGGTTGGGATAGGAATTTGGGAGGGAGGGAGGGTACAGCAACCGAGAGTGGAAAAGTGAAAGAAGGAAGAGAAGGATCTTGAAGGGTAAAGAGAAAAGAAGTGGAAACAGAATGATGGATCCAGTTAATATTTTCACTAACTATTCTTTTTCACATCATTTTCAAATTTAGTCAACTGTGTTCTCTCTTATGGTCAACGTTCATTATATCTAATTGTAATTTGTGACAATAAAACGATGTTCACGCATTCTTTTTAACTTTATTTTTTCTACAAGCTTTTGCCTGCTTACTTGCTTTCAAGGCAAGTTAGTTTAATGTTAGATTTTGTTTTCAATGTTCATTTGGAAAATGCATATGGGAACACAATTTGGGCCAATAATATGGAATAGTCTTCAAAACAGTTGAAAACATTCACGCTTTATGAAACGCAAATATAAAAAGCTGCTTTTCAATAAATTATCCAATAATCAAGTATAATGAATGTCCCCTAGAACAATATATCGGTGGAGTCCTGGGAGCAGAGAATGCAATCATACAGCTTCTTGGTGATAGGTCGCATCTTTACAGCCAATGGGCTGCTATGGCTTTTTTAACTGTCTGAATATTATCTACACTAAGTTGCAAACTCTTTCAGAATGACAAAGATTTGTTAAATGCCAACCACAAAGCTAATTTTGACATCTTATTGACGAATGAATTTGATGAAATTAAATGTCGGTTTCATTGAAAAATATCCTACCTGTATGCACATACATATTCTGTAACAATGCATTTTCTGATCACACACAATCTTAAAATGAAACTGCTGGGGATGTTATGACAAATGGAGTGATGACAGTCATCTTAGCACGATAGAGAGGCTCTAACATTTAGTTACGTTTTATGTCCCTAAACAGCATTTTAAAGGGGGTAGATGGAAGAAAAAAAAGTGCAACACACTTTGATCTCAGAATTTCTGTGGCGATGACCAAACATAAATCTCAAATGCTAGATGGCAATAAAACGTTATTAAAACTGATTATTTTTATTTCATACCAGACAGAATTTTAAAACATTTTTGCATTGCGAAGCACAAAGTCTACACTTTGATGACTACACTTACACATAACTGACGTGACGCTGATGAGCAGGTTCTGATGCACATGTTGATCTGCTTCAGGTTCTTCCGGTTCTGAGGGGATTTGCTGGCCTGACTGGGGTGTACCAACAACTTGATGATGCTTTTCCAATTCGGTCTTTTCTCTTTGTGCATTAGTCACATTTACTTGCTGACACCTTTCCCTTCTCCACTTAATTAAGGCTACTCTGTCTCGTATCGATTTGGCAACTGTCTTGGAATCACATTCTTGAAAGAAACCAGAGTCAACCTGCAACCAAAACATCAACATGAATAAATGTTATAAATGTACAAAAAATGCTGTCCCGCTTACACAAGAATCTGATGGAAAATTTAAACCAAACTATTCAAGGTTGCTGTAAATTTCAGGTATAATCAATGATCTTAACTGTTGAAGCTAAAAAACCTTCAGACTCAAAATTGCAGAAGAAATCAATTGACACATTATTGCACAAGCACTGAATGCAGAGAAGAAAGACATTTGTACATTTTGATTAACAATGTATAGTGGATATCAGGTTTAAAGTAGTTACAATTTGGAGTTTGATGAAGCTAAAATTGAAAAGTACGCAAATTAAAGACTGGCTATTATCATGAATTAGCTTTTAAAAAAAACAAGTACTCATTCCCACATTAAATATTTTAATTACTTCAACGAATGATAGTTGCTACTTTAGAAGAGTTACTGAGCTTGAAAATGTGAAAAGTTGAACTAAAACCATGAGCTAAACAGCAGCATGTAGGTTAAACATCACAATTTCCACCGACAACAATGAAAGGAGATATCCCAGAATCAGTGAGCATACCTAGCCCAAAGGTTGGGGAGGGGTCACATGATGTGAGTGTAGGAGCACTTGTGTTCTTGCGAGCTCTGGCTCTGCTCGACTTTTGATCCTTTACTTTATCCTTGTGCACATTTGCAATGTCTTTTTTAGGGACATATGCTTGGTCATATGTCCCTGGACAATCCTGATTGGAGTTTTGCTATGAGGAGCCGAGCTAAATCATAAAGAATCCTCGTGTGATTGAGGCGGCTGGAGTGGGCCCAGCTTGCAGTGGCATTGAGCTGATGAATGGGCATGAGCTTCGACGGTGCAGTGGGCATTGGGATGATGACCGCCTCTGAGTGTTGTTCTGGATGATGATCTCAGCTAGTGTCGCAAGTCTTTAGTTCTCAACTCGAGGAACCGCAAAGTATCCTTGACAGAATGGTGGAGGCGCAGGAGAGAATCCATGCGTTTGATAGAGCACTTTCCTTGGCAAGGGTCCACCTTTAATTCGTTGAGATCCTGCTGCATTGCACGTCACATATCCTGGCTGATTCGGGAGGCAAGGGCCAGGCAAAGAGTCTCCATGTGTCTGGTTTCTGACTGGAAGTGAGAGGCGAGCTCCTGACTGAGTTTGAATACTGGACGTCATGCTTTAGTAACCCAGATTTGGAGGCTGGTTGTATCAGGTTCGACGGAGCATGATGCATCCAATCTTCGGGGTCTGTGCTCAGTTGGGCACCCTGACTGCTGGTCTTATATTATCCTGTTAAGTGAAGGTGTTTCATTTGTTGAATCCTCAAGGAATCCAGAGAAGTGTTCAATGATCCTGCCATGGTTTTGGCCTTCTCAAGCAACATGGGTGTTATTCTGCAGTTCTTCAATAATCCGTGACGTTATCCCTTAGAATTATGCGAGGCATGACCATGAGGGTGAAAGTTGCCGGTTATCCAGTTCTAGCAAAAAACAAATTAGGTTGATTGTGTGCTTACGTGGTCTGTGCAGTTTTGCTCCTTTTCTTTTACGTAGTTATCCTTGCGGTTATGGGGAGTGTATTTTGGACACCCCTTATCTCGTTGATAGTGAAGATGAGAGTAGCCATGGCAGGATGCTGGGTGGCTAGTTAGTGTGGAGTTGGTTGGTAGGGTTAGTTAAGTCCTCACTGAGATGGAGGATAGCCCCCCCAGTTGGAGCTAACCGTATCAGATTTTAATTTAGCTTTGTGTTATTTTGAATTTAAGAATCGGTGCCTATCTCTGTTGACGTCCTGGGCAGATTATGTACCGGGGGAGGACTGGGTCCCTTCTGACTTTTCCTTGAGGTCGGTGCTTTTAGGGGATGAGTGATGGCGCACGCTGAGGTGGACTCAGTTAATCGTAGATTGATTTGTTGATTGTTCCTAGACCAACTGGTGTTTTTCCCTTGAGGTTTTTTCTTCTCTTCATCTGAGTGAGCAGTGTGCTTTTCAGTGAGGGAGGTGCACTGTCCTGGGTGTGGTTGAGTTGGTGCAGGACCGGCTGGGGTATCGATTTTGCGGTGTTCTGGGAAAGCAGATTTTTGAGTCACAGGATGTTGGGCTAGGCCAGGTCCGGTGCGGTGCTTGGTATTCTGTTGTCCCCGGAGCTTGGGATGTTCCTTTCCAAAAGCATGATAGGGACTTCCTGAGAGAACTCTTCTGTACACGGTAGCCTGGGGTTGAGCCAAGTCCTGCACTCTGGTTGATACTGTTACCTTCCTTGTGGTCAGGACGCCAGTAAAAAAAAACTAAGTAGATTTTTCTTTCTCATTTGGCTGTTTTTCTCTTCGGATTGTTTTCTTCCTTTCATCGGGGTGAGCATTATGCGGTTATAAATCCTGGTTTGGTGGTCCGGTGGGGGGGGGGGGCATTTCTCAATGAGCACATAGAAGAAAGGGAACTTATTTGACTGCCCCATTTTAAAGGTGAATTTGAGCACAGGATGGAGCCATTAAGGTGCGCAAGGAAACTCTGCATGAAGCTGCAAATTCAAATATAACAAATGCATCATCTACTCATCCAATATATGCAATGGGTAGGAAGTTTATTATACAGAAGTGGAGGGAGTCACCCCCCCCCCCCCGCTTCCTCCTCTCCCAGGGCACCCAATTACCTGGTGTCTTGACAATTCTTCTTCTCTTCAGCGATGGGGTCTTCCCGATTGCGGTTGCCGAATTATTTTGATTTGATAACGGTTGGGGAGATGCACTGCCCTGGGTGGGGTAGAGGCAGTGTCGGACTGGCTGGGGTATAGGTTTCAGAGTGTGCTGAGGATCCTGGAGGTACTGCCTTTTGTGGGTTGGTGTGCGCTGGGCTAGGTCAGGTCCAGTGCTGTGATTGATATCCTATTGTCCCTGGATTTTTGGGTAGTCCCTTCGCAAAGGCACTTATTAGGGACATGCTGGGAGGACTCTTCTATGCAAAGGAGCCTGGGGTTGAGCATAGTTCTAGACTTTAGTTGCTATCCTGTTACCCCCATTTTGTTCGGGACGCTTTTTTATTTGAGCAGTTTTTGTTTTCTCTTTCCCACCAATGATGATGAGTGTGCACCTGGGCAATATGGACCCATGATTAGGCCCTGACCTTTTGTTATCCTGTGATCCACTCCTGGTAGTTCTCCGTCCATTTTGTTGGGAGATGTTGACAGCACTGATCACAATCGAATATATAGCTGCTGGTCTTTTCTGCATAATTGTGTGGAATAAAGTTGGTTCTGTACTGGGTCAGAGACTGGGGTTATGTTACGTTGTGTGGTGTATATGTAGCTTCCTCATATAACTGGGATCCTCGCAAATTTGTTTTATTTTTATGGGTGGGTAGAAAGAATCCAGGATTGAATGCTGCAGGTGCACAGCCAGGCCTGGCATCAGAGAGAAGGAGGTGGTGGTGTGTCAGTGGTGTCTCTGGTGCAGCAGGACTTAAGGGAGTTGGGTATTGGTGCCCGCCAGAACATGGCGCAAAAGATTTATCCTGAACTCTCGTGGTAATTGCGAGCAATCGCCACGTGAGAAGGTGTGCACCATTTCACCATATTCTCATGGCTTTCAGCTGTTTTCCCCTCTTCTCTGGTGGGGCTTTTAGAGGTATCAAGTTATGTCTAATAATTGTATTGACCTCGTTGCACTGTCGTTTTCCCTTGCTCTTCTGTATTCAGATATGCTGAGCCTTTACTTTTTCTTGCTGTGCTGTAACATTCCTGTAGTTTTATTGAATTTTTCATTAAAAAGTAAAACCTCAATAAATATAATCTTTAAAAACTTTGCATCAGGTCTGCTGCCCATTGAGTAGCATGATTAGCCATGGTAGAAAATGGCTCCCACCAAAATGTAGGCAAAAATACTTTTTGGACATGTGCTTATCAAATCAGATATTCAACAGACTATATCTGGAACTACAAACCAAGCAAAATGTTTGGCTGCCTCAAGTGCTGACACGATGAGCATCTTAACTGGTACCTTGTCCAACTCATTAGGGCTATGATCTCGAAGAGGGTGTTATGTGCACCTAGCAAAATAATGGGCCCTATACCTCTTGACCGTTTCTCAGTTCATAATCACCTGCCAACAATTAAGATTCATTCCCATATTTGCACACTGCTACCAAACTGTACCTACTGAACAGATACTTCTCTTAATAGTTGTTTTGCAGTACAAAAATTGAGATTGCTGAAAAAAACATGCTGTCAAAGCTCTTTGCCTTGCACTCAGGACATAGTCACAAGAATATCAATTGTAAAGGATGTAATAATTTATATTGCATGAGAAGCTGATTGGTTATGGACTCTAATTGGTCAAGGTGTTGCCATGAGGAATGAACCAAGGAATGGCTGTCCTCAAAGCTTTTATTTAGTTGAAAAAGGCATAATGCGTGGACATGCACTTTCCATTTGCAAAGAAATGTGTGAATATATGTAGCTTCTAGCACGTGTTAGTGAGCCACATGGCCAGCCAAAATTATCTTAAATTAGTTGCCAGTGTCATTTAGCAAGTGTTGACCAGAATCATAGAATCTTATCTAATGCTAAACACTATGTTCGGAGTTTAAAGCTTGCATGGTGAGGAAATGGTTTGGGTCCTTTTTACAAGGTTGCCAATAAGGCCAATCTTACAAAGCTGCAGGAATTCCAATGTGCATATTGACCAGTGAAGATAGGCTTGCAGTTGACGGAAGTAAAGAAACCATGGACAGATTTCTCAATGAGCATATAGAGGAAAGGAAAATTATTTGACTGCCCCATTTCAAAGGTGAATTTGAGCACAAGATGGAGCCATTAAGGTGCGGAAAAAAACTCTACATGCAGCTGCGAATTCAAATATAACAAATGCATCATCTACACACCCAAAATATGCAATGGGTAGGACGTTAGGCATCATTCCATCGCAAAGGTGTTTACTGTGGACACTGACAATGTTTGAGAGAGCTGGGCCCAGAGGGGATCCCATGGCAAAATAATTTATATAGGCATACATGGTGTTGCTAAAACTGAACTCAGGTGCATGGGTGATTGAGTTCAGAAGTTTAACGAATACAAATCCAGATAAAGGTGGAACGCCGAGATCACCGAGATATAATAATGCAATGCAAATGTCTATGGTTTCCTTGAGCGTCACATTAGTGACTAGGCTAGTAATGTCGAATGGGCAAAAAAACATTGCTATTGATATGGTAGTCCTGTATGGTCTTCACAAAGGTGAAGGAATCCTTCACCATGTATGTGGAATACTTGCTCAGAATTAGTTGCAACAACTTGCTCAACCATTTGGCCAAAACATGTTATACAGAAGCAGTCATAGATAAGATGGACAAGGGGCATCACTTGTGTGGCTTGCACAGCTCATGCACAGGAGAACGTAGTGAACTGAGGATGAATCTAAAAACATATACCACCGGTCAGCCCATTCTTCTTACACAAGTCCAACAAGTATTTTTGTAACTTGTTTTCGAGCAGGACTGTCCAATCACTTAGTGGCAGGCCCAATGGATCGAAATTTGGACCCATCATTAAAAATGGCACGCATTTTATAGATATAGTCACCCTACATGAAATAGAGGGCAAAGCCATCCCATCGGATAATGACAATCTTGACCAGATCATTGTTCGCTGTATATCGCACAAACTTATGAATGGGCTGAAATTTTGTGTCTTGAAAAGTGCCCAGTCTACCTTATTCCCCAATATCAGGATGCTACCATCAAGCCAAAAATACATTCTGCCTATCTCAGTGTCAGGTGTGTATACCATATGTTCCAACTGGTGGATTGTATCAAACTGCACGTCCCTTCAGCTGTTTTCACAACAGGCAAATTACTGACCCAACTAGCCCTTTGTTTGCATAACTCTAAACATTAGATGTGATTCTGCAATTGGACAACACTTGCTAAACGATCTTGATTGTGTTAAGAATTACACTGACAATTGAAGATCAGTCGGGATCGCAGTGTGCCCCATTCATGCATGCTAGAAGCTACATATATTCATACAGTGCCCTGTCCTTTGCAGAATTTTGTCTCCTGTGCTTTGCAGTCTTCTGGAAAAATTTTAAAACTCAATCCCAGCAGGAGCGTTGGCACTTTATGAACTTGCACTGATGCACAGATCGAAAGCGGAGTAAGTTTGTAAAGTACTCAAACTCTTCGTACTCATCAACCCTACCTCTTTGTAGAATGGGATATGAAACAATTGAAAACCTACATATAAGGTGTCAATTGGCACAATAGCAGTCCTGTATATAACAAAAGTAAAACTGTTGATAAATAAAGTACATGATTACAGCAATCCTATTTGCCCAATGGAAAAAAGGAGCTCATTAAGAAAACTAGTTTACTTTAAAAAGTTATGTCCAGGGAAAAGTTCAATTAAATGCTCCTTAAATTCAGTTATATTTTAACATAGTGCAAAGACTTGTGGGTTGTCACCTGGCATCAGAGAAATTTGCAAAATGTGGCAGTTTGTACAGAGGTATGACCTGGTCAAATACCATGCTGAGCCGAGAAATGTTAACATGTATAAGTTCCCAACCTACCCATTCCCTTCTTCAGTTAAGCACTAAGAGTATGTTAACCATGACTGCATGTATCGTATGCTTATTGAACTATGAACATTGACCTCCTTCATTTTGAGGAGAGAGAACAGCAAATAAAAGTATCCTGTAACAATACCATGAGGCATTTAAAGCGCTTCTCGTTGACTGATTTCTAATAGCTTCAGCACAGTTTGCAATAATACTGGTGTGTAGTTACCAGGGTTTGTTCATGATATTTTGTGGAGATAACTTGCTGCACTCTGCTCCAATGTGATGGTTGTCAGAGATAACTGAAACAGCTAATAGAACATATGAAATAGAAGCAGGAGTAGGCCATTTGGCACCTTAAGTCGGCTCCAGTATTCAATCAGATCGGGATGATCAGATCACGGCCTCAATATCCTACCTGCTCCCCATAACCCCCGACTCCCCTTGTAGATCAAAAATCTGAATGTATTCAAGGCCGGGAGGCAGAAGCTCCACTGTTCTCTGGGGGAGAGAGCGCAAAAGATTATTGACCTTTGGAGAGAAGAAACTCCGCATCTCCATCTTAAATGGGAGACTTCTTATTACTCTGCATCTGTGCCCCCAAGTTCTAGATACCACCACAAGAGTAAGCATCCTCTCGACATCAAGCTTCAATCTTAGAAGGGGCAGCACGGTAGCACTGTTGATTCACAGCGCCAGGGTCCCAGGTTCGATTCCCAGCTTGGGTCACTGTCTGTGGGGAGTCTGCACGTTCTCCCTGTGTCTGCTTGGGTTTCCTCCGGGTGCTCCTGTTTTCTCCCACAAGTCCCGAAAGACGTGCTGTTAGGTAATTTGGACATTCTGAATTCTCCCTCTGTGTACCCAAACAGGCGCCGGAGTGTGGAGACTAGAGAATGTTCACAGTAACTTCATTGCAGTATTAATGTAAGCCTTCTTGTGACAATAAAGATTATTATTATGCTTCACTAAGATTACCTCACGTTCTCCTGTGTATAGGCTCAAATTTTCCTTATAAAGTAACCCATTCATTCCAGGAATCAACCAAATGAACCTTTTCTGAACTGCCTCCAATGCAAGTATAACCATCCTTAAATAAGGAGACCAAATCTGTATGCACACACTACTCCAGGCATGGTTTTTGTACAGTTGTAACAAGACTTTTCTATTTTTATAAACCAATCCTCCTGGCAATAAAAGGCCAACATTCCATTTGTCATGCTAATTATTTGATGTTCCTGCATGTTAACTTTGTGACTCGGGTAAAACACACCCATTCTGCAGCATATTAACGTCTCTCTCATTTAAGTGATATTTTGATTTTCTTTTCTTCGCAGAAACGTTCTGAAACTCACATTTTCCCGCATCATACTCCACCTGCCATTTTTTTTCTGTCCACTCACTTAACCTATCTATATCCCTTTGCAGACTCTTTGTGCTTTCCTACTCATCGCTGCCTGTCAGCAAATTTGGTTATAATGTATACTGTCTCTTCATTCAAGTCATTAATATAGATTGTAAATAGTTGAAGCTCCAGCACTAACCCACAAGTTACAGCTTCACAAGTTACAGCTTCCAACCTGAAAATGACCCATTTATCCCAACTCTGTTTATGTTAGTTGCCCTATCCTCAATCCATAATACATTATCCAACCATGAGCTCATATCTTGTGCAGCAACCATTATGTGACACCTCATTGAACACAGTTTGGAAATCAGAATACACTAGATCTACCAGTTCTCCTTTATCTATCTTACTGGCTACATCCTCAAATAAATCTAATAAATGTACTAAATTTGATATTCCTTTCAGAAAATCATGTTCACTCTGCTTGATAGCATTAAGATTTTCTAAATGTCCTGCTACTATTTCCTTAATAATTGATGCCAGCATTTTTACAATGACAGATGTTAAGTTTTTTAAAAATATATATTTTTTAATTCTCCTCCTTTTTCACATTTTCTCCAAATTTACACCCACCAACAATAAACAATAATCAATAACAAATATGTCAATCCCCATATCAATAACAACAAAGAACAAAGAAAAGTACAGAACAGAACAGGCCCTTCGGCCCTCCAAGCCCATGCCGACCATGCTGCCCGACTAAACTACAATCTTCTATACTTCCTGGGTCCGTATCTCTCTATTCCCATCCTATTCATGTATTTGTCAAGATGCCCCTTAAATGTCACTATCGTCCCTGCTTCCACCACCTCCTCTGGTAGCGAGTTCCAGGCACCCACTACCCTCTGTGTAAAAAAAACTTGCCTCATACATCTACTCTAAACTTTGCCCCTCGCACCTTAAACCTATGCCCCCTAGTAATTGACCCCTCTACCCTGGGGAAAAGCCTCTGACTATCCACTCAGTCTATGCTCCTCATAACTTTGTACACCTCTATCAGCTTGCTCCTCAACCTCCTTTGTTCCAGTGAGAACAAACCGAGTTTATTCAACCGCTCCTCATATCTAATGCCCTCCATACCAGGCAACATTCTGGTAAATCTCTTCTGCACTCTCTCTAAAGCCTCCACATCTTTCTGGTAGTGTGGCGACCAGAATTGAACACTATACTCCAAGTGTGGCCTAACTAAGGTTCTATACAGCTGCAACATGACTTGCCAATTCTTATACTCAATGCCCCGGCCAATGAAGGCAAGCATGCTTTATGCCTTCTCCACCTGTGTTGCCCCTTTCAGTGACCCGTGGACCTGTACACCTAGATCTCTCTGACTTTCAATACTCTTGAGGGTTCTACCATTCACTGTATATTCCCTACCTGCATTAGACCTTCCAAAATGCATTACCTCACATTTGTCCGGATTAAACGCCACTGCCATCTCTCCGCCCAAGTCTCCAAACAATCTAAATCCTGCTGTATCCTCTGACAGTCCTCATCGCTATCTGCAATTCCACCAACCTTTGTGTCGTCTGCAAATTTACTAATCAGACCAGTTACATTTTCCTCCAAATCATTTATATATACTACAAACAGCAAAGGTCCCAGCACTAGTGGAACACCACTAGTCACAGCCCTCCAATTAGAAAAGCATCCTTCCATTGCTACTCTCTGCCTTCTATGACCTAGCCAGTTCTGTATCCACCTTACCAGCTCACCCCTGATCCAGTGTGACTTCACCTTTTGTACTAGTCTACCATGAGGGACCTTGTCAAAGGCCTTACTGAAGTCCATATAGACAACATCCACTGCCCTACCTGCATCAATCATCTTAGTGACCTCCTCGAAAAACTCTTATCAAGTTAGTGAGACACGACCTTCCCTTCACAAAACCGTGCTGCCTCTCACTAATACGTCCATTTGCTTCCAAATGGGAGTAGATCCTGTCTCGAAGAATTCTCTCCAGTAATTTCCCTACCACTGAAGGAAGGCTCACCGGCCTGTAGTTCCCGGGATTATCCTTGCTACCCTTCTTAAACAGAGGAACAACATTGGCTATTCTCCAGTCCTCCGGGACATCACCTGAAGGCAGTGAGGATCCAAAGATTTCTGTCAAGGCCTCAGCAATTTCCTCTCTAGCCTCCTTCAGTATTCTGGGGTAGATTCCATCAGGCCCTGTGGACTTAATATTTTTCAAGATGCCCAACACCTCGTCTTTTTGGATCTCAATGTGACCCAGGCTATCTACACACCCTTCCCCAGACTCAACATCTACCAATTTGGTGAATACTGATGCAAAGTATTCATTTAGTACCTCGCCCATTTCCTCTGGCTCCACACATAGATTCCCTTGTCTATCCTTCAGTGGGCCAACCCTTTCCCTGGCTACCCTCTTGCTTTTTATGTACGATCCCTTCCTCCCACCAAACCCCAAACATTAGCACGCATGTTCACAGAAACAAATGACAAAAAGGAATCAGGAATCACCCATAGTCACCATTAACACACACCGCCCCCCTCCCCCAACCCTCCCAACACCCCCCCCAACTAATGTTCGATGTTATCCAGTTCTTGAACGTGCATAATGAATAATGTCCATGAATTGTAGAAACCTCCATCCTTTCCCTCAGTTCAAACTTAACCTTCTCAAGAGTCAAGAATTCCAACAGGTCCCCCTGCCACGCCAGGGCACAGGGTGGAGAGGTTGCTCTCCAACCCATCAGGATCTGCCTTCGGCCAATCAACAAGGCGAAGGCTACAACATCTGCCTCCGCACCCGTTTCCAACCCTGGCTGGTCTGACACCCCGAATATGGCCTCCCGGGGGCCTGTTCACGTACACCACTTTAGAAATTACCCTAAAAACCTCCTTCCAGTAATCCTCTAGCTTTGGACAGGACCAAAACCTATGAACGTGATTAGCGGGGCCCCCTCCCCGCAACGCTCACAGACATCTTCTACTCCTTCAAAGAATCGGCTCATCCTCGCCCTCGTGAGGTGTGCTCTGCATACCACCTTCAGCTGTATCAGCCCTAACCTCGCGCACGAGGTGGAGGCATTCACTCTCCGGAGCACCTCACACCAGAACCCCTCCTCCATATCCTCTCCCAACTCTTCCTCCCACTTTGCTTTGATCCCTTCCAGTGGTGCCTTCTCCTCTTCCAAAATAGCCCCGTAAACCGCTGACACTACCCCCCTTCTCCAGTTCCCCTGTTGTCAGCACCTCCTCCAGCAATGTGGAGGCCAGCTCCACCGGGAAGCCGTATCTCCTTTCTGGCAAAATCTCGAACCTGCATGTATCTAAACATTTGACAGATGTTAAGTTAACTGACCGATAGCTTCCTGGTTTTGTCTCCCTCTTTTCTTGAACAGGGGCGTTACATTTGAAATCTGAGATTCCACTGGGCCTTTTCCATGATATAGAGAATTTTGGAAGACGAGAACTACTATTGCTGCAGCCACTTCTTCTAAGACCAAGGATATGTGATCAGTCACAGAATTGTCAGGCATTAGTCTTCCTAGTAACTTCTCTCTACACATAGTAATTGTTGTTTTAAATTTTTCACTCCCTTTTTCCCTTGATTTTCTACAATTTTTGGAATCCTTTTTGCTTCTTCTATCATCAAGACAGACACAAAATAGTTGTTTAAAGTTTCTGCCATTTCGGAGTCTAATTCTCCAAGAGACCAACCTTTAATAATAATAAGAATCTTTATTAGTGTCACAAGTAGGCTTACATTAACACTGCAATGAAGTTACTGTGAAAATCCCCTAGCCACCACACTCCGGCGCCTGTACGGGTACACAGAGGGAGAATTCAGGATGTCCAATTCACCTAACAAATACGTCTTTCTGGACTTCTGGGAGGAAACCGAAGCATCCGGATGAAACCCACGCAGACACGGGGAGAACGTGCAAACTCCACACAGACAGTGACCCAAGCTGGGTGTCGAACCCGGGTCCCAGGTGCTGTGAAGCAACAGTGCTAACCACTGTGCTATCGTGCCGCCAATTTACTTTACTTATACGTTGGCTTCTCTCTTCCTATTTATGATCTTCTGGACTCTCTTACTATCTGTTTTTTATATCTGATAGCTTGTCACATTCTCATTTTTCATATTTTCTTTTAATGGTTTGCTGGTTTCTCAAATTTTCCAGATCTTCTGGCCAACCACTAACTTTTGAGGCATTCCTAAATATGCCTTTTTGCAATTTGAAACGATCCTTAAAAGTTAGCCACAGATGGTTCATCCTAAAGAGTTTTCTTTTAAAAAAATATATATTTATTAAGAATTTTAACAGTTTTTCACCCTT
This sequence comes from Scyliorhinus torazame, assembly GCF_047496885.1. Lineage (NCBI taxonomy): Eukaryota > Metazoa > Chordata > Chondrichthyes > Carcharhiniformes > Scyliorhinidae > Scyliorhinus > Scyliorhinus torazame. Next base: position 179,989,440 of record NC_092719.1, on the reverse strand, counting down.
ACAAACAAACCCCCCCATAACAAAAAGAAAAAGTGCACAGAGCAAGACATGAACATAGTAAATCGATATGATACAGAGCTTTCTACATTGGATTCCTCCCGTACATGTCAGTTTTCCAGATTCTTCATGTATTTTCTTGCTCAAATACCCCCCAAACAAGCCCCCCTTCCCCCCCACGCAAGACATCCCCCCTCCCCCCCACACGCAAGACATCCCCCCTACGCAAGACATCCCCCCTTCCCCCCACGCAAGACATCCCCCCCCTCCACCCCCCCACGCAAGACATCCCCCCCTCCACCCCCCCACGCAAGACATCCCCCTCCCCACGCAAGACATCCCCCCTCCCCCACCCCCCCTCCCCACACAAGACATCCCCCTCCCCCACACAAGACATCCCCCCTCCCCCACCCCCACACAAGACATCCCCCCTCCCCCACCCCCACACAAGACATCCCCCCTCCCCACCCCCACACAAGACATCCCCCCTCCCCACCCCCACACAAGACATCCCCCCCTCCCCCACCCCCACACAAGACATCCCCCCTCCCCCACAACAAGACATCCCCCCTCCCCCACCCCCACACAAGACATCCCCCCTCCCCCACCCCCACACAAGACATCCCCCCTCCCCACCCCCACACAAGACATCCCCCCCTCCCCCACCCCCCACACAAGACATCCCCCCCCACCCCTCCCCCCCGGGTTGCTGCTGCTGCTCGACCGACCTTCATCTAACGCTTCCGCGAGATAGTCTCGGAACGGTTGCCCGACCGCCTGTACAGCCCCTGCGCAGACCCTCTCCAGGCAACCTTTATCCACTCCAATTTGATAAACCCTGCCATATAATTTATCCAGGCCTCCGCGCTGGGGGGCTTCGCCTCTTTCCACATTAACAAGATCCTTCACCGGGCTACTAGGGACGCAAAGGCCAGTATGCCGGCCATTTTCCGACCTCCTGTACTCCCGGCTCGTCCACTACTCCGAATAGTGCTAGCCCCCAGCTTGGCTTGAACCGGACTTTCACCACCTTCGATACTGTTCCTGCCACTCCCCTCCAGTGCCGGGCATGACCAAAACATATGGACATGGTTTGCCGGACTTCCTGAGCACCTCCCACATCTGTCCTCTACCCCAAAAAACCTACTCAGCCTCGCCCCCGTCATGTGCGCTCTATGAACCACCTTAAATTGTATCAGGCTAAGCCTGGCAGACGAAGAAGAGGAATTAACCCTACTTAGGGCATCAGCCCATAGCCCCCTCCTCAATCTCCTCCCCCAGCTCCTCCTCCCATTTACCCTTCAGCTCCTCTACCAACGCCTCCCCCTCTTCTTTCATCTCCTGGTATATCGCCGACACCTTGCCCTCTCCGACCCCATACACCCGAGATCACCCTGTCTTGAATCTCCTGTGCTGGGAGCAACGGGAATTCCCTCACCTGTCGCCTCACAAACGCCCTCACCTGCATGTATCTGAAAGCATTTCCCGGGGGTAGCCAAACTTCTCCTCCAGTGCCCCTAGGCTCGCAAACGTCCCGTCAATGAACAGGTCCCCCATTCTTCTAATCCCTGCTCGATGCCAGCTCTAAAAACCCCCGTCCACCCCTCCTGGGACAAACCGATGGTTACCCCTGATCGGGGACCACACCCGAGGCTCCCATTGCGCCCCAGATCTTTAGCGTTGCCGCCACCACTGGACTCGTGGTGTACCTTGTCGGCGAGGGCGGCAGCAGTGCCGTCACTAGCGCCCCCAGGCTCGTTTCCTTGCAGGATGCCATCTCCAACCTCTTCCATGCCCGCCCCTTCTCCCTCCATCACCCACTTACGGATCATCGCCACATTTGCTGCCCAGTAGTAGCCACCCAGATTTCTGTCCCTACTGCGCTCCAGAAACACTCTCCTTACCCTCGGAGTCTTATTCGCCCACACAAAACCCATAATACTCCTGCCTACCCTCTTAGAAAAGGCCTTGGTGATTACAATTGGTAGGCACTGGAACACAAAAAGAAACCTCGGGAGGACCACCATTTTGACCGACTGCACTCTACCCGCTAGCGAGAGCGGCAACATGTCCCAGCATTTGAAGTCCTCCTCCATCTGCTCCACCAGCCTCGTCAGATTAAGTTTATGTAGGGCCCCCCCCAACTCCTAGCTATTTGGATCCCCAAGTACCGAAAGCTCCTTTCCCCCCTGCTCAGCGGTAGATCGTCTATCCCCCTTTCCTGGTCTCCTGACTCTACTACAAAAAGCTCACTCTTTCCTACATTAAGCTTATCGCCCGAAAAACCCCAAACTCCCTTAGAGTCTGCATGACCTCCACCATCTCCTCCACTGGATCCGCCACATACAGCAACAGGTCGTCTGCATAAAGCGACACTCTATGCTCCTCTCCCCCTCGGACCACCCCCCTCCATTTCCTAGACTCCCTTAATGACATGGTCAAGGGTTCAATTGCTAATGCAAACAACAGGGGGGACAGGGGGCACCCCTGCATCGTCCCACGATACAGCCGAAAATACTCCGACCTCCGCCAATTTGTAACCACACTCGCCACCGGGGCTCTGTATAGGAGTTTAACCCAACTAATAAACCCTCCCCTGAACCCAAACCTCGCAGCACTTCCCAGAGGTACTCCCACTCTACTCGGTCAAAGGCCTTCTCCGCGTCCATAGCCGCCACTATCTCCGCCTCTCCCTCCACCGCTGGCATCATGATCACGTTTAGGAGCCGCCGCACATTGGTGTTTAGCTGCCTGCCCTTTACAAATCCCCTCTGGTCCTCGTGAATCACCCCCGGGACACAGTCCTCGATCCTCGCAGCCAGCACTTTTGCCAGCAACTTAGCATCCACGTTGAGGAGCGAGATCGGCCTGTACGACCCACATTGCAGTGGGTCCTTGTCCCGCTTCAGGATCAAAGAGATCGTCGCCTCAGACATTGTCGGGGGCAGGGTCCCTCCCTCCCTTGCCTCATTAAAAGTCCTCACTCGCAACGGGGCTAACAGGTCTACGTACTTCCTATAGAACTCAACCGGGAACCCGTCCGGTCCCGGGGCCTTCTCTGCCTGCATACTCCCCAGACCTTTGATCAGCTCCTCCAACCCAATTGCTGCCCCCAAACCAGCCACCTCCTGCTCCTCCACCCTCGGGAACCTCAGTTGGTCCAAGAATCGTCGCATCCCCTCTTCCCCCGCTGGGGGCTGGGATCTGTTCAGCTCCTCATAGAAGGCCTTGAATGCCTCATTTACTTTCGTCGCACTCCGCACCGTAGCTCCCCTTCCATCCTTGACTCCACCTATTTCCCTCGCTGCCATCCTCTTACGGAGCTGGTGTGCCAGCATCCGGCTCGCCTTCTCCCCATACTCATACGTCGCTCCCTGCGCTTTCCTCCACTGTGCCTCTGCCTTCCCTGTGGTCAACAGGTCGAATTCCGTCTGGAGATGTCGCCTTTCCCCAAGTAGTCCCTCTTCCAGGGCCTCTGCGTATCTCCTGTCCATTCTTAAAATCTCCCCCACTAACCTCTCCCTTTCCATGCCCTCTATCTTCTCCCTATGAGCCCTGATCACCGCCTTCAGCGCCTCCCATACCACCCCCACCTGCACCTCCCCGTTGTCGTTGGCCTCCAAGTACCTTTCAATGCACCCCCTCACCCTCCCACACACCGCCTCATCTGCCAGCAGCCCCACATCCAACCGCCACAACGGGCGTTGGTCCCTCTCCTCTCCCAACTCCAGTTCCACCCAGTGCGGGGCGTGATCTGAAATGGCTATGGCCGAATACTCCGTTCCCTCCACTTTCGGGATCAGCGCCCTGCCCAGAACAAAAAAATCTATCCGGGAGTAGGCTTTGTGTGCACGTGGGAGAAAAAAGAAAATTCCCTGGCCTGCGGCCTGGCAAATCTCCACGGATCTACTCCCCCCCCCATCTGGTCCATAAACCCCCTAAGCATCTTGGCCGCAGCCGGCCTCTTTCCGGTCCTAGATCTGGAGCGATCCAGTGCTGGGTCCAACACTGTATTAAAATTCCCACCCATTATCAAGCTTCCTACCTCCAGGTCCGGAATGCGCCCCAACATACGCTTCATGAATCCAGCATCATCCCAGTTCGGGGCGTATACATTTACCAATACCACCCACGTACCCTGCAACTTACCGCTCACCATCACGTATCGACCACCATTGTCCACTACAATATTCTTGGCCTCAAACGACACCCGCTTCCCCACCAATATTGCCACCCCTCTGTTCTTCGCACCCAGCCCCGAATGGAATATCTGTCCTACCCATCCCTTTCTTAACCTGACCTGGTCTGCCACCTTCAGATGTGTCTCCTGAAGCATGACCACGTCTGCCTTCAGTCCTTTAAGTGAGCGAACACTCGGGCCCTCTTTACCGGCCCATTCAGGCCCCTCGCATTCCACGTCATCAGCCGGATTGGGGGGCCTCTCACTCCCACCGACTAGCCATCCCCTTTTCTAGGCCAGTCCCGTGCCCGCGCCGCCCTCACCCTCCAGTCCCCCAGACGGGGGACCCCCGCCCCGCCCACCTCTTCTGTGTCCAATTCCCCCTCGGCCAGTGCAGCAGCAACCCTACCCGCCCCCCCCGGCTAGGCCCATGTCTAGCTCTTTTGCTCCCCCCATAGCACTCCCGTAAGTCAGTTGACTCCTGCTGACCCCGGCTTCCCCCGCCGTCCCATTGACCACCCCCCCCCCCCCCCCCGGTGTGGGAATCTCCCAATCAGTGTGCCGTCCTTCCCTAGCGCGGGAAAAAGCCCGGAATAATAGTTTCTGATGTGGGAGGCCGGTACATTATGGTCAGTGGGAAATTGGAGGGGGTGCAGGTGGTATTAGTAAATGTGTATGCTCCAAATTGGGACGATGTGGAGTTTATAAAGAGGATGCTGGGGAAGATACCGGACCTGGACTCGCACAGGTTGGTCTTGGGAGGGGACTTCAACAGTTATTGACTGGCTTGGCCCAGTCAAGCTCGAAAATGGGCAGGGTGCCAGCAATAGCAAAGGAACTAAAAGGCTTTGACAATGAGTCATCGGACTCGAAACGTTAGCTCTTTTCTCTCTCTACAGATGCTGCCAGACCTTCTGAGAATTTTCAGCATTTTCTCTTTCATTCCAGATTCCAGCATCCGCAGTAATTTGCTTTGAACTAAAAGGATTCATGGAGCAGATGGGGGGGGGGGGGGGGGGGGGGGGGGGGGGGGGGGGGGTTGACCTACAGGTTAGTAAAGACAGTAACCAGCGCCTGCACTGGGAGGTTAGACGTGGGTCTTTTAGCTGACGAAGAGGTGTGCGGGCGACTGAGGAAATGTATTCAGAACTACCTGGAAGTCAATGACACAGGGGAAATTTCGGTAGCGGTGGTCTGGGAAGCATTGAAGGCAGTGGTTCAAGGGGAGCTATTCTCCATATAGGCCCACAGGGAGAAGGTAGACAGGGCAGAGATGGACTGACTGGTAAAGGAGATACTACAGGTTGACAGGAGTTATGCGGAGACCCCAGAGGCAGGACTTTTAAAGGAACAGCGGAGGCTACAGGCGGAGTTCGGCTTGTTAACTACAGGGAGGGCGGTGGAGCAGCTGAGAAAGGCGAGGGGGGGGGGGATTTATGAGAATGGCGAGAAGGCCAGCAGAATGCTTGCACAGCAGCTTAGAAAGAGGGAGGCAGCCAGGGAGATAGGGAAAGTAAAGGATGGAGTTGGGAAACTGATTGGAGACACAGCAGGGGTGAATAAGATGTTTAGGGAGTTTTACAGTAGGCTCTATGCGGAGGGGATGAGGCACTTCCTAGGGGAGCTGAATTTTCCGAAGGTGGACGGGGAGCTGGTAGAAGGGCTGGGGGCCCCGATCGGGATGGAAGAGATAGCGGAGGGTCTGAAGGCCATGCAGTCAGGTAAAGCCCCGGGGCCGGACGGGTACCGAGTGAAGTTCTATAAAAAGTTCTCTGGGATATTGGGGCCGTTGTTGATGAGGATATTCAATGAGGCAAGGGAGAGAGTGGTGCTTCCCCCGACGATGTCACAGGCCACAATTTCGCTGTTCCTGAAGCAGGACAAGAACTCAGAGCTGTGTGGGTCCTACAGGCCGATATCCCTATTGAATGTGGACGCGAAACTGCTGGCCAAAATTTTGCCCTCTTAGGACTGAATTTTGTCTTCCAGACATTATTGGGGAGGACCAGACGGGGTTTGTTCAGGGAAGGCAGTTGGTGGCCAATGTAAGGCGGCTATTAAACGTGATCATGATGCCCTCGGAAGGTAGGGAGGTGGAGGTAGTGGTCGCAATGGACGCAGAGAAGGCCTTTGATCGAGTAGAAAGGAAATATCTGTGAGAGGTACTGGGATGGTTCGGATTTGGGCGGGGCTGTATTGACTGGGTCAGGTTGCTGTATCAGGCTCCTGTGGCGAGCGTACGGACGAATAGGACAACATCAGACTATTTTAGGCTGCATCGGGGGACGAGACAGGGGTGCCCCCTCACCCCACTGTTGTTCGCATTAAACGGGTCAACAAAGTTATCACTGGCCTTGTATGGGTGGGCAAGACCCCGCGAGTAAAGAGGGGGATGCTTGAGCGGAGCCAGGGAGATGGCGGGCTGGTGCTGCCAAACTTCAGTAGCTACTATTGGATGGCGAATATAGCCATGATCAGGAAGTGGGTGGTGGTGGGGGGGGTCGGCATGGGAGCGTATGGAGGCGGCTTCATGTAAGGGCACCGGCTTAGGCGCGTTGAAAGCGGCGCCTCTGCCGTTCCCACCGGCACGGTACTCCACCAGCCCCATGGTGGTGGCGGCCCTGAGAGTCTGGGGGCAGTGGAGGAGGCATGTGGGAGCAGAGGGAGCATCGGTCTGGTCCCCAATCTGTAATAATCACCAGTTTGCCCCGGAAAGGATGGATGGGGGGGTTTCAGAGATGGCAGAGAGCAGGGATTGAGAGGATGGGGGATATGTTGATAGAGGGGAGCTTTCCTAGCTTGAGGGAGCTGGAGGAGGAATTTGGATTGGCGAGGGGAAACAAATTCAGGTTCCTGCAGGTGCGGGACTTCCTACGCAGGCAGGTTTCAACCTTCCCGCTCCTACCACTAAGGGGGATACAGGACAGGGTAGTTTCCAGAGGGTGGGTGGGAGAAGGGAGGGTCTCTGACATTTACAAGGAACTTATGGGTCAGAGGAGACGCAGACTGGAGAGCTGAAGCGCAAGTGGGAGGAGGAGTTGGGAGGAGAGATAGAGGATGGTCTATGGGCAGTTGAGTAGAGTCAACAAGTCCACAACATGTGCCAGGCTCAGCCTGATACAATTCAAGGTTGTTCACCGGGCTCACATGACAGTGGTCCCGATGAGCAGGTTCTTTGGGGCAGAAGATAGGTGTGCAAAGTGTGCGGGAGGGCCAGTGAACCATGTCCACATGTTCTGGACATGTCCAAAGCTTAGGGGATTTTGGCAGGGGTTTGCAGATGTCATGTCCACGGTGTTAAAAACAAGGGTGGCAGTGAGTCCAAAGGTGGCAATTTTCGGGGTGTCGGAGGATCCGGGAATCCAGGAGGAGAAAGAGGCAGACGTTCTGGCCTTTGCTTCCCTGGTAGCCCGGAGACAGATATTATTAGCTTGGAGGGACTCAAAGCCCCCAAAATCAGAGACCTGGCTATCGGACATGGCTAGCTTTCTCTGGAGAAAATCAAGTTCGCCTTGAGAGGGTCAATGGTAGGGTTCGCCGGAGGTGGCAAACGTTCGTCAACTTCTTTGCGGAAAATTAATCGTCAGCAGAAGGGGTGGGGGGGGGTTAATTTAGCTTAGAGTAGGGGGTTAATAAAGGTGGGACCTGTAAGGGAGAAAGACGGCTTTTGCACTATGTTTATAGATTCATGTATATTGTTTATTTTGTTGTCGCTGTCAAACCAAAAAAACCTCAATAAAATGTTCATTAAAAAAAAAAGAAAGAAATCTTTTAGAGTGCTATATATTCCATACGCGCACCCAGAACGCAGGAGGCGCATTCGATAGCTTCCTCACTGACTTGCGATTGAAGGCGCAGTCGTGCAAGTTCAGCACACACCAGTCGTCAATGATACGCAATCAGGTAGTTTTCGGAATCTCCAATGATAAAGTACAGGAGTGGCTTCTGTAGGAAACAGACCTGCAACTTGAAAGTGCAATTCAAATATGTCACGCTAGTGAGCTTGCAGCAAAGCAGATCAGCACCTTGAATCTCCGACATTTTGGTGCGAAGGCAGAAGAGGCGCAGGCGCCATTAGTGTGGTGATGCAGCTGAATAAGAAGCAAGCTCCCAGTGCGGGTGGCCATTTTGAGCAGCTAACCCAATCCTCCATTTTATGTCTGCGATGTGGCAAACGGCATTTGCAACGGCAGTGCCCTGCTTATGGAAAAACATGAGCCATTTGTAATGGCTAGAATCATTTTACAACCCAATGTTATTCAAGGAGAAGGTCTCAACAAAGAGTATCAGCGCTATTAATGAAGTGTGCCTAGAGGACACATTCTTTATAGACACCATCTCCAGCAAAGACAAAGGAGACTCGTCATACCAAATAACAATGTATTTGTACTAATATGCAGCAATAGTGAATTGAAGGCAGAAAATCATAAAGATAAATGGACAGTGCCATTAAAGATAAATGGCACAGTGATAACAGTCAAGCTCGACACTGGTGCGACGGCCAACCTCAACCTGTCCGATGTAAAAAAGCTGCGAATTCAACGAAAAATAGTTACCAGAATGGTATTGTTAGGAGCATGTGAGCTTGATGTCGATGTCAAAAATAAAATTTAGAAGTTGAAATTTTCTATGATGGTGGCAGACCACGAGTCTTTAATTAGAGTTGAAGCGTGTGAGGAGCTACAGCTAGTCCAACGAGTCTGTAGTGCAGACAATGCTGCAACAGGCCCTCGTCCCTCAGGAGACTCCATTCTGAATGATTTCCCTGAATTTTCCAAGGCTTTGGTACGTTACCATACACCTACAAGATTCAATTAAAGGAATATGCGAAGCCTGTGATGCATGCGGCAAGACCTGTGGCAGTGCCATTAAGGGATAAACTAAAGGCAGAGCAAGAGAGAATGACTGCCTTGGGTGTCATTTAGCGTACTGAAGTCCCTACAGACTAGGTTAATTCAATGGTATGGATAAAGAAGCGCACTAAAGAACTTCCACAATGGATGGCCTGTATTGATGGTGTCAAACTAAGAAAGAAACTAAGAAGGAAACTAAGAAAGATCCAATGTTGCATAAAAGGTGAGAAGATATCTTCGCAATGGATGGCCCAGAGAATCCTGCTCTGTTTTTTACAACGTGAGAGCAGAGTTGAGTGTTGCAGATGGAGTTTTGCTACGAAAAAAGAACAATTATTCTGAAATCTTTAAGATCGGTGGTTCTGAGCGAACTCCATGCAGAGCACAATGAAACAAAAAAAGTGTAAAAAGAGAACCGAAAACAGTCTATTAACTGGGTTATACTCCGGGATACCATAACAATGGTACGAAACTGCACACATTGCAGGAGAGTGTACGTCTAAGCAAACAAAAGGCACATGTGGCAACCTGCTTCAGTGCCAAGTGTTGGAGAAATCTGCTCATCCAGAAGCAGAAAGGCTTCTCTGTCAAAAAAACAGACTCTGACAAAAAAAGGAGGCAAGGGAGAGATTTTGAACCAAATCCACAAAGATGTTTGCCGATGAGTCAATGAAATGCCTCAAACCATTTGTGATGCAACCACTAGAAGCATGCAACAATCCTGAAACATCTGAAGATTATACAACAAGAGGATGATACATAAATACATGAAGAACATCAAACTCAAGCAATAAACACTAAACAACATGAAGAATCTTTGCAAGTTTAGCAGGCACTGAGAAGGTCTACAAGGATACGGTGGAAGTCAGAAATACTGAACTTATGACAGACTGTAAAAGATTATGTACATGTAAATAGTTCTTCATATCATGGTGAAATGTAAAAAAGTAATTTAATGTATGTAAATAATTTCATTTTCAAAAGGAAAGGGGATGTGATGATATGCATAAAGCAAGTTTGTACATAATGTTATGCATGACCTCCGACCAATAGGTGGCAGTGTAAACCCACCATATGACCCTGTGGCTGGGGAGTTGGGAGTAGGTCGTACTGGAGGACAGACGTATTTTGCAGTACCTCTAACAATAGTTAATTAATGTTAGTAGTTTCTTATTTTATTTATCCTAGTTATCTTACCACGCAGTTGTTTCATAATAAATTATTTAAACTAGATGTTCTGTAGTGCATCATTCACTTCGGCCAATCTACAGAACATGACATGGTACCAGGTTTTACGAAGAACTCGAAGATTCTGTATGAAAAAATCAGAACCATTAAGGATAACTTTGAAGGATAAGGAAGAAAACACATCTTTGCTACTAACCTTGCTAGTTACTGGCATCTGGTGCTCAACGCGCGATAAATTAACAATTTTGTCTTTGAAAATGAGGCTGACAGCAAAAGCTTCGACAGTTCAAAAGCTTCTACAGTTCACCATTCACTTTGGCCAGTCAACAGAACATGATCAGGGACTTCATCTAATAATAATCTTTATTATTGCCACAAGTAGGCTTACATAAACAATGCAACGAAGTTACTGTGAAAATCCCCTAGTCACCACATTCCGGTGCCTGTTCGGGTACACGGAGGGAGAATTCAGAATGTCTAATTCACCTAACAGCAGGTCTTTCTGGAATTGTGGGAGGAAACCGGAGCACTTGGAGGAAACCCACGCGGACACGGGGAAAACGCACAGACAGTGCCGCAAACCGGGAATCAAACCTGGGACCCTGGGGCTGTGAAGCAACAGTGCTAACCATTGTGCCAACTTTCTTGCCTTAATCATCACCAAAAACTGGTCCATCATGCATTTGTTTGCAGTTTGTGAATCTGCTGCATTGGCTTAAAAAACAAGTGACTGCATTCCAAAAGCAATTCAGGATGTTCCATGAATGTGATCTCACGCTATCTGTATATACGTCTTTCATTTATAATTAAGCTTCATCTCACTCTCATTGCAGTATATGAACCTTACCATTTCTTGTGCAACATCATCAGGATTTTCTTTATTCAAGTCAAAACTGAACTCAATAGCTCCATTATCTTTGGGCTTGCCCTTCAGCTTCTTCGGGTCTTCGACCCAGAGTCTCATTGCAATTGAATCTTTGCTCCCATCATCCTCTTCAGCAAGCTCAACCCTTAGCCCCGTCTCTTCAGCAAAGAATGCATGGTTTAACAGGTCTTTTATAGCATATCTGGAAAACAACACAACACTCAATCAGCTGAGGGTAGAGTTTCTGCTTTGGGCACAGTCGGCAATCCAGGTGCAAACTGAGTCCACAATTGCACCTGTTTTGAGAGGTTCATGGTCCTCTAATATTGTCGAATGCAATGTCTGCTTGTGAAGCAGCGCAAATCGAACAGCATCTTAGAACATACATTACTTAAAATTTTACATTGTGTTAACTTGGCAGAATTGAAGCAATACAACTGAAAATAAGTTCACAACAAAAAAAGCAGTTTTAATCAATGTCAATCCATCACTTGTGATTAACCTGATACTAAGTTACTGACTTTTACATCCACACACCCTCACTCTCTTTACCCATTCCCTCTCTCTTCACCCATTCCCCCCACAGTCGCCTATTCAAGCCTATTAAAAGTGAATTACAGAAAACATTAGTTACAAGATGTGGAGGAAAACTGGATAGAGTTGAGATACACATCAGCCATAATGGCAGAAAATGCTCAAGGGACTGAATGGTCTACTCTTGTTCCTATGTTCCTGTATAGATATTAAAGTATGGGGTTGGCACAAGTGCAAGCATTCATGCATCAAGCTCTTTCTTCAGTCAATTCAAACTAGTCCAAATCTCAAAGAACTATTAGGCAGCTATGTTAATGGCTGACATAGTACCTCTCTGATTTTTTCCAGTACCTGAAGTTAAATGTTATCAGGTCCAGCAACCTGATCAATACTCAGTGCCTCAAATCAATCCAAGGCCATTTATACATTTACATTCAAGGAGTCAATATCCAAAACATTTGTACCTACCACCATATAATCTTCAATGGTGAAAATAAATACAAACATATATATTTATATTGCAGCCCTATCCTCCTACTCAACCCAAACCACCATGCAAAATCTTTCAAAGGACCTATCAGTTTTCTGGCCATTAACAGACCAATACTACCTGACCAGCTGTTTCATCCAATGCATCCAGTTGCAGCTTTAGTTCAGTTTGGCTACATCTGATACCGACACATGCAATCTTGCCAATTTTTGTACTTGTGAAATTATATTTTTCCAGCTACTTTGACGAAGGAAACAACTTTTTTCCCCTCATCTATAACTTATTTTCATCAACCAGCACGCCTCAATATTCAATTTTGAAAACTTTCTTTATATCTGAAAATTGAACCCATTCTTTTTCTTACAACAGGTTATCTGCAGCAATTGTTTTCTCCACCAAATGATATGACAACTATAGGAATTGAGGGGTTGGGTTGTTAGGACATGAATGTTCCCACCAGAAATAGCGACAGGAAGAGACTCCATTATTTTGTTTCATATTTGAATTTTTAAAAAAAAATTTGGAATAGTTACTTTCCAAAATGATGAATAAGGAAGGAAATTCTTGCCTTCCACTTAATTATCCTTTCCCTGTCATACCATCTGTTGAATAACGGTAACACGCCTTAATTTCTGACCAATTATCATGGCTTCATGATATACATAGCTAAATTTTGGTAGTGTGACAGGACAAATTAAATGATTGACAAAACATCTGGGGTCTAAAGAAACTTCTATATTCTTAAAGAATTTGGATTTACATGACCCAAGACCTGACCCTTATAAAATATTAGGTTGGGAAACCGAAAAGAGGTATCAGCTCTGGTGCTGAAATTCTATAATAGAGGACATTGCCTTGATTCACGCTTGTTGGGGATAACACAAGGGCATTAATCAAAAAGCAGAATACATGGTTATTTCTGACTGAATGCAGACTTATAATGGACTGACTTGGCTTCGCCTCAGTGCTACAGTGAAGAATTTATCTCCAAGGTGTGCTTCTCCCTCCAGGTGAGCTGGTGGTGCACTCCTGCATGTTACATTCTACTGTGACCGTGGTTGCCTCTTGAAAATCTTTGGTGACTTCCGGGTGCGGCGATGACCAGCTGAGTCGCACGTTTCGGCAGCTCCCGGTGAAACGGACTTTTGGGCTCTTGATAGGAGCCCCAACGGCAATTTTGACGGCTAAAAACACTGTGCGGTAAACCAGAAGGGAATCCCCCCTGGATACGGATGAAAAAAGGAGAAAGTGGCCGGATTGCAGTGGATCCTTTAGAACAGCGGCAAGGAAGGCAAGCAAAAACCAAGATGGCATCGGAAGGTGGCAGTTTAACATGGGGCCCTGAACAACAAGAGTTCTTGAAATGCTGTGTGGAAGAGCTCAAAAAGGAAATGAAGAAAGAGCTGTTGGCCCCGATACTACAGGCGATCGAAGGGCTAAAGGAGGAACAAAAGACCCAGGAGTGGGAGCTTCGGGTCGTGAAGGCAAAGGCAGCCGAGAATGAGGACGACATACAGGGCCTGGTGGTGAAGACGGAGACGCATGAGGCACATCAGAAACGATGTGTGGAAAGGTTGGAGGCACTGGAGAACAACGCAAGGAGGAACAACCCGAGGATTCTTGGTCTTCCTGAAGGTGCGGAGGGAGCGGACGTCGGGGCACATGTGAGCACGATGCTGCACTCGTTAATGGGAGCGGAGGCCCCGGCGGGTCCGTTGGAGGTGGAGGGAGCATACCGAGTGATGGCGCGAGGACCGAGAGCAGGAGAAATTCCCAGAGCCATAGTGGTGAGATTCCTCCGTTTTAAGGATAGAGAAATGGTCCTTAGATGGGCAAAGAAAACTCGGAGCAGTAAATGGGAGAACGCGGTGATCCGCGTTTATCAAGACTGGAGTGCGGAGGTGGCGAGAAGGAGGGCGAGCTTTAATCGGGCCAAGGCGGTGCTTCATAAAAAGATGATAAAATTTGGAATGCTGCAACCGGCAAGACTGTGGGTCACATATCGAGGGAGGCACCACTACTTTGAGACGGCGGATGAAGCGTGGACATTTATTGTGGAAGAAAAACTGGAATGAGCGGGTTATTAAAAAGAACGTTTGAACAAAGTGGTGGTGGCGAATGTGGGGGGCGAAGAGCGGGGTTAAAAAGGGGGGAAAGAGGAGTTTTATGTACTAATCCTGCAATGTGGTAACTTTTCTCTCTTCCACAGGTGGTGATGGGGGAGGAGGGGAGGTGGAGGAGATGGGGCGTTGGCCATTGGGGGCGGGGCCAAGGGAGAAGCGCGGGCTTGGTTCCCGCGTTATGATAATCATGGCGGGAATAGAGAAGCAGGAAGGAGGGGGCGTCGCACGGTGCGAGCCGAGGTCACGGGGGGAAGCCGAGGTCGGCCAGAGTTTGCTGGCTTCTGGGAGCAACATGGGGGGAGTAATTATGCTAGCGGGGGATCTAGCGGGGGTGGGGAGGGGTGGGAGGGGGGAATTACTGGGTTGCTGCTGCTGGGGAGAGGGGGGAGCTGGTATGGGAGGAGATGGGCGGGGGGGGCACCGCCTGGGGGAGATACAGCTGCGTGGGAACTGGAAAAAGGGGATGGCTAATCGACAAGGGGGGGGGGGGGGGTAGGAAGCCCCCCAACCCGGCTGATCGCGTTGAACGTGAGAGGGCTGAACGGGCCGATAAAGAGGGCACGGGTACTCGCACACCTTAAGAAACTTAAGGCAAGATGTGGTTATGTTACAGGAAACGCACCTGAAACTGATAGACCAGGTTAGGCTACGCAAAGGATGGGTGGGGCAGGTGTTCCATTCGGGGCTAGATGCGAAAAACAGGGGGGTGGCTATATTAGTGGGGAAGCGGGTAATGTTCGAGGCAAAGACTATAGTGGCGGATAACGGGGGCAGATACGTGATGGTGAGTGGCAAACTACAAGGGGAGACGGTGGTTTTGGTAAACGTATATGCCCCGAACTGGGATGATGCCAATTTTATGAGGCGGATGCTAGGACGCATTCCGGACCTAGAGATGGGAAAGCTGATAATGGGGGGAGATTTTAATACGGTGTTGGAACCAGGGCTGGATAGGTCGAAGTCCAGGACTGGAAGGAGGCCGGCAGCAGCCAAGGTACTTAAAGATTTTATGGAGCAGATGGGAGGTGTAGACCCGTGGAGATTTAGCAGAGCAGTCGCAGGTAGGCACAGATCTAGCTGATTAAAACCACAGTTCACTTCAACTCCATCTCGTGTGAATATACGGTCGCATCAATTTAATCAGCTAAGATATCGCTATGGAAGCCACCCTCAAACCTGATCGACTGGAACTCGACCCACAGGCACTGAAGCTGAAGGAATCTTTTTGCACTGGCTCCGCTGTTTTGAGGCCTACCTCGCCGCCTCCTCCTCGCCCGCCGTCACAGAGGCACAGAAACTGAGTCTCCTCCACGCCCGGGCGAGCCACTGAATCTCCGATTTATTGAGGAAGCGACCTTGTACGCTGACGAAGTCGCGATCCTGAAAAGACACTACGTGAGGCCAGTGAACGAAGTGTTCGCATGGCATCTCCTCACCACTCGTCGTCAACGCCATGGCGAAAATCGCTGGAGGAATACCTACACGACCTGAGAGTACTCGCTCGAAACTGCAAATACAAGGACGTCAGGGCCTCGCAGCATATGGAACTCGCCATCCGGGACATCTATGTGGCTGGAGTCCGGTCCAACTATGTCTGACAGCACCTGCTCGAAAAGGGCGCCCTCGACCTAGAAGAGACGGTAAAACTATCCACCTCCTTAAAAGTAGCTTTCCAGAGCCTCAATGCTTTCCCTCCAACCACGCGATTCACTCATGGAAACCTGACCAGAGGGTGTCTCAGGCCTGTACCGCGCGGCTGCCCGCCCAACCCGGGGCGCTGCACTGCTATTTCTGCTGCCAGAACCAGCACCTCAGGCAGCGCTGCCTGGCTCGGAACGGGACCTGTAGCGACTGCGGCAAGAAAGGACACTTTGCCAAAGTCTGCCTGGCCAGATCCAAAGCTCCTAAATTGCAGGCCCGGCTCACAGACTCACTGGCCTGCAGATCCCGCAGCATGGCTGCGTGCCTGGTGGTAGCGCCCCCTTCTGTCGTGTCATCTGCCTCATGCTATCCGTGGAGGCCGCCTTCTTTAACCCTACCCGACATGTGCGACTCATGGGGGCCGCCATCTTGAACTCAGCCCGCCAGGTGCGACTCATGGGGGCCGCCATCTTCAACGCCGCCTGACATGTGCGACCGACAGGGGCCGCCATCTTGGGACCACTCCGCTACCTCCGACCACGCCGGCTACCCGCAGTTCAGCGCTGTCACCCTCGACCAGTCACGGCCCAAGCACCTCAGGAACTCGATGATGACCGTCCGGGTCAATGGGCACAAAACGCCCTGTCTGTTTGACTCTGGGAGCACGGAGAGCTTCATACGCCCAGACACGGTAAGGCGCTGTTCTCTCCAGATTTCCCCCGCATCCCAAACAATCTCCCTTGCTTCCGGATCACATTCCGTGCAGATCCGGGGGTACTGTGTCACGAACCTTGCGATACAGGGCGCCGAGTACGCCAATTTTAAACTATATGTCCTCCCCCATCTCTGCGCTCTTCTCCTGTTAGGAATGGACTTCCAGTGCTACCTCAGGAGCCTGACCCTGAAGTTCGCCGGGTCCCTACCCCCTCTCACCGTATGTAGCCTCGCGACCCTCAAGGTCACCCCTCCCTCGCTCTTAGTGAACCCCACCGCCGACTGTAAACCCATCGCCACCAGGAGCAGGCGGTACAGTGTCCAGGACAGGACTTTTATCAAGTCAGAGGTCCAGCGGCTCCTGAGGGAGGGGATTATCGAGGCCAGGAATAGCCCCTGGAGAGCCCAAGTGGTGGTCGTCAGGACAGGGGAAAAGAACCGGATGGTTGTAGACTGCAGCCAAACCATAAATCGGTACACGCAACTTGATGCTTACCCCCTTCCCCGGATAGCGGACATGGTGAATCAGATTGCACACTACCGGGTTTTCTCCACGGTAGATCTGAAGTCCGCATACCACCAGCTCCCAATCCGCCACTACACTGCCTTTGAGGCAGACGGCCGCCTCTTCCACTTCCTCAGGGTTCCCTTTGGCGTCACCAATGGGGTCTCGGTCTTCCAAAGAACGATGGACCAGTACGGACTGCGGGCCACGTTTCCGTACTTGAATAACGTCACCATCTGCGGCCATGATCAGCAGGACCACGACGCTAACCTTCAGAAGTGCCTCCAAACCGCCCAAGCCCTCAATCTCACCTACAAGGAGAAATGCGTTTTCCACACAACCCGACTAGCCATCCTCGGCTATGTCGTGGAAAACGGAGTCCTAGGGTCGATCCCGACCACGTGCCCCCTCCTGCAACGCCCCCTCCCCCACTGCCCCAAGGTCCTGAAAAGATGCCTCGGATTCTTTTCATACTATGCCCAGTGGGTCCCCAACTATACGGACAAAGCCCGCCCACTTATCAAAACCAGCATCTTCCCCCTGACGACTGAGGCCCGCCTGGCCTTCAGCCACATTAAGCCAGACGTTACCAAGGCCGCGATGCACGCGGTAGACGAGTCCATCCCCTTCCAGGTGGAGAGCGACGCTTCAGATGTCGCCCTGGCCGCTACCCTTAACCAGGCAGGCATGCCCATGGCCTTTTTTTCCCCGTACCCTCACGCCTCCGAGATTCGACACTCCTCGGTCGAAAAACCTCAAGCCATTGTGGAATCTGTGCGGCATTGGAGGCACTACCTGGCTGGTAGGAGGTTCACCCTAGTCACCGACCAACGATCGGTAGCCTTTATGTTCAACAACACACAGCAGGGCAAGGTCAAGAATGATAAAATCTTGAGGTGGAGAATCGAACTCTCCACCTATAATTCCGATATTGTGTATCGTCCGGGGAAGCTCAACGAGCCCCCAGATGCCCTGTCACGCGGCACATGCGCCAGCGCGCAAGATGACCGACTCCAGGCCATCCACAATGATCTCTGTCACCTGGGGGTCACCCGGCTTCTCCACTTCATCAAAGCCCGCAACCTGCCCTACTCCACCGAGGTGGTCAGGGCCATGACCAGGGACTGCCAAGTTTGCGCGGAGTGCAAGCCGCACTTCTATCGGCCAGACAAGGCCCACCTGAAGGCATCCCGTCCCTTTGAACGCCTCAGCTTCGATTTCAAAGGGCCCCTCCCCTGCCCGCAACGTGTATTTTTTTAACGTCGTTGACGAGTACTCCCACTTCCCCTTTGCCATCCCATGCCCCGACATGACCGCAGCCACTGTCATTAAGGCCTTACATAACATCTTCACCCGGTTCTGTTTCCCCACATACGTCCACAGTGACCCGGGCTCCTCGTTTATGAACGCCGAACTGCATCAGTACCTGCTCGATAAGGGCATTGCCTCGAGCAGGACTACCAGTTACAACCCCCGGGGAAACGGACAGGTGGAGAGGGAGAACGCGACGGTATGAAAGGCCGTCCTTCTGGCCCCAAGGTCTAAATGTCTCCCAGTTTCCCGCTGGTAGGAGGTCCTCCCCGATGCGCTCCACTCAATTAGGTCGCTCCTCTGCACAGCCACGAACGAGACCCCTCATGACCGCCTATTTGTCTTCCCCAGGAAATCCACCTCCAGGGTCTCGCTACCGTACTGGCTGACAACGCCGTCGCCTGTCCTCCTCCAAAAGCACGTGAGGAGCCATAGGTCCGACCCCCTGGTCGAGAGGTACCAGCTCCTTCATGCCAATCCTCAGTATGCCTACGTGGCGCACCATGACGGCCGACAAGGTGCAGTCTCCCTCCGGGAACTGGCACCCGCCAGTTGCCCTGCGACCATCATCTACCCCCCCACCCTATAGCGAACACCGCCCCGCCCCTACATGGCCTACACCCCCCCCTCCCCCCATTGCCGACCTACAGTGATGAAGCTCCAGCCGACACGCTCCCAGAGTCAACGAGCCCAACACCCGTGCCCGCAGCGACGAGTTCATCACCCGAGCCCGCAGCAAAGCCAGAGCTCAGACGATCGCAGCGAACGATCAAGGCGCCGGACAGACTCGATCTGTGAGCACACTTCACTCCCGCTGGACTTCAATTTTTTAACAGGGGGTGAATGTGGTGAATGTATTACTGCTACCATTCACCACTGTATTGCATTACATTGTATTGTATTATGTTGATGCCCTTGCCGGCTCCGCCTATGGCTCTGCCCCCTCGGGGGAGGTATATAGATCTGCAGCCTGTAGGCGGCACTCAGTACAGAGCAGTCGCAGACAGGCACAGATCTAGCTGATTAAAACCACTGTTCACTTCAACTCTTCGTCTTGTGTGAATTGATGGTTGCATCAGGTGGGGGGGGGAGAAGAGGCTGCAGGCCATCAGAGCCTGGTAGAACAGGTTTTGATGAGCCTAGGAGGTGTGAAAAGCTGGGGGAGGGGACTGATACTGGGTAAGGTGTTTTGGAGGGGAGGATTTTGGGTGGGGGGGGTTCTACAATTCATGGGCGTCATGCATGGTACACTTTCGGGGATTGGATGGCCTCGAATATTAGCGGTTGGGGTTGGGTGGGTGGACTATATATGTTAATGGTGACTATGGGCCATTCCGGATTCCTTTTTGTTTTTAATATGATGTTTATGTTGACATGGGGGCTGTTGTTTGAGGGTTGGTGGGAAGATGGGATTGTTGTTGTTGATAAGGGGATTGACATTGTATTTGTTACCACTTATTGTTTGTTGGTGGGTGTAAATTTTGAAGAAAATGTGAAAAAGGAGAATAAAAATATATTTTTTAAAAATACATCGGTGTTGATTCTATTGACAAAGGTGATAACAGTCTATATCATTTAAAGTTTCTCCCCAGTCTCACTTCAATGGTTTTGTCCACACACCAACTTAAGACTCAAGGGAATAGTTCTAATGTTTCTACAATAACCTGAATCCAAAACAAGAATTGGGTCCTGGAACAAGATTGGTCATTTGGAAACAGTTTCTTTCATTGATAGATGCGGAAATTACAATAGGCAGATTTAAAGACAAGGATTTATTCCTCATAAAAATGAAGTCTATTAACCGGTCTTTTCAATTTAGGAGACAATAGTTGCAATTAGACTTTCATATTCTACAACTATAAGCAAGTCACAATGCCAGGCTCTTGACAAAATTTGCATTTATATTCCTAGGGCTGTTGGTAATGCAGTGACAGTTTTATGTAGATTTTTTCCAGATTAATAAGTTTGGGTTCTGTTAAAGTCTTTGGTGAAAGAATAACTAGAAATGCTGTAAAGTAGTGTTTTATTAAAATATACTAGTATGACTGCCAATGTTTTGGGGCTCTCTTCTAGTTAAATGATTAACACCAGACACAAGTGTTGAATTGTATCATTCTATGTTGAATGCAATATATTGTTCTTTAATAATAAATATTAAAAGCAAAAAATAACACTTTGTAAACTAAGTCAAGGACTCGCTGATAACTGGCCAAAAAACATTTATTGCAAATGCCTTATTAGTAATATATAGTAATGAGTTAACAGGCCTGATAAACAATACGCACTTGTTCATGACTTTGTTACAAACCTTTCTTCTTTATTCTGGCAGATGCATTCCCCAATGATCTCTTTTATTTCTGGATCTGTGACCTTGCCAAAACTTGCTGGTTTTACACCCTGAAAATTTAGAACACAAAGTTGCACAAACTTGGTCATTTTTTCCATTGGACAATATTCCTCCAAGCTTCAAATATTCATAATCAGTTATCAAAATCAACATAAACTACAAACGGTAGTCTAGTTTTAGTGTGGATTCTCCAAAACTGTAGCTTTAAATTATATTGAACTTAATCTATGTTAGTATTATGTAAGTACAATTGGCAATTCACAAAAAATATCTCGATTCAAAGGGAGTATTCCATCACAATAATAATTTCCATTTTTAGATATGGGCAGTCAAGATGAAATTTCAAAAGAACATCCCATTGGTTAAAAACATTTAAAACCAAATGTGGAAAAGCAAATTAGAACAAAAATACCAATACACAAATTATTAAAGGAAGAACTGGTGCTATATCTCTCACATACGCATTATATTGGTACCCCAAAGAATGCCACAACTACAAAATGCTTTCTGCTCAGCAATCAATTTCAGCTGAAACTCAAAGAAGCCAGATATGTTTTGCATATTGAATGAAAATGTACTTCAAGCACTATAGCAACAAATGATGTGGTGACAACTTGATTTTTTTTCTCAGATCCAGAAGAGGCTGTAGAAGTATAATAAATCCCCTTATCCCATTTCACAAACCCAGTACCACATCCCTATAGTGTGGGGGATAGATTCTTGCCAGTCAGAGCACTATTGATCTTCACTTATAGAGGATATTTTTTTTTAAAAGTCAGTCTTAAAACCTCTAGTGAAGATAGCCAATCAGCTTTGTCTGGCTTGAGTTTCTCTATCAGTCTCTCCCTCAGACCCTATTAAACTCTGGACAATTTTGTACAACCTTGCAGTCAATAAACCCTCCTATAAATGCTGTGATGAGAATACATTGTACCATATATGTGTGCAAGATTCTTTTTCTTTATTATGCTTATCTAGACCATTCATTTGTTAAATACTTGCCAGTTTTTTCTTTTTCAGCTTGTAACCTTTGCAACAATTGGTTCATTGAAGTACTTTCTTGCCTTTTATTTCATGCCTTTCAAGAATATCCACAGGTAATACTTAGGGAGCTCACATATCAGTGAGTTCACATCTCAAGTTCAATAATTGCACCAGCATTCTACTTAGCACTTTTGTGTGTTATGCATACCGTAAAGCCCTCAACATGGTTATCACCTTTTATTGAACTTACCATCTCAAAAGGTGGCAGGACAGGTGGATAATGTGATACAGAAAGCATATGGAATGCTTTCTTTTGTGAGGGCCACGAAGAATCCAGCACGAGTTTTAAGGATACAAAGTAATAACATTTATTTACAACAAATATATAACAGCAGCAGCAACTTCCCTTGCTGCACACTCCTTCCTGCTGGTTCCAAACTGGCCAGCTTTATTTATACTTGGAGTTTACTAATGGTTTCTCCGCCCCCCTCATTGGGGAAGCTCATACTGCCACAGGATTGTGGGATAGTCATTAGTGCCCAGCCAATGGTAAGCAGGCAGGTTATAACACTTTCCCTTATTGAATGAGGAATAAAATACAAAAGCAGAGATATAATGCTAAAACTAGGCCACAACTGAAATTGTTTCTACAATACTGATCGCATCATTACAGGAAGAACATAATTGCTCTGGAGAGTGAGCAGAGGAGATTTTTTAAAAGAATGTTGCCAGAACTTGAAAATTGCAGCTGTAAGAAAGATTGGACAGGCTAGGATTATTTTCCTTGGAACAGAGGAGGGTGAGGGGTGACTTAATTGGGGTGTTTAAGATATGGGGACTTGATAGACTGGACAGAAAGACCTGCTTCCCCTATCAGAGGGGTAAATTACCAGGGGGCACAGATTTAAGGTGATTGGCAGGCAGGATGAGACAGAACATGAGGAAAAACTTCACCAGAGGGCGCTGGGTGTCTGGAATTCTCTGCCTGGTTTGGTAGTGGAAGTCGAAACCGGCAACCATTTAAAAAGGTTCCTAAATCAGCACTTGAAGTGCTGTAACTGCAAGGCTACAGATCAAGTGCTGGAAGGTGAAATTAGAATAGATGGCTAGATTCTTTTTCAGCTAGCAGACACGATGGCCTGAATTGCCTCTTTCTGTGCTGTAACTTTTCTATGGTCCTATATCAAAAGTCTCATACAGTAATAAATAACTTATCTCCAAGATAGAAGCTACCAAGTTCACCAAGACTTTTCTTTGAAAAATTTAGAGCACCAAATTATTTTTTTCAATCAAGGGGCAATTTAGCATGGCCAATTCACCTACCCTGCACATCTTTGGGTTGTGGGGGTGAGACCCACACAGACAAGAGGAGAATGTGTAAACTCCACACAGACAGTGACCCGGGGCTGGGACTGAACCTGGGTCCTCAGCGCCGTGAGGCAGCAGTGTTAACCACTGCGTCACCGTGGCGTCCTGCTCACTAAGACTTAAGTACTGCTTCTTTACTGTCCACCAAGAAACACAGTTGAACAGTGCCAGAAGATGACTGCCATCATTTGGTTACCTGCGAAAGGAATCATTCAGTACCTTGCTGCATGGGGGTGGAAATCAAGACAGGGACATGAAGTACGTATTCATGAATGGATAATCCAGTTTATCCTCAATATTGCCATTGTCCCTTGTTCAGCAAATTAATCAGTACAGACAGAAGAATTATAAAACTATTTTTAAAAACGTGTGAATGCCTTTTAATATGTAATTGTAAACTTATGTCTGACGGCTTTGTAAAATAGCCATGTGGGTCTGGGCTTACAGTAAGAATTTATCCAAACTGATGAACAATTCAACTGAAGGTGACTTAATTTGTCACCGCACAAGTAGACGCATTTTAATTGTGGCCAGGCTGATATTTGACAAAAAGAAAATCACCATCAAATTAGCAAATTTACTTGCAATATTTTCCCTGTCAAATAGTTTGCATATTATTGATACGTTGCACGTTTCACATCAGCCAGGTGAAACATATTTACGACCAGCAAAAATGTATATCACAAAGGATTTTATAAATTTGAAATGACAGCCATTATTAAAGTGTGTCACTGTGCCCTACTCATGGAGGGGCTGGTTTAGCACAGGCTAAATCGCTGGCTTTGAAAGCAGACCAAGGGAAGCCAGCAGCACGGTTCAATTCCTGTACCAGCCTCCCCGAACAGGCGCCAGAATGTGGCGACTAGGGGCTTTTCACAGTAACTTCATTTGAAGCCTAGTTGTGACAATAAGCGATTTTCATTTTTTTCCTTCTTTGACAATGGTCTATTGGCATACAGGTACACAGATGCCGAAATTGAGGCACAAGTTACTTCTCTGATGACTTAAAGCTATGTGGGTACAATTAAGTCAGAAAGGAGAGAACACAAACTATTTTAAATCATTTTCACTCAAAATAAAACCTTATATTTTTTTATTCCACTTTGATGACCTTCAGGCAGTATGTTTTGGTTCCACTCGACCAACTTTGAGACAAAGCAATTTCTAAGATAATAATAGAGTATTCACCTGATGGAATTACCTAATTTCCTTGCAAAGAGCCAGATAGAATTCACTGTATGATTTACCGAGAAAGCAATTGGTATCAAAGGAAAATATCTAAGTGATCGCTCAGAGGTAAAAAAAAACAGAAAAGGACTTGAAAAGTAGTTACTTAAATCCAGATAATTTTGTTCTAACAAAAATGTGGACTTTCTTTTAATTCTGGTACAAATGGAAGTGCAATGTCAGTTTAATCATTGCCAATCCAATCTTGTGATAGCGTTTTTTTCTTTAAACAAATTAAGATGGTTAATCATCATAAAAAGGAGCATTGCATCTTTGAAAGGAGTTGTACCTCACTTTAAGAAATGTTACTGTATATTGCACTTTAAACTCCCACATTCAAAACCACTTGATCTTTAGCAATGTTCAATTTATTTTAGGCTGATTATTTTGTTCTTTATTTCAGATTTCTAATATCTGCAGTATGCTTTTGCATTCAAGCAGTGTTCTTTGCTGTTTTTGAAATTCTACTTTGCAACCTCATGTACAACATGGCTCTGTGCAAAACAAAGCGTCCTTTACTTTGCCTACAGTGTAGCTTGATCCAGGTGGCACTAATTCCTACACCACCTTCCGTTATCATTCGAGTGACACTAATAACTTGCCCAGAATGCTGTGAATATTTTAGACTGTGGGCTACGGCTACCGATTGCAAACAGTATCTCAAAACGCAGAACTCAAAACAGTATCCTCACAGCATGTGCTATGTCTGGCCCCAGATACACAAACATCCACTCACTTTGTCATGCTTTAAAAATTTGAGAGAGCTACTCTTAAAATAATTAAGACGTGTTGATTTACGGCAAACTTTTCAGAATTGCCCTTATTTTTTTTTTTTTTTACACCATGTCACAACTAAATGGCCAATTAAAAAAATTAGTTGCTCAGTGTTCAAGTCACACTATATGCTCAATCATGGAGGCATGCATTCCATGTACTCTTACTCTTTTACACTTGTTACGAATATCTAGTTCACAGAACATAACTTTTAGTTTTAGAAATTGTTAGAAATAAAAGAAAAGACCTGGTCAAGAAATTGAAAGACAACCTTAATGAAATGACAAATCAAACAAGTGCCTAGTTTTAATTAACCTGTGTTCATTTTACAAGATCAGATTTGTTAATGAAAAGAAGCATGTTGCATAGTAGAACCAGGGATTCTGGGGAGAAGTTAATTAAATCCATTAAAAATATTAATTATTCATATGGGTTACAAAACAAAGAATTGAGTTAAAGGGAAAACAATTAATTTACATTTCTGTTTGATGGCATCACAAAGTATGCCACGTTGTCATAGAAATGGTCAATGACCCAGGTTATCTGCGAGTTCACTCAGAAAGCAAACAATTGTAATTTTGCTTTGGTGTAGATTATCTCACTGGGTTAATACAGCCAACAAGAGATGATTGTTAGCCAGACTTGCACTTTAAACAAAGCAATACTAACTTTATTGTTCAGCGTGCAATGTGGCTTGGGCTCAAGTTCAATTTGGATTTTGAGAGCGGAAAAAGCAGCTAGAAGTAAATTGTACAACTGATTTCATAGCATAAGTGGTTAGAAACCACAATACTAGGCTAGTGTGCTTACTTCATTCTTTTTATAAGCAATAAAGTATGATTTTTTGTTTAGAAATGTGAAATATTGTGGCACAGTTCAGTTAATTATGAAGTGTTCAAATTTCCATGTTAACGGTCTCCAACCGAATCACAATACACTCTTTGTCCAACAAAACATTTTCATGGCAGACAATTCTCAGTACACAATGCCCAAGTGCACACCTGCATGAAAGCTAAATTAATCACAGAGCAGTGCTCAACAGTAATATTAGTTTCATAGTTAATAGTGGGCATATTTAAATCCATTGAAAGATGATAATTAATCCAGAATGCATTACTATTTATTATAAATGTCACCAATCTATATAATAATTCTGTTAATGGAAGGCACCTGGATTTAAAATAACATTGTGAAAAACCTGAAGGGCGGCATGGAGTTTTCATACAAGCTTTTTTTGCCAGTCAACCTGGAAGCTTTGCACCACAGGATGCATTGGCATGTCATGCCCATGTTCTGTGAAAGAGCAGTCACATTTAACCCCATGCCCCTGTTTTTTGCCCATAATTTTAAGTTCCGCACCTTCAAAGTCCCTGTTGAACTTTTAAGAATTATTTATGCAGTTACCACCGACGTTTCAGGTTGAACATTCCAGATCTCAACAATTTTTTTAAAATCTCGTCTCCTTTCTAGAACTTCTGCCAATGATTATAAATCCATGGTCACTGGTTATTGACTCACTCACCAGAAGGAATAGTTTTTTCTCCATCTGTTCTTTCAAAACCCCTCATAAGACATAGGAACAAAACAAGGCCACTCGGCCCATCGAGTCTGCACCGCCATTCAATCATGGCTGATATTTTTCTCGTTCCCCATTCTCCTGCCTTCTCCCCATAACCCTCGATTCCCTTATTGATCAAGAACCTATCTATCTCTGTCTTAGGCAAAGAGTTCCAGATTCACTATCCTCCGGCTGAAGAAATTCCTCATCTCAGTTTTAAAAGATCGTCCCTCTGTTTCTAATTTTTTCTACAAGTGGAAACATCCTCTCCACATTCACTCTATCCAGGCCTCGCAGTATCCTGTAAGTTTCAATAAGATCCCCCTCATCCTTCTAAACTCCAGAGTCTTAAAACTTGAGGGGCATCACTCTGCATCAAGCATTGCTGACCAGGAGTCCCCCCCCTCCTTGCTTGCTATTGACTGGGCACTACATTCCAGAGAAGTTATAAAGGCCCAGAGTCCTCAACCGTTCCTCATACGACAAGCTCTTCATCCCAGGGAGCATTCTTCTGAACCTCCTCTGGACCCTTTCCAAGGCCAGCACATCCTTTCTTAGATACAGGGTCCAAAACTGCTCACAATACTCCAAATAGAGTCTGACCAGAGCCTTACATAGCCTCAGAAGTACATTCCTGGTCTTGTATGCTAGCCCTCTCAACATGAATGGTAACATTGCATTTGCCTTCCTAATTGCCTGTTAACCTTAAGAGAATCATGAACATGGACTCCCAAGTCCCTTTGTGCTTCTGATTTCCTAAGCATTTCCCCATTTAGAAAATAATCTATGCCTCCATTTCTCCTTCCAAAGTGCATAACCTCACACTTTTCCACATTGTATTCCATCTGCCACTTCTTTGCCCACTCTCCTAGCCTGTCCAAGTCCTTCTGCAGCCCGCCTGCTTCCTCAATACTACCTGTCCCTCTACAGATCGTTGTATCATCTGCAAACTTAGCAACAGTGCCTTCAGTTCCTTCTTCCAGATCATCTTGCAAACTATTAGATCACCTCAATCTGCTTGGTTCTAAGGAGAACAGGCCTAACCTTTCCAACTTGTCCTCATAACTGAAGTCCTTATAATCCCTGGTAACATCATGGCAAACTTCCATGCAGCTCAAGGCCTTTATAACTTCTCTGGAATGTAGTGCCCAGTCAATAGCAAGCAAGAAGAGTGTGTGTGTGTGTGTGTGTGGGGGGGGGGGGGGGGGGGGGGGGGGGGGAGAGAGAAGAGACTCCTGGTCAGCAAAGCTTGATGCAAAGTGGCGCCCCTCAAGCTTTAAGGCTCTGGCAACAGGCTAGCGACCTGTTCAAGGAAAAAAAAACTCACTATGAGAACAGATGAAACTTTGCCTTGTGCACTACTAGGTGCAGGAAAAGAAACAATACCTCACTAGCCAGGATGATTGTTGTCCATGAGTCCAAAGGTGGTTGATGATGCCAATTCAGGATCAGCAGATTTTATGGTACATAGGGCACTTACATTAGTTCAGGTTATGGCATGTTCTTTTGACCACTTTCACTTTTCCTCTTAATTTTGTCATTGCTGGTTCTCAAAATTCTTAGGCTGCCACCATCTGGTTCACTCCTGGACGACCGGCTGGAAGTTCTCTCTCACAGAACGCTGACATTGACAAAAATATCCAGCATCGCTGAAATCCAGGATTTAAAACATTTTTTTAAAAAAACAAGTACCCAATTCTGGCCAACACACCTACTCTGCACATTTTTGGGTTGTTGAGGTGAGATCCAAACAGACCAAGGGGAGAACATGCAAAACTCATACGAACAGTAACCCAGGACCAGGCTCGGGTCCTCAGTGCTGTGATGCAGCAGTGCTAACCACTGTGCCACCCTTGTCTGCCAGGGGTTGTCAGTGCTGCATTTCTTCATTTTGGCTTTCAACTCATCCTAAAGTGCTTCTTCTGCCCTCTTCTGGTGCATTTGCCTGAACTGAGGTGGGTGATGATACCCTGGTTGGTAGCCTGGTTTCCGACATCCAAACTACATGACAAACCTAACAAAGCTGAAGGTGGTTGATTATAATATCGCTGCTGCTTGTGGTGCTTGCTTATGCAAAGACAATGGTGTTGGTGCATCTGTTCCACTTGCTATAAAAGATATACCACAGGCAGTGTTGATGGTATGATTTCAGTGCTTTGAGGTGCCTCGTATACATTGTCTGTGTTTCAGCCCCATAAATAAGAAAGGATTGTGGCCGTGTGGTAGACCATGAGCTTGGTTTCAGCTTTGATGTCACGATCTTCAAATACTTGCTTCCTCATGTGGCCAAAGGCTGCACCAGCAGATTTTGGCGATGCTGGATATCTTTGTCAATGTCACGTTCTGTGAGAGATAACTTCCAAGGTACTGGAAGTGTTCCACATTTTAGACACTCATCATGACTCATGTGACTGGGGCATGTGCATTCAGAGTTTGCCCATGGAGTATTTTCGTTTTCTGAATATCTGAAAACAAATTATGAAAAACACTATATCCTATGCCTCTATTTATAAACCAAAGCAGTCCATATTATTTGAATCACTTTATCAACTTGTCCTGCCACCCTTAGGATTTGTGCATATGGACACCTGTTGATCCACACTGCCCAAAATTGTGCCATTTATGGCGTATTATCTTTCCATATTATTCCTCCGAATGCGCATCACTTCATATTTCTTGTTGAACTCATCTACCATGCTTACGTACATTTCAATACCCCGAGAGTTTACAAATATCCTTATAACATACATTGCCAAGTTTCATATTATCTGCAAACTTTATAATGCTGCACCTATACCCAAGTCCACGTCATTTACCAAAGGTGAAAAAGTAGCAGACCCAATGGGGGAACACCACTGCAATGAACTCCCAGTCTGAAAAAAATCCATCTACCATCACACCCTTTGTAACCTGACACTAAGCCAATTCCATATCCACAACTCTGTTTTCTTTAATCATGGGCTTGCATCCAAACATGCTTATGTGGCCCTTTTAAAATTTGCTTTGAAGTCCATTGATACAAAAGCACTACCTTGGTCAACATTTTCTTTTACTTCAAAAAATTCAATTGTTAGTCAGACACAAATTGCCTTCAACAATTATTTTCTGGCTCTCCTTTGCGTTTCCAAATAAAAGTTTATTTTATCCTGGATGATGCTTTCCAACAACTTCTCACTTCCTCATCACCAATGTTAGACACTTGCCTATAGTTTCCTAATTTATTCCTCTATCTTTCTTGAAAAGTGATATACCATTAGCAATCTTCAAATTCTTTGGCACTACTCCAATGGAGATTGAAACAATGTGACAATGGCTCTGCTACTTCTACCTCTGCTTCTTTCAGCACTTTGGATGCATTCCACCTGGACATAGTGACTTGCCAACTTTGAATAGTGCTTACCATTTTCATACTACTTTATATATTATCCTGTTCACAATATCCCTCATTTCTATCAGTATGACCTTCACATCAACTGCTTTGTTTGTGAAGACAGATGCAAAGTACTTTAGCCTCTAACTCAACGTGAAGGTCGGTTGGTTCCTTCAATCAGCACAACTTGATATGTTCAGAAAGAAAGTGTTTTAGGGTTCAACTTGATATTGCCTGATAATCTTCTCATAACCTTTCCTTCCTTCCCATATTCATTTTTTTTAGCTCCCATAATCTTCCTGGTTATTAAATGAACCTTACACCTGGCATTTGTCACAAGACTTCTTTTTTGGTTTTATTCTACCTTTTGTTTGTTTTATCACCCAGCTTATTAGCTTTGGATGCTTTGGTTTTCCCTTCCAAGAAAATGTGTAACTTGTACCTGAACCATCTCTTCCCTGGAAGCCCTCCATTGCTCGGTTTAGCTTTGCCCTGCAATTGCCTTTTTCAATCTACCTGTGCTGGATCGCCATTGAAATGAGCTCTTCCCCAGTTCAGCATTTTTACTTTTGATGTATTCTATCTTTGTCAATTATTGGTGCAAGTTGAATTAGGAAACAGTCAGTTAGCTAGAGGATCTCAAGAGTGCAACACACTCCATCTCCCAGAATCAGATCCAACACTGTTTCCTTCCTTGTTGGGCTGGAGATGCATTGATCAAAACTGTTCTCTGTCAGAAATACTTCTCATTCGCAAGTCTTTGTACTCTGTTTTCCCAATCGAGATCAGGGTACTGCAAGGTTCCTAGTATTACTATATTTTTGCTATTTGCACGTTTGAATTTGACAATAAATTTGGCCATCTTGTTCTATTGGGAAAAAAACAAAGTAAAGAGTTCCCCCATGTTCATTAATTCAAGCCAAATGTGAGGGAGACAGTGAAGAAGCAATCACTAGACGAGTAATCCAAAGACCTAGGGTAATGTTCTGGGGACCTGGGTTTGAACCCCACCATGACAGATGGCAAAATTTGAATTCAATAAAAATCTGTAATTAATACCATTGTCGATTGTCGTAAAACCCATCTGGCTCATGAATGTCCTTTAGGAAAATAAATCTGCCAACCTTACCCAGTCTGGCCTACATGTGGCTTCAGATTCACAGCAATGTGGTTGACTCGCAAATTCAGCAAGCTACTCAGTTGTAGCTGTCTCAGACTAGTCAAGCAACAGCCTGATTTAGTCATACTCACATGATCATCATGTCCCAGACAAATTGCCATATTGTATGCCTGCCCCGACAGTCAGACCCAGCAGAGGTAGCAGCCAATGGTATACAGTCGGGAGGGAATTGCCCTGCGAGTCCTCAACATTGACGCTGGACCCCATGGCGTCAGGTCAAACATTGGCAAGGAAACTTCCTGTTATTTACCGCATTCCTCAGCTTATGAATCAGTAGTACTCCATGTAGAACACCACCTGGACGAAGCAGAGGGTGGCAAGGGTGCCGAGTGGTTTGGCAGCATCGTCAAAGAGTGAGTCATAAAGGACATAGTTGATAGACTGGCATGCATCTGCGACAGGTGGCGAGGAGAGGAGGAAAAACATTCTTAACGTCATCCTCAACCTGCCGGCCACAGATGCATCTGTCCATGACAGTATCGGTATGAGTGACCACCACACAGTCCTCGTGGAGACAAAGTCACCACAATAAATTGGGGAGGGCCAAGCAACCAGTCTGTCTATCCTATTGGGAGTAGAATGCTACGAATTCTAGGTCTTAGACGCCCAAATAAAAACAGATATCAATTTATTAACTTTAATAAAAAAGAATTTGGGCAGAAAAATGGGAAGATATTGAAAACAAAAATAAGAACCTCCCAGGAGCACATACATTTTAATTGTTTGAGTTCTACTCGCCAAAGATAGAGGAAGGTTTCCACCTCTGTAAATCCGTTTTAACACTATCAGGCTTGTGTAATTCAATTTATGACGTGAGGCCCAGTTGTGGGCCACAGGACCCCCAGATAACGAAAGCTTGTATTATAGAGTCGGAAAGATAACACCCACAATTAGACTCTTCTCCCAGGAGGGTTAACCGGGAAGCATTCGTTCTTGCCGAAGTTCAATTTATATCCAGAGGAGCCAACGGTGTTAAGTAACTTCATTATGCTGTCGATGGAGGGAGCTGGCACTGTAATATGTAGAAGTAGGTCATCTGCATCGAGAGACCCCTATGCTCCACTCATCTCAGTTAATACCACTCCAGTGACTAGAGGATCTCGTCTTTAAGAGAGCGGCTCTATCGCCAGAGCTAACAAGAGTGGAGAAAGTGGGCAGCCCTGTCTAGTGCCCCATTGAAGGGAAATAATCAGAGTATTAAACACTATGAGCAGTGACTTCCAATAATATCTTCCATCACTTTTGCTTTTACTCAAACTTCCCTGCAATGTTTGGGATATTTCTGAGAATATCGTTGAGCTCTGACCTCATTGCTGCTCCTCCTTTATTTTCTGGTGCATATCCACTTGCCAAATTAGTTTAAAACATACCCCAACAATATTAGTTATCATCTGAGCATGAATATTGATCTCATCTCTGTTCAGGTGAAATTACATCTCATACAAGTGTGCCTTCCACCAGAACTGCCTCCAATTGGATTGGATTGGATTTGTTTATTGTTACGTGTACCGAGGTACAGTGAAAAGTATTTTTCTGCGAGCAGCTCAACAGATCATTAAGTACATGAGAAGAAAAGGGAATAAAAGAAAATACATAATAGGGCAACACAACATATACAATGTAATTACATAAGCACTGGCATCGGATGAAGCATACAGGGTGTAAGTGTTAATGGAGTCAGTCCATAAGAGGGTCATTTAGGAGTCTGGTGACAGTGGGGAAGCAGCTGTTTTTGAGTCTGTTTGTGCGTGTTCTCAGACTTCTGTATCTCCTGCCTGATGGAAGAAGTTGGAAGAGTGAGTAAGCCGGGTGGGAGGGATCTTTGATTATACTGCCCGCTTTCCCCAGGCAGCGGGAGGTGTAGATGGAGTCAATGGATGGGAGGCAGGTTTGTGTGATGGACTGGGTGGTGTTCACGACTCTCTGAAGTTTCATGCGGTCCTGGGCCGAGCAGTTGCCATACCAGGCTGTGATGCAGCCCGATAGGATGCTTCCTATGGTGCATCTGTAAAAGTTGGTAAGAGTCAATGTGGACATGCCGAATTTCCTTAGTTTCCTGAGGAAGTATAGGCGCTGTTGTGCTTTCTTGGTGGTAGCGTCGACGTGGGTGGACCAGGACAGATTTTGGGAGATGTACACCCCTAGGAATTTGAAACTGCTAACCATCTCCACCTCAGCCCCGTTGATGCTGACAGGGGTGTGTACAGTACTTTGCTTCCTGAAGTCAATTTCCAGCTCTTTAGTTTTGCTGGCATTGAGGAAGAGTGTGTTGTCGCTACACCACTCCACTAGGTTCTCTATCTCCCTCCTGTATTCGGACTCATCGTTATTCGAGATCCAGCCCACTACGGTCGTATCGTCAGCAAACTTGTAGATGGAGTTGGAACCAAGTTTTGCCACGCAGTCGTGTGTGTACAGGGAGTAGAGTAGGGGGCTAAGTACGCAGCCTTGCGGGGCGCCGGTGTTGAGGACTATTGTGGAGG
Organism: Scyliorhinus torazame; assembly: GCF_047496885.1. Classification (NCBI taxonomy): domain Eukaryota; kingdom Metazoa; phylum Chordata; class Chondrichthyes; order Carcharhiniformes; family Scyliorhinidae; genus Scyliorhinus; species Scyliorhinus torazame. Next base: position 179,955,748 of record NC_092719.1, on the reverse strand, counting down.
AGGTGTTGTTGTTCATTCTTACTGATTGTGGTCTGTTGGTCAGAAAAATCGAGGATCCCAAGAATGCCCAAGAATCGGAAACATTTCCACCTGCGACTTTTCCAGCCATGCTTTTTGATGCACTTGATCTTCATATTTATATACTCATGAACACAGTTTATTTTTTCCCTAGCTCCTGAAATTCTACCTTAAAGATGCCATAATTGTTTCTACCTACGTTATGGGTTTTATCACGGACCACAGCTTCTGTTGTCCAGCCCCTCCCCCCCCAAAACCACCTCACAGAACATGTGCTTAAATATTGCAGTTAACAATTACCATAGGATAGTTTACTCGGCTCTAAAAAAAATCTTGTAGCACACAGCATATCAACTGCTTCAAATGCATACTCAAGCATGTGGGCTTAAATCCAAGCTGTGCTTTGTCATAAATCTATAACCAACTGTCCAGGTCTGGCTTTAATCATCAGATTCTGCATCCCATTGCCAAAGCAAATTATGTCCGAGCAAATAATTTCTGTTGACACAAAAAGTCTGATCTACTTCTCAAAATATTGCTGCACTGCATTGCACAAGCAAGCAGAATTTCTACCAAGACCATCTCAGATTAAAAGACAAATGGATAGAAAATAGGCATCAGGACAATCATTCAATTGAACAGATTTATATTTATGTACTTCCTAAGCCATAATATTAAGTCAGAAAGAACAGGAATCAATGTTGCTCATTGGACCTCAAATGCGACTAAGTACAGCTTTGAGAATTACAAAACGAAAATATTACTGTCATAACCATTGACTGGCGTACATCTTCAGGTCCTCTTAATCAGCACAAGGTACTGTCCTCAGATTATTCCAAAGATGTGTAGGTTAGATGGATCGGCGATGATCAATGCGTGGGGTTACAGGGATAGGGTGGGGGCCTGGTTAGGGTGTTCTTTTGGAGGGTAGGTGCAGACCCGATGGGCCGAATGGCCTCCTTCTGCACTGTAGGGATTCTATAATTCGATGGTAAGGTGTGGAATAAATACAGCAATAGTTTAAAACTCTGAAACCTGATTGAGATAGCTACCATACAGAAAACAAAGAAGAATATTTGAGCAGCAAGATTTTATTATTTGGAAACAATGTAATAGATGATCATTTCTGAAGATCTACAAGAAAACTAAAGATCCTTGCAATTTGATACCTTGGTCCATTGTTCTAGTACCGATGTCAAGATCAATGGAAACATTATTGCAGCAAAGATACCTAGATACTGCTAAAAATGTTATCTCATCTCAATTTCAAAGGATCCAAGCGTTAGCCATGGCAATACAAACAATTTATTTTACAGACATCCAACTGTTTTACTTTTTAAATTGGGAATGTTGCCTTCTTTAGTAGATTTCCCGTACCTTGTTTGACCATGACAAATAACAAGGACACTGCTAATGGTGGGCATCAGTATTGACACAGTGTACTTTATCTGGAAATAAAGGTTACTGGACTGACAAATTGTTGTTACTGACATGGGACGGAGCTGAAACTTGGGGAATGTCGTAGGCATGCCCATTAAATAACAGAATTATTAAAGGATTGCTATGGACAAAAGATTTCACAAAAGTATCCTTCATTGTCTCAGCTTTTTCTTTAAAAATTGTTGAAACTTCAATCACTCATGTAGGAGGAGGTGGTCAAGCATGTAGCAAATAGATCATTTTCCTACCTCATATTAATGGAGAGAAAATTGACAGTGATTCCATGGCAACTGCCTAAAACTGCACCAAAGCCTTTCAGCAGTCAACGGCAATAAAACAGTCACCCAAGTAGCACTGGTCCAGTTTCTGAGAACTGATTTGTTGACATTTGTGACGCATACTAGACGACAGTTGTGCCACAGAAAGCGCCCAATGCCTTTACAGGACAGAATTTTGCTTAGCTAGTGCATGTTTCTTGAAATGTTCATGAAAGCAATCCCTTCCGACCCACAATTCCTTTTTTACTTAGAAGTTCAAGTATGCTTCTGGTCAGATGCAAATACAGACCTCCATGTACATGGAAGAAACAAAACTGGGACAACCTTACTGTCGGGGTAGACTTTCAAATGGGAGGGGAGAAAAAAAAAATCACAGCCACACATTTAACAGCATTTGCTGGATGCCTCACGTTTCTGAAATTCGTTACATCAGAAAACAGTATGAACAGATGTTATGGATCAGGTGGCAGAGACAATCCAAGACATTCAATGTAAACTTTAGAATCATCTAACTCCAGCTAAATGCTTCAAGGACAATACACCCGAAGATTTCACTACCGATTGAGTGTATTCATAATATGAAGAGAAAACACAAGGATAGGAAAAAAACAGTTGAAAAAGAGAATATTCTTTGAAATCTGATTGTCAGAAACAGGAGGGGAGAAAGAGGGGATGATAAATTAGAGATATTACTACGTCACTGCAACAGACATTTGCACCTACAGTTATCAATTTATAATAAACTCTTCATAGAGTTAACTTATATAACATTAACAGCCTAGGAGTCACTTTCCAAAACAAAGTAAAAGTAAACATCCTTTCAGTGTGCTTCGCATATTGGTATGAAATACTGTTGGCACTGTAAATACAGATACAGAGGAGCTATAATTTCCTTTCAATTTATGTGGACTGCAGAAAATGGGTTATTGCTATGCTGACCACCTCAATGTGGTTTGTCAGTATGACCTGGCGTTTCCAGTAACTTGCCATTTTAATTTTCTGTATCTCTAACCTCCGTTCTTGGCACCTTGCATTGATCCAGTGAAGCGCAAGGGAAATTTGAGGAACAGGACCTCATTACTTAGCCTCAGCCTCAGGAGTTAACAACTTCAGGTCTTCACCACCTCTTCAATTTTATTTCCAATTGCAGGTCTGGTAATGGGCAACTAGTGACACAGGAAGTAGAAGAGGTGAGGACTGGTGTTCGGGGTGTAAGATCTCCTATTTGCACAGGGCCAGCTGGATGCCCAGCACCCATGGGGTCTATCTGCTTTCCTTCCACCATGTTCCTGGGCTATGGGAGCCTCCTCTTGGCCAGATTTCCATCCCCTTTTGCTGCAATTATTTTGATCTCCTCTGGACAGTTTCATTACCACCTCATTTTTCCTTTCACCATCATAACTATTTTCATTTACTCACTCCTGCTCTCTACCCTATAATGGACCTCGCCATTTTGTTCTTTCCCTGTTTTTGTTAAATTTTAATTGACTAATTGATTTGTATTTTGGGTAAATAATAGAATATTTTACACACGTTACAACAAACATTCACATTGCAACACTCCATCTTCAAAATATAGGCAATGATTTAAAAATGTGAAATTCAAAGGTTTTTCAATTTCGGTCTTCAAGCTATTCCATGTGTCCTGCACAAAGACTCAATATAATTGATTAGACGTTTATTAAATAAAATGACATTTCAAAGTTTTGATCTCGGGCTCATAACTTGAGAAGCAGTTGCAACCAGAGGCTACTCATAAATAAATAATTCAGCATTACAGATGTCTTTGCTCTCAAGTCAATTGTGCTGTTATTAAAAAACCTAAATCAATGATGACTGCTAAACATAATTCTTACAATTAATTAAGAATTGCAGCATATTTGTGGAAGGCTGGTAGGCATTAGTTATGCTCATCTGATGCTTATGGGGCAACTAATGTCTCCTGAAATATTCCAGATCTTTTGATAAAATTTGTCCGAGGATTTTTTCTCTCAGTTGGGATGTATGCTATATAGTGAGTTGATGAACACAGATGTTGTTAGATGTCTTATCTTGTTCATTTTTGTAGTTCCATATAATTTTAACGCAGGAATCGCAAAAGCATGGAATAGTTATATGTGCCTCACGATAGTCCAGTGTTGGATGCTTTTTAAGAACTCCATTCTAGGTTGGTTAACTAGTCTTGCTTTCAAAAGTCAACAGACTGTAGGAAAGAGTAAAAGCAAAATACTGCGGATTCTTGAAATCGAAGTAAAAATAGAAAATAGTTGAAAACCCCAGGAGGCTGACAGCATCTGTATGGAGAGAAACGAGTTAACTTTCCTAGTCTGTGTGATGTCACGTCAGGAGAAAGAGTACTCAGCTGCCAAATAGGGGTCGAGTTGCGGTGTTACCCCCATCTTACCAGTACCAAACGGCGCTCGCCCGGGGTCTCTGAGGCATTGAATCCTAAAGCTACAGGTACCTCAGGAATCTGCACATTAGAGTGAGTTTAATATGCAGATTTGCCAAAGACGGGATTCACCTCGCAACATCCCACGCGATCGCGTTGAATCTTGCGAGGAGTGGCGAGCTGGATAGATCCTGGGAGCGGGATCTCCCGGCTTTCAATGGCCACGCTGGGCCATGGCGAGCAGCTTTTCTGGCACAGTGTGGCCATAGGATCACCTCCAAGTGTCATTAGATAGTGATGGGGAGCTTGCCAGCAGAGCTGGCGGGAAACTCCGAGCAAAACCTGTCACAAATGACACTTAGAAACTTTCCCGTTCAATCGTGCCCTGAATGTTTCAATTTACCACAAATCCAAAAGCTTGAAACAGGAGTTTTCCCTACCCTGTGAAAGACAGAATTGGTCTTACTCCCAGATGATATAGTTTGAATTGTAAGACAACTGTGCCTCCTTGTTTTTCACTCCCCTACATTTTAACTACATGCCATGCCCAGTACAGGCATGTCATATTACAAACTTTCAGACAATACTTTTTAAAGATTGGACACAAAGAAAGTTGTTAAGATAGCTGCTGTAAATATGCCTTTTGGCATTGGGACTACAGATAGCAGCACGTTTCCAGCAAATACCTAATCAAATATGGACAGAAGTGAGGGAACCTCACAGCCATCTATGAAATTCACACACACATTGTTTAAGGATGAGTCAACATCCAAAGACTGTAGAGTTTCCAGATTACCTGTCTCCATGTTTCGTGAAATTGAAACTCAATGGACACTATCAATATGTCATTGTATCACAATGGCCTCCTCCATCCCAACCAGACTGGGTAGACCTCAGAATTTTTAACCCAGTGGTCACATAATCAAAGCTGGCCTCAGGACTGCATCCCTTGTTACCTCAGCAAATTTATTAAAACATCAGATGTCAGCCAATCTGAGAACCCAATTCTGAAACTACATTGCAAGTCATCAAGCAGCCAAAGTACTTGGCCTATTCCAGTTTCAAAGTTCATCTCTTAGATATTCAACTCCAAGAAACCTCACAACCATTCTCTTTACAAGGCTATCACTTCAACATTAAACTATGGAATCAATTTAGGAACCCGCACGCCTGCCATAGGGAAACCAGACATCATAAATCAGAGACTGAATTGACTATGCGCACTATCTTTATCTGTATCATGGGGGCCCCATGTGTGCATGTTTGTGCACATGTGCATTTCCTGGCATGCAAGACCAATTCAGTGACCTTGAAATTCAGGATAAACTTGTGAGAATAAATAACCTTTACATTAAAGTCTCAAAAATGTGCCTAATTATTTAATTGGTATACACCCAGCCAAGGCTAAGAAAAGGCACAGTTCTTTCCATACAAAATATACTGATTACAGGAAAGAGAGCACTTATATTCTCCCATGATAAATACCTTAATTAGGTTACTTCTCAATCTTCTAAGGGGATACAAGCCAAGTTTATGCAACCTACCCTCATAATTTAACCCTTTAAGCTCTAGTATCAGTCTGGTGAATCTGTGCTGGGCTCAATTACAAGGTCAACATATGTTTTGTTGTAGTCACCAGAACGATGATAATACTCTGGATGCGGTCCAACCCGAATAACTGAAAAGTTAGTCCTCCCCTTTGAATTCCTGCCACCTTGAGATAACTTAGTTGTCACCCATGTAACTTTAATGTGAAATTCAATGGGCAAATAACAATTGTTAACCTCCTATATCTATTTGCCTCACATAAAAAAATCATAAGAAAACAAGTTTTAGTTCAGATGAGGGACTATTATAGAAAGGGATTTTTCACTGAGATTTTAAACTTTAATGGAACCAAGACTGAATTATAATAGTATTGCATGAAGAGATCCCATGGCTTCGATTTCATTAGTTTGATGAGCTTGAATTTGGGATCTACAAAAGTAGCCCTCAGTGGAAATTATTCAGCAATAATTTTGAGGCACGGTATAAATGCTTCCCTTTCACAAAATGTGAAGCAGTATTTATTTTGGAAAGACTTCCAAGGTGTCAGGATTTACATTACAGTAGTCCTCTTCCTGTGCAGCTGTGTTGTATGCAGCATCTACTGCCTGTGAACAATTAAAATATATTTGTTGAAACCAACAAAAAGAAAATGGAAAAAGGGTGGGGACACGAGAGGAATTAAAAGGCTGTAGTTTCTTAAATTGGAACGGTCTAAAACAAAAAGCCGCATAATACATTTAATTCTCACATAAAAACAATGCTATATCCTTTGAACTTCAGATTACCACCAGAACAGTATCAAAAATACTATGAACCTATTTGATCCTAAAACTGTCAGTACAATATGCCATCTGAAATATTCATACTGAAACTGTATACATGAAGGTAGCAGACACAAAACCTTGAGGAAAATACTCAAGAATTCTTGGAATAGTTCTATTCCCTCACAGCACAATTCAAATGGATTTGGAAAGCATAGAATTTCAGTGCACAAAAAAAAGCTCACACATGTTAGTTAATATTACTACACAAACTTCTCATCTAGCCAAAAATATGCTTGCTACATTCAAAATCTTAACAGTTATTCATTTGGATAATGAACACTTACACTTGTAACTTTCCGATAGATCTGGGCAGCATTCTGACATTCTGAGTATGGGTATTCTGAGGTAGCCATTTCTAACATACACATTCCAAAAGCGTACACATCCACAGATTCATCATAATGTTCTTCATACATTTCTGGGGCCATGAACTCTGGAGTACCTGAAGATAGTTAAAAGCAAATGTAACATTCCAATACATCCCAAAAACTTAACTGACGGTAAAAACTGTTATCTCAGATAATCATGAATAGGAAACCATGAACTGTGCGCGCATGATTCCTTGTATGTGCTAGCTGTTCTTGTATACAGGCAACTCTTATATTGTCGCCAATAAATTTAAAAACACAAATATTTTTAATATAAAACAAGAATTCCCTGTTCCTGCACAAAGACTCTAAAACCATGCAGAATAGTGGACTCAATGAGGTTGGCTTACTCTATGCAAGAGTTCTCCAACATAAAAAAAGACAGTCAAATGGTCAACTCAGAATACAGCGTGACTATAGAACAAGACAATTTCCAGATTTTGCTCAGGGAAACACAATAAATGCTGCAGACTACATTGAAACATTCTGTATCCATCCAAAATGTACAGAGTCGTAGCAACAAACTTTCATTTCATTGGCTTTATTTGTGGATATGTCTGTGGAACTGTCTGAGAAGGTGCCATCTTCTGGAACGATTAGATTCAAAGTATAAATCAGAAGGGAGCTACTACCATCACTTATTTAAGTGGACTGCAAAAGCATATATTAAACATTGTGAAACTGTAATTTTCTCACGAGCACCAAGTATAATTATCCAGGTTTTTTCTGTGCTCTGGAGGGACATCTGCATCAGTAACTTGGGTGTGCCACTAATACTTATACAAATAAATAAAACCACTCATTGTAGGAATTCATCTTCATAATTCTGAACTGAACCGGGCATCAATTTGCATTATTTTGATAACATCACAACTAAACACAACATCATACAAAACATTATATTTAATGTCTGTGAATTTCAAATTACACAAGTCTTATGTAAACAAGATTCTTAGGCCATTTTAAAGCATACATGATCAAATAAAGTTATGAATTTTCAAACTGCGAATGCAACAGTGAAATTGGAAGATGAGCAGATTTTCCTCTCCATTTCATCCCTGTGATCTTACGATCCACATAGCAAGCCAACAGAAAGCAATTAATTACCCAAATGAGGTACACCAAATTTACAAACAGAGTTGGAGTCAAGATTCCAAGCACTCAAGCCATCAAGCCACAAATTCAGTGATTTATTTTGGTATAAATAGCATGGAGAGATGATACAAAAGGGTACAACCCTAAAGGGGTTGCAGGAGCAGAGGCCCTGAGGTATATGCATATAAGTCACTGAAGAATGCAGCACAGGTTGAGAGAGTGGTTAATAAAGCATTTAATGTCCTCGATTTTATTAAGGAGCTAATGTTTAACTTGAAAAAGACAATAGTTCAGCCTTAGCTGGAGTACTGCATCCAGTTCTAAGTGCCCCATTTTAGGAAGGATCTGAAGGCATTGGAGAGAGTGAAGAAATGATTCACCAAGATGATAAACTATTGCCACTGGTTTGAGATTCTAAAACTAGCGGCATATTCTAAAAATTTGGGCTAGAAATGGGCGGCACAGTGGCGCAGTGGTTAGCACTGCTGCCTCAGGTCAGATGTGCAGGGTCGGTGGATTGGCCACGCTAAATTGCCCCTTAATTGGACAAAAATTATTGGATACTTTTAAAAAAAAATTTGGGCTAGACCATTCAAGAGAGATGGTTAGGGAGAACTTCTTCACTCAAAGAGTGGTAGAGGTTTGGCACTCTCGCTCACAAGCAGCAGTTGAAGCTAGATCAGTTGTTAATTTTAAATCAGAGATAGATAAGTTTTTGTTAAGCAAAGATATTAAGGGATATGGGCCAACGGCAAGTTCATGGTTCGGTGACAGATCATCCATGATCTCATTGAATCGCAGGACAGGTTCATAGAACATGCAGCTCGAGGGGCTGAATGACCTACTCCTGTCCTATGGTTCTGGGGATGAAGAACTTCACAAGATAGGTCGGGGAAGTTAGGATTGATGGCTGTGGGGAAAAGGCTATGGGGAGCTTTGACAGAGGTGCTCAAGTGGATAAGATCTGGAATGCACTGCCTAGTGAGGGAGTGTGATGGAGGTAGGTTCAATCAAAGCATTCAAAGAGGAATTAGACCTTTGTCTGGAAAAGAAGAATATGCAGGGTTATGGTGAGAAGGTGGAAGAATGGCAGTGTTATACCCTGCATGGGACTCATCCAGTTGGGGATGATTGTTCCTTAATGCTGATTGGGCTGTGAGTTAACCAGCACTAGTATAACTGGCCAGTTGCAGTAACAGCTGAAACTTTGGTGGGATGAATAGGAAAGTAGAATATTTTTTAAATGATACAAAACTGTTAAATGTTGATGCTCAGAGATTTTTGTCGTCTTTGTGCAAGAAACACTGAAAGTTTTTAAATATAAATTTAGAGTAACCGATTCTTTTCTTTCCAATTAAGGGGCAATTTAGAGTGCCCAATCCACCTACTCTGCATATCTTTGGGTTGTGGGGGTGAGATCCACGCAGACACTGGGAGAATGTGCAAACTCCACATGGACAGTGACCCGGGGCCGGGATCGAACCCGGGTCCTTGGCGCAGTGAGGCAGTAGTGCTAACCACTTCGCCACCACGCCGCCCTTAAACACTGGAAGTTAATATGCAAGTACAGTAAGCAATTAGAAAGGCATTTGTACAGGGTTTTGGTAAGACACACCTGGAGTACAAAATACAGTTTTTGTCTCGATTCCCACTAAGTTTTATTTGCCTTTAAAAGGTGCAACAAAGGCACACCAGACTGATTCTTGGAATGATAGGATTGTCCAACTGGAGAGATTGAGTATACTTGGCTTAAAGTGTGTCTGGTTTAGAAAAATGATCGTCAATTTAACTGATTAGAGGGTTTGACAGAGTAGATGCTGAGAGACAGTTTCCTCGGTCTAGAGTATCTAGAACTGGTAGGCATTTAAGGCAAAGGAGGAGGAGGAATTTCTTCAGAGGGTAGTGAATCTGGGGAATTCTTTACCACAGAGGGCTGTGTCGTTCAAGGATGAGATTGACAGAAAACGAATCAGGGGTTATGAGGATAAGACAGGAGTGTGGATGAAGATCATATTAGATCAGTCATGATCCCATTGAATGGTGGAGCAGGCTCAATGGGCCGAATGGCTGGTCTAATAGGTTCAGGATAAGAGGACTGCCATTTCAGAATCAGATGCGCACTCAGGAGGTTGGTGAATCTTTTGAAATCTCTATCCATCCACGGAGAATATTAGATCTATAGATTTTGTAACTCCAAGAGAATAAAAGGATGTGGAGCTAGGGCAGGAAAGTGGAATTGAGATTGAGGATCAGCGATGATCTTATTAAGCACAGAAGCAGGCTTGAGGGGCCATATGTCCTAAACTTGCTCCTATTTCTTAAGTCCTTATGTAACATAATAAATCTGAAGGAATCGTCAGGTATTTACCTATAACACTTTTGGCAAAAGAGGCACGCTTTAGAGTTGCAAGACCCAAATCTCCTATCTTCACTGATCCAGTAGGACCAGTAATAAAAATATTATCACATTTTAAATCCCGGTGAATAATCGGTGGGGTTCTTGTGTGTAGAAAATATAATCCTTTCAATATCTGCCGGCACCAGCTTCGCATAACTTTTGTTTTCATCACTTTAAATCTTTTTAAATATCTGCAAGTAAATAGAAATATTCAGTTACAGCAGCATTCTTAAAATTAAAATAGCAATTGTGAATATCTCAGGATTATTCTGGTTTAGCACACCGGGCTAAATCGCTGGCTTTTAAAGCAGACCAAGCAGGCCAGCAGCACGGTTCAATTCCCGTGCCAGCCTCCCCGAACAGGCGCCGGAATGTGGCGACTAGGGGCTTCTCACAGTAACTTCATTGAAGCCTACTTGTGACAATAAGCAATTTTCTTTTTTTTTTTTTTTTCATTCAATTCAAATCTTAATTTTTAAAAACAAAATTCCAAAAGATGGGAAAATCACTTTCAAGGCGAATATTTACTGCCTGTTCCTAACTGCCCTACAAATGGGAGTGAGTGCTCCCTTCTTGAATTCAACGGAGTTAAAAAAATTATTTCACGAAATGCAGTTGTCGCCAGCTCGGCCAGCATTTGTTGCCCATCCTCGATTGCCCTCGGGAGGATGGTGGTGAGTTGGTGCAGTCCATATGGCGAGGTTACACCCACAGTGCTGTTTGGGAGGAAGTTTCCAGGATTTTGACACAGCGACAGCAAAGGAACAGTGATACAGTTCGAAGTCAGTATCTTGTGTTTAGGTGGTGGCGTTTCCATGCATCTGCTGCCCTAGTCCTATCTAGGTGAGATAAAAGATTTGGAAGATGCTGTCAAAGGGAACTTGGTGAGATGATGCAGTGCAACTGTCGATGGTACATACTGCTGCCGCTGTGCATTGGTGGAGGAGGGAGTGAATGTTAAAGTGAGGGATGGGGTGCCAATCAAGCAGGCTGCTTTGCCCTGGATGATGTCAAGCTTGTCGAGTGCTGTTGAAGCTGCACTCATCCAGACCAATGGAGAATATTTCATCACACTTCTGACTTGTGTAGATGGTGGATAGGCTTTGGGAAGTCAAGCAGTGAGTTTCTCGCCGCAGGATTTCCTGCCTCTGACCTGTCCGCTTTGCCACAAACCAGACTCGTATGTAGGCCAGACCGGATACGATCAGATTTCTTTCCCTTGTATACCATTGTATACCAGATCCAATAGTTTTGTGGAGCTAAATTTTCATCCTAGGGTCGGGACCCAGACGTTCCTATCTTGCATCAGCACCTTGATGACGAATGAGATTTTTTGACAAAACGCGATTAGTAGTCAGGATGCATGCTTGCCATCCAATGAAGTATAGCGGATAGCTCCAGAAGCTGGAGGTGCCAATCAGAGATCCTAAAGCACTAAAAGATCAGACAGGACAAAAGGCCCATCAACATGGAGGCATCCTCTTAAGAATTTTTATAAACTTTTAACATTCAAAAAGGTCATAGTTGCCAGACCATTATCATGGAGGGGCAATCCCTCCCTCCCCTTTTCGGATGGACTGGGGCTGCAGTTGTGTACCTATTGTTATGGTGGGTTTTGGGGAGCATTTCTCCCAGCTCCCCTAGGTTTGCCCATGTTTTGGCCTCAACAGGGGCCTTCATGCTAACTGGCTGTCACCAACACGCCAACCTACCGCCACAGACCTTCACCATCCTATCTGATTCTCCAAGGACAGCACGATGGCATAGTGGTTAACACTGCTGCTTCATAGCGTCAGGGAACAGGATTCAATTCCAGCTTTGGGTGACTGTGTGGTGTTTGCACATACTCCCCGTGACTGCGTGGATTTCCTCAGGGTGCTCTGGTTTCTTCCCATAGTCCAAAGATGTGCAGACTAGATGGATTGGCCATGCTAAACCGCCCCTTAGTCTCCTAGGTAGGGTGTCCTTGGAGGGTCAGTGCAGACTCGATGGGCCAAATGGTTTCCTTCTACACTGCAGGGATTCCATTCTAAAACTAGCCCAGAGGCGGGTGACAAGTATATTTTTTAAAAATTCATTCATGGGATATGGGCATCACTGGCTAGGCCAGCATTTATTACCCATCCCTAGTCACCGTCAAAAAAGTGGTGCGTGAGCTGCCTTCTTAAATTGCTGCAGTCTCTGAGGTGTAGGTACACCCACAATGTTTTTAGGGAGAGAGCTACAGGATTTTGACCCATAGCAAGCATGCAACCTGACTACTAACAGAATTTGTTAAAAATCTCATTGGGCATCAGGGTGCTGATGCGATGTTGAAGGAGGAGGTCAGGATCCTGATCCCAGAGTGAAATGGCGCAGTGATATTGTCATTGGACTAGTAATCCAGAGACTCAGGGTAATGCTCTGGGGAGGCATGTTCAAATCCCAACAGTGGAATTTGAATTCAATAAACATCTGGAATTAAAAGACAATTAAAATAGTCAACTGTTGTAAAAACCCATATCGTTCACTAATAACTTTAGGGAAGGAAGCCTTCTGGCTTACATGTGACTCCAAACCCAGGAAATTGGAGGCCCGCCCACCTCCTCAGGAAAACAAAACTGCACATTCACCATAGACTAACTTTATTATTCCAGATTAATTTTAGTTAATTGAATTTTTATTCCCTTGCTCCATGGTGGTCCTGAAACCTTAATCTGGTTCCAGTGGCATAACTACCACAGCACATTCTTTTTCAATAGTTAAATAGCTAAAACACTGCCCAACAGTGAATTTAACCAGTAAGCTTGTTTCTTATAAAGCTAAAATACAAACTGATTGCATAGGATTGCTTCATTAAATGTTACACACTGTAACAAAAGGTCACAGAAAATGGAAAAGATTTAATAAATGAAAGTCATCCCAATGCAGTATTTTGCAACAAAACATTTATTGTTAAACCCACATGATATAATGCTTAATTATTTTAGTTGCATATGAGCATAGTTCAAAAGTGCTCACCATTTGAAATCAAATCAGCAACTTTCCTTCACCCATGTAATGGTAAGTCAAATGCCAACAAATGTTCCCTTACAATCACACAAACTTGAGTTGCATCATCTGCATTCCCAGTGACTATTATGGCGGATTGATTACTTTATCTAATATACTGTAACATTTCATACAGAACACGGAGTTTGGCTAGAACGTCCCTCATTAATTGTTCAGTAGCCTCTATTGATCACAAACTGATGCACAGTTCCCTAATGTACAGCCTCTATTTTGCCTGACACAGAGCTTTATTTACATTTTAAACACACTGCATTCCAGTTTTTTTTCCCATCTAATTGGAATAACGTTTTTTTTTCCTTAAAAAGATTTAAATCAGCAAAATGTCATAGCTGAGTGACCTCCCATTAACAAAGCCAGGTATAATATTTAGCAAATTGACTGCCCACGTGTAACTGGATAATTGAAGGAGCAAAGAACAATTTAGAAAAATCAACGCCACTGGTTTCACCTTTTGCATTAAATTTACTTCGAAAACTAGTTAAGAATATGGATGCTGGAAATCTGAAAAAAGAAAGTGCTGTAAATACTCAGCAGATTCAAGCAACAACTATCAAGAGAGAAGATGCTGTCAGATCTGCAGAGTATTTTCAGCATTTTGTTTTTACTATTGTAAATATTTTATGCTTTCAGTGCACAATAAAGTATTGCTACTGTTTGCAGTTATTCTTCCAGGCGATCTCCTGTCACAGTATGCCACGCTCATCTGTCTTGCGCCATCCTCATCACATCCACGTAGCTCATCTGTAATTGCTCTGACATGGGTCAACCAATTACACCTAGATTGATTCCTCATTCTGCTGCCTTCCACTTCGCTCTCCAGAAGAGCTCTTCAGAAGAATTATTTTCACTCTTGACTATTTCAAGCACCTCTTTAGTTGTCTTATGGTCTATATGTGGAATTTATGTCTTGGTATCTAAATTTCAAATGCCTCCAAAGATCTCTACTTATTTTCCAGGTTTCTGAGGCATACATTTCCCAGCCATTGGCAGGCATACTTTCAGTAATATAGGTCCTCTTGTGGTGGAATTTCCTCCCCAAACATTTTCACCGACTCCTTTCCCTTAACACCCTTGAAAACTACCTCTTCGTTCAAGCTTTTGACTACCCCCCACTAATACCTCCTCCTTTGGCTCAAAATCCTTTTCCCGATGATGCCTCTTTAGATTGGATTAGTTTATTTTCAGGTGTACTGAGGTAGTGAAAAGTATTTTTCTGCGTGCAGCTCAAACAGATCATTTAGTACATGAAAAGAAAAAAGAAAACATAATAGGGCAACACAAGGTACACAATTAGCATGCATTGGGATGTTTTTCTTTGTTAAGGACTCAACATCAATGTAATTTTCTGCTTGCTGCCAGCTTTGGCTGTCATGGATCAGAAATAGATACATTTATGCTGAAGGGTGGAAGCACGTGGGGCTGGGGTGTAGTGGTAGAGTTTCTCAAAAAAAATATCATCATGGGGAAAGGGGTACTTCACATTTATCCTCTGTGGGGGATAAGGCAGGAAGCCCAAGTTTTCCATGTCCTCAATGGTGGCGTAGTGTGGCAACACTGATTTGCCCTTAATCAGGTGCGAGGAAGCTCACATTTCTCCTGATGGCATAGATGTGTTAAACCAGCTGAATTTCTGCAAATGAAGTGTCATCGGTTTAGTTGCTGGATTTCTGCGCTGGATACACAGTGTAGAGGTTTCCAAGAGTAGGAGAAACTAGAACCCGAGAGCACAGACTCAGACTGAACAAATGATCCTTTAAAACTGAGATGAGGGGAGGAATTTCTTCAGCCAGAGGGAAGTGAATCTGTGGAACTCATTGCCACAAAGAACAAACAAAGAAAAGTACAGCACAGGAACAGGCCCTTCTGGCCCTCCAAACCTGCGCCGACCATGCTGCCCGTCTAAACAAAAATCTTCTACATTGCCGGGATCCGTATTCCTCTATTCCCATCATATTCATGTATTTGTCAAGATACCCCTTATATGTCACTATCATTCCTGCTTCCACCACCTCCTCCGGCAGCGAGTTCCAGGCACCTACCACCCTCTGTGTAAAAAAAACTTGCCTCGTACATCTCCTCTAAACTTTGCCCCTCGCACCTCAAACCTATGCCCCCTAGTAATTGACCCCACTACCCTGGGGATAAGCCTCTGACTATCCACTCAGTCTATGCCCCTCATAATTTTATATACCTCTATCAGCTCGCCCCTCAACCTCCTTTGTTCCAGTGAGAACAAACCAAGTTTATTCAACCTCTCCTGGCAAATCTCTTCTGCACCCTCTCTAAAGCCTCATCATCCTTCTGGTAGTGTGGCGACCAGAATTGAACACTATACTCCAAGGGTGGCCTAACTAAGGTTCTATACAGCTGCAACATGACTTGCCAATTCTTATACTCAATGCCCCGGCCAATGAAGGCAAGCATGCTGTATGCCTTCTTGACTACCTTCTCCACCTGTGTTGCCCCTTTCAGTGACCTGTGGACCTGTACACCAAGATCTCTCTGACTGTCGATACTCCTGAGGGTTCTGCCATTCACTGTATATTCCCTATGTCATGTGAGTACCTTTTATAAATGGATGTGCATATAAATATCTGTAGTAAGAGGATCTTTAAGAAATGGGTGTTCACTACTGCAGTGATGTCATAGAGTGGGTGGAGCTGGGCTGTCAGCTTTTTACGTTTTTGAGGAGGCTGCAGGGTGTGTTTTAGTTTCGTTTTCAGTGTTGGAGCTGAAGCCTGACAGAGCAGGTGCACTGTTGATCTCTTGATCATTTGGTGAATTCAGAATTATAAATGTTCTCAGGAGTGAATATAAACCTAATGTGCTTCTGTTAAAAGGTGTTTCTTTTGTCTTCATGATGTTGTTTGGGACGTTATTAAGCATTACTTAGTGTTGTATTCTTTGGGGTTTGTATTTGAATGGATGGTTGCTAAGTTGTTCACTATGTTTTAAAAAGGTTAACGTGAGTTCATAGAATTAACATTGTTTTGCTTTAAAAAATACTTTTCCATTTCTGCTGTACCACACCTGTACAGTGGGCTATGTCCTCCCCATACCACAATCTATTAAAAGTTGTGGGTCAGTTGAATTCCATGATACACTTTGGGGTTCTCTAAACCCTGGCCCATAACACCTACCTGTATTAGACCTTCCAAAATGCATTACCTCACATTTGTCCGGATTAAAGTCCATCTGCCACCTCGCCGCCCAAATCTCCAAACAATCTAAATCCTGCTATATCCTCTGACAGTCCTCATCACTGTCCGCAATTCCACCAATCCTTGTGTCGTCCGCAAACGTACTAATCAGACCAGTTACGTGTTCCTCCAAATCATTTAGATGTACTACGAACAGCAAAGGTCCCAGCACTCATCCCTGCAGAACACCACTAGTCACAGCCCTCCAATCAGTAAAGCACCCTTCCATTGCTACTCTCTGCCTTCTTTGACCTAGCCAGTTCTGTCTCCATCTAGCCAGCTCACCTCTGATCCCGTGTGACTTCACCTTCTGTACCAGTCTGCCATGAGGGACCTTGTCAAAGGCCTTGCTGAAGTCCACATAGACAAATCCACTGCCCTACCTGCATCAATCATCTTCGTGACCTCCTCGAAAAACTCTATCACGTTAGTGAGACACAACCTCCCCTTCCCAAAACTGTGCTGCCTCTCGCTAATATGACCACGTGCTTCCAAATGGGAGTAGATCCTGTCTCGAAGAATTCTCTCCAGTAATTTCCCTACCACTGATGTAAGGCTCACCGGCCTGTAGTTCCCTGGATTATCCTTGCTACCCTTCTGAAACAAAGGAACAACATTGGCTACTCTCCAGTCCTCCGGGACATCACCAGAAGACAGTGAGGATCCAAAGATTTCTGTCCAGGCCTCAGCAATTTCCTCTCTTGCCTCCTTCAGTATTCTGGGGTAGATCCCATCAGGCCCTGGGGACTTATCTACCTTAATATTTTTCAAGACTCCCAACACCTTGTCTTTTTGGATCTCAATGTGACTCAGGCTATCTACACGCCCTTCTCCAGACTCAACATCACCCAATTCCTTCTCTTTGGTGAATACTGATGCAAAGTATTCATTTAGTGCCTCGCCCATTTCCTCTGGCTCCACACATAGATTCCCTCCCCTGTCCTTCATTGGGTCAACCCTTTCCCTGGCTACCCTCTTGCTTTTTATGTACGTGTAAAAAGCATTGGGATTTTCCTTAACCCTATTTGCCGATGACTTTTCATGACCCCTTTTAGCCCTCCTAACTCCTTGCTTAAGCTCCTTCCTACTTTCCTTGTATTCCTCACAGGCTTTGTCTGTTCCCAGCCTTCGAGCCCTGACAAATGCCTCCTTTTTCTTTTTGAAGAGCCCTACAAAATCTCTTGTTATCCAAGGTTCCCGAAATTTGCCATATTTATCCTTCTTCCTCACAGGAACATTCCGGTCCCGAATTCCTTTCAACTGATATTTGTAAACCTCTCACATGTCAAATGTTGATTTACCCTTAAACATCCGCCTCCAGACTTCCGGGTGCGGCGATGACCAGCTGAGTCGCACGTTTCGGCAGCTCCTGGTGAAACGGACTTTTGGGCTCTTGATAGGAGCCCCAACGGCAATTTTAACGGCTAAAAACACCGTGCGGTAAACCAGAAGGGGATTCCCCCTGGACACGGATGGAAAAAGGAGAGGAAAGTGGCCGGATTGCAGCGGATCCTTTGGAACAGCGGCAAGGAAGGCAAGCAAAAACCAAGATGGCGTCGGAAGGTGGCAGTTTCACATGGGGCCCTGAACAACAAGAGTTCTTGAAATGCTGCGTGGAAGAGATAAAAAAGGAAATGAAGAAAGAGCTGTTGGCCCCGATACTACAGGCGATTGAAGGGCTAAAGGAGGAACAAAAGACCCAGGAGCGGGAGCTTCGGGTCGTGAAGGCGAAGGCAGCCGAGAATGAGGACGATATACAGGGCCTGGTGGTGAAGACGGAGATACAGGAGGCACATCAGAAACGATGTGTGGAGAGGATGGAGGCACTGGAAAACAACGCAAGGAGGAACAACCTGAGGATTCTTGGTCTTCCTGAAGGTGTGGAGGGTGCGGACGTCGGGGCATATGTGAGCACGATGCTGCACTCGTTAATGGGAGCGGAGGCCCCGGCGGGTCCGTTGGAGGTGGAGGGAGCATACCGAGTTATGGCGCGAGGACCGAGAGCAGGAGAAACTCCCAGAGCCATAGTGGTGAGATTCCTCCGTTTTAAGGATAGAGAAATGGTCCTTAGATGGGCGAAGAAAACTCGGAGTAGTAAATGGGAGAACGCGGTGATCCGGGTTTATCAAGACTGGAGTGCGGAGGTGGCGAGAAGGAGGGCGAGCTTTAATCGGGCCAAGGCGGTGCTTCATAAAAGGAAGATAAAATTTGGAATGCTGCAACCGGCAAGACTGTGGGTCACATATCAAGGGAGGCACCACTACTTTGAGACGGCGGATGAAGCGTGGACTTTTATTGTAGAAGAAAAACTGGAATGAGTGGATTATTAAAAAGAACGTTTGGACAAAGTGGTGGGGCGAATGGGGGGGGCGAAGAGGGGTTTTATGTTCTAATCCTGCGGTGTGGTAACATTTCTCTCTCCCACAGGGGGTGATGGGGGGAGGTGGGGAGGGAGAGGAGATGGGGCGTTGGCCATGGGGGGCGGGGCCAAGGGAGAAGCGCGGGCTTGGCTCCCGCGCTATGATAATTATGGCGGGAATAGAGAAGCAGGAAGGAGGGGGCGTCGCACGGTGCGAGCCGTGGTCACGGGGGGAAGCCGAGGTCAGCCAGAGTTTGCTGACTTCTGGGAGCAACATGGGGGGAGTAATTACGCTAGCGGGGGGTCTAGCGGGGGGGGGTGGGAGGGGGGAATTACTGGGTTGCTGCTGCTGGGGAAAGGGGGGAGCGGGCACGGGAGAGGATGGGCGGGGGGGCACCGCCTGGGGGAGATACAGCTGCGTGGGAACTGGGTGAGAAGCTGGAAAAAGATGATGGCTAATCGGCAAGGGGGGGGGGGTGGGAAGCCCCCCAACTCGGCTGATCACGTGGAACGTGAGAGGGCTCAACGGGCCGATAAAGAGGGCACGGGTACTCGCACACCTTAAGAAACTTAAAGCAGATGTGGTTATGTTACAGGAAACGCACCTGAAACTGATAGACCAGGTTAGGCTGCGCAAAGGATGGGTGGGGCAGGTGTTCCATTCGGGGCTAGATGTGAAAAACAGGGGGGTGGCTATATTAGTGGGGAAGCGGGTTATGTTCGAGGCAAAGACTATAGTGGCGGATAACGGGGGCAGATACGTGATGGTGAGTGGCAAACTACAGGGAGAGACGGTGGTTTTGGTAAACGTGTATGCCCCGAACTGGGATGATGCCAATTTTATGAGGCGGATGCTAGGACGCATTCCGGACCTGGAGACGGGAAAGCTGATAATGGGGGGAGACTTTAACACGGTGTTGGAACCAGGGCTGGATAGGTCGAAGTCCAGGACTGGAAGGAGGCCGGCAGCAGCCAAGGTGCTTAAAGATTTTATGGAGCAGATGGGAGGTGTGGACCCGTGGAGATTCAGTAGACCTAGGAGTAAGGAGTTCTCGTTTTTCTCCTATGTCCATAAAGTCTATTCGCGCATAGACTTTTTCGTGCTGGGTAGGGCATTGATCCCGAAGGTGAGGGGAACGGAGTATACGGCTATAGCCATTTCGGATCACGCCCCACACTGGGTGGACTTGGAGATAGGGGAGGAAACAGGAGGGCGCCCACCCTGGAGAATGGACATGGGACTAATGGCGGATGAGGGGGTGTGTCTAAGGGTGAGGGGATGTATTGAAAAGTACTTGGAACTCAATGACAATGGGGAGGTCCAGGTGGGAGTGGTCTGGGAGGCGTTGAAGGCGGTGGTTAGGGGGGAGCTGATATCAATAAGGGCACATAAAGGGAAGCAGGAGAGTAAGGAACGGGAGCGGTTGCTGCAAGAACTTTTGAGGGTGGACAGACAATATGCGGAAGCACCGGAGGAGGGATTGTACAGGGAAAGGCAAAGGCTGCATGTGGAATTTGACTTGCTGACTACAGGCACTGCAGAGGCACAATGGAGGAAGGCACAGGGTGTACAGTATGAATATGGGGAGAAGGCGAGCAGGTTGCTGGCACACCAATTGAGGAAAAGGGGAGCAGCGAGGGAAATAGGGGGAGTGAGGGACGAGGAAGGAGAGATGGAGCGGGGAGCGGAGAGAGTGAATGAAGTGTTCAAGACATTTTATAAAAAATTATATGAAGCTCAACCCCCGGATGGGAGGGAGAGAATGATGGACTTTTTGGATCGGCTGGAAATTCCCAAGGTGAAAGAGCAGGAAAGGGTGGGACTGGGAGCACAGATCGAGGTAGAAGAAGTGGTGAAAGGAATTAGGAGCATGCAGACGGGAAAGGCCCCGGGACCGGACGGATTCCCAGTCGAATTTTATAGAAAATATTTGGACTTGCTCGCCCCGGTACTGACGAGGACCTTTAATGAGGCAAAGGAAAGGGGACAACTGCCCCCGACTATGTCTGAAGCAACGATATCGCTTCTTTTAAAGAAGGAAAAGGACCCGCTACAATGCGGGTCCTACAGACCAATTTCCCTCCTAAATGTGGATGCCAAGGTCCTGGCCAAGGTAATGGCAATGAGAATAGAGGAATGTGTCCCGGGGGTGGTTCACGAGGACCAAACTGGGTTTGTGAAGGGGAGACAGCTGAACACGAATATACGGAGGCTGTTAGGGGTAATGATGATGGCCCCACCAGAGGGCGAAACAGAGATAGTAGTGGCGATGGATGCCAAGAAAGCATTTGATAGAGTGGAATGGGATTATTTGTGGGAGGTGTTGAGGAGATTTGGTTTTGGAGAGGGGTATGTTAGATGGGTGCAGCTATTGTATAGGGCCCCAGTGGCGAGTGTGGTCACGAATGGACGGGGATCGGCATATTTTCGGCTCCATAGAGGGACGAGGCAGGGATGTCCTCTGTCCCCATTACTGTTTGCACTGGCGATTGAGCCCCTGGCGATAGCGCTGAGGGGTTCCAAGAAGTGGAGGGGAGTACTTAGGGGAGGAGAAGAACACCGGGTATCTTTGTATGCGGACGATTTGCTACTATATGTGGCGGATCCGGCGGAGGGGATGCCAGAAATAATGCGGATACTTGGGGAGTTTGGGGATTTTTCAGGGTATAAATTGAACATGGGGAAGAGTGAGCTGTTTGTGGTGCATCCTGGGGAGCAGAGTAGAGAAATAGAGGACCTACCGTTGAGGAAGGTAACAAGAGACTTTCGTTACCTGGGGATCCAGATAGCTAAGAATTGGGGCACACTGCACAGGTTAAATTTAACGCGGTTGGTGGAACAGATGGAGGAAGATTTCAAGAGATGGGATATGGTAGCCCTGTCAATGGCAGGGAGGGTGCAGGCGGTTAAGATGGTGGTCCTCCCGAGATTCCTCTTTGTGTTTCAGTGCCTCCCGGTGGTGATCACGAAGGCTTTTTTTAAAAGGATTGAAAAGAGCATCATGGGTTTTGTTTGGGCCGGGAAGACCCCGAGAGTGAGGAAGGGATTCTTACAGCGTAGCAGGGATAGGGGGGGGGGGGCTGGCACTACCGAGCCTAAGTGAGTACTATTGGGCCGCTAATATTTCAATGGTGAGTAAGTGGATGGGAGAGGAGGAGGGAGCGGCGTGGAAGAGATTAGAGAGGGCGTCCTGTAGGGGGACTAGCCTGCAGGCTATGGTGACAGCCCCATTGCCGTTCTCACCGAGGAACTACACCACAAGCCCGGTGGTGGTAGCTACACTGAAGATTTGGGGACAGTGGAGACGGCATAGGGGAAAGACTGGAGCTTTGGGGGGGTCCCCGATAAGAAACAACCATAGGTTTGCCCCGGGGGGAATGGATGGGGGATATGGAATGTGGCAAAGAGCAGGAATAACGCAACTGAAAGATCTATTTGTGGATGGGAAGTTCGCGAGTCTGGGAGCGCTGACCGAGAAATATGGGTTGCCCCAAGGGAATGCATTCAGGTATATGCAACTGAGGGCTTTTGCGAGGCAACAGGTGAGGGATTTTCCGCAGCTCCCGACACAAGAGGTGCAGGACAGAGTGATCTCAAAGACATGGGTGGGGGATGGTAAGGTGTCAGATATATATAGGGAAATGAGGGACGAAGGGGAGACTATGGTAGATGAACTAAAAGGGAAATGGGAAGAAGAGCTGGGGGAGGAGATCGAGGAGGGGCTGTGGGCGGATGCCCTAAGTAGGGTAAACTCGTCATCCTCGTGTGCCAGGCTAAGCCTGATTCAGTTTAAGGTATTACACAGGGCGCATATGACTGGAGCGCGGCTCAGTAAATTTTTTGGGGTGGAGGATAGGTGTGCGAGGTGCTTGAGAAGCCCAGCGAATCATACCCATATGTTTTGGTCATGCCCGGCACTACGGGGGTTTTGGATGGGGGTGACAAAGGTGCTTTCAAAAGTAGTGGGGGTCCGGGTCGAACCAAGCTGAGGGTTGGCTATATTTGGGGTAGCACAAGAGCCGGGAGTGCAGGAGGCGAGAGAGGCCGATGTTTTGGCCTTTGCGTCCCTAGTAGCCCGGCGCAGGATATTGCTAATGTGGAAGGAAGCCAAGCCCCCGGGGGTGGAGACCTGGATAAATGACATGGCGGGGTTTATAAAGCTAGAGCGGATTAAGTTCGTCCTAAGGGGGTCGGCTCAAGGGTTCACCAGGCGGTGGCAACCGTTCGTCGAATACCTTGCGGATAGATAGATGGAAGGGGAAAAAGAAGGCAGCAGCAGCAGCCCAGGATTTGGGGGGGGGGGGGGGGGGGGGGCGGGTGTAACTTGTGACAAGGCAGTTGCCAATTAGGGCTAGTTTTCATTTTTGTTATTTAATATTTATTTATTTTTTGTTTTTTGCTTATATAAAATAGGTCATTGTTATTTGTGCTGTTATAATATTGTGTAAAGGATGCACAATGTACTGTGTTGGTTGACCAAAAATTTTCAATAAAATATTTATTAAAAAAAAAAACATCCGCCTCCAATCTATGTTCTTCAGTTCCCGCCTAATATTGTTATAATTCGCCTTCCCCCAATTTAGCACATTCACCCTAGGACCACTCTTATCCTTTTCCACCAGCACTTCCTTGTCCACTAGCACTTTAAAACTTACTGAATTGTGGTCACTGTTCCCGAAATGCTCCCCTACTGAAACTTCTACCACCTGGCCGGGCTCATTCCCCAATACCAGGTCCAGTACAGCCCCTTCCCTAGTTGGACTGTCTACGTATTGTTTTAAGAAGCCCTCCTGGATGCTCCTTACAAACTCTGCCCTATCCAAGCCCCTAGCACTAAGTGAGTCCCAGTCAATATTGGGGAAGTTAAAGTCTCCCATCACAACAACCCTGTTGCTTTTACTCCTTTCCAAAATTTTGTGAGGGCCACGAAGAA
This sequence comes from Scyliorhinus torazame, assembly GCF_047496885.1. Classification (NCBI taxonomy): domain Eukaryota; kingdom Metazoa; phylum Chordata; class Chondrichthyes; order Carcharhiniformes; family Scyliorhinidae; genus Scyliorhinus; species Scyliorhinus torazame. The sequence continues at coordinate 179,931,843 of NC_092719.1, read as the reverse complement.
TCCAGCACGAGTTTAACTTCCCTTGCTGCACACTCCTTCCTGCTAGTTCCAAACTGGCCAGCTTTATTTATACATGGAGTTTACTAATGGTTTCTCTGCCCCCCTCATTGGGGAAGCTCATACTCCCACAGGATTGTGGGATTGTCATTAGTCCCCAGCCAATGGTAAGCAGGCAGGTTATAACACAAAATCTGTCTACCTATCTGCTCCTCTATCTCCTGCTGGCTGCTGGGAGGCCTGTAGTAAACCCCCAACATTGTGACTGCACCCTTCTTATTCCTGATCTCTACCCATATAGCCTCGCTGCCCTCTGAGGTGTCCTCCCGCAGTACAGCAGTGAAATTCTCCCTAAACAGTAGCGCAACTCCTCCATCCTTTTACATACCCCTTTATCCCACCTGAAACATCTAAATCCTGGAATGTTTAGCTGCCAATCCTGTCCTTCCCTCAACCAGGTCTCTGTAATGGCAACAACATCATAGTTCCAACTACAAATCCAAGCTCTTAAGTTCATCTGTTATGGGCCAGGGTTTAGAGAACCCCCAAGTGTATCTTGGAGTTCACCTGACCCACAACTTTTAATAGATTGTGGTCTGGGGAGCACACGGCCCACTCTACAGGTGTGGTACAGCAGGAATGGAAAAGTATTTTTTTTAAAGCAAAACAATGTTTATTCTATGAATTCAAGTTAATCTTTCTAAAACATAGTGAACATCTTAGCAACCATTAATTCAAATACAACCCCCAAAGACTACAACACTAAGTAATCCTTTAAGCTTTCCTTTTAACACCCATAAGACTTAAAAACAAAACCTTTAACAGAAGCACATCAGGTTTGCATTCACTACTGAGAACATTTAGAATTCTGAATTCACCAAATGATCAAGAGATAGTCTTTTCATGGCAGAGAGATCAACAGTACACCTGCTTTGTCTGGCTTCAGCTCCAACACTGAAAAACGAAACCAAAAAAACAGACACACCCAAGCTTTTCTCAAAGTGAAACTAAAAAGCAGAGCCAGAGCTCAGCTCCACCCACACTCTGACATCACTGCAGTAACACGATCAGCCAAACATTTCTTAAAGTGACATTCTCATGACACTTACCGGTTAGACTTCTGGCATTGAAATATATGCACTTCAGGCCACCAGTCCTGCTGTTTTCAGCAACATCTCCTTGTCTGCTCTTCCTCAGAGCTGTAGTGGCCCTATTTCCTAGTTCTCCCTCAATTTTTTCACCTTCTGACCTATTGCTCCGGTACCCACCCCCCTGCCATACTAGTTTAAACCCTCCCGTGTGACTCTAGCAAACCTCGCTACCACCTGCGCAAAGCCACAGAAGGCTGTGGACACCAAGTCACTGAGTGTCTTTAAGTCAGAGACAGAAAGGTTCTTGATTAATAAGGGAATCAGGGGTTACAGGGAGAAAGCAAGAGAATGGGGGTGAGACGCATACCAGCCATGATCGAATGGCGGAGTCAACCCGATGGACCAAATGGCCTAATTCTGCTCCTATATCTTATGGTCTGCAGGCTTCTGTTTTGTGGGAATAGGGTTATCGTTGCCAATGCTTCTCAGATGGGAGGTGTTGTTTTAATTTGCTCCATCGTTTTATGATTTTTACTGTGCTTAAATTGCTCTTTTACCTTCTCCAGTCTGTGCCATTTATTTGTGACATCAGCCAGTTCAGATTGTTAGTCAATATTTGCTTTCCTGATCTCAATTTTATTCTCTGCAATGGTAGGCACCAATGGTAGGGCAGTAGATGTTGTCTATATGGACTTCAGTAAGGTCTTTGACAAGGTCCCTCATTGTAGACTGGTACAAAAGGTGAAGTCACACGGGACCAGGGGTGAGCTGGCAAGGTGGATACAGAACTGGCTAGGTCATAGAAGGCAGAGAGTAGCAATGGAAGGGTGCTTTTCTAATTGGAGGGCTGTGACTAGTGGTGTTCCGCAGGGATCAGTGCTGGGACCTTTGCTGTTCGTAGTATATATAAATGATTTGGAGGAAAATGTAACTGGTCTGATCAGTAAGTTTGCAGACGACACAAAGGTTGGTGGAATTGCAGATAGCGATGAGGACTGTCAGAGGATACAGCAGGATTTAGATTGTTTGGAGACTTGGGCGGAGAGATGGCAGTGGCGTTTAATCCGGACAAATGGGAGGTAATGCATTTTGGAAGGTCTAATGCAGGTAGGGAATATACAGTGAATGGTAGAACCCTCAAGAGTATTGAAAGTCAGAGAGATCTAGGTGTACAGGTCCACGGGTCACTGAAAGGGGCAACACAGGTGGAGAAGGTAGTCAAGAAGGCATATGGCATGCTTGCCTTCATTGGCCGGGGCATTGAGTATAAGAATTGGCAAGTCATGTTGCAGCTGTATAGAACCTTAGTTAGGCCACACTTGGAGTATAGTGTTCAATTCTGGTCGCCACACTACCAGAAGGATGTGGAGGCTTTAGAGAGAGTGCAGAAGAGATTTACCAGGATGTTGCCTGGTATGGAGGGCATTAGCTATGAGGAGCGGTTGAACAAACTCGGTTTGTTCTCACTGGAACAACAGAGGTTGAGGGGCGACCTGATAGAGGTATATAAAATTATGAGGGTCATAGACAGAGTGGATAGTCAGAGGCTTATCCCCAGGGTAGTGGGGTCAATTACTAGGGGGCATAGGTTTGAGGTGCGAGGGGCAAAGTTTAGAGGAGATGTACGAGGCAAGTTTTTTTACACAGAGGGTAGTGGGTGCCTGGAACTCGCTGCCAGAGGAGGTGGTGGAAGCAGGGACGATAGTGACATTTAAGGGGCATCTTGACAAATACATGAATCGGATGGGAATAGAGGGATACGGACCCAGGAAGTGTAGAAGATTGCAGTTTAGTCGGGCAGCATGGTCGGCATGGGCCTGGAAGGCCGAAGGGCCTGTTCCTGTGCTGTACTTTTCTTTGTTCTTTGATCGCGTCTATATTTTATCTGTATAATGGCACATATCTGAGAGGCTTCAAAGGTGATTTTTCTGTGATCAGTAGGGAATTTCGGTCGAGGTTTGTTACAAGTGACTTCAGGCCTTTGTAATTAAATAGTAATATAACTTTACATTTGCAGCATCTCCTGCAGATACAGAACTTTTCTAATCTTAAACCCCCACTCAATATTTCAATATGTAATAGATTTTCATTCCATTTATCAGCACAGTAAAATGTATACAATCATTTAACGTTTAATCAGCTTTATTCACTACACTGAAGAATATCATCTACTTCTTGATAAAAATGTAATAAACTATTTGCCAACAGAACCAATGCAAATATTTTAGATGAAATACTTACGTTTTCAAAGTTCCTGAGGTCATTAATTCAGTAACTAGGACAATGCATTTTTTCCCTTTCAGAGTACTTTCCCAAGAGTCATAAAATCGAACAATATTGGGATGCTGCAATCCTTTAAGCATTTCTGCCTCTTCTCGAAATCGTTGACGTTCTGCCTTTGCAAGTTTTCTGTCCTGCATGGAAAGTTAGAACAGAAGGTCCGATTTTAAAAATCTAATCATAAATTGAGGAGTGTACGATCAATGTTTTAATATGATTCCAGTTAAAAATGCAACCAAATCATTTTGCAGTACATTTACTAATTATACAAAGGCCGTGATGATCAATAATATGTAGGATTTTGTCATCTTAATTAACTATATAATTTCTCATTCTTGGTCAAATAGCATTCTCATTGCAGCTGTCAGTCTGAGATCAGTAGTTGTAGTGCAGGTTTGCTCACATTACCTGGCTGGTATTTGAATTCCACTGGCCTAAGCACGAGATGTGTGCATGGGTTTACACACCATGGTCAGCAAACTGCAGAGGACCATTTGACAGCCATGTTAAAGCTGTATTGTAAAATGCATATTCAGTTGTCTCAATATGCTTGTGTCCCACAATCTGGAAACTGTGCCTTTCCGATAAACTGCCCATAATGAGGAGTGTGCTCCCAGAAAGTACCACAGATCCGAACATAAAATCCCATAATGCACTTTATTCCATAAATTGGTTCATGCCACTTCCAGTACCAGCATATCTCTTTTTTCTTTTTATTGAGCTTTCATATTTTATATCCAAATTATAATCGATACATGATCAGAGAGAAAAACCCATGAAAAATCCACACATATTTACAAGCAAGCATCTTCAACTATGGCCGTGACCACCCCCACCCCCCCCCCCCCCCCCCCCCAACACCCCCTCCCCACACCCCTACCCCGTTAATTGGCATAACTATTGTACATTCTCCAATATGGCCGAGACACCATATTTACAGGTATTTGTATACAATTTGGTTTGGGCATTAGCTTGCCATCGGACCGGTCCCTTGTGGCTTTGTCCGTCCTGCTCGTACCTCATGTTCCTTTTTGTTTGCCTCCCCCCTCCCCCGCCTGCCTTCTTCCGATCCGTGGGTGGCGAATTTGATTTTCTCCAGCATGAGAAATTCCGGCAGGTCAGCCAGCCAACCTGCAACCTTGGAGGGTGCTGCCGAACGCCAGTCAAGCAGGATTCTCTGCCGTGCCCAGAACATGTGGGTGTGGTTGGCTGAGCCTCCCTGGTAGATTTCGCATTTGTCTTCCACCTCCGGGTAGAATTTGCTCATAAAAGCTCTGGTTAGGTGCGCTCTCTGTGCACCACCTTTAACTGTGTTAGCTTCAGCCCTGCACATGTGGAGGTGAAGTTCACCCTGTGCAGCGCTTCGATTCGGAGTCCTCCCCCTCCCTCTAAGGGAGGGGAAAAAGTTGCAAATGGACTTCGACTTGATAGTCACTGGGAAAGCAGTCAACCAACTCCGCCAGACATGGGGGACCTTTTGTGAACATGGAGACAAAGATAGCTGCCTGCTAGCTCACAATCTGAGAAAGCTGACAACTACAAAGAAAATAGCTCATGTTAAAGACAGAAGCGGCAGGCTAGTTTGCTGCACCAGAAAAAGATAAACAAAGCCTTCACAACCTTCTACCGAGGGTTGTACATCTCCGAGTCCCCCATAGGTAAACTCAGAGATGAAGCAATTCCGCGATGGACTGGACATGCCGGTCCGTGGGGGAAGATAAGAGATGGGGCCTAGAAGCACCAGAACCACTGGAATTGGGGGAAGTCATGGAAAGTATCAACTCCATGCAGAAGAGGAAGGCGCTGTGACCAGATTGATTCCTGGCAGACTACTACAACGAAATTGCTTCAGCACTGGCCCCCACACCTGCATGGGGTGTTCTCAGACTCGCTAGTCAACCAACACTGGCCCCAAGTCTCAAAGCCACGGATCCCAAAAAAGGACGAAGACCCGACTAATTGTGGGTCCTACAGGTCCACCTCACTCCTTAAAGTGGACGCAAAGATCCTGGCGAGGCGGCTGGAGAGCTGCGTGCCAGAGATAGTTGCGGAGAACCAGATGGGGCTTTGTCAAAGGCAGGCAGCTAACATCGAACATCGGGTGCCTACTGAAAGTGATACTGACCCCAACTGGGGAGAGAACACCAGAAGTAATCATGTTGGACGCAGAAAAATGCCTTCAACAGGGTCAAATGGCTGGAACGATTTGGGTTTGGGCCATGATTCACCTCCTGGATGAAACTGCTGTACAGTGCTCCCATGGTGAGCGTACACAAACACCATCATTGCTGTTTAAACCGGCCCAGACCAAATTCAGCTACCTGGAGATCCAATTGGCCCATGACTGGACACCAATCCATAAATGGTACCTGACAAGTCTGGTGGAGGAAGTCAGAAAGGACCTGCAGAGGTGGGGCTCACTCCCACTCTGCCCCTCAGGGAGGATACAGATGATCAAGATGAACGTGCTACCAGGTTCCTCTTCCTGTTCAGATCCCTCCTGATCTATATCCCCAAGGCTTTTTTCAACATAGTCGACAAGCTAATCATGGTGCGTGTAGGGGTGGGGGGGGGGGGGGGATCCAAAGAAGGTCCTGCAAAGGAGGGGGAACTGTGGAAGGCCTGGCCCTGCCAAACCTATAGTTCTACCACTGGGCGGCTACTGCAGAAAGAGTACAGGGATGGGTTAAGGAATCAGGAGCAGCAAAGAACATCGTAGCAGATAGCGGAGGTAGATATGTAATGGTGAGTGGCAGGCTGGAGGGAATGGAGGTCGTGTTGGTTAACGTGTATGCCCCAAACTGGGACGATGCGGGGATTTATGAGACGGATGCTGGGGCGTATACCGGACCTGGAGGTAGGAAACTTGATTTTAGGAGGGGACTTTAATACGGTGCTGGACCCGGGGCTAGATAGATCCAGCTCAAGGACCGAAGAAGGCCGGCAGCGGCCAAGGTACTTAAGGGGTTTATGGACCAAATGGGGGGAGTGGATCCATGGCGATTTCTTAGACCTAGGGCTAGGGAGTATTCCTTCTTCTCCCATGTCCATAAAGTGTACTCCCGGATAGATTTTTTTGTTTTGGGAAGGTCGTTGATCTCTAGGGTGGAAGAAGCTGAGTACTCAGCCATAGCGGTTTCGGATCATGCCCCACATTGGGTGGACCTGGAATTAGGAGAGGAAAGGGAGCAGAGAACACTCTGGCGATTAGATGTGGGACTGATGGCGGATGAGGGAGTGTGTGCAAGAGTGCGGGGGTGTATTGAGAGATACCTGGAGGTCAATGACGACGGCGAGGTCCCTGTGGGAGTGGTATGGGAAGCACTAAAAGCGGTGGTCAGAGGAGAGCTGATCTCCATTGGGGCCCACAAAAGGAAAACAGAGGCCAAGGAAAGGGAAAGATTACTGGGGGAGATTTTAAGGGTGGATAGGGAATTTGCAGAGACCCCGGAGGAGGAATTGTACAGGGAGAGGAGACGACTCCAGACGGAATTTGACCTTCTGACCACCAGAAAGGCGGAGGTACTGTGGAGGAAGGCACAGGGGAGGAGGTATGAATATGGGGAAAAGGCGAGTCGCCTGTTGGCTCATCAATTGCGAAAGAGGGCAGCAGCGAGGGAAATAGGAGGAATTAGAGACGAAAGGGGAGACACGGTGCGAAGGGGCAGGAAAGATAAATGAGGTGTTCAAGACCTTCTATGAGGAACTGTATAGGTCTCAACCCCCAGAGGGAGAGGAGGGATGCGGCAGTTCCTGGACCAATTGAGGTTCCCGAAAGTGGAGGAGCGGGGGGGTGGTAGGCCTGGGGGCACCGATTGGGGTGGACGAGGTTATTAAGGGACTGGGAAGCATGCAAGCAGGGAAGGCCCCAGGACCAGACGGGTTCCCGGTGGAGTATTACAGAAAATATGTGGACTTGTTGGCCCCGTTGATGGTGAGGACGTTCAATGAGGCCAGGAAAGGGGGGGACTCTACCCCCGACGATGTCGGAGGCGACGATATCGTTAATTTTGAAGAGGGATAAAGATCCGTTGCAGTGCGGGTCCTATAGACCCATTTCATTGTTGAACGTGGACGCCAAATTGTTGGCAAAGGTACTGGCATCGAGGATAGAGGACTGTGTCCCGGGGGGTGGTGCACGAAGACCAGACAGGGTTCGTAAAAGGGGAGACAACTGAATGTTAACGTGCGACGACTATTAGGGGTGATAATGATGCCCCCAGTGGAGGGGGAGGCAGAGATAGTGGCGGCAATGGACGCAGAGAAGGCATTTGATAGGGTGGAGTGGGAGTATTTATGGGAAGTGTTAAGGAGGTTTGGGTTTGGGAACGGGTTTATTAGCTGGGTTAGACTTCTTTATGGGGCTCCAACGGCAAGCGTAGTTACAGGTCGACATAGATCGGAGTATTTCCGACTATATAGGGGAACAAGACAGGGATGCCCGCTGTCTCCATTGTTGTTCGCGTTGGCAATTGAACCTCTGGCCATGGCGTTGAGAGACTCCAGGAAATGGAGAGGGGTGATTAGAGGGGGAGAAGAACACCGAGTCTCGTTATATGCGGATGACCTATTGTTATACGTGTCGGACCCAGCGGGGGGAATGATAGAGGTTATGCGAATTTTGAGGGGGTTCGGGGATTTCTCGGGGTATAGGCTAAACATGGGGAAGAGTGAATTATTTGTGATACATCCAGGGGACCAGAGTAGAGAGATAGAAGGCTTGCCTCTAAGGAAAGTGGAAAGAAACTTCCGATACCTGGGGATTCAGATCGCTAGGAGCTGGGGAACCTTGCACAGACTTAATCTGACACGGTTGGTAGAACAAATGGAGGAGGACTTCAAGAGGTGGGACATGCAGCCTCTATCGCTGGCGGGCAGGGTGCAAGCAATTAAGATGATGGTCCTCCCGAGGTTCTTATTTGTATTTCAATGTCTCCCTATACTAATCACTAAGACCTTTTTTAATAAAATAGACAGGAGCATCACGAGCTTCGTGTGGGCAGGGAAAGTTCCGAGAGTAAGGAGGGGGTTCCTTCAGCGTAGTAGGGACAGAGGAGGATTGGCACTACCGAACTTGGGCGATTACTATTGGGCCGCCAATGTGGCAATGATACGTAAATGGATGATGGAGGGTGAGGGAGCGGCGTGGGAAAGACTGGAGAGAAAGTCCTGTAAAGGGACGAGTTTAGAGGCGCTGGTGACGGCGCCGCTACCGATCTCACCTAAAAAGTTTACCACGAACCCGGTGGTGGCGGCAACATTGAATATCTGGGGACAGTGGAGGCGACAGAGAGGGGTGCGGGGAGCCCTGGTGGGGTCCCCAATCAGGAACAACCATAGGTTCGCCCCAGGAAGAATGGATGGAGGATTTCAGAGCTGGTTCCAGTTGGGAATTAGGAGGGTGGGAGATTTATTTATAGATGGGACTTTTGCGAGCTTGGGAGCATTGGAGGAAAAGTATAAGTTGCCCCGGGGAAATTTCTTGAGATATATGCAGGTGAGGGCATTTACTAGACAACAGGTGAGGGAATTTCCATTGCTCCCGACACAGGGGATACAGGACAGGGTGCTTTCAGGGGTGTGGGTCGGAGAGGGCAAGGTGTCAGAGATTTACCGAGAGATGAGGGAAGAGGGGGAGGAGTCGGTGGGCGAACTAAAAGGAAAGTGGGAAGAAGAACTAGGGGAGGAGATAGAGGAGGGTATGTGGGCTGATGCCCTAAGCAGGGTAAATTCCTCTTCCTCATGCGCCAGGCTTAGCCTGATTCAATTTAAGGTGCTACATAGAGCACACATAACGGGAGCAAGATTGAGCAGGTTCTTTGGAGTGGAGGACAAATGTGGGAGGTGTGGCGGGAGCCCGGCAAACCACGCACATATGTTTTGGGCATGCCCGGCACTGGAAGGGTATTGGAAGGGAGTGACGGGAGTGATTTCGCGGGTGGTGAGGGCCCGGGTCAAACCAGGCTGGGGGTTAGCTCTATTTGGAGTTGCGGAAGAGTCGGGAGTGCAGGAGGCGAAAGAGGCCGACGTTGTGGCCTTTGCGTCCCTAGTAGCCCGGCGCAGGATCCTACTCATGTGGAAGGAGGCGAAACCCCTCGGACTGGAGGCCTGGGTAAATGATATGGCGGGGTTCATCAAACTGGAGCAGATAAAGTTTGCCCTGAGAGGATCGGCTCAAGGGCTCACCAGGCGGTGGCAGCCATTTCTCGACTACCTAGGGGAACGTTAGAGGGAAGACAGATGACCAGCAGCAGCAACCCAGGGGGAGGGGGGGGGGGGGGGGGAGGGGGGGTTTAGTTTAGGTCAAAGATAAAGGGGTTTTGTTACTTGTGTATTGTTTAAAATTTCTGTATTGTTATTGTTGCGTTTGCTTTGTAAGAGGGGAAAAATTGTTGTTTGGGAAAAAATTTTCAATAAAACATTTATAAAAAAAAAAAAAAAAAAAGGAATCAGGAGCAGAGTGGGTGAGGATGGAGGAGAGTTCCTGCACTGGAACATCCCTCCGAGCTCTAGTTACAACCGCCCACTCATTCCTTCCCCATCCCATCACCACCTGGCCAAATACTCGAGAAGCCCAGTGGTAGTCGCCACACTCCGAATGTGGTACCAAATGAGGTAACACTTTGGCCCAACCAAAATGTCCACCGTAGCCTCCATCTGCAACAACCATAGGTTCACTCTCATAATAATGGGCACCACCTTTAAAAGGTGAAGACAGGATGAGAGGACTCTATCATCAGTGTACATGTCCCTAACCGCCAGAGTAGCGACCCTGGGGAACTCATGGAGCGGTTCCAGTTACCAAGAGGGAACGACCTGAGATACATTCAAGTCAAAAAACTTCCTCCGCAAAGAAATAACGATGTACCCCCAGATAACAGGACACTCACTAGTAGAAAGAATTTTGAACGTAGGCAACCTAGGGGAGGAGAGCTGTGGGGACATGTATGGGTGACTGCTTGAGGGGGTATACCCTCCCCTAAACAGACAATGAAATAAACGGGGAGGAGGGACTAAGCACATCATATTTTAATACATTATAAAGTAAAGCAAGTATCTGAAGCAGAGTAAAACAATTGAGTTGTATGTGCGAGCAGCAAGAACTCTGGAACAGTTGGAAGCACAATTTTTTTAAATTCTCAAATTCTTGAGAGGATTAGATATACAGTATTTGATATGATATTTTCTTTTAATATTAGAAAGAAATGCTACTGTTTCAGATTTTTCTTCAGTTTTACAATTTATCCCTCAAAGTTCATCTATCACTAACTGGGTTGGCCAGTGTGCTGAATCTTTGTTTATAGTTGTGCTATTCCTTCCTACTTTCAATGTCTGCTCTGTTTCGGAAGGCACCTCGTAAGTGATGTATAAATATTTGGAATCTTCATTAAAAGTTCCTAATTTAGAGGCTATGCTGCACTGGATATTTTATTTTCCAAACTTAAGATTTATCCAAGCTACTCAAGTCCCATCAAGTTATTTTCCAATCATTGTTCTGGTTTCAGAGTCAAGAACTCCTTTATATTTTAACTCCACAAGGCTAAAAACATCTTTTCCCATTCAAATAGCTGACCAATCATTTGATTTCATTACAAGGAATACTTATCTCCTCCGTTGTTTCCAGACTCTTGATGATTCCCTTATGGACTGATCTGATCTCACACATCTTCTCTACTGAGTAGTACTGCACTCCTGTATGCTTCACCCGATGCCCGTCTATGTATTTACATTTTGGTATTTATGTATGCCCTATGTTTTTTCCCATGTATGGAATGATCTGTCTGGACTGTAAACAAAACAATGCTTTTTACTGTACCTTGGTACATGTGACAATAAACAAATCCAGATCCAAATAGACACAAATTAAGAATTTATAACACTCAAATTCTATTTGTCTGACAAAAGTTAGATCTGCTCATCAGTTGCAAAAACTCGTAAGAGCAGAGACAGAACAAAATAAGTACATTTATATTCACATAACTCCTCCATTCAAACTAGTCAATCCTATGTGTGCTTAACATTGAGTAATTGAAACCTGATATCACCAGAGACATACTTAGTTCTAACAAGCTTTCTAAAGCACAACCTTAATTCAGTTTTCTTACAAAAGTAGGACCTTTTCAGGGTTGCTTCCTTACATTCTCTTTGCACTAACAGGACATTGTGTCTGCTTATTCTATTTAAATAGGAGTACTCTCCCATCACCTCATTGCACCCCGCGCCCCCCAAAAAATCTTCCATTCACCCCAGAGACAGCTTCAATTCTGCAATAATCTTCTCTCAAATTTCCTTTTTTTCCCCTTGTAGATTAGCATGGCTAATTCAGCAAATAATTTAAAATGGTGCATGTTAGCATTTTAGGTTGGGAAAGTTGAGGATGACCAGCTGTTCGAGGGAGCTCAGGACGTCTGTGAGTGATGTGGGAGGAGCCCTGCGAAACATGTGCATATGTATTGGGCCTGCCCGAACCTGGAAGGGTTTTGGAGGACAGTTTTCAGCACATGGATATGGAGCCCAATCCCCTAGAAGCTATATTCTGGGTGTCAGACTGCCCGGAGCTGCAGGCCAGTGCGGGGACAGATATCTTGGCCTTCGCCTCGCTGATTGCTCGCAGACGGGTCTTGTTGGGGTGGAAGTCAGCTTCTCCACCCTGTGCCTTGGCATGGCAGGGAGACCTATGGAGTTTTTGGCCCCGGAGTAAGTGAAATTTGCTCTCAGGGAGGCGAGTGATGGGTTCTACAATAGTTGGGGTTTGTTCATTTTGCATTTTGGAGAGTTGGTTAATGTTGACTGATGAAGGAGGGGTGGTGGGGGTGAGGAAGGGGGTTTAATGTGTAGGGGGGGTTGTTGTGTTTGTTGTAAAAATGTTGAAAATTTGGAACAAAATACTTTTTTAAAAAATGATATATATTTTGCCTAGACAGTGAACCTATATTTTGGTCGGAAAAATGGGAAGGCAACTTATTATCCAAATAGGGAGACACGTTTGGGTGCTCCGTTGCAGAGGGATCTGGGGGTGCTTGTTCAGGAGTTACAGAAAACTAACATGCAGGTACAGCAGATAATAAAGCAAGCGAATGGAATGTTGGTATTTATAGCAAATGGCATAGAGTACAAAGATAAGGAAATGTTGTTGCAACTATACAAGGCATTGGTGAGACCACACCTGCAGTATTATTCACAGTTTTGGCCCCATTATTTGAGGAAAGATGTAGTGGCGTTGGAGGCAGTTCAGAGGTGGTTCACTAGGTTGATTCCAGAGATGAGGGATTTGTCATATGAAGAGAAATTGAACAGTTTAGGCCTATACTCTCTAGAGTTTAGAAGAATGAGGGGAGATCAAATTGAGGTATTCAAGATGATAAAAGGGATGGATAGAGTAGACATGGAGTGGATGTTTCCTCTTGTGGGGCATTCTAGAACAAGAGGTACAAAAGCATAAGAGGTAGCAAATTTAAAACAAAGTTGAGGAGAAACTACTTCTCCAAAAGGGTTGTAAATCTGTGGAATTTGCTACCCCAGAGTGCGGTGGATGCTGGGACAGTGAGTAAATTTAAGGAGGAGTTACAACAGACTTTTAATTGGTAATGGTTTGAAGAGTTATGGAGAATAGGCAGAACGGTGGAGTTAAGGAAGGGTGAGATGAGCCATGATCAAATGGCAGAGCAGACTTAATAGGCCAAATGGCCTAATTCTGCTCCTATATCTTACGAACTTATATGGTCTTCCAAAATGCTAAAAACATCCTCATCCATTGCTAGTATATAATGGTGCTTTATGAGAAACATTATATATATTTTTTAACAGCACAAGAGCATCTAGTTTGTTCTTAAACCACCACTTACTCATGGCAAGGAAGGGAATCTACCATCCCTAACTGATATGGCCTACACAGTACTCCAATCCACATGTTCACTTTGAACAGTTCTGAAGTGGCCTTGTAAAACACCAACTTGAAAATATCCTTCAACAATAAATCAAAAACTTTCAGCAGCTCAAAGTATCTTCTTGGGGGAACTAGGAATGGGAATGAAATATGCAACGCAAGAATCATCCACACCAGAACATTTCTTAAAAAGACCATTATTGCACATTATACCTGCACCAATTTTCAGAGTTATCTTAAGGCCTATTCTTCATACCTTTAAACATTAAAAAAATATTGCATCCTCATCACAAAAGGCATGATGCAAAAGCCATGTGTGCCCCCGTGATTCAAAAACAAAGCTTTTTGTATATCGAAAGTTTAAGAACACATTATCCCTTCCCACCAGACGATCTTCCTCACCTTGTGGTGCATTTCACTGTTCCCTAATGTCCCCAAAACCACATTGGTCACTTGCATTTTTACACCTAGTCAAGCTCAGTTTAGATATTGTTCCCTCAATTGAACACCGTACATGAACTAATATTTTTGGTTCAATAGACATGAGATTCTTGTACATTTGTCTTTTAAACTGGAGATGTGCAATTTTGAAATGGTTATGAATTGCTTGATTAAGAAATAAAATGGCTGACTCAGAGCCATTGAATTTTGATCATCTACTTATCCCTCCTGGGGATAAATGACAACTGATTCCAATTATCAGGCATTGAATTAAGGAGGATGCGGATAGAAAATCAGTTATATGCCATTGTCAGTTGTTGATCTTTGTATTAAAATTACTGAGCCCCTCAGTAATGCACTACACTGAACTGTCAACCAAGATAATCTACTCAAGTCTTAAACTCATTCTTCTGATAGTTGCAAAAAAAATAAGTGCTACCACTGAGCCAAGCTTGACATTTTGGTTTTACAGCCAGGACTTTAAAATAGGATTTATCTGTAACGTTTGAAACATTTCCTATGTTCACAGGTCACAAAATAAGATTTACCATAGTCTTTCATACTTGTAAGATCAGCACAAGCTGGCTAATCTCTTATGGTATTGTTTATGATTAGTCACATGTAACAGCACATCTTTGAGCCATGCCTGACAAAATGGCAGATGGTTACATTTGGAAAAGGTGGTATCAGGGCTGAATAGTATGGATTAGGCAACCTAAATTATAGAAGTAGGCATTACCGTATTCCTAAATCCTAACAATTGGAAATGGTATGAGAAACAAAAATGTATACAACATGTGAAAAATGTTGTCGCTGGACATGCATCCTATGTCCATATTAATATTGGAAATTGGCTGTTTGTGCTACTCTTAATTGCACTTTTGCATTTGAAATTTAACATTTAGAATTGCATCACCATTCCTCCCTGTAGCTGTGTTGGTGCTATTCTGCTGTACTTGAGAAACCATTGTTGTTACATTAATATGCCCAATAAAATGAAATGTCCCTAAATACTCAAAAGCATGGATAGTTTCACAATGTTAGTACTGTAAACATGCCAGACTAGTGTTAGATCGGTCTCATCTTTAAAAAATGCTGCTGTTAGACTCAAGTGGCCAAGTTAATACGCTATTAATGTAATGTACTTCTTTTTAACCTCAGTTGTTAATTTACTTTCATACAGGTTATAATTACAGGCTATTTTCAGTTCATGCCTGTATTGTTTCTCAAAGAATCTTCAATGCCCTAAATTAATACTGTTTGTTGGATATCTTGCAATATTATATTTTTCAAAATTTAAAGATGATTGTTGAGTACTATCACCAAAGTTCTAAAATAGCAACTTAATGAAAAGTTAACATTTGCTAGATTCAAATTTAAACACAATTCGGTGGTAGAATTGTTGAGCTTTTCCAGATTCAAGTCCAGGGCTCGAGCATAAAAATCTATGGTGATACTCCAATGCAGTACTGAGGGAGCTGCACTATAGGAGGTGCCACCTTTTGGGCCAGACGTTAAACAGAGAGCCCATCTGCCTGCCTGAGTGGATGTAAAATACTTCCTATGAAAAGCAGAGTTATCCACTTCATCCTGGTCAATATTTATCTCTCAGCCCGTGGGTGAGGAGGGTGTTTTGGAGAGGGGGCAAGGCGGGGGCGGGCATTGCTAGGTTTCATGAATTATAATCTTTATTATTGTCATAAGTACGCTTACATTAACACTGCAATGAAGTTACTGTGAAAATCCCTTAGTTGCCACACTCCGGCACCTGTTCAGGTACACATGGGGGGGGGGGGGGGGGGGGGGGGAATTCAGAATGTCCAAATTACCTAACAGCACGTCTTTCGGGACTTGTGGGAGGAAACTGGAGCACCCGGAGGAAACCCACGCATTCACGAGGAAAACATGCAGACTCCGCACAGACAGTGCCCAAGCCAGTAATCGAACCAGGACCCTGGTGCTGTGAAGCAACAGTGCTAACCACTTGCGCTACCATGCTGCCATTACTGGGCGGTGAACATCGCGATTGTGAGGAAATGGGCTGTGGAGATGGGGTTATTGTGGAGGCGGATGGAGGAGGCCTTGTGTAGAGGGACAAGTCTGAGGGCACTGTTGTTGGCACCCCTTCCATTCTCGCCAGTCCGGGCTGGGACGTGGAAAGAGGCTCTGCGGAGGGTGAACGTGTCCTCATTGTGTGCAAGGTTAAGCCTCATCCAGTTTAAGATGGTGCATAGGGCCCACATGATGATTGTAAGAATGATCTGGTTCTTTGCAGGGGTGGAGGATAGGTGTGGGCGGCGAAACACGTCCACATGTTTTGGCATGTCAGAGGTTGAGGGGACTCTCAGATGTGATGTCCAAGATTCTGGGGGTGGGGGTGAGGGTGGCCTCCCCAAGTCCGGAGGTGACGATTTTCGGTGTGTCGGAATATCCAGATTTCCAGGTGGGGAGAGAGATAGATGTATTGGCCTTTGCCTGGAGACGGATCTTGTTGAGTTAGCGGGACTCGGAGCCACCAAAAGAGAGGGTATGGGTGAGTGACCTGGCAGAATTCCTTCAGTTTGAGAAGGTCAAGTTTGACTTGCGCAGATCGGAGGAGGGGTCCACCAGGAGGTGTAAACCGTTCATTGATTTCTTCAAGGTGAATTGAGGGGTCAGCGGGGTGGGGATAAGGGGGAAAAATTAGCAAGGCAGGGTGAGCTGGGGTGTTGGGGCCCTGTGGTTTCTGTTCATGTTGATCTTCTGATGTTTTCACGTACATGTAAAATGCCTTTAATAAAAATATATATATTTCTTAATTATCTCAGTCAACATCACAATAAACAGATCATCATCTTCACTTTGCTGAGCACATATTGGTTGCTGTGTTTTCTACAGTATAACACGGATTACATTTTTTTTAAAAAACCTTCTCACTGGCTGTCGGGTGCTGAGACATTGGGTGGGCATGAAAAGCACTATATAAATGCATGTCTTACATTTTTTCCTCTTCTCTTTGGAGCGGAGTAGCAGAAGAAATGGATAAAATAAAGTTGATTAAAGTTTGATTTGGAATTTAATGAGGAATTAATATTTTGCTTTGCAAGTCGGCTAATTTTTTTAAAAAAATTATGTTGATAGATAACATCCAGTGCTGAATTCTACTACAACAGCATTGCATTTCTATTATCATAGATTATCATAGAATTTACAGTGCAGAAGGAGGCCATTCGGCCCATCGAGTCTGCACCGGCTCTTGGAAAGAGCGCCCTACCCAAGGTCAACACCGCCACCCTATCCCCATAACCCAGTAACCCCACCCAACACTAAGGGCAATTTTGGACACTAAGGGCAATTTATCATGGCCAATCCACCTAACCTGCACATCTTTGGACTGTGGGAGGAAACCGGAGCACCCGGAGGAAACCCACGCACACACGGGGAGGACGTGCAGACTCCGCACAGACAGTGACCCAAGCCGGAATCGAACCCGGGACCCTGGAGCTGTGAAGCAATTGTGCTAGCCACAAGGCCACCGTGCTGCCCTATGAAAATGCTTTTGATGCAGCAATGCTTTGCCAGCCCTCAGGTTAATAACAGCAAGACACTAAAATACTGCCCAGCTCAGCTTTTTGAAACAATGTATTGCATTACAGATGCATTATCTACACACTAAAAAGAGATGTGTTCCATAGTCAAATACAAAGCTCTTCAATCTGACCTCCACCTTCTAAACAATATGCCTATTTATGCTGGGAAATTTGCAAGCAAAAAAGATGCTTTCCAATTTGGATGGTTCAGTAGCATACATAATTACACTATGAGAAGTGCTGCTTTTCAAAATTCATTACATTGTTTGTACTAATTCTTGGACAAAGATCAATTATCTACAGATGTGTGCAACAGGAATCTTAGGCTAATGAGACTGCCCTGATTTAACTAAACCTGCCGAATCTGATTGAACCTTTGGTCTTGGATGCTTTATTTTAAGTTTACAAGTGACTTAAAATTGCTTCCTTCTACCGAGCGAAAGGGGAATGGAGTAGAACGTACACAGTTTTTAAGGAGGTGCTGAAAATTATGCTGAATGTCAAAAACAAGGTTTTATTATCCGCATGATTGTTCTTTCAGGAAAAAAAGTGATCCTGTAATGAAATGAACGAAAATCGCTTGTTGTCACAAGTAGGCTTCAAATGAAGTTACTGTGAAAAGCCGCTAGTCACCACATTCCAGCGCCTGTTCAGGGAGGCTGATACGGGAATTGAACTGTGCTGCTGGGCTGCCTTGGTCTGTTTTCAAAGCCAGCGATTTAGCCCTGTGCTAACAGCCCCTAAATCGGTGTTCCAAAACATTCTGAAATACTTATGAAATGTAGTCATGGATGCCCGCCCCGTAATTGTCCTTCTCAATGCATCTGTCAAATTATCCCGTACACTGTTGAATCTCCGATAGTCTGGACTCCATGTAAAAGTGTCAGCGTCTGAAATTATGTTGGAGAAGAGTGGACAATTGAAGTAGGATGAAGACATAATCTGGTTATCATTTTACCTGGGGCTGCATTATTTAATATTTAGATTTTTATATTATAGTTAAATAGAAAACAGCAGTTTCAAAAGCAGTGGGTTAACTCTTAGGTGTTTCCTTCAGTACAGACTGAGGAGCTGCAGAATCCAAAATTGAGCCATTTTAGGGTTTTTTCCCCCATTTAAAATACCCAATTCTTTTTTTCCAATGAAGGTGCAATTTAGCGTGGCCATTTCACGTTCCCTAGCTTGGGTTGTGGGGGTGAGACCCACGCAGACACAGGGAGAATGTGCTAATTCCACACAGTGATCGGGTCCTCAGCGCCATGAGGCAGCAGAGCTAACCACTGCGCCACCATGCCACCCTAAACCAAGCCACTTTAGGTCTATCAAGACCTATTCCCTTTGGTTCATCGTTACACTGATGAGAGGGCTATCATCAAACTAAACAGAATAAAATAGTTAATCACAATGCTTATGGACGGTTTAACTTCAGGAACAAACATGGTAGATCAAAGAACCAAGAAGATGCTGTTCCTCATTTAAAAATAGGGTTACATTTATCTGAACTGCAACATCATCCGATTCACTGCCCTATTTTTATACAGGAGTTGGGTATACCCGCCATTATGTCAAAGTTTGCAGATGATATGAAACTTGGAAATGCAATAAAGAGAGAGGACAGCAATAGCTTCTAGGAGTACATGGACAACTGAGTCAGTGCCATGGATAGGATCTGGCCATATATGCTCAATATAATTTCCCCCCCCTCCACCAAACTCAGCCAAAGGCAAAATCCTCTTCAACACGGAGGGTGGTGGCGCCAAGAGGAAAGAGGGAAGAGGGAAAAGCCTAGAGTGAAAAATCGCAAATCTGAAAGTACCTGAACAGATTGGAACCAGGGAGGTGCAATTTCTCCGACAGCTTCTTAAAGCTGGCAAACCTTCCCTCCATATAAAAGTCCCCAAAGCGCTCCAAACCCTTCCCCTCTCATGACCTAAACGTCGAGCCCAAACCCACTGGCAAAAAGGGGTGATTATTGCAGATTGTTCCATGTCCTTGTTAGCCCCAAGTTAAAAATGCTGTCTGAACTGCTTCCAGATTCTCAGGGTGGACACCACTACCGGATTAGAGGAAAATTTTGCCAGAGAAAACGGTAGCAATGTGGTTGCTAATGCACCCAGACTAGAACCCTCACAGGAACCCACCTCCATTGTCCCTCATATGGAACCCGGATCACTAAACCACCCCAGTACTTTCTCAATATTGGCTACCCAATAATAAAATAGGTAAAGCCAAACCTTTTGATTGCCGAAGGAACGCCCTACCGATCAGGGAAATAGAGCCCTGCACAAGAATCAGGGAAATAGATGCCTGCTCAAGTGTAACGGGCAACGAACACTGGGACAAGGAGTCATTAAGCATATCTAAAATTAGAGGGACCAATTGTTCCGCAAACTTCTTATAAAACTCAATGGGGAAACTGTCACGCCCAGGGGGTTTCTTTACCCGTCTCCTTCAACCCAACGCATTTTCTAATTTCCTCTGGGCTCAACGGGTATTCCAACTCTCCCTCTCCACCACAGGGATGGAAAACCCACTTATGACCAAACTCTCCGCCAGGGGCTCCGATCCATAGAGATCCCGATAAAATGTTTCAAAAGCCGCATTGACCGGAGGTGGGGCGGAAACCAGGCTACCACTCGAGTCCCATATCCGCACAATTTCCCGGGAAGCCGCCTGCTGCCTCAGCTGGTGTGCTAAAAGACAACTGGCCTTCTCCCGGGGTTCATAAAATACCCCCTTGACTGCTGCAGCTGGCCATCCGCCTTATCCTTTGATAATTAAAAATGTGTCTGTACCTTTTTCCTACTTGCCTGCAACTCCAGGGTTGGGGCAAGTGAGTACCGATTGTCCACCTCAAGGGTGGGGTTCATCAGCCTCTGCCGCTCCACCCTCGCAGTCTTTTCCATGTATACTTTGTCGGAACTTTCCCCTCCCTGATAACCATCTTATAAGGCTTCCCACAGCATTGAAGTTGAGATAGACTCATTTTTATTGAATTTAATATATTCCCCAATAGGGTGGCCATGCGTTCACAGAATCTCCTGCCGGCTAATAATGCTGTGTCTGGTCCTTCCCATGATGTATTGGGGGGGGGGGGGGGGGGGGAGAAGAAAGAGAACCAGATTCTACTGCCAAATCAACAGAATGTGGGGCATGGTCAGAATTCACATCCACCAAGTAACCAACCCCCTCCACCAAAAGGAGGAGAGCGCTATCCACCCTTGATCCGCAAGTATATTTGGTGAACCATTGGGAAGGGGCGGGGGAATCTTTCGCCACCCGAATGCTAAATACACCAGAGATCTGCCCCTCCCCACCTGCTCCATGAAAATCAACAATGCCTTCGCCACTCGCCCCCCCCTGATGGGAGTCAGGGCCTGGACTGATCCATCCTGGGGTCCAGAACACAGTTTAAGTCTCCTCCACCGCACCCCCCACCGCTTCCTCCCCCTCCCGCAAGCTTGTCTGGTGTCTGACCTAAGTGAGTCTCCTGCAGAAACACTATCGCATCAGCATTTAAAATTTTATGGTGAGCAAATACCTTGGGCCATCCAAGCCCGACATTCCAGATGACCAATCGAATTGGGGGCCTCCTACCCTCCCTCCACCTCAATCTGGAGTCAGCTATTTCTACCAAGAGGGATATTATCCAACAGCCTATGCAAGTACAGCAACCAGGCCCACCCAAGATTGCTGCCAAACCTACTAACAAGATTAAATTAAGAAAAATCTGCAGTCACCGTCAGCAAACTACCCGCCCCCCCCCCGCAAATAGAAATCTACTTTTCTTAGAGGTAATAAAAGTTTAAGGGAAGAAATGATTTAGTGACATTATACTATTAAAAACCATATATTAGCCATGACAGCAGAGAATGCGGAGAGCATGGGAAAAGATCTGATAAGGAAGTCAGTATTCAAACAGTATTCACATTGCAGAATAGACTCACTGTTACCATTACTGGGCAAACATCCCAGTTCTAGAAAACATGGTGGGAAACAGGTGGTTCAATCACATCAAATTATGGAAACATGGAGAAATTCTCTCATGCTACATTATCTCTTAAAACTTGATAGACAGACATTTCGGTCAATGAGATGAATTATAATTATTTTAACCCAATCACAGTTAGAAAGGAGACAGAACCTCAAAAGATTATGATTACCTTATGAGACCAGGAGAGAACCTTTTTTGCTCGTTCCAAAATCATCTCTCTCCGAATTCATCTTTAACCTAACCTTTGAAACCTATTCTCACTTTGCTTTGCAAACAGCTATTTCCTTTCGTTTCATTTTTGTATTGTGCATTTTGATCTGAAGAAATTACCACAAACTGAATTGTATTTTGAATTCAATTCAACCATCTATATTTGCGTTGGACAAACAACTTTCTAGATTCTGTATTCGCATAAAATTTGACTTGATCAGTAGACTTTAAAACTGACATAGGTATATACCGCAGGGCAAGAGTGATATCTGGGGAAAAGGCAATTATGATGCGATGAGGCAAGACTTAGGATGCATCGGATGGAGAGGAAAACTGCAGGGGATGGGCACAATGGAAATGTGGAGCTTGTTCAAGGAACAGCTATTGCGTGTCCTTGATAAGTATGTACCAGTCAAGCAGGGAGGAAGTGGTCGAACGAGGGAACCATGGTTTACTAAAGCAGTCAAAACACTTGTCAAGAGGATGAAGGAGGCTTTTGTAATGATGAGACATGAAGGTTCAGTTAGGGCGCTCGAGAATTACAAGTTAGCTAGGAAGGACCTAAAGAGAGAGCTAAGAAGAGCCAGGAGGGGACATGAGAAGTCTTTGGCAGGTAGGATCAAGGTAACCCTAAAGCTTTCTATAGATATGTCAGGAATAAAAGAATGACTAGGGTAAGAGTAGGGCCAGTCAAGGACAGTAGTGGGAAGTTGTGCTGTGGCATCTGTTGGGACTGGCTCTGATACCTGTAATGGGTGACAGCAGGTGCATATGTAGTGGACACCGTCTGAGGCTACCACGTAACTGTTCAATTGTGGGGCATCAGGACATGACTGTGTACCACTGCCAATTTGTCATGGCCACATGCAGTCTGAACATCCTGACCGTTTGACCAGGTGTTAGAGGGCAGAGTCTGTGAGCATTTCGATCATAATTCTCAAATCAGTGTTGCATGAGGGTATCACTCATATTGATTTCAAGTCTGGGTTGCAGCAGATCCTTAGCAGTAGGAATTGTGGTCTTGGTTCACTTGGAAAAAAGTCTTTGGGCTGACGAGGGAAGGCCGTCATGGCAGATGTCACAGGTTGAGGAGTGTAACACAGTAATTTGTGCGATCCTGGGCACATTTCTCCAGAAGATGCTTAATTGACCATACCGCCCATTCCGCCAAGCTGTTGGACTATGGGTACAGGGGGTTGCGCGTAATATGCTCAAAGGCCCATACGTATGCAAAGTTTCAAAATTCAGATGATGAATAGGTGAGCTGTTCTGTTCAGGGGGTGATGGCCTCTGCACTTGTAGCAGAGCACGCATTGTGCTGCAAAAACCTGTGTTTCCCACCTAAAACCTATGCAGCTCTTTTCTGATTGTTCGCTTATCAGATGCTAATGGTTGTTTGCAGTGTTAAATCCTTCTCTAGCAGCAGCTGCTTGCGAACAAGCTTTCTGTGGACTTTGCAGGCTATTCGATCCCTTACTGGCTTATCAGTGAGGGTGCCAAAAGCATATTTCTTCACTAAGATTGTCAAGGTCGCTCTATAAGATTGCACTCACTGATTCATCTGCTCTTTGTTTGTTGAATTAAACACATGCCTGTCAAGAATCATATTTATCATCAGAAGCCAAATATTTTCAAACTTTTTTTTAAAAAAAAAAAAGAGTTATTTCAGGGTCCTCTTTCTCCTCCTCTAATTTCTCAACGCCCTCAAGTGCTGCCAAGTTCAGTAAGGTGTAAGCTTGTACCTTTTTGGTTAGTCAGATAATGCAGCACCACAGTAAATGTGCCACTCCTTCCAAAACTTTTCCCACCTGTCTGCAATGTTTTCATCAAAGACGAATAGGTTAATACAGCAAAGTCCTTGTGTCACATTACCAACTCCTGACACCATGAAGAAGTGCTGGGTTCCCCAACAGGGACAACAAGGACTTGTAACAAACCATATTCTATTCAATAGCTGAACAGCTACTTCATGATTCTACTCTCCCAGGGAGAATTCTCACACTCCCAACACATGACACTTTTGGTAGCCACCTCATCACGTCACCACTTGATCTACACTCTTGAACTCACTATTTACAACACTTCCAAGTTTAGTGTCATTTGCAAATTTCAAATTGTGCCACGCACCGCAAATAATTTCAGTAGCATGAATGAAGACGGTCAATATAAATGAGGAATGCAGTAGAGCGCAGATGTCTGCGATGCTGCATTAACTTAACATTATTACAATTATGCAGCTCTTGAAGGCTTTTCGCTGCCTGTTGATGCTCTGTAATTATGAAGCTGAAAAAATAAATCATTTCATTAACAGCTCATATTTCGACAGCGATGACAAATTTCACCACATCAGCTGAGACAACCACAATTTCCTAAAACAATCAACAACATTCTAAAACAAAAATGTAATTTTATCTCATCTTCTAATGCTAACAGATCCTTTAAAAAATTCCAGGACCAGTATGCGTATCTTTGCCACAAACTAATCAGTTCATCATGGGCAGTACCAGTGTGCCAAATTGCGTAGAAATCTGTCAGTTAATCTTTGACATTTATTGTTTTAATACACAGGGGAATAAGCATTACCTTTGCCCACCTTCTGTGGCAGAGGTAATGATTGAACTTTTCAAGGAAATGCAAAAACAGACCCGAAAATGCTCCTACAAAAATTATTGGAAGATTGACTGGACAATTTGAGAAGATTTCTTTTTTATAAAAGTTCCTCACCTTGGATTTATTAAAAGCAGAGAACAAAAGCAAGGGGCTTATGCTTAACCTTTCCAAAGCACTGGTTCAGCTTCAGTTGGCACAATGCATTTAATTCTGGACACCACATTTTAGAAAGTAGATAAAGGCCTAGGAGAGGAACTAGGAGATTTACTAAAATGTTACCAGTGCTAAGACTTATGTGGAGACTAAAGAAACTGAGGTTGTTCTCGTTGGAACAGAGATGTGAAGATCATGTGTCCAGTAACGGAAAAGTGTCCAGTAAACAGCGGCCATAAGTTTAAAATATTTTAAGAACCAGGGGCATCATGAGGAAAAAGAAAATTATGAGGCGAGTGTTATGGGCCAGAGTTTAGAGAACCCCAAAGTGTATCATGGAGTTCCCTTGACCCACAACTTTTAATAGATTGTGGTATGGGGAGAACACGGCCCACTCTACAGGTGTGGTACAGCAGAAATGGAAAAGTATTTTTTAAAAGCAAAACAATGTTTATTCTATGAACTCAAGTTAATCTTTTTAAAACATAGTGAACATTTTAGCATCAATTCAAATACAACCCCCAAAGAATACAACACTAAGTAATCCTTCAAGCTTTCCTTTTAAGATCCATAAGACTTAAAACACCTTTCAACAGAAGTACATTAGATTTACATTCACTACTGAGAACATTTATAATTCTGAATTCACCAAATGATCAAGAGATAGTCTTTTGATGGCAGCGAGAACAGCAGTACACCTGCTTGTTCTGGCTTCAGCTCCAACACTGAAAACGAAACTATAAAACACCCTGCAGCAAACAGCCGCAAACGAAAGTAAAAAGTGGACAGAGAGCCCAGCTCAATCCACACTCTGACATCATAAAAAGCTGGCAGAGAGATTAACAGTATACCTGCTCTGACTGGCTTCAGCTCCAACTGTTTAGCACAGGGCTAAATCGCTGGCTTTGAAAGCAGACCAAGCAGGCCAGCAGCACAGTTCAATTCCTGTAACAGCCTCCCCGAACAGGCACCGGAATGTGGCGACTAGGGGCTTTTCACAGTAACTTAATTTGAAGCCTACTTGTGACAATAAGCACTTTTCATTTGCATTTCATTTCATTTTCATTTCAACACTGAAAACGAAACTAAAACACAGCCTGCTCAAATACGAAAGTAAAAAAACGACAGACAACCCAGCTCCACCCACTCTGACATCACTGCAGTAGTAAACACCCATTTCTTAAAAGGTACTCACACTACAGATATTTATATACATGCCCATTTATAAACGCCCATTTCTTAAAGGTACTCACATGACAACTCCCCCCAAGAAAATAAAATAAACCATCAACTTCAAGATGGTTTCATTTTTCACCTTTTCACTATTCTTTAAGAAATGCACCCAGTAAATATACTTTTTAGTTTCAAAAATCAACACACACAAACATGTATAATAATATAGTCCATTTTGTTTTAGTTATTCTTCCTCCAACTGAAACTGCTTCCGTTCATCACATTCGTGACAAAGCATCGGCTATCATGTTTTCTCGTCCTGCCACATGGCCTATTTTTAAATGAAATGGCTGCAACAATAAACTCCAGTGAAACAGCCTTGCATTGTTATTCCGGAATCGCTCCAGAAACGTCAACGGATTATGATCAATATATATAACGGAGTCAAACGGATTGCTGGTCTCATAAATGTGAAAATGTTGCAAAGCCAGCACCAAACTCAAAGTCTCCTTCTCAATCGTGGAATACTTTTTCTGGTGAGAATTCAATTTCTTTGAAAAATAACCAATAGGCCGCTCAAGCCCTTCGTCGTCGTCTTGGAGAAGCACCGCACCTACACCCACATCACTCGCATCAACCGCTACATTGAATGTTTCGTATAATTTGGGATGGCTAACACAGGAGCAGTCGTTAACACAGCCTTCAGGCCGTCAAATGCCTGTTGACACTCCACTGTCCACTGGAATTTGTTATGCTTCGTGAGCAAGTCAGTCAGTGGAGCGACCACACTGCTAAAATTGGGTATAAATTTCCGGTAAAATCCACTCATACCAAGAAATCGCATTATTTCCCATCGTGTCGAGGGTATCGGAAACTCCCCAATAACTTTTGTTTTCACATCCCGTGGGACCATTCGACCCTGTCTGATTGTATGGCCAAGGAAAGTGACTTGGGCCTTTCCAAATTCACTTTTGGCGAGGTTTATCACCAAACCCGCCTCCTGAAGTCGATCGAATAACTCCATCAGATGTTTTAAATGTTCTGTCCATGTCTGGCTGAAAATTACCAGATTGTTGATGTATACCGCACAATTGGGTAATCCTGAAACAACTTGGTTAGTTAACCGTTGAAATGTGGCTGGCGCGTTTTTCATGCCAAATGGCATAACTTTGAATTGGTATCTACCATCTGGAGTCACAAAAGCTGAAATCTCCTTCGCCCTTTCGGATAAATGTACCTGCCAGTAACCGTTAAGTAAATCTAGTTTGGAAATAAAAGCGGATTGTCCCACTTTCTCAATGCAAGCCTCCAAATGTGGGATAGGATAAGAGTCTGTTCTTGTAACTGCATTAACCTTTCTATAGTCCACACACAACCGTTGGGTACCGTCTGGGTTTAGGTACCATCACTATGGGTGAGCTCCATTGGCTGCAACCCACTTCAATTAAGCCATTTTTAAGCATACTCTCAATCTCTTTGTTAACCTGTGCCAACTTTAAATGGTTTGTATGGATGTTGTTTGATTGGAACAGCATTTCCCACATCTACATCATGTGTAGCCATTTTAGCATTTCCCAATTTATCTCCACAAATATGCCCATGTGATATCAATAACTCTTTTCAGGTCAGTCCGTTTTTCATCTGGAAGGTAACTCAACAATTTATCCCAATTTTTAACAACAACCTCGTTTTCCAATTTAATTTGAGGTATGTCAAATTCACAGTCATCTGGATTTGGTTCGTCACGGAGTTAGAATCATTAAAACCTCCTTTTTCTCTCCTTCCCTTTCAAAGTACCTTTTAATCATATTCATATGACACATTCGGTGACTTTTCCTTCTATCTGGTGTTTTTACCACATAATTCACCTCACTTAATTTTTTTCAATCTGATAAGGTCCACAAAACCTAGCTTTTAAAGGTTCATCTACCACTGGCAACAACACTAAAACTTTATCTCCACTGGCAAAACTACGAACTTTGGATTTCTTATCCGCTACCCGTTTCATCACATTTTGTGCAACTTTTAAATGTTGTCTAGCCAATTCACCTGCTCTATTTAATCGTTCCCTAAAATTTGACACGTAATCCAATAATGTAATTTCCGATTTCTCATTCACCAATTTTTCCTTTATCAATTTAAGTGGTCCTCTTACCTCATGACCAAATATTAGTTCGAAAGGACTGAATTTGGTTGACTCATTAGGTGCATCCCTAATTGCAAACAGTACGAATGGAATTCCTTTATCCCAATCCTTGGGATAATCATGACAATAAGCCCTCAACATTATCTTTAATGTCTGATGCTACCTTTCTAACACTCCCTGCGATTCTGGAGGTACGCAGTTGATTTAAATTGTTTTAGTCCGAAGCTATCCATAACTTCTTTGAATAACCTCGAGGTAAAAGTTGATCCTTGATCCGATTGTATTTCTGTGGGCAGTCCATATCTAGTAAAGAATTTAAGTAATTCCACCACAATCTTTTTAGCTGTAATATTACATACTGGAATGGCCTCTGGAAACCTAGTAGACACATCCATTATCCTCAAAACACTTTAAGATTCCCACTTTTTGTTTTAGGAAGCGGTCCTACGCAATCAATTAGGACTCTTGTAAAAGGTTCCTCAAATGCTAGAATGGGTATTAAGGGCACTGGTTTTTATCACTGCTTGAGGTTTCTCTATCACTTGACATGTGCGACATGTTTGACAAAATTTAACTACATCTTTATGTAGTCCAGGCCAATAAAAATGTTTCTGTATTTTAGCTTGAGTTTTCCTTATTCCCAAATGACCTCACACTGGTACCTCAATGTGCAACTCGTAACACCTCCTTTCTATACCCTACGGCAATACTACTTGATGAACTTCTGCCCACTTTTCATACGCCTGCATATGTAAAGGTCTCCATTTTCTCATCAAGACATTACCTTTACGGTAATAACACTGGTATACACGCAGATTTCTCTTCCGTGTATGCTTTGATTCATCCATTTTATTTCTATATCTTTCTGTTGGAACTCCGCCAATTTTCCTGAACTAAAAATATCTGCCTCATCCTCCACCTGTTCTTGTTCATCCATCTGATCAAAAATAGTTTCTGATAATTGCACTTCCACTTCATCTTCACTTTGATTTCTCCTCTTGTCTTAACCTGTGACTTTGCGACCTTGTTACTACACAATCCGGAAAAATCCCAGGATATTCGTCCTTCAACACTTCAGTTGTCTAGTTTTTCCACTGGCTTATCAACCACAGTAGGCATCACTCCAACCTGCAATCCAGCTATATCATTACCCAAGATAAACTGTATTCCTGGACAAGATAGTTTCTCTATTGCTCCTACTACCACTTCACCACTCTTCACTGGACTTTCCAACCTTACCTTATATAATTGAACACTCCTCCTCTCACCCTGAATTTCACATATTATCACCTTTTCTGGCAACATTCTTCCCAGACTACATAACTCCTCATCTCTTACCATTAAAGATTGACGAGCTCCCGTATCTCTTAAAATTGTGACTTCTTTACCTGCTCCTCCTGATACACGAGTAAACTTTACCCACACAAGTAAATTCTTTAAAGACATCTGGCACCTTATCAATCACCTCTTCATCCGGCTGTACAATCTTCTGCACCTCCTTTGCTTCACTTGGGCTTTCCTTTACCCCTTTAACAAACCCCACTGTCTTATCCTGTTTTACCACATCAGCCTTCCCAGTGCTTTTCTTCAACCACCAACACGGACTTATATGGCCTAGTTTATTACAGTGAAAACATTTGAAACTTTTCATGTCTCTTCCAGCCGCCAGGATTTCTTTTTTAATCTGAGGTACACTCTCCTTATTATCTTCCATCAGATCACCTTTACCTTTACCACTTGAGTATTTCTCATGTCCCCAGTTTGTATCCCTCACAGGCTGAAACTCATGTCGGAAGCCAAGCTTTGATTTATGAACTAATTCATAATCTGCCATATCTGCTGCTAATCTTGCAGTTTTAACCCTCTGTTCTTCCATATGAGTTCTCACTACATCAGGAATTGAATTTTTAAACTCCTCCAAAAGTATAATTTCTCAGAGTTTCATAGGTATGGTCTATTTTCAAAGCCCTTATCCACCTATCAAAATTACTCTGTTTGATCCTTTCAAACTCCATGTATGTTTGACCAAATTCTTTCCTTAAATTTCTAAACCTTTGTCTGTAGGCTTCGGGCACTAGTTCACATGCACCTAAAGATGGATTTTTTCACCTCCTCATACGTCCCAGATACCTCCTCCAGTAGTGATGCAAACACTTCACTAGCTCTACCTATCAGCTTTGTTTGAATCAGTAATACCCACATGTCCTGTGGCCATTTCATTTGTTTAGCCACCTTCTCAAATGAAATGAAAAAGGCTTCTACCTCCTTCTCGTCAAACCTTGGCAATGCTTGGGCATATTTAAATAAGTTCCCACCAAGCCTTCGACTTTTGACGCTCTTTCTCACTATCTTCATCACTATCATCCAACTGTACGTTTCCGTTTACGTCTGCCAATTTTAACTGACTGTCATGTTTCATGGCCATTTTCTGACTTTCAAACTCTCTCTCTATCTTTTTCCCTGATCTGTATCTCCCTTTCTCTTTCTTTTTGTTCTGCTCGGGTTATTCTTTCTTTTCTCCTTTCTTCTCTCTTTCTTTTTCCTCTCTATCTCTTTCGTATTCAAGCTACTTTAATTCTTTCTCATGTTCCATTTGTGTTGTAATTGAATTTTTGCCATTTCCAATGAGTTAAACTGTATCTCAGGCAACTTTAAATGCTTAACCATCTCATCTTTTTGCATTTTGTCAGGTAATGTTAACTGCAATGTTTTTGCCAAATCTAACAGTCTGCTTTTAGTCTCTGTCCGTAAGGAACTGCACGTGACCGTCTCCAACCCCAAACACTAGAGAGCCTCTGAAAGAGCCATTGTCCACAACACACTCCCTACTTAAACTAGAATACCACACATGATACGCAACCACAATATGTTCACCCCTCACGGTCTCACCTGACCCACAACTTTTAATAGATTGTGGTATGGGGAGAACACGGCACACTCTACAGGTGTGGTGCAGCAGAAATGGAAAAGTATTTTTTAAAAGCAAAACAATGTTTATTCTATGAACTCAAGATAACCTTTTTAAAACATAGTGAACATCTTAGCAACCATCAATTCAAATACAACCCCCAAAGAATGCAACACTAAGTAATCCTTTAAGCTTTCCTTTTAACATCCATTAGACTTAAAACACCTTTCAACAGAAGCACATTAGGTTTACATTCACCACTGAACATTTATAATTCTGAATTCACCAAATGATCAAGAGATAGTCTTCTGATGGCAGAGAGAACAGCAGTACACCTGCTTGTTCTGGCTTCAGCTCCAACACTGAAAACGAAACTAAAACACCCTGCAACCTGCTCAAAAACTAAAGTAAAAAGTTGACAGACAGCCCAGCTTCATCCACTCTGTGACATCACTGCAGTAGTAAACGCCCATTTCTTAACGGTACTCTTACTACAGACATTTATATACACACCCATTTCTTAAAAGTACTCTCACGTGACATGAGTCATGATGATCAGAAAAGGGAATTAGATTACTGCTTGGAAGTTAAAAATTGCAGGGCAATGGAGAAAATCCAGGGAAATGGATTGTTCCTTCATAAAGCTGGGACTGACGCAATAGATAAAATGGTTTTCTATTGGAAGAATTACTGGAGCAGTGGAAACAACAATGTCAAATACATTTCAGCTGTTCAGCAGCCAGGCAGAACGAGGATATTGTGATGCGAAAGAGAACTGCAAAGTTACAGTAGAGAGAGATCTAGTACTATGGGGTATAGGTAAGATTAAGTTATTTCCGCTGCACACCAATAATGCGCTTTAACATCTCTCAAAATGAATATTTTGCTGTTTCACAGATACATGCACTCTACTCACTGAATCAAAAATGCATCCCGTTGCAAATGGTCCACCACCACTTCAGGACATGAAAATATGTATCTTTTCTCATGTGGGAGTTGGTCATATTCTTGTGCCTCTGCTGTTTTCAATCTATGCATCAGAGACAACTTATATTCCAACGTAATAGAAAGTTTAAAAAACACACACACAAGAAATTTAGTGTACAGTCTTTTTGAAAATTTGCCTGTTGTGCAGCTCTTTGCTCAAAATAAATATTGTCTTCCATTTCCTGGGCCTAAAGTTAAAGGAAATTATGTAGCCTAATTTTGGATATAAAATTTTGGCATACATAAAATGAAAATAGTGTTTGGCAGTGTCAAATGTGTAAAACAACGTTAACCACCAAACCAATAAATAAGTGAAAAAACACAAAACACCTGTGAAAATAAACTAAAATTTCACACGTTAGATGATTTCAAACCTATAGGAAACTACATACGTGTTTTACACACACAGACTCCCATGTCAAACCACCTGCACAGTTGACAATAGGATTTATTTTTGGGGGTTTTCTCCTTGACAGATTACATGATTAGCTGCAATGGTAAAATAGATGGAGCAAAAGTTACACCATGACAAACTCAAAGAGGCTTTGCGTATAAGAACATAGAAATAGGAGTATCCGCCTATTCAATCTCTCGAGCCTGTTCTGCCATTCAATAAAAACATGGCTGATCTGGTCATGGCCTCCATTCCACTTTCCTGCCTGACTTCAATCTTCGACTTCCTTGTAGATCAAAAATCTGTCCATGTCAGATTTGAATATATTGAATGACCAGCCTCCACCTCTCTCTAATGAGAATTCCAAAGATTAATGACCCTCAGGAGAAATTCTTCATCTCAGTGTTAAACGGGAGACCCCTTATTCTGAAACTTCTCCCACCCCAAGTTGCACATTCCCCCATGAGTGAAAATATTCTCTCAACATCTACCCTGGCAAACCCCCACAAAACTTTAATGTTTCAATAAGATCACATCTCATTCTTTAGAACTCCAATGCTCAAGGGTCCAACCTGTTCAGTCTTTATTCATTAGACAACCTCTTCCACCCCAGGAAATCAACTTACAAAACCTTCTCTGAACTCCCTTCTATTGCAAGGACATTGCTTCGTAAATAAGGAAAACAAAAATGGATACTGCACTCTAGGTGCGTTCTCATTGACACCCTGTAAGGTTGAACAGTGATTTCCCTACTTTTATACTGATGGCCAACATTCCATTTGCCTAAGTGCCTATATGTTAACATTGAGATTACAAAGACACTTAGATCCTTCTGTAGTCTCTCTCCATTAGAATAATATTCTAGTTTCCTATCCTTTCCGATGTTTGCACTTCAGTTTAATCAGAGTAGAAATTTAGTGCTTCTACACTAAACTATGTGCGTAGAAAAACTTTCCAATATAGTATGAAATACAAGAGGAGATTTGTAAATACGCTACTTTTGAACAATTCAGCCAGATATTTTGGAAACTGTAGAAAGTGAGATATATTTTGTAAATATTGTCTTGCATTGTTTTTCAATTACAGCCACAGCAATATATGTACTCAAAATGCAAATGCTACATCTACTCCCTTCCCTTTAGTGTACTCCAGATGGTTTTGAAATTAACTCTAATTCCAAACACATAAATGCAACAACTGGTCAGCATCAACCAAGTGTTTTCCCACAATTGATGAGACTATTTGGAGTATCGATACTCAGTTTAATATTTCTCATCTTGGCTACTCCCCAGTTCCATGTCATATTTTGAACATTAAGCAAGAATTCAAACATTTTGAATACAATGACGAGACAGAGTATAGGAATGAGATGGAGAATCTGGTGAACTGGTGCGCCAACAATCATCTCTCCCTCAATGTCAACAAACCAAAGGAGACTGTCATCGACTTCACGAAGCGTAGAGGAGGACTTACCCCTGTCTACGGCCAATGAAGTAGAAAGGGTCGAGAGCTTCAAGTTTTTAGGTGTCCAAATTACCAACAACCTGTCCTGGTTCCCCCATGCCGACACTATAGTTAAGAAAGCCCACCAACGACTAGATAAAAGCAAATTACTGCGGATGCTGGAATCTGAATCCAAAGAGAAAATGCTGGAAAATCTCAGCAGGTCTGGCAGCATCTGTAGGGTGAGAAAAGAGCCAAAGTTTCGAATCCAGATGACCCATTAGCCCTTTTCTCTCCCTACAGATGCTGCCAGACCTGCTGAGATTTTCCAGCATTTTCTCTTTGGCACCAACGACTACTTTCTCAGAAGACTAAAGAAATTTGGCATGTCAGCTACAACTCTCACCAACTTTTACAGATGCACCATAGAAAGCATTCTTTCTAGTTGTATCACAGCTTGGTATGATTCCTGTTCTGCCCAAGACCGCAGGAAACTACAAAAGGTCGTGAATGTAACCCAATCCATCATGCAAACCAGCCTCACATCCATTGACTGTCTACAATTCCCGCTGCCACTGCCTCGGAAAGGCAACAAGCATAATTAAGGACCCCATGGACCCCAGACATACTCCCTTCCATCAGGAAAAAGATACAAAAGTTTGAGGTCACGTACCAACCGACTCAAGAAAAGCTTCTTCCCTGCTGCCATCACTGTTAAAAAAATATTTTTATTCTTTTCACATTTTCTTCAAAATTTACACCCCACCAACAGTAAACGGTAATGAATACAATGTAAATCCCCTTATTAACAACAACGATCCCATCCTCCCACCAACCCCCAAACAACGGCCCGCATGACAATATAAGCATCAAATAAAAAGAACCTCCCAAGAAAAAAGAATCAGGAATCGCCCATGGTGAGTCACCTTTAATATATATAGTCAACCATCCGCACCACCGCCCCCCCACCCCCCCAATATGCAAAGCCATCCAATCCCCCAAAGTGTACTGTGAATGACACCCATGAATTGTATCCCACCCCCCCCAACACCCACACAGATTCCTCCCCTCCACTTCCTCTTGTAAACTCCTCCCCCCAGCATCGGTTCCTTCCCCCAACTTTTCACCCCGGCTAGACTCATTGAAACCTGTTCTATCAGGCCCCGATGGCCGTAGCCCCTCCCCCTCACTGGCTGGCTTAAATCAACCAGCGTGGAGGTCCCCGTCCGGGTCTCCTTCCCCTGTCCGGTCCCAGGGAAACAAAGAAATCCCCTTTAACACACAACCGCAGCATACACTCCCAAGCCCCAAAGAACCATCATTGCAAATGAAAGTCCCAACTCTTCCCTCGTCCAAATATACAGCTTCCAAATATACAGCGTCGATTCGTTTAGTACATACACCAACACGCAGTGAAAAAATAAAGTTAGATGAGGTTACATCAGTACAAGACCGGCTCTCAATGCCATTTCTCAATTCTGCCACAGTCAATCTGCCTTCGCAAACCACTCCGCCGCTTCCGCCGTCCCAAACTAAAAGTCCTTGGATTTGTCGGTCACCCTCAACTTAGCTGGATACACTATGCCGCACTGCACCTTGCTGTTGTACAGTCCCTTCTTCACCCGGCCGAAAGCCGCCCGCCTTCTCGCCAACTCCACCAAAGTCCTGGTACGTGCGTATACCAGCTCCAGCCCACTGCACCACCCGTTTTTGCTTTGCCCAGCACAGGGCCTTCTCCTTCATGCTATACCTATGGAAACAAACAGTCACTACTCTTGGCGGCTCACTCGCCTTTGGTATAGGCCTCTACGAACCACGACCTTGAGCCCGATTCAGTTTGTATCAAGAGGGATCGTCCCCCTCCCCCAGTACCTCCACCAACATCGTGGCAAAATACTCCCGTCGGCCTCGAGCCTTCCACCACTTCGGGCAGACCCACAATCCTCAGATTCTGCCGCCTGGATCTGTTTTCCAGGTCTTCCATTTTGGCTCGCAGACCCTCGTTGGTCTCTATCACCCTCTGCAGCTCCTTCCCCATCAAGGTGAGTTGATCACTGTGCTGCGATAATGCCTCTTCCACTTCCTTCAGTGTCTCACTCTGCTCCCGCATCTCCGCTGCTGTGCTCGATACCTCCGTCCTCACCGCGGCAATCGCCTCCTCCACCAGCACTTTCAATACCACCCCCATCTCCTTCTTCATTGCTTCCATGTGCCTTGTGAACTGTTTTTCAAGTTCTACGGCCATCACCGTAGTCATTCTTTCTGCCGTGAGCAATGCGGCCTCTCCCGGCGCCCCAGCCTCCGCTTTCCTTATAGTTCCTGCGCCGAATTTTCCACTCACCGGCGGACTTTCATTAGCCCCCTTTTTCACAGCCATTTATTTCAAAAACTTGGACATTTCTCCTCACTGTGTCTTCCTACAACTTTTTCAGCATCCGTTGTCCCTGGGACCGGGCATTAAAACCCCGAAAATTCTATTCCTGAGCAGGATCCCTCCAACGTGCGGTCACCGGAAGTGCCATCAGACATTTGAGTAGATTTACCTCATATTAAGTTGATCTTTTCTCTACACCCTAGCTAGGACTGTAACATTACATTCTGTAGTCTCTCCTTCCTTCCCTATGTACTGTATACGTTGTCTGCCTTGCATGCAAGAAACAATACTTTTCACTGTATACTAATACATGTGACAATAATAAATAAAATCAAAGTTGTGGTCAGAGTCTTTGGCCTTGTTTAAACAGCCTCAGGGCACATCATCAATTCCGGTTCATCCACAATTCTATTTTTTCAGAACAAATTCCTTTTCTAGTTATTTCTATGTTGTCACTGTCTCCTAATTGTATAAAGTCAGCATTTATTTAACATCGCTTGCCACCACTGTATTCTTCGAAAGGCTCCCTTCTTTACTGATGTGGTCGCACCCTCATTAACGGCCCTTTTACTTTTTAAATTGCTTTTAAAAAAAAGCCTTCCTATTTTTTGTTCCCAAGATTTCAATGACATTGGCAAAGCCAAATTTACTGCATATTCCTTGGGCCACCATCCTGAACCACAATGGTGTTAGATTGTGAATTCCAGGATACCGCAAAATTCCTGCAAAAATAAAAGGGATGCTCATTAAAACCAGAACATGCTGGAAAAACTCAACAGGTCTGGCAACATCCGTGGATGGAGAAAGAAAAACATAATTTACATTTTTAGTCAAATATGGCTTCTTTTTTTATACATCAAAGCTTATAGATGTTCAAGTCAGTGTTTGTGACTAGGAGGGAAATTCAGAGACAATGGATGGGATTCTATGATCTCTTCCGAGCAAGAATGATATGGTAGCACAGTTGCTTCACAGCGCCAGGGACCTGGATTCGATTCCTATCTTGGGGGTCACTGTCTGCACGTTCTCCCAGTGTCTGCGTGGGTTTCCTCCTGAAGTGGGAAATGGTTCAAAAGGGCACTTGGCACAGTAGTTGGCTGCCTGACACAAGATGGAGACACGGAGAATAAAGCAGACATAACTGATGCCTGGAGTCCAGTAGGACAGATAGGTACAGATCCAGGACAAAGGGAGCCAGACAGGAAGATTAAGAAATACATAAATGCGGGACACCACTTGAATAAAGCTGACTTCAGCCAAGATGTACACAATAGTATGCTAATACGAATGTCTTGGGCCATTTCCTAAAACAAAGGGACAATCGATACTACTTTCCTGCTGCTGCCTGTAACCTGTAAAACCTCTGACTGTGGCCATGTGTAAATGGCAAAACGCTTACAAATAGCGATGTACAATCTATAAAATGTTTAAAGATAACAAGGTGATAATTGTTTTGTATCTGGGCTCATTGTGAACACGAAGTGGCTGTTTAAAGATAACAAGGTGATAATTGTTTTGTATCTGGGCTCATTGTGAACCCAAAGTATAAAATGAATGACTGCCATTCAAACCGGGAGAAAGGCTGGCTACTGTACCGCGGGGTACGTACGCTTTCTCCCGAAGCTTCGTGTAACAATAAAACTGCACTTATTTGAACACAGCAAGTCTGACTCTTGAAGTGGTTGATTTTTCCCACAACACCTCCGGGTGCTCCAGTTTCGTCTTACAGTTCAAAGATGTGCAGGTTAGGTGGATTGGCCAATCTACTTTCCCGTGTCCAAAATGGTTCAGTGGGATTACTGGATTACGGGGATAGGGTGGAGGCGGGGACTCAAGTGGGGTGCTCTGTCCAAGGGCCAATGCAGACTCAATGGGCAGAATGGCTTCCTTCTGCACTGTAAATTCCATGATCTATGATCTAAGAATGGAAAATTTGGCATTCCAGCCAAAACTCCATTGACTTTCAGTGGCACCAGAATTTCTCAACCGCGAACAAGGACGCAAGATTTAGGCCAATGTTCCAACAACATTACTGTTTCTGTTCTTCAGTGGTAAAAGTCATTAAGAGTTTTGAGTAGATCTACCTCATATTAACCATGTTTCTGCAGTGCATTCTGTATACGGTGCAGCTACAGCACACTAACAAGATGGGATATTGAATACAGTGTGCTTACCTCCCTTACAGTGTTAAGTAATGGGTTAAGAGACATTGCAATTAGTTGTCTCTTTTATGTTAAGTATCCATTAATTGACACTGATATGTAACGGGGGCTTCAGGTGGACTCTGTCAGGTGGTGTGTTGTTAAGAGTTTTGTGCAGAAGCTGTGGAAGTGAAATAAATGGTGTTTGGTGAAAAGGAACAAGAACTTTAGACTCTTCATTTCACAGCAACTAAAACGTCTAACATAGTTTCCTACCAGTTAAGTTCCAGATTATGTAGTCATTTTACTCTTATAAATTTGTTACCTCATCGTAGTTAAATAATGCACGGTCTGCTAGTCCTGATTTTATCATACAACGCCTAACTTTGAATCCTGCATTTCAGAGATTAAGCAATTATTCAAACAGAAAAAAAAAGGACGAGAATAATTTAACTTTTACAATGCAACCAGTAGATTGTTCATGGCAGTCATCAGGTGAAGTCAACCACATGCAATCTTCAAATGAAACAGAGCACAGAAATCTGCAGCAGGACATGCAAATGTAATTCAGTCCCCATTTTTAAATTTAATCAATTGGTTCTTTTAAAATTAAAGTGCTGCATTAAAAAATATTACCTGTAGTTAAATAGCAAAACATGCTAATTTGAAAAACAAATATAATAATTTTTGCTGGGGCATATATACATCTTTGTAGTGCAGACTAAATAAGTGGGAGCACCGTGCCGCCCTTTGGGAGACAAAAACATGAGTTGCTATGGCACCAACACGTGTAGTTTCAATTATTATTAGAGATAGAGATGAAAACCGGACAACAGAAATTAAGGTTTGGTGAACAGCAAGTGCACAAAGCCGAATCATTCCCAGGCCCTGATCCCAACATCAGCAAAATATACGGATGAGGAACCTAACAAATACCAGCATCGGGACATTTATGGGGATGTCCAATTATGTGCCCTGTCCTCTTCAGGTCAGTAAGTGAGCTCCCAGACTAGAGAGGAAATAGCAGGGCCTCAAGATAGAGGTGCCCTATGAAGAATTTTTCAAAGATTGAAAATAAAAAGTAACCACAGCTGCCAGATCAGACTTTCTTCAGGAGGCCACCACAATTCATCATCTAGGCTTTGACCTCAGCTGGGGCTCACCTACTGACTGGACATACTTAAATACCTCTTATTTTTAAACAACTTACCATTAACAAATCAATGCTGACTTTTCTTTTTGATTGACTAGAACCTCACCCTATGGCTTGTGGAGCAAGTAACAGTGCCTCGCTGAGCTGAATAGTTCAGTCAACTCCTTGTCATCTGACAAGCAGCCTCACAGACCAGGAGTTCCGCTCTGGTGGAACTCTGCCTCGGTTGAAAGTTCTGCACCATTGCTTACAAGAATGATTCATCTCTGCATACTCATCTCGTGAAGTCAACACCACCAGAAAAGCACATTATACAGCAGCAGTTTTCAATCCACTGACATTCATGAAGGAATACTTCATTAGACTTTCATTCTAGACTTTGATACCCATGTAATATTTATTTTCTGTGTGGTCTCTGTACTGCAAATCTTCATTTTCTCTATTCCTCTCTTTATTTGAGTATGGAGGTGATATTGCAAACCCTTCTCCTGCGTTTTAGCTGCGTCAGAATTCACCTCATCTCATGTTTGCGTGGGAGTCAACAATAGAAAATTAGACCACACACAAAGACTCGAGGGGTTAGGAAATATGCCACTACAAGGAAACAAATCAAAACACCTTTGTTTATGGACAGCTGGTGAGAGGAGAAATTAGGGCTGTTAAAAATGACCCCCCCCCTCCCCAATTACACTTTATTAAGTCATTTTTCCAAGTGCTAAACAACTTTGCCTCTAACCTTCCCTTGAAACGTTAGACTAGTCAATAATTGTTGATCATATCCTTTGCTTCTTTTTGTACATGGGTGTAACATCTGCAATTTGCCATTTCCCAGGCACCACTCCCAAATCTAAGGATTGGTTATTGGAGCAAAGCCTTCACAAATTCCACCCTAACTTCTCTCAATGATTTAACATGCATCACAACCAGAGTAGATGAATTTTCCCATCCAGAGTAGGTGACCTTTCTACTACAAGTTCTACCAACCTTTGAAGTACTTCCTCTTTATTTTTTATCCTACCCATTTTCACTACTACCTCTTCCTTTACTGCAACATACTCTGCAATTTACATTTTTATTGGGTCAGCTGTGGCACCAATGGCAACACTTTCACCTCCGAGTTAAACGGTTCCAGGTTCAAGTCCCTCTACATGACTTAAACATCTAGGCTGGCAATC
This sequence comes from Scyliorhinus torazame, assembly GCF_047496885.1. Lineage (NCBI taxonomy): Eukaryota > Metazoa > Chordata > Chondrichthyes > Carcharhiniformes > Scyliorhinidae > Scyliorhinus > Scyliorhinus torazame. The sequence goes on along the minus strand of NC_092719.1, from coordinate 179,891,718 downwards.
AAGTGCAGTACTGAAGGATTGCTGCATTGTCAGAGGTTCCATTTTTCGGATGAAGCGTTAATCCAAAGTCCTCTCTGCTCTCAGATGGACATAAAAGATGATTTCAATGAAGGACAGGGGGGTTCCCCCTGGTGTCTTGACATGAGAGAAGTCCCACATTATCACTACTTTGTAGCCCTTTTGTCTTTCTGCGGTTTTCTCCTCTCATCTCATTATTTGGTGGCCTTTAGTATGCTCCTCACAGTTCTTCTATTGTTTCTTAATTATAACCAAATAAACACTTAACATCCCTCGAGTGCAATAGCATATTTCAGGCAGTGTCAAACTCGGGGGCTCGACACACCCGTGGGTCGCGGGGGGGATGTCGGGAGGGTCGCTGAGCCGTCCGTCGCGGCGCTCCCGATCGCGCAAATCTGCGCGCAACAGCCGCCTGTTAATAACGCTGGCTGCAAGCGGCCTTCAAAATGGCTGTGAACAGGTAAAAAAATATGGCCGCATTGCGCATGCGTGCCAGATCATCAGCGCGCATGCGCTAGTTTTGCGCATGCGCGCCGATTATCGGGCACAGGTGCGCAGTGCAGCCACTTTCTTTTTTAAACAGTCGCAGGTTTTGTTTTACAAGTTATGGGGGTTTTATTCATTTTATTTTATTCATTTAATTTTTTTTTTCATTTATTTAATCATTTTATTTTTTTTACAAGTTGGGGGGGGGGGGTTTATTTGATAAAGTTTTACAGGAAAAAAAAACAGAACTTTGGACAGATGGAGACTCCATACTTTCCGACACCGGAAGGCTTCACCTTCATCCAACAAGGTTCCATTGGAGGAGCGCGTACAAGGGCCAAAGGGGCCCAAAACCATTTCCGCCATTTTTGTCAGCAGCAAACAAGGTAAGAGAAAATGGTGGGTCGCGCGGGTCAGCCGGTTGGTAAAAATGGGTCCCCGGAAAAAAGTTTGAAGAACACTGGCATAAGGTCTAAATTATCACACCCACCTTTTTTTCTTTCCTGAATATATCATCACTGCCTTTCATTTTAATGTTTTCTCACCCTGCATGCCTCTATTACCATTTCCCTTATGTATTAAGGCTCCTGTTCTTGTCAATGCTACCTGCTTTATGTGGCAGCAAGTACAAATACCCTCAACATACTGTTTTCCATGAGAATCTATACTAACAAATGAAAGTGCTATCTATCTCCTGTATTTTGCCATTTTCTAGATAATGCAACTACATATTCACTATTTTGTTACAAATGATCCTGAAAACATTTAAGCACTTAAATCCTTATTCTGTATCTGAAATCATGGTGATAACCATCTTTTATCTTCTTTTATTTGATTTTCCTTCTGCAAAGCTCAACACTTAAGCTTAGATTTAAAGGTAATTGTCTGATTCGTGCCTGTAATTGCCAAAGTTAAAAGCGTTCAGTTAGAACAATTCAACCCAGTTGGGCACTTTTACCATAGCTTTTTAACTACAACAACAAACTTTTCTCCGAGTATAACGTAAATAGAAACAAAGCTATTTGCAATTTGGAAAATAATTCCAGGAACAGGTCACATTAAAGCCATGCTATTAAACACCAACTAAAGCATACATCACAAACACTTAATTTTGAAGCCAATTTAGACAAACAGCAGTAAACAAAAGGAATGCAAAAAAAACAAGTTATTACATTAAATGCTTTTATGCAATTACACCTAGAGCAGTAAAAACATTTACTCAAGATAGAATGGCTAGTTTACAAGGGTTCATTCAGCAGCGATGTTGAAGAAAATTAAGAAATTAATGGGATTGAAAGCCGATAAATCTCCAGGGCCTGCTAATCTACATCCAGGACATTAAAAGGTGAACAAGGAAATAGTGGATGTGTTGGTTGTCATCTTTCAAACGCCTATAATAGAGAGCCTAACAGTAGTAGTAGGGAAACGCTAGAGTATTTTATAAATGATGTGATAACAGGACAACTTAGAAAATATCAACAGGATTTGAATAAATCAGAATGGATTTTTGAAAGGGAAATCATGTTTGACAAACCTGCTGGAGATTTTTGGAGATGCAGCTGGTAGAATAGATAAAGGAGAACCAGTGGGTGCAATGTATTTGGATTTTCAGAAAGCTTTTTGACAAAGTCCCACAAAGTGTGCAAAATTTAAGCACATGGGATTAGAACAGCACAAGTAGCTTCACAGCCCCATGGTCCCAGGTTTGATTCCCAGCTTGGGTCACTGGCTGTGCGGAGTCTGCATGTTCTCCCAGTGTCTGTTCTGGTTTCCTCCCACAGTCCAAAGATGTGCAGGTTAGGTGGGTTGGACATGATAAATTGCCCTTTGTGTCCAAAAGGTTAGGTGGGGTTACTGGGTTACGGGGTTAGGGTGGAGGCGTGGGCTTAAGTTGGATGCTCTTTCCAAGAGACGGTGCAGACTCGATGGGCCGAATGGCCTCCTTCTGCGCAGTAAATTCTATGTTCTATGGGGGTAATATATTGGCTCGGATTGTGGATTGGTTAGCAGACAGGAAACAGAGTAGGAATAAATGGGTCTTTTTCGGCTACTAGAGCACCGCAGGGATCAATGCTTAGGCCCCAGTTTGCTGATGACACAAAACTCTACAGGAATGTTAATGGTGAGGAGGCTGTGAAAAGGCTTCAGGATGATAAGTATGCAAACACATGGCATGTGCATATAATGGATAAGTGGGACGTTATCCACTTGATTGGAAAAATAGTGGCAGACTATTATTTAAATGGTGACATATTGTGAAATGCTGATGTACTTGTGGGTGTCCTTGCACACCAGTCACTGAAAGCAATCATGCAGGTTCAGCAAGCAGTTAGGAAAATAAATATTATGCTGGCTTTCATTGCAAGAGGATTTGAGTAAAGGAACAAGGATGTCTTACAATAGCTGTAAAGGACCTTGGTCTGAAATAGTGTGTGCAGTTGTGGTCTCTATATCGAAGAAAGAATATACTTGCTATGGAGGGAGTGCACCAGACTTATCCTGGTATGCCAGAATTGTCATACAAGGAGATATTGGATCAGCTAGGCCTGTATTCACTGAAGTTCAGAAGAACGAGGGGGGATCTCATTGAAACATGAAATTCTGATAGGGCTGGACAGACTGGACGCAGGGATGAAGTTTACTCTGGCTGGGAAGGGGGAGGGTCTAGAACAAGGGGTCACAATCTGAGGATATGGGGTAGGCCATTTATGGCTGAGATGAGGAGAAACCTCTTCACTCAGAAGGTGATGAACCTGTGGAATTCTCTACCACAGGAAGCCAAGTCACTAGATTTAAGAACAAAATAGATTTCCAGACACTAAAGGTATCAGGGGATATGGAGAGAGAACAGAGTATGGTGTTGAAATAGAGGATCAGCCATGATCATATTGAATATCTGAATGACCTATTCTTGCTCCTATTTTCTATGCTTCTATTAACAGGAGAGTTGTATTGCAAGCTTCAGAAAATAATGAATTATTTCAGGTTTCGGAGCAATTGATCTATAATTTCACATTTCTAACTCACATACAAGGGCAATAAAACACTTCACAATTGCATGATTAAACTCAATTATAAATACTGTTTTTGTGACTTTAAGTACCTTCATTAGTGTTGGTACTTGAAAGCCTCAGGCTTTCCCAAAAATCTGGATTTGGTCTTAATATTTTTGCACAGAGCAGTGACTCCAATTAGCAGATCCTGTGATCGGAGCATGCAGAGTGTGCCTTATTCCCAGGATGCATTTGAACATTCCCAAATGGAATTCACTCTCAATAGCCTCCAAGATGATATAATTCTGTTTTCTAAATTAGATGGAAAATAAAATGCTAGAAAACCAATTCCTATTTGCAGTTAAAGTTTTCACTATTGCTTTATTTTTTTAAAAATTGTAGATGAAGTCAGAATGCATGAGAAGGAACCAAAACTAACCCAGCTGCCAGATTTCCAACAACAGACATTAGACTATAAATTATCATGACTAGCTTATCCTTTGTATCAACCATGTTCAGTCACGTAGCACAACTTGTACACTTACTAGAGATTGAAACAATATGGCCCAAATCTCTGCTACTCCCTCCTTTGAACAGCCTAGGATGCCTGTTCTGCAGGCTTGGTGGTCTACCTAGGAGTTTGTTTTTCCAGAACAATAACTTTTCTGCAGCTAATAGTTGTTCCATATCTTTCTCTAGTACGTCTATGTTTACACTGCCACAATAATTTCTTTAAAAATATTCTGCAAGATTCTCATTAGTCCTTCATTGCAAAACTAATAATGTTCTTTATAAGTGTCACAAGTAGGTTTATATTAACACTGCAATGAAGTTATTGTGAAAATACCCTAGTCGCCACACGACAGCACACAGAGGGAAAATTCAGAATGTCCAATTCACCGAACAGCACGTCTTTCGGGATTTGAGAAGAAACCCACGCAGACACGGGGAGAACGTGCAGACTCCACACAGACAGTGACCCAAGCCGGGAATCAAACCCAGGTCCCTGGCGCTGTGAAGCAACAGTGCTAACCACTGTACTACCGTGCCACCTGTCCAGCCTGAAAATTTTTTTCAATACTAAATACGGAGTAAAAAGAGAATTTGAGACTACCCACTAGCCTTCTTTCACATTTCCTTATAGACTCCACTTTCTACGCTCTTAATTGGTTTACAAGGTCTAACTTTATCATATACCTTCAAGTCTCAAACTAGCAATGAAACTCTAATTTCTCATCTTTTGTAAGATTTATTTCAAATCTATCATCTTATATTTGATTTTTTGGTGGTTTATTAACTGTCTGTCTAACTTTTCTACCCAGTTCTTCAAACTTATCAAACAATATTTAGTGTCTAGGTTTCCTTGGATATGCAGATAGGGTCACTTAACCTGTTTTTTTAAATCTCTTCGACTGCAGAGTTAGTTATAGAACTCCTGGAACATTTAGACAAAGTTTTAATCCAAGATTATAGGATGTTTTTAAGTCAGATATTTTTCAAGCAAATTCAGTAAAACTACTAGATTTCAAAATGTTTTGATACTTTTGAAATTTCAAACTCTTTGAAAGTGTACTACTTGAAATTCAGAATAGCCTTAAAAATGTGATACATGGCAAACATTTTACAGTATACTATTACAAATGAGGTTAAGATTGTTATGCTCTGGGACCATGTCTTGAATTTAGGATGAAACAAAGGGAGTCATGTGGCAGGTTCTGAAGTTTATCTGAAAACAGGCCAGGGTGACATGACTGTTAAAGATTCAAAGGAGACGCAGGTTCTTTGCTAGAAAGGTGACAATAGCAGAAACATCTGCATTTACACCGGTTAGACTGTTAGTCTACAAAGTTCTATGAAGGTGTTCCGAACATTTCTTAACTGTTGAAAACAGGTTGCTTTAAACTGTCCATTTACTTCCAAGAAGATTGGGGTCTCTAGAACATTGAATCAGCATTTCTACCTGGACACAAGGTCCATGTGGTTCACATTGCCTTGCCTATTAAATTGGCTTTGAGGGGGGAAAAGGGTTTTGAAGAAATTCCTGCAAGTTCTCAGACATAGGTAATCCATCAGGATCCAGGGCAGCCCTCAGATGCCCCTTTTCATGCCCTCAGATGCCCCAAAGTATTCTTCAATTAATTATCCTTGCTCCCAGTAAAGCACTTTAACTCCCAGCATGACTATTGCCCCAGTACAGCCAACCTTCTCTGCTCTGAACTCAGCTCACCTCTACCAGAATGGTCTTGAAATTGCAGGATAACCAGAGTTTATTTTCTCCATTTCCAACCATCATCCTTACTCTCTCTGCTTCCTCCTGCAATGAAGGAGGGGGGATCAGGGATTTATTTGTCATTATGACCAGCCAATTGCGTGCTACTGCCAAATCCTTCCCTTCCCCTTCCTCACGAAGCTGAACGATCCCTCACGGTTACCTCCACCCGAGGTCTCAACTTGCTGCTTTTTCTGGCTTCTCTCTATGCCTTCTCCAAGCTCATCTTATCCACAAAACACACCATCTGCTAGATCAGTCCTATTGGTGGCACAGTGGTTAGCACTGCTGCCTCAAGGCACCAGGGATCAGGTTTAATTCTGGCCTTGGGTGACTGTGTGGAGTTTGCATGTTCTCCCAGTACCTGTGCGGGTTTCCATTTACAATGCCTTCTCTTCCCCCCTCCCATCCCCATTCAGTTAGTTGTAAAATCCCCCATCTTTCATTTCCTATTTCACATCCACATGCTGCCTCTCAGTGACATCATCGAAAGATATGTCAGAATCCCTAGCTCTTACTCACCAAGATCACTTTTGATCCTTCCGTGACCTCAGTATTCTGACAGCAATTTATAATGACTGGTTGTTGTTGAACTTTCCTATAATTTGTCATTTGTGTGACGGAGAAGGGGACTTTTAATCAGATAGCTATGGTAGTATACATGTTCATTTTTATTTCAACAGTTCATCTACTGATTCCCACAAACAGCTTGCTCATTAAATGGCATTAGCAGTAGCTCCCAAGAGAGAGTGAAGCTATACACAGTCTTGCAAATATGCCAAATAAGCAGAAAGTCAATCTTGCTCAATTCCACCGCATGCTACAATGGAGCAACCTCATTTTATTGCCCAGATGCAGCAACTGAATATTGAAAATGTCACGATCCAAAACATCTTGTCGTTTACTAGCATGGTCATTCTTAAGGATACCATATATTGGACTTCCGGCGACAGAGATGTGCTGAGCAGACACACGAAAGGTGACTCTTCCCTGCAAGAATTTAGGTACTTTCAACCCAAAATAGCCCTCTAAATCCAGGGAAAAAACCCTCAAACTCCTCCAACACCATAAAGACATGCCTAGCAGCAGTAACCCTAGGGGCTGAAGAGACTGCAAAGGCAGTAAGAGCTGTGAGAGGAGGACGGAGGCTATGTCAAGCACACGGGGCAACGAGACCCCGGCCACACCTGAGCGGGAAGGACTGCCGGAGCAGACGCAGATCCCGCATCTCCTCCCCCCCACCCCAACTCCAACTCCCACCCCCAACTCTCCACGAACGAATGGAGGGGAGTTCCTTTCGCAAGAGTTCAAGGATGCCATTAAAATGGAAATTATGGTAATGGTGGCAGCAGTGGAGGCATTGGGCACCCGGTAAGCGGCAATGGACAAGACAGAAAGGTGGCCGGAGACGCAGGAAGCGAAAATCAAGGCGGGGGAGAAGGCCACGACCAAGAAAAATCAGTTATGATGCCAGAATCTCCTGATGACTGCGCGTGTTTCTTCCGGGTGACCCGGTTTCCTCCCAAAGTCCCAAAAGACGTGCTTGTTAGGTGAATTGGACATTCTAAAGTCTCCGTGTACCCCAACAGGCGCCGGAATGTGGCGACTAGGGGATTTTCACAGTAACCTCATTGCGGTGTTAATGTAAGCCTACTTGTGACAAGAATAAAAATTATTATAAAACAGAAAAAAGTTCTCCATCCACTTGTCAGTAAATTTTTAAATGGCGTGTTAAATCTTAATTACTCCCAAACAACCTCTCTGGCACGGAAAATTTAGTTTTACCAGTATGCAGTCTCATTCTCTGATTTCAGTTATTGTTGGAGATTTGCTCAAAAAGTAAAATCTTTAAATTTCCTTTCTGCTTCTCATCTCTCACTTAATCCTATCTTTCTATTCCTTCTCTTCATATTGCTTTCTGCATAGGAATTAAATATTCTAATGTATACTTCTTGGTACAGACACTGTACTGTAATAATTGTTCACTTTGGTTGGTTGGTTGGTTAAGATGATGCACAGTTGTCTAGTTGTTGCACAAGTCCCAAATCCCCTCTAGAGGGTGCTCCATCAAAATGTATTTCTGCAAGACCCAGCACAAAACTCCCAAAAGGTTTATGGGCAAGCACAAAATGTAACAAACAGGTGCTTATGCACAGCTGACTGCAAAATCTTGGCCAATGATTTTGCTATGAAACCACCTGGAGTAGATAATGCCAGGTTTACGCCTCCAAACCAGCACATCTTCAACCACTAGATTTGGAAAGTGGGAGTCTTTTCATAGAATCCCGACAGTGCAGAAGGAAGCCATTCGGCCCATCGAGTCTGCACTGACCCTTGGAAAGAGCACCCTACCTAGGTCCAAGCCCCCATCCTTTCCCCTTAACCCCACCTAACCTTTTGAATACGGTTATAACCTGCCTGCTTACCATTGGCTGGGGACTAATGACAATCCCACAATCCTGTAGTCGTATGAGCTTCCCCAATGAGGGGGGCGGAGAAATCATTAGCAGACTCCCGGTATAAATAAAGCTGGCCAGTTTGGAACCAGCAGGAAGGAGTAAGCAGCAAGCGAAGTTACTGCTGCTGTTGTAGATATATGTTATTGTAAATAAATGTCATTTCTTTGTATCCTTGAAACTCGTGCTGGATTCTTCGTGGCCCTCACAAAACTGGCGACGAGGGTTAAAGGGAATAGCGGTCTACAGTGCTGAAGCCACCTCCCTGGATTTTTGTTGGATACAGGTTGGAAGTTGTTTTCTATTACACCATGCCTCTGTACGGACGTTTGGATATTTTTGATGCTGCGCTGGAAAGCTGGAACCAGTACGCACAACGGATGCGTTACTATTTCCGGGCAAACAATATCACCGAAAACTAGCGCCAGGTGGTCATAATGCTCACCGCCTGTGGCCCACATACGTTTGGGGTGATTAGGAGCCTTACGTACCCAGCTGCGCCGGACACAAAAACGTTTGATGAACTTGTGAACTTAGTGGGGCAACATTTTAACCCAACCCTATCCACGATAGTCCAATGTTACCGGTTTAATACCACTCCGAGAACCCCAGGAGAATCCCTTGCCGGCTTTCTATCCAGGCTACGCAGGATTGCGGAGTACTGTGACTATGGTGAGACCTTGTCAGAAATGTTACGCGACCGTTTGGTTTGTGGTATTAACAATGCGGTCACTCAGAGAAAGTTGTTAGCTGAGCCAACATTGACTTTTCAACAGGCCATTCAAATACTATTGTCCCGAGAGTGTGCAGATCGAGGAGTGCAGGAGCAACAGGGAATGGAGCTTCATGCCTTGGGACGCAACCCCTTCCGTCCGAAAACGTCCCCCCGCACTCCTGCGGTACCTTGGACGAGGCGACGTCCGGATCGACGCCAGTGGCTGTCGGATTTTCCTCCCCGAAGGGAGCCTTTTTCAGAACCAATGGATGAGGAGCCATGTCCGTGTCAGACTTGTAGGCGCCAACCCTGTCGCTGATGCCGGTCCTGGGGGCGCAAGAGGCACCGTCGTTCCGACCGAAACTGGGACCAGCCCAGGGGCCGTACCTTCCATGTGGATGGACCTGCGGCGACTACTCCGTAGGACGTGGAGGCTACTCCGTAGGACGACTGCCTGCAGCTGCATTGTGTGGCAGCTCCCCGTGTTGCCCCCATTAAGGTGACAGTACGGGTCAAAATGGTCACCCGCTCGAGATGGAGTTGGACACTGGCGCAGCAGTCTCCGTGATCGCCCAGAGGACATTCGACCGCATCAAGCAGGGTATACAGACGCTCACATTAACCGACACACAGGCCAGGTTAGCCACCCCGTCGCAAAGAAGGTGCGCGTGATTCAACAGGCCCCCGCCCCGACTGACACTTCGCATCTTCGTTCTTTTCTCGGCCTCGTAAACTATTACGGGAAGTTCCTCCCCAATCTGGCAACTACGCTGGCCCCGTTGCACCTTCTGCTAAAGAAAAATCACACACCTGGGTTTGGGGTCAGCCGCAAGAAACCGCTTTCCGGCGGGTAAAACAACAATTGTCGTCGTCTGGGTTATTAACCCACTATGATCCTGGAAAGCCTTTGCTCGTCACGTGATGCATCCCTGTATGGTATTGGGGCTGTCCTGTCCCACAAGATGGAGAACGGGGCCGAGCGGCCGATAGCTTTCGCCTCCCGCACATTGACTGCAGCGGAAAAAAAGTGCGCGCAGATCGAGGAGGGCCTGGCAGTGGTCTTTGCGGTGAAACGTTTCTACCAGTATGTGTATGGCCGCCACTTCACTATCGTGACTGATCATAAGCCTCTGCTGGGACTTTTCAGAGAGGAAAGCCAAAACCGCCCATTGCTTCCGCACGGATCCAGCGCTGGGTTTTGTTGCTCGCTGCATACAAGTATTCTCTGGAGCACAAACCAGGAACGCAGATAGCGAATGCCGACGCACTGAGCCGATTGCCTTTATCGATCGGCCCCATGCCGACCCCCACGACCGGTGAGGTGGTTGCAACCCTAGATTTTATGGACACCTTGCCTGTCACGGCATCACAGATCCATGAGTGGACCCAGACGGAGCCAGTCCTGTCAAAGGTTCGACACATAGCCCTGTATGGTGGGCAGCATAGACAGCTCCCAGGCGAGTTGCGGGCATTTTCCTCTAAGCTGTCAGAATTCAGCGTGGAAGACGGCATCCTCTTGTGGGGGACGCGTGATTGTCCCGGAAAAAGGACAAGAGCTGATACTAAGAGACTTGCACAATGGGCACCAGGTGTGACCAAAATGAAAATGTTGGCCGGAGTTATGTTTGGTGGCCAGGCCTCGACGCCGACATTGAGAAGGTGGCCCAAAACTGTTCCATTTGCCAGGAGCATCAGAAGCTTCAGCCGGCCGCGCCCCTACATCACTGGGAATGGCCAGGGCGGCCTTGGGTGCGCTTGCATGCGGATTTCGCAGGCCCTTTTCAAGGATCCATGTTCCTTTTATTAATCGACGCCCAGTCTAAATGTTAGAGGTGCATAAGATGCTAGGCACAATGTCCTGCGCAACAATTGAGGAGATGCATTTGTCTTTTAGTACGCATGGCCTCCCCGAGGTGCTGGTCACAGATAACGGCACTCCATTCACCAATGAGGAGTTTGCAAGGTTCATGAAGATGAACGGCGTACGCCATATCCGCACTGCCCCTTACCACCCAGCTTCAAATGGGTTGGCGGAGCGCGCAGTGTAGACATTCAAACGAGGCCTAAAGAAGCAGTCTTCCGGGTCAATGGACACGAGACTGGCTCGCTTTTTGTTTTCGTATAGGACCACCCCCAATGCGGTGACTGGGGTAGCTCTCACAGAACTCCTAATGGGCCGGAGACTTCGCACCCGCCTTAGTATGGTTTTCCCGGATATTGGCGCAAATGTACGCCGCACACAAGAACAGCAGGGACAGAGTTTTTCTCGGCATCGGCCGATTCGGCAGTTTGTGCCCGGTGTCCCAGTGTTCCCATTTGCCCTTAGTGTTGGGTGGGGTTACTGGGTTATGGGGATAGGATGGAGGTGTGGACCTTGGGTAGGGTGCTCTTTCCAAGAGCCAGTGCAGACTCGATGGGCCGAATGGCCTCCTTCTGCACTGTAAAATTCTATGACTTCTATGACTTCATTCGCAATTTTGTTGGTGGTGCCCAGTGGGTCCTGCCGCAGTCTTTTGCCAAACGGGCCCTATATCTTACCAGGTGCAAGCCCAGGGTCATCTCCAGCGCAAACATGTAGACCACGTTCGGTCCAGAAGACTATCCCTTCCAAAGATTCCCCGCCCCCGGAGCTCATTTCACAGCCACAGAGACCAGAGACAATGGAAAGTAGTGCTATCAATCTTCCTCTGGTGCCTCACTCAAAGCCTGCACAGATCGTTACAGAACCCCGTGGAGATAGAGACACCGAGATGACAGAGGCAGCAGACTCTGACTCTGACTCTGAGATGGAGACGCAGGACGCATCAGAGGGGGAATCCTCGGGCCCACGGGCCGTGGATGTACAACCGTTACGCCATTCATCGCGGAAGCGCCGGTCTCCGTCTCGTTACACGCCGCCTGATCCAGCGCCTCGTGCAAATGGTGTCTGGCCTGTGACAAAATGAGTCCGACGCCCTCCTTCGCCAGGGTCTTCGGTGGATTCCTTGGACTTAGGGGAGGTAGGGATGTTATAACCTGCCTGCTTACCATTGGCTGGGAACTAATGACAATCCCACAATCCTGTGGGTGTATGAGCTTCCCCAATGAGGGGGGCGGAGAAATCATTAGCAGACTCCCGGTATAAAAAAAGCTGGCCAGTTTGGGTCCAGCAGGAAGGAGTAAGCAGCAAGCGAAGTTGCTGCTGCTGTTGTATATATATGTTATTGTAAATAAATGTTATTTCTTTGTATCCTTGAAACTCGTGCTGGATTCTTCGTGGCCCTCACAAAAAATACCAAGCAGAAATTTAGCAAATCAACCTAACCTGCACGTCTTTGGACTGCGGGAGGAAACCCACGCACCCAGAGGAAACCCACACAGACACTGGGAGAAAGTGCAAATTCCACATAAAGAGACACCCAAAGCCAGAATTGAACCCAGATCCCTGCTGCTGTGAAGCAACAGTGCTAACCAGCGTGAGCACTTTTACTGGTTTACCTTCCGCCCAAATTTACATTTAGTACTCATTATTCTTTGGAGTCATAGTAGGGTACAGGGGGAATGAAAAAAAATTACTTAAGGGAAAAGCAGAGCTGCATTATAATAAAATAGGCGACCAGCTAGAATAAGAATTTTTGCCATTGTGAAATAGTAAGAGTTCAGGGCCAACGTGTTCCTCCAAGAGTGAAGGGCAAGGGTGGCACATCCAGGGAACCCTGGATGTCAAGAGATATCGAAGGTTTGATAAAGAAAGAAAAGGAAGCATATCGTAGGTAAAGAACTCTAAAAACAGAGGGCCTTCAGGAGTACAGAAAGTATGGGGGTGCAAAAATATAAATTTGGTGGGCAAAGTAGGGTCACGAATCGTTGGCAGATCGGGTTAAGGAAAACCCCAAGGCATTTTACAGATATATTAAGAGCAAGAGGATGACCAGGGAAAGAGTGGGGCCCATAAAGGACCAAAGAGGCAATCTGTGCGTGGAGCCAGAGGACGTGGGCGAGGTCTGAAAATGACCATCTTTCATCTGTATTTCACCAAGAAGAAACATATGATAGCTGGAGATTTCAGTTACAACAGTGAAGTTCCAGAGCACAGCAAGATGAATAAAAATGAAGTACAAGATTTTTTTAGCAGGCATAAAGATACATAAACCCCGACAGCCTGGTGAGATGTATCCTATGCTGCGAAGAGAGGCAAGAGAGGAGATTGCTGAGAGAGAAACTTATAATCTTCGCTGGTCGCAGGTGACGTACCAGATGACTGGAGATAGCTAATGTGGTACCTTTATTCAAGAAGGGCAGCAGGGAGAAAACAGATAATTACAGGCCAGTTTAATCTAGCGTCAGTGGCAGGGAAATTATTGGGAAAAATTCTGAGACATGATTAATCAACACTTGGAAAGGCAAGGATTAATCAGGGACAGTCACACGGATTTGTTGGTGTGAGATCCTGTCTAACTAGTGTTTTTTGAAAAGTTAACTAAATATATTGAGGGCAGCGCAGTTGATGTGGTCTACATGGACTTCAGTAAGGCCTTCAACAAGGTCTCACATGGGCAGCACGGTAACACACTGGTGAGCACTACTGCCTCAGCACCAGGGACCCGGGTTCAATTCCAGCATCAGGTGACTGTGTCGAGTTTGTACGTTTGTGGGTTTCCTCCCTGATGCACGATCAATAACCCCAGAAGCGAGATTGGAGACATCTGAAGGCTTTAATACGCTAGATATTTCCCCCAGCAGCGCAGGTACAGAAGAAAGCTGCTGGGGCGGCACGGGTTCTTATACCCCGCCTTGCAGGGCGTAGGTAACATACAAGCTTAACCAATGGGAACAAGTACATTCTCCACCAATGGTATTCCGGCATTACCAGGTATCGTAATCCTCCTAACACAGATTACCACATTCACCCCGTTAAAAAATGTCCAACGGGGTTGGTGGCTTCGTATTACAACGTGGTAAAAGTGGTAGAAGTTACAGTTATGAAGGTACCAAAATGCCTCCGTACAGCGTTCTGCCTCTATGTAATGTACATTTCAAAATGAAGCAATTAGTCGATCGGGGGCCCTGGTCGCCCTCTGCGATCGTCGTAGCTTTGGTGGTGATGCTGGTGGAGGTTCGGGCGTCTGTGACTCCGGGAGTGCGGTTTCGGTTTCTGTGGCAGCTTCATCACCCCTAGACGGGGCCGGTGGAAGGACCGACTGACCTGGGAAGGGGGAGGCTGTGGAGTGCACCGGTGGGCAGGGCCTAGACGGGGCCGGTGGAAGAACCGATCCACCTGGGAAGGGGGCAGCTGTGGGGTGCGCCAGTGGGAGGGAGGGTGGGACTAGTGGCGGGGGCGTGTATGGGGATTAGGCGGGTGGCAGGACCCGTAGGGAGACCGAATCCTGTCAGCCATCGGGGTACGCCGCGTAGGCGTATTGAGGGTTAGCATGGAGGAGATGGACCCTCTCGACCCATGGGTCCGATTTGTGCACCCACCTGTGTTTTCGGAGCAGGACGGGTCCGGGAGCTGCCATCTAGGTCGGGAGCGGGGTCCCAGAGGAGGACTTTCTGGGGAAGACAAGGAGACGTTCGTGAGGTGTTTGGTTGGTCGTGGTACAGAGCAGTGACCGGATGGAGTGGAGGGCATCCGGGAGGACTTCCTGCCAGCGGGAGACTGGGAGATTCCTGGACCGCAGGGCCAGTAGGATGGTCTTCCAGGCCGGTCCTGTCTCCCTCTCTACCTGTCCGTTTCCCCAGGGGTTGTAACTGGTCGTCCTGCTCGAGGCAATGCCCTTGCTGAGCAGGAATTGACGCAGTTCGTCGCTCAAAGGAGGACCCCCTATCACTGTGGATGTAGGCGGGGAAACTGAACAGCGTAAAGATACTATGAAGGGCTTTTATGACAGTGGTTGCGTTCATTTCGGGGCAGGGGATGGCGAATGGGAACCGGGAGTACTCGTGAATCACGTTCAGAAAATACTTGGTGCGGTCGGTGGAGGGAGGGGGCCTTTGAAATCCATACTGAGGCATTCAAAGGGACGGGAAGCCTTTATCAGGTGCGCTTTCGCTGGCCTGTAGAAGTGCGGCTTGCACTCCGCGCAGATTTGGCAATTCCTGGTGGCTGTCCTGACCTCCTCGATGGAGTAGGGCAGGTTGCGGGTCTTGAAGTGGAAAAATCGAGTGACCCCCGGGTGGCAGAGGTCCTCGTGGAGGCTCGGAGGCGGTCCACTTGTGCGTTGGCACGTGCCGCGGGATAGGGCATCAGGAGGCTCGTTTAGCTTCCCGGGACGATACAAGATCTCATAGTTGTAGGTGGAGAGTTCGATCCTCCACCATAAGATCTTGTCGTTTATCATCTTGCCCCGCTATGCATTATCGAACATGAAAGCAACCGACCGTTGGTCAGTGAGGAGAGTGAATCTCCTGCCGGCCAGGTAATGCCTCCAATGTTGCACAGCTTCTACTATGGCCTGGGCCTCCGTTTCGACGGAGTAATGGCGGATTTCGGAGGCGTGGAGGGTGCGTGAGAAGGCGGCCACGGGTCTGCCCGCTTGGTTGAGGGTGGCCGCCAGAGCTACGTCGGACACATCGCTCTCGACCTGGAAGGCATGCATCGTGGCCTTTGCAATGTCTGCTTTGATGCGGCTGAAGGCCTGGCGGGCCTCTATCGACAGGGGAAAAGCTGTGGATTGGATCAGGAAACGGGCCTTGTCCGCATAGTTGGGGACCCACTGGGCATAGTAAGAGAAAAACCCTAGGTAGCGCTTCAGGGCCTTGGAGCAGTGAGGGAGGGGGAACTCCATAAGGGGACGCATGCGTTCAGGGTCGGGGCCTATAACTCCATTACGCACTACGTAGCCGAGGATGGCTAGGCGGTCGGTGCTGAACACGCATTTATCCTTGTTATACGTGAGGTTAAGGATTTTTGAGTTCTGGAGGAATTTTCGGAGGTTGGTGCCGTGGTCCTGGCCGCAAATGGTGACATTATCGATGTACGGGAATGTGGCCCGTAAACCGTACCGGTCAACCATTCGGAACTGGGGTCCTGGGAGTCCATCCAAGATGGCGGTGCCCATTGGTCGCACATGGCTGGGGATGCACAAAATGGCGGCGCCCATCCATCGCACGTGGCGTCCACGGGACAAGATGGCGGCGCCCGGAGGCCGCACGTGGCCCTGGAGGAGGAAGATGCCGGCGCCCGCTGGCCGCACGGGGACCGTGGAGGGGATTGTGGTGGCGGTTCGTATTCGCCTCCGGAGACCCCAGAGACAGCCCGGGCCTGGTATACCGCCACGAAGTGGCCCTTTTTGCCGCATCCCTTGCAGATGGATGAATGGGCCGTGGGCCGGACAGCGCTGTCGGGGGTGGGGGGGTTTGGCTTGCCCGCAAATATAGCAGCGGGGCCCCCCGGGGTTGCCAGGCCGTCTCGCAGCACAAGCTTGTGGGGGGGACGGGAGATGCCTCGGGGTTGGCCACGGTGGGGGGGGGGGGGGGTCCATGCCGCCCTGGGGGCTGCCGCGCGGTCGGGGACGTAAGCGCGGGCGTTACGGGAGGCCACATCCAAGGAGTCGGCAAGGACCCATGCCTCCTTAAGGCCTAGTGTCTCTTTCTCCAGCAATCGCTGGCGGATTTGGGAAGACAGCATACCTGCAACGAAAGCGTCCCGGATCTAAAGTTCTATGTGGTCGCTCGCCGAAACTTGCAGGCAGCTGCAGTTTCTCCCCAACACCAGGAGCGCACGGTAGAATTCTTCCAGTGATTCCCCCGGGATTTGTCGCCTCGTCGCTAGAAGATGTCAGGCATAGACCTGGTTTACAGGGTGAATATAATGTCCTTTCAGCAGCTCCATTGCTGCATCGAAATCGTCCGCGTCCTCGATGAGGGTATAGATTTCTGGGCTCACCGTGCAGAACTTGTAGTTTCTGTTCTCCCGTGGGTGCCGTTCCGAGATATCCGTTAAAGCGCGCCAAGCCAGTGCTTGAAGGTTGCCACTGAGTTTGCCGCGTGGGGGCTGAGTTGCAGACACTCCGGCTTGATTCGGAGCTCCATTCTTTAAAAACTAGCGTATTAAATTGATGCACGATCAATATCCCCAGAAGCGAGATTGGAGACAACGGAGGGCTTTAATACTAGATGTTTCCCCCAGCAGCGCAGGTAGAGAAGAAAACTGGGGCGGCACAGACTCTTATACCCCGCCTTGCAGGGCGGAGCTAACGTACAAGCTTAACCAATGGGAACAAGTACATTCTCCACCAATGGTATTCCGGCATTACCAGGTACCGTAATCCTCCTAACACACTACTACACACCCACCGTCCAAAGATACGCGGTTAGGTTAATTGGCCATGATAAATTATCTGTTGTGTCCAAAAGTTAGGTGGGGTTATGGGTTACTGGGGTGTTCTTTCAGAGGGTTGGTGTAGACTCGATGTGCCAAATGGCCTCCTTCTGCCCTCTTAGGAATTCTATAATTCAATGGAAGGCTGGTCCAAAAGGTCAGAGCCCATGTCATCTAAAGCAGGTTGGATCCAAAATTAGATTAATAGGAGCCTAAAGGTGATGGTGGAGGGTTGCTTTTGTGTTTGGAAGCCCATGACCAGCAGGGTGCCAAAAAATCCATGAATTATTAGTAGATCAGTGGATGTGTGTTGTAGTGAGTCATTGAGTCATACAGAAACAGGCCCTTCAGCCCACCATGTTTATGCCGACCGTCAAATATACTATTACTGCTACAACATAATACTCATCACAAACAAATCCACTGATCTACAAATAATTCATGGGTTTTTTGGAAAGCTGAAAGAATGGTTACACCAGACAAAAAAACAGAACATCCACTAAACCAACACCAGTCTAACAACTGTGAGAAGTGGAGTTACATAATGAACACAACCTATCCCACTTTAGCTGCAACTTGTATTTATTAACACCTTTAATGCAATGAAACATCTGGACTGAAGGATTATAAATGGTAAATTTCACAAGCCACACGGTGATGTTAAGCACCTGGCCAAAGGCTTGGTTAAGGAGGAGCGTAACTGGGAGATATCAAGAAAAGATAATCACCAAGAACTTTACTAGGGAATTAATAAGAAACCTTGTTGCACAAAGAGTGGCAAGGATGTGGAACTCACTAACATAGTGAGTGGTGGAAGTGAAAAACATGGATGCATTTGAGGGTGAGCTTTACAATAGCTCATCCAGATCCTTAAATGTTGCGAGATTCCAAAAACCGGGTTTCTGAAGTGCAGACATAGAAACCTTGCCATGCAGGAGGCCATTCAGCCCATCGAGTCTGCACCAACCCTCAAACAGCACCCTACTAAACAGGGAGGTGGCTATACTAGTGGGGAAGCAGGTAATGTTTGAGGCAAAGACCATACTGGCGGATAGTGGGGGCAGATACGTGATGGTGAGTGGCAAATTGCAAGGGGAGGCGGTGGTCTTAGTGAACGTATATGCCCCGAACTGGGATGATGCCAACTTTATGAGGCGTATGTTAGGACGTATCCCGGACCTAGAGGTGGGGAAGTTGGTAATGGGTGGAGATTTTAATACGGTGCTGGACTCAGGGCTGGACAGATCGAGGTCCAAGACCGGAAGGAGGCCGGCTGCAGCTAGGGTGCTTAAGGACTTTATGGAGCAGATGGGAAGAGTAGACCCCTGGAGATTTAGTAGACCTAGGAGTAAGGAGTTTTCGTTTTTCTCCTATGTCCACAAAGTTTATTCACGGATAGACTTTTTTGTTTTGGGAAGGGCACTGATCCCGAAGGTGACGGGGACGGAGTACACGGCTATAGCTATTTCGGATCACGCTCCACATTGGGTGGACCTGGAGATAGGGGAGGAAAAAGAACAGCGTCCACCCTGGAGGATGGACATGGGATTATTGGCAGATGAGGGGGTGTGTTTAAGGGTGAGGGGGTGTATTGAAAAGTACTTGGAACTCAATGATAATGGGGAGGTTCAGGTGGGAGTGGTCTGGGAGGCGCTGAAGGCAGTGGTTAGAGGGGAGCTGATATCTATTAGGGCACATAAAGGAAAGCAGGAGGGTAGGGAAAGGGAGCGGTTGTTGAAAGAACTTCTGAGGGTGGACAGACAATATGCGGAGGCACCGGAGGAGGGACTGTACAGGGAAAGGCAAAGGCTACATGTAGAATTTGACTTGTTGACTACGGGTAATGCAGAGGCACAATGGAGGAAGGCACAGGGTGTACAGTACGAATATGGGGAGAAGGTGAGCAGGTTGCTGGCCCACCAACTGAGGAAAAGGGGAGCAGCGAGGGAGATGGGGGGGGGGGGGGGGGGGTGAGAGATGAGGAGGGAGAGATGGAGCGGGGAGCGGAGAGAGTGAATGGAGTGTTCAAGGCATTTTATGAAAGATTATATGAAGCTCAGCCCCCGGATGGGAAGGAGAGAATGATGTGCTTTCTGGATCAGCTGGAATTTCCTAAGGTGGAGGAGCAGGAGAGGGCGGGACTGGGAGCACAGATTGAGACGGAGGAAGTAGTGAAAGGGATTGGGAGCATGCAGGCGGGGAAGGCCGCGGGACCAGACGGATTCCCAGTTGAATTCTATAGGAAATATATGGACTTGCTGGCCCCGCTACTGATGAGAACCTTTAATGAGGCGAGGGAAAGGGGGCAGCTGCCCCCGACTATGTCAGAGGCAACGATATCGCTCCTCCTAAAGAAGGAAAAAGACCTGCTGCAATGCGGGTCCTATAGGCCTGTTTCCCTCCTGAATGTGGACGCGAAGATTCTGGCCAAGGTAATGGCAACGAGGATAGAGGATTGTGTCCCGGCGGTGGTTCATGAGGACCAAACTGGGTTTGTGAAGGGGAGACAGCTGAATACAAATATACGGAGGCTGCTAGGGGTAATGATGATGCCCCCACCAGAGGGGGAAGCGGAGATAGTGGTGGCGATGGATGCCGAGAAAGCATTTGATAGAGTGGAGTGGGATTATTTGTGGGAGGTGCTGAGGAGATTTGGCTTTGGAGATGGGTATATCAGATGGGTACAGTTGCTGTATAGGGCCCCGATGGCGAGCGTGGTCACGAATGGACGGGGGTCTGATTATTTTTGGCTCCATAGAGGGACGAGGCAGGGATGTCCTCTGTCCACGTTATTGTTTGCACTGGCGATTGAGCCCCTGGCCATAGCATTGAGGGGTTCCAGGAAGTGGAGGGGAATACTTAGGGGAGGAGAAGAACACCGGGTATCTCTGTATGTGGATGATTTGTTGATTTGTTGCTATATGTGGCGGACCCGGCGGAGGGGATGCCAGAGATAATGCGGATACTTGGGGAGTTTGGGGATTTTTCAGGGTATAAATTGAACATGGGGAAAAGTGAGTTGTTTGTGGTGCATCCAGGGGAGCAGAGCAGAGAAATAGAGGATTTACCATTGAGGAAGGTAACAAGGGACTTTCGGTACTTGGGGATCCAGATAGCCAAGAATTGGGGTACATTACATAGGCTTAATTTAACGCGGTTGGTGGAACAGGTGAAGGAGGACTTTAAGAGATGGGACATGGTGTCCCTGTCACTGGCAGGTAGGGTGCAGGCGGTTAAAATGGTGGTCCTCCCGCGATTCCTTTTTGTGTTTCAGTGCCTCCCGGTGGTGGTCACGAAGGCTTTTTTCAAAAGAATCGAGAAGAGTATTATGAGTTTTGTGTGGGCCGGGAAGACCCCGAGAGTGAAGAGGGGATTTTTGCAGCGTAGTAGGGACAGGGGGGGGCTGGCACTACCGAGCCTAAGTGAGTACTACTGGGCAGCCAATATTTCAATGGTGTGTAAGTGGATGGGAGAAGAGGAGGGAGCAGCGTGGAAGAGATTGGAGAGGGCGTCCTGCAGGGGGACTAGCCTACAAGCTATGGTGACGGCACCGTTGCCGTTCTCACCGAAGAAATACACCACAAGCCCGGTGGTGGTGGCTACATTGAAAATTTGGGGGCAGTGGAGACGGCATAGGGGAAGACGGGAGCCTCGGTGCGGTCCCCGATAAAAAAATAACCATAGGTGTGTTCCGGGGAGAATGGATGGGGGATTTGGAGCATGGCAAAGAGCAAGGGTAGCACAATTGAGAGATCTGTTCGTAGATGGGACGTTTGCGAGTCTGGGAGCGCTGACGGAAAAATATGGGTTGCCCCAAGGGAATGCATTTCGGTATATGTAACTGAGGGCTTTTGCGAGGCAACAGGTGAGGGAATTCCCGCAGCTCCCGACGCAGGAGGTGCAGGATAGAGTGATCTCAGAGACATGGGTGGGGGATGGTAAGGTGTCGGACATATATAGGGAAATGAGGGACGAGGGGGAGATCATGGTAGATGAGCTGAAAGGGAAATGGGAAGAAGAGCTGGGGGAGGAGATTGAGGAGGGGCTGTGGGCTGATGCCCTACGTAGGGTAAACACATAGTCCTCATGTGCCAGGCTAAGCCTGATACAATTTAAGGTGTTACACAGGGCGCATATGACTGGAGCACGGCTCAGTAAATTTTTGGGGGTAAAGGATAGGTGTGCGAGATGCTTGAGAAGCCCAGTGAATCACACCCACATGTTCTGGTCATGCCCGGCACTACAGGGGTTTTGGGTGGGGGTGGCAAAGGTGCTTTCGAAGGTGGTGGGGGTCCAGGTCGAACCAAGCTGGGGGTTGGCTATATTTGGGGTTGCAGAAGAGCCGGGAGTGCAGGAGGCGAGAGAGGCTGATGTTTTGGCCTTTGCGTCTCTAGTAGCCCGGTGCAGGATATTGTTAATGTGGAAGGAAGCCAAACCCCCGGGTGTGGAGACCTGGATAAACGGCATGGCAGGGTTTATAAAGTTAGAACGGATTAAGTTCGTACTAAGGGGTTCGGCTCAAGGGTACACCAGGCGGTGGCAACCGTTCGTCGACTACCTCACAGAAAGATAGAGGGAATGGAAAAGAAGACGACAACAGCAGCAACCCAGGGGGGAGGAGGAATCGGACGGACTCTTAGGGATGTTATTGTATATGTATAGGCACTTGTTTTAGGTAATGTATATTGGACTGTTGGATTGTATCTTTGGAGAGTATTTATTTTTGACAAGGCAGTTGCCATTTAGTTTGGTTTTTGTTTCTGTTCATATATTATTTATTTATTTGTTTAAAACTGGCTACTGTTATTTATATTGCTTTATTGTTGTTTAAAAGAAACACTACGTACTGTTATGATTGGCCAAAAAATCTTGAATAAAATATATATATATTTTTTTTAAAACAGCACCCTACTATGACAATCTCATAGCCCCACCTAGCCTGCACACCATTGGACTCCCAAGGGGCAATTTAGCATAGCCAATCCACCTAACCTGCACATGTTTCGACTGTGGGAGGAAACTGGAACACCTGGGGGAAACCCACGCACACGGGAAGAAAGTACAAACACTAGACAGTCACCCAAGGCCGGAATTGAACCCAGGTCCATGGCGTTGTGAGCCAGCAATGCTAACCGCTATGCCGGCGTCCACTATACCATCGTGCCGTGTAGGATACAATACAGCAAGCCAAGATGACTTGCAAATTGCAGGTACTATAGGGTTTCACCAGAGCAACCCACACAGTGGAACACTTATTTAAACACTCCAATGGTCTGTTTTTGACACTGCATTTTGTATATAGTACAGTGTTGCCGCAGTGGATCAGTAGTGAAGTAAGTGAAAGTTTAATTTGGTGGATGGAGTACCAATCAAGTGGGCTGCTTTATCCTGGATCAGGAGCCAGTATGGATCAGTGAGTACAGGAATGATGAATGAAGGGGACTTAGGGACAGGACCAACAGATGACTTAAAGTTGGAGATCAGCGCAGAGTTAACTGGAATAGTTGAGATTAGAGGTTAAAAACAAAAACAAGGCATGAATGAGGGTTTCAGCAACAGATGGAATCAGCAATGTTAGCAGTGGACAGAATCAGCAATGTTCCTGAAGTGGAAATAGGTGGTCTTAGGATGGCATGGATATCTGGACAGAAGTTCATCTTGTGGTCAAATAAGACAATAAATTTGTGGACAATCTGGTTAACCTCATGGAATCAGCAACTAGTGAACAGAAACTACCGCACGGCAATGGCTTCAGCTTCCCATTATTTAACTGGAGGAATTTTCTGCTCATCCAGGACTGGGTGTCTGATAAGTAGCCTGATAACTTAGCAATGGTGGAGTCAAGAGAATGGGTGATGAGGTTAAGCTGAGTGTCAGTGAAAACCGATGCTGCGATCTCAGATGATGTCGCTGAAGGAAGCACAGCGTGTAGATGAGAAGTAGAAGGGGCCAAGGATAGATCCCTCCAGGTTATCAAAAGTAATAATGCAATAGTAGGAAGAGAAGCAATTGCAGGTGATATGTTAGCTATGATTAGGTAAATAAAAACGGAACCAGACGAATACAGTCCCAGCTGGATGTCGGTGGAGAGGTGTTGTGAGAAGGATGCGTGGTCAATGACTGCAGAAGTACCCAGAGCGCAGATGGATTGTTTACCTTTGTCAATCATGTAGGAAGTCTTTCAAGACTTCGGCAAGAGTCATTTTGATTCTGTGACAGTATAAGAAATTTGATTGGGGCGATTCAAACAGGAAGGATGGGCATGGATTTGGGAAATGACAACACATTAGAAGACCAAATATTTCAAGCATACCCCCACTTGAAACTATTGGTATAGATGGAAAAATTTTAGTCAAATTTTTTTTTTTTTAATTCCTCTTTTGATAGGTCGAACACTGATGAGGGGGGATTCTCCAACCTGAGCTGCCAACGGGGATCCTATCCGATTCAATATCAAAAACTCTGGCATAAATGGTTCTCAAGCCATATGGCCAAATTTTATTCTGGACTAGATTATTATGGATAGACACTTTAAAAAGATATCAAGCTTTAGCAGGGATTCAGGGAGGATTTGCAAAAATTATTCTAGGAATGTGAGACTTCAGTTACATAGATAAATCAGAGAAGCTGGGCTTGTCTTCCTGTAGGAGAGGAGGTTTGATAGAAATGTTCAACATCATGAGGGCTTTAGGCTGAGTAAATAGAGCAACTGTTCCCCTTGAGGGAAGGGCGGAGACTCAGGTCACAGATTTAAGGTGACTAGCAAAAGAACCAAAGGCGATGTGAAAACATTCTTAAATGCGGCAAGTGTTTAGAATCGGAAACACTGCATGAGAGGGTGGTGGAGACAGATTCTATCATTGCTATCAAAAATAAATTAAACATCCAAGGATAAAACACATGCAAGGTTACAGGAAGGGCAGGTGAGTGGGGTTAGCTGAATACCTCTTGCAGAGTGTAGGTGGGACTTGATGGGCCTCTCTGTAATGATCATCCTGACCAATTTGCATTAAGCATTCAGGTAATTTATGCAAAGTTAAAAACATTAGGGGGAGAAATTCCAACCACCCCTTAGACCAAGAGTATCTAACTGCAATAATCAAATACGTGAAGAGAGCACGGAGTAGAGTTTATACCTCTGCCACGCTGTGTTAACTCAAATATTACCATAATTACATAGCACTTCCTTGATGAGGTTCCCTGTCTGGTTGATGCTCCGTAACTACAAAGCGGAAGAAAAAAAATTCTACCTCAATGAGGAGGTTTCAAGCCAATCCTCATCCTATAATCTGCTCTGAAAACTCTGTCCATAGAGTTTTGTGACATATTTTGAGTTGTCACAGCATTCTAAAAATAAATCAATTCACCCCCATCTCCCAATGTTAACGGATCCTTTAAAAAGTTTCCAGGATCATGATCCACAACTTTGCCAAAAGATAATCAGTTTTTCCTTGGACCATTCACTGGCTGTGTACCAGCATTTGTTGAAACCTGTCCATTAGTTCTTCAAATTTATTGTTTATAGACAAACAGACTAATAAATGGGGGTGAAAACATTACCTCCACTGGCAGGTGGAGGTAAAGAATAAAAAATGTATTTCACGGGCATAATACAATGTACATTAATTTTGGATATTTCATTTATAAAATTAAAATAACCTAGTCGAAGTGCAGGCTAATTGATAAATATCAACTGCCAAGACTGGTCAACAACTACATTATTTTGTACTATATGACTATGAAACAAAAGGCATATAATATATTTCTTAGCCTTTTTTCTACTTTTATTTAAAAGAGAAGCACATACAGATATTCTTTTATTCAGTTTCTTCCTTCTCACAAATCACAAGCTCGATATGGGTATCATCCAGAATTCCATAATCCACACCTCCCCCACTACTCCAAGGAAACATTTTACTCTTGAACAGTTCAAGATTTCTCCCTCCTCAACTTACCCAGAAGTCCATTCCACGCTTTGATCATTGTGAAGAACCTGCTCTTTTTTGTCTTAAATTTGCCATTTACTAGTTTAAACCACTATCTTTTGGTGCTTTTCCCACTGTTTATTTTAAATGAGCATTCAAAATTAATATTTTCTCCTTGGTTTACCATCTTATTCATCTAAGACTATATTACATTCTAATGATTATAATGGCACACGGCAGCTTTTTACTGTGTATCATTTTTAGAAGCCAGCTACCAGCCTGCAATTTGTTCAAAGTACTAAAATATGGCTAAGCAATAGCACCCTCACTTGGGAGGGCTGTTGGTTCCAGAGATCTCAACACATAGTAGAATCATTTGTTGGCTATCTGTAGCACAATCTAAACAGTTCCATTTCCCACTCTTATTCATTTCCTTCAAGTGCTTATTTCTTATTTAAAATCATTCAATGCTTCCACTTTGGCCACTTTCGTAGGCAGCAAGTTCTAGGTCATTTACACTTGCTGCGTAAAATGGTTCTCCATCATTCTGGCTGACACGGCTATATCTCTTGGCAATACTGCACTCCACTGATGTTATCCTAAGTATGTATTCAATTCATGGGACTTTGAACCCTCAAATTTCTTTATCTGACAACTATGACACAACTTGATACAATTGTGAGATTCAAGAAAGAAAAATAGTTGTATTTTTTTCCATTAGCAGATGTCTCTGCAGAAGTATCCAAAATGTTGGGCTGTTACAAATTTTTAATTTGGTTGTGTTCATGTCCATACAGGTTGGGTGGTGGAAGAAGTACTTCTATAAGGGGCTTCCGAAGTCATACTCATTTAGTACTATAGAACATATTGAAAACTCCAAAATGTAGAGATATATTTTTAATGTTTTACATTTTATAAAATGAGAGCCCATCAAAGCCCTTTGAGCCTATTCTGCCATTCAAGATTGCAGCTATACTCTGCTCTACTTTTCCACGCGATCCCGCTGTTCTCTTATTGCCCTTGAGCACAATGTCTAAGCATCCACAACCCTTGGAGGCAGAGAACTTGAAATCTTTACAATTTTAGTTTAAAAAGTCTCCTCGCTTCAGTCCTGAATGACAGGCCCCTTATTCTGAGACGGTGTCTCCAGCCATGGAAAACTGCCACTCAGCATCTTAAATGTTTTAATAACCTATCACTTAAAAAGAGAAAATATAAGCCCATACAACTCATCTCATTCAAGCGCAACCCTTTCATCCTAGAAGTTAGTCTAGTGAATCACAGTTGCCCACTCTCGAAGACAAGTATTTCCTCGAAGATAGCATTTAAGGCTACAGCAATATTCTAGGGGTTTTGAAGAGCAACTGGATGACACCGAGAACTCAACCACAGCTGGAAAAGTATGAAAACATTTTTTAGCTCTTTTGGCCAAGTGTCATCGGAGTGTAGATCAATCAGCTTTGCATTTCTGCAGAGCAACAGAAATAAGCGATTCTGAAACCCTCCAAGAGGCAGCAGATGCAGAAGGAAAACAATGGGAAGTAAACAAATGTGTCTTGTGATCCGAATCATTTTTCCAGGGTGCAGTATTTTTTAAGATCTACATTTTGTTGAGAAATGTGGTGCTCAGCTGAAAGATTCTACAACTTTGCACTGACAAGGGGGCAACTTACAAGCATCTTCATGATGTGCACATGATATCTTATGGGTTGATACTGTGGAATGATAGGGGTGTTATTAGATTAGATTTTGAAATGGAGAGTCAAGCTTGCGTGGCTTTTAAATATATTGGTATAGATACGCGTTTCATTCATTTACATAATGTGTCCTCGAGGTGGTGGTGAGCCACCTTTTTGAAGTGCTGCAGTCCTTGTAGTGTGGGTACTCCCACAATGCTATTAGGAAGGGAATTCCAAGATTTTGACCAGTGAAGGAATGGCTTTATAGTTGCAGGTCAGGATGGTGCATAGCTTGGAGGGGAACCTGGTGGTGGTGTTCTCACGCATCCACTGCCCTCGAAGCAGGACAGATCACCGGGTTGGAACGTGCAATTGAAGGAACTTTGGGAAGTTGCTGCAGCGCATCTTGTAGACGGTACACACAGTTGCTACTGTCCATCAACGATAACCAGGGTGCCTATCAAACACTATGCTTTGTCCTGGATAGTGCCAAGCTACTAGAGTGGTATTGGAGCTGCACTCCAGGCAAATGAAGTGCATTCCAGCACACTCCTGTAGATAGTGGACAGGCTTTGGGCAGCGAGGTCTTGATTTACTCTGCAGAACTCCCAGCTTCTGACCTGTGCTTTATGTGGTAGTACAGTTTCTGATCACTGGTAACCCCAGAATGTTGATAGTGGAGGATTCAGTGATGGCAATGCCATGGAATTATGATTAGATTTTCTCTGGTTGCAGATGGCCATTGCCAGGCACTTGTGGGGCACAAATGTTACTTGCCAATGGTCAGCCCAAGCCTAAATAGCATCCAAGTCTTGCTGCACATGGGCACAGACTACTTCAGTATCTGAGTCGCAAATGATGTTGAACATTGCACATGCACAATCGTCAGCGAACATCCTCACTTTTGACTTTATGATGGAGGAAAGCTCATTGATTAAGCAGCTGAAGATAGTTGGGCCTAGGACTCTGCCCTGAGGAACTCCTACAGTGATGCCCTGGAGTTGAGGTGATTGACATTCAACAAACACAATGATCTTCCTTTGTGCCAAGTATGATTCAGTGGAGTTTTCCCCTGCTTCTCAATGACTTCAGTTTTTCCAGGGCTCCTTGGTGCCAAATCAGACATTCCCTAATAGGATTGTTGATTTAAAATTATTCCAGACCTCCTTCTGTTGTGTGGCACTGCCACCATGCTAAATTGGATAGATTTCAAAAATATATATCTAGCAACTGAAAACTGGAAGCCTTTGATTTAGCGGGCCATCAGCAACAGCAGAATTGTACTCTACTCGAGTGGACCACAGTTGTAAATGAGGTCAGGAGCCAAGAGGCAGTGGTGGAACCGAAACGGAGCATGAGTGAGCAGGTTATTGTTGACAAACTGATAGCACTTGATAGCATGGGCGATGACATCTTCCATCACTTTGCTCATCCTCTCAAGAGGAGGCGAAGATGGATCAACCATCGAGCACTTCTGGGTGAAGATGCAAATGCTTCAGGTTTGCCTTTTGCACTGGTGTGTCAGGTACTCCCAACATGGGAGGATGGGGATTTGTGGAATCTGCTCCTCCATGGAGTTGTTTAACGGTCCACCGCTATTCATGACTGTTTATGGCAGGATTGCAGAATTTAGATCTGATCAGTCGGTGTGTGATCATTTAGCTCTGCCTCTTGCATGCTGCTTCTGCTGTAGCTTCACCAGTTTAACATTTCGATTTTAGATGTGCCTGGTGCTGCCCCTGGCATGCCCTCCTGTATTCTTCACTGAACCAGGATAGATTCCTCCAACTTGATGGTAGTGGTAGAGTGGCAGATATACCAGGCCATGAGATTACAGATAGTGGAGTACAACTTTCTTGTTGCTGCTGGCCCACAGCACTATGGACTTCCAGTTTTCAGTTGCTTGTAGGTATTTTTGAAATCTATCCCATTTAGCATGGTGGCAGTGCCACACAACAGAGAAGGTCTGGAATAATTTAAAATCCTAATTAAAGAATGTTATTCCCATCCAGTTCATCATACGGAGTCCTCATAGAAAGGTGACGTTATATCTAAAGAAGAGACAGAGCAATTGGGAATTTTTAAAATATTTTTATTAAAGCTTACATTTTTACACTGTACATAGAAATAGATGAGGCGGCTACATTTTACCTGTTGTTCCTATTTGTCCTTCCTCTCCCTGTCGCTTGGCCTCCACTCCCTTCTTTTCCGCTCGTTCTCTCCTGTTGTCGGCTCGTCTTTTGAGGGTTCTTTTTCGTGCGGCATTGTGTTGAGCCCTCTAGTCCCTGTGTTGGTCACTCTCTGGCCTCCCCCTTGGCGTTTCCCCCCTGTTGCCCCCCACCTCTCGTTCCTGTCTGCTTTCTGTGGTCCCGGTGGTTCCCATGCATCGCCCCACTCAGTTGTTGGCTTCAAACAGGTTGGTGAATGGTTGCCACGCTTTGTGGAAACCATCTTCAGACCCTCGAATGGTGTATCTGGTCTTCTCCAGGTGGAGAAATTCCAATAGGTCTGCAGCTGTGGGTGGTGCTGATCGCCAGCCGAGCAGGACTCCCCGGTAGGCAATTAGGGAAGCAAAGGCAAGGGTGTCAGCCCTCTTCCCCATATGAAATCTGTCTGGTCCGATACCCGGTAGACTGCCACTTCGGGCTCTGGGTGGGGGGTGGCGAAGGTGCTTTCGAAGGAGGTGGGGGTCCGGGTCGAGCCAAGCTGGGGGTTGGCTATATTCGGGGTTGCAGAAGAGCCGGGAGTGCAGGAGGCGAGAGAGGCTGATGTTTTGGCCTTTGCGTCCCTAGTAGCCCGGCGCAGGATATTGCTTATGTGGAAGGAAGCCAAACCCCCGGGCGTGGAGACCTGGATAAACGACATGGCAGGGTTTATAAAGTTAGAACGGATCAAGTTCGTATTAAGGGGTTCGGCTCAAGGGTTCACCAGGCGGTGGGAACCGTTCGTCAACTACCTCACAGAACGATAGAGGGAATGAAAAGAAAGAAAAACAGCAGCAACCGGGGGGGGGGGGGGGGAGATCCAGGCGGGCTCTTAGGGATGTCATTGTATATGTATACACATTTGTATAGGTAATGTATATGGGACTGTTGGATTGTATTTTTGGAGTGTAACTATTTTTGACAAGGCAGTTGCCATTTAGTTTTGTTTCTGTTTATATATTATTTATTTACTTGTTTAAAACTGGCCACTGTTATTTATATTGCTTTATTGTTGTTTAAAAGAAAAACCATGTACTGTTATGTTTGGCCAAAAAATCTTGAATAAAATATATTTTTTAAAAAAGAAAGGTAGCAGGGATAATCCTTGGAAACCATAGGCCGGTGAGCCTCATGTCGGTAGCAGGTAAATTATTGGAGAGAATTCTCAAGGACAGGATTTATATCCATTTGGAAACAAACTGACTCATAATCGATAGACAGCGTGGTTTTGTGAAGGGGAGGTCATGCCTCACTAACTTGTTTGAATTTTTTGAGGAGGTGACAAAGATTATTGATGAGGGGAGGGCGGTGGACGTTGTTTCCATGGACTTTCGTAAAGCCTTTTTGACAAGGTGCCTCATGGCTGACTGGTACAAAAGGTGAAGTCACACGGGATCAAAGCTCAAGTGGTAAGATGGATACAGAACTGGCTCGGTCACAGAAGGCAAAGGCTAGCAGTAGAAGGGCGTTTTTCCTGAATCGAGGGTTGTGACTAGTGGTGTTCCACAGGGATCTGTGCTTGGGCCTCTGTTTTGTGTAGTATAGACGAAAATGAGGCTGGTCTGATTAGTAAGTTCATGGATTACACCAAGGTTGATGGAGTGCCAGATAGTGTTGAGGATTGTCAGAAGATACAGCAGGACATATATAGGCTGGAGACTTCGGCAGAGAAATGGCAAATGGAGTTTAATCCGGACAAATGTGAGGTAATGCATTTTGGCAGGTCTAACAGAGGGGAAATTTACCGTAAATGGCAAAACTCTTAGGAATATAGAAAGACAGAGAAATCTGGGCGTGCAGGTCCACAGATCTTTGAAGGTGACAACAAAAGTGGACAAGGTAGTCAAGAAAGCATACAGAATACTTGCCTTCATTGGAACTGCCACTGAGTTTAAAAACTGGTAAGTCATGCTACAGTTGTACAGAACCTAGGTAAGGCCACACTTGGAATATTGCGCACAATTCTAGTCACCACACTACCAGAAGGACGTGGAGGCTTTGGAGAGCGTGCAGAGGAGGTTTATTAGGATGTTAGCTATGTGGAGAGGTTGAATAGACTTGGACTGTTTTCATTCGAAAGACGGAGGTTGAGGGGTGACCTGATAGAGGTCTACAAGATTATGAGGGGCATGGATAGAGTGGACGGGCAGGCACTCTTTCCCAGGGTGGAGGGGTCAGTCACTAGGGGGCATGGGTTTAAGGTCCGTGGGGCAAAGTTTAGAGGAGATGTGCGAGGCAGGTTTTTTTATGCAGACGGTGGTGAGTGCCTGGAACGCATTGCCAGCGGAGGTTGCGGAAGCAGATACATTAACAGCACTCAAAAGGCATCTTGACAAACACATGGGTAGGATGGGTATAGTAGGATACGGCACAAGGAAGTATTGAGGGTTTTGGCAAAGGTTGGTATCATGACCGGTACAGGCTTTGAGGGCCGAAGGGCCTGTATCTATGCAGTATTGTTCTTTGTTTTAAGAGGAATGGAACACTGAGCCAGATGAAAACATTTAGGAAGAGTAATCAAATATTTGGGAGAAAAGACAAATTTGGTAAAGGTCTTAAAAGAAAGCAAGAGAAGTAGTGAAATGGAAGTTCAGTTAAATATTATGGGCACAGCTAACTACCTGTTCATGGGATAAAGGAAGCAAAAAGCAGGAATCGAAAAAGCGAGCAAAGGGAAAACAAGTCTGGAGACGATTGCAGGATGGAATGGGCTGAAACCATGGAGAAATCTAAATTACATGCAATCGATGGTAGAGGACCATTGTAGTTCCATAAGAACCGGCCTGATGGATAAGCTGGGCTAGGTAAAGGACAACAAAAGGAGGTAGATGGTGGTGTAGTGGCAATGCCATTGGATTACCAATTCAGAGCTGTCTGAACAAAGAACAAAGAAAAGTACAGCACAGGAACAGGCCCTTCGACCCTCCAAGCACGTGCCGACCATGCTGCCCGACTAAACTACAATCTTCGACACTTCCTGGGTCCGTATCCCTCTATTTCCATCCTATTCATGTATTTGTCAAGATGCCCCTTAAATGTCACTATCGTCCCTGCTTCCACCACCTCCTCCGGTAGCGAGTTCCAGGAACCCATTACCCTCTGCGTAAAAAACTTGCCTCGTACATCTACTCTAAACCTTGCCCCTCTCACCTTAAACCTATGCCCCCTAGTAATTGACCCCTCTACCCTGGGGAAAAGCCTCTGACTATCCACTCCGTCTATGCCCCTCATAATATTGTAGACCTCTATCAGGTCGCCTCTCACCCTCCGTCGTTCCAGTGAGAACAAACCGTGTTTGTTCAACCGCTCCTCATAGCTAATGCTCTCCATACCAGGCAACATTCTGGTAAATCTCTTCTGCACCCTCTCTAAAGCCTCATCATCCTTCTGGTAGTGTGGCGACCAGAATTGAACACTATACTCCAAGTGTGGCCTAACTAAGGTTGTACACAGCTGCAACATGACTTGCCAATTCTTATACTCAATGCCCCGGCCAATGAAGGCAAGCATGCCGTATGCCTTCTTGACTACCTTCTCCACCTGTGTTGCCCCTTTCAGTGACCTGTGGACCTGTACACCTAGATCTCTCTGACTTTCAATACTCTTGAGGGTTCTACCATTCACTGCATGTTCCCTACCTGCATTAGACCTTCCAAAATGCATTACCTCACATTTGTCCGGATTAAACTCCATCTGCCATCTCTCCACCCAAGTCTCCAAACAATCTAAATCCTGCTGTATCCTCTGACAGTCCTCATCGCTATCCGCAATTCCACCAACCTTTGTGTCGTCTGCAAACTTACTGATCAGACCAGTTACATTTTCCTCCAAATCATTTATATATACTTTAAACAGCAAAGGTCCCAGCACTAGTGGAATACCACTCGTCACAGCCCTCCAATTAGAAAAGCATCCTTCCATTGCTACTCTCTGCCTTCTATGACCTAGCCAGTTCTGTATCCACCTTACCAGCTCACCCCTGATCCCGTGTGACTTCACCTTTTGTACTAGTCTACCATGAGGGACCTTGTCAAAGGCCTTACTGAAGTCCATATAGACAACATCCACTGCCCTACCTGCATCAATCATCTTTGTGACCTCTTTGAAAAACTCTATCAAGTTAATGAGACACGACCCCCCTTCACAAAACCATGCTGCCTCTCACTAACACGCCCATTTGCTTCCAAATGAGAGTAGATCCTCTCTCAAAGAATTCTCTCCAGTAATTTCCCAACCACTGACGTAAGGCTCACCGGCCTGTCGTTCTCTGGATTATCCTTGCTACCCTTCTTAAACAGAGGAACAACATTGGCTATTCTCCAATCCTCCGGGACATCACCTGAAGACAGTGAGGATCCAAAGATTTCTGTCAAGGCCTCGGCAATTTCCTCTCTAGCCTCCTTCAATATTCTGGGGTAGATCCCATCAGGCCCTGGGGACTTATCTACCTTAATATTTTTCAAGACTCCCAACATCTCGTCTTTTTGGATCTCAATGTGACCCAGGCTATCTACACACCCTTCTCCAGACTCAACATCACCCAATTCCTTCTCTTTGGTGAATACTGATGCAAAGTATTCAGTTAGTAGCTCGCCCATTCCCTCTGGCTCCACACAGATTCCCTTGCCTATCCTTCAGTGGGCCAACCCTTTCCCTGGCTATCCTCTTGCTTTTTATGTACGTGTAAAAAGCCTTGGGATTTTCCTTAACCCTATTTGCCAATGACTTTTCGTGACCCGTTCTAGCCCTCCTGAATCCTTGCTTAAGTTCCTTCCTACTTTCCTTATATTCCACACAGGCTTCGTCTGTTCCCAGCCTTTTAGCCCTGACAAATGCCTCCTTTTTCTTTTTGACGAGGCCTACAATATCTCTCATTATCCAAGGTTCCCGAAAATTGCCGTATTTATCCTTCTTCCTCACAGGAACATGCCTGTCCTGAATTCCTTTCAACTGACTGATGTTGATTTACCTTCAGCCATCCGCCCCCAATCTAGGTTCTTCAGTTCCCGCCTAATATTGTTATAATTAGCCTTCCCCCAATTTAGCACATTCACCCTAGGACCACTCTTATTCTTTTCCACCAGCACTTTAAAACTTACTGAATTGTGGTCACTGTTCCCGAAATGCTCCCCTACTGAAACTTCAACCACCTGGCCGGGCTCATTCCCCAATACCAGGTCCAGTACAGCCCCTTCCCTAGTTGGACTGTCTACATATTGTTTGAAGAAGCCCTCCTGGATGCTCCTTACAAACTCTGCCCCACCTAAGCCCCTGGCACTAAGTGAGTCCCAGTCAATATTGGGGAAGTTGAAGTCTCCCATCACAACAACCCTGTTGTTTTTACTCTTTTCCAAAATCTGTCTACCTATCTGCTCCTCTATCTCCCACTGGCTGTTGGGAGGCCTGTAGTAAACCCCCAACATTGTGACTGGACCCGTCTTATTCCTAATCTCTACCCATATAGCCTCACTGCCCTCTGAGGTGTCCTCCCGTAGTACAGCTGTGATATTCTCCCTAACCAGTAGCGCAACTCCGCCACCCCTTTTATATCCCCCTCTATCTGCAGCTGAAACATCTAAATCCTGGAACGTTTAGCTGCCAATCCTGCCCTTCCCTCAACCAGGTCTCTGTAATGGCAACAACATCATAGTTCCAAGTACTAATCCAAGCTCTAAATTCATCTGCCTTACCCGGAATACTTCTTGCATTAAAACATATGCACTTCAGGCCACCAGACCCGCTGTGTTCAGCAACTTCACCCTGTCTGCTCTGCCTCAGAGCCATACTGTCCCTATTCCCTAGTTCTCCCTCAATGCTCTCAACTTCTGACCTATTGCTCCCGTGCCCACCCCCCAGCCATACTAGTTTAAACCCTCCCGTGTGACACTAGCAAACCTCGCGGCCAGGATATTTATGCCTCTCCAGTTTAGATGCAACCCGTCCTTCTTATATAGGTTACACCTGCCCCGGAAGAGCTCCCAGTGGTCCAGATAACGGAAACCCTCCCTCCTACACCAGCTGTTTAGCCACGTGTTTAGCTGCTCTATCTTCCTATTTCTAGCCTCACTGGCACGTGGCACAGGGAGTAATAGAACATAGAACATGGAAAATACAGCACAGAACAGGCCCTTCGGCCCACGATGTTGTGCCGAACCTTTGTCCTAGATTATCATTGAATTTACAGTGCAGAAGGAGGCCATTCGGCCCCCCGAGTCTGCACCAGCTCTTGGAAAGAGCACCCTACCCAAACTCAACACCTCCACCCAACACCAAGGGCAATTTGGACATTAAGGGCAATTTATCATTGGCCAATTCACCTAACCCGCACATCTTTGGACTGTGGGAGGAAACCGGAGCACCCGGAGGAAACCCACGCAGACACGGGGAGGACGTGCAGACTCCGCACAGACAATGACCCAAGCCGGAATCGAACCTGGGACCATGGATCTGTGAAGCAATTGTGCTATCCACAATGCTACCGTGCTGCCCTTAAGAACAAATAAATCTACACTATATCATTTTCCCGTAATCCATGTACCTATCCAACAGCTGCTTGAAGGTCCCTAATGTTTCCGACTCAACTACTTCCACAGGCAGTGCATTCCATGCCCCCACTACTCTCTGGGTAAAGAACCTACCTCTGATATCCCTCCTATATCTTCCACCTTTCACCTTAAATTTATGTCCCCTTGTAATGGTGTGTTCCACCTGGGGAAAAAGTCTCTGACTGTCTACTCTATCTATTCCCCTGATCATCTTATAAACCTCTATCAAGTCGCCCCTCATCCTTCTCCGCTCTAATGAGAAAAGGCCTAGCACCCTCAACCTTTCCTCGTAAGACCTACTCTCCATTCCAGGCAACATCCTGGTAAATCTTCTTTGCACCTTTTCCAGAGCTTCCACATCCTTCCTAAAATGAGGCGACCAGAACTGTACACAGTACTCCAAATGTGGCCTTACCAAAGTTTTGTACAGCTGCATCATCACCTCACGGCTCTTAAATTCAATCCCTCTGTTAATGAACGCGAGCACACCATAGGCCTTCTTCACAGCTCTATCCACTTGAGTGGCAACTTTCAAAGATGTATGAACATAGACCCCAAGGTCTCTCTGCTCCTCCACAATGCCAAGAACTCTACCGTTAACCCTGTATTCCGCATTCATATTTGTCCTTCCAAAATGGACAACCTCACACTTTTCAGGGTTAAACTCCATCTGCCACTTCTCAGCCCAGCTCTGCATCCTATCTATGTCTCTTTGCAGCCGACAACAGCCCTCCTTACTATCCACAACTCCACCAATCTTCGTATCGTCTGCAAATTTACTGACCCACCCTTCAACTCCCTCATCCAAGTAATCCCAAGATTACATCCCTAGAGGTCCTGTCTTTTAACTTTCTGCCTAGCTCCCTGAACTCCTGCTGCAGGACCTCATGCCCCTTCCTGCCTATGTTGTTAGTACCAATACGTACAACTACCTCTGCCTGTTTGCACTCCCCCTTCAGGATGCCCTCTACCTGTTCGGAGACATCCTGGACCCTGGCACCAGGGAGGCAACATACCATCCTGGAGTCTCTTTCACGTCCACAGAAGCGCCTATCTGTGCCCCTGACTATAGAGTCCCCTATGACTATTGCTCTTCTGCGCTTTGACCCTCCTTTCTGAACATCAGAGCCAGCCGTGGTGCCACTGCTCTGGCTGCTGCTGTTTTCCCCTGATAGGCTATCCCCCCGACAGTATCCAAAGTGGTATACCTGTTCGAGATGGGGACAACCACAGGGGATTCCTGCACTGACTGCCTGCCCTTTCTGGTGGTCACCCATTTCTCTGCACCTTGGGTGTGACCACATTTATATAACTGCTATCCATGATGCTTTCCGCCACCTGCATGCTCCTAAGTGCATCCAACTGCCGCTCCAACCGAACCATGCGGTCTATGAGGAGCTCCAGTTGGGTGCACTTTCTGCAGATGAAGCCATCCGGGACGCTGGAAGCCTCCCGGACCTGCCACATCTCACAGTCAGAGCACTGCACCCCCCTAATTGTCATTGCGTCAATTAATTAGTAAATTAAATTAAAAGTTTTTTTAAAAGTTACTGTTAACTATATGTTTCCTAGCACTAGACTTCCACTATAAATGTGAAAGCTAAATACAGTACTCTCGATCTCTGGCTTAGATACCCCTCTAAATTATAATTAATTAATTATGTAATTATGTGGGTCATGCATCTCTTAGGACATGTTTTCAAACTCCCCCCACCCCCACGGGGCCCACTTTTGCCAACCTTCGCAATCCACAGCACGTTCACTGACCTTTAAAGGGCAAACAGGGAGCCTGCTTCATCCTCACAGTCTCACTCCAAAACCAGGTTCACAGGAGAAGAGGGCAATTTGTTCACAGGAGAAGAGGGCAATGTGCATATCAGGTGCAGACTTTGGTAAGTTCCTTTGTGCTGTCTTCATCTTTATGAAAACAGGAAATCCAACCTCGCACTTGTAGGTCGTCATGAAGGGCAGTAGCAACAAAATGCTGGTTTTACTCAGCACTAGATACTCCTGAGAGATGCTACTCCAGAATGCTGACAGCCTCATGGGCTTTTGATGAGTTTTGAAAATGTGGTATCACAGTTCAGGTACAGCAGTATCATCTTTACATTTGGAGTGAGCTATAAGTTAATAACTGACTCTGCGGTCTCAACTGCAATAGGATTTTTTCACCCGCCAGTTCTCTTTCAAAATCTGAAACTTCTCTCATTTGCCAGTACTTCCCTGCATAACATAGAATCCCTACGGTGCAGAAGGAGGCCAATCAGCTGATCGAAACTGCACTGAGCCTCTGAAAGAGCACCCTACCCAAATCCATGCTGTCAAACTACCCCACCTAACTTTTTGGACACCATGGGGCAACATAGCCAGAGGCACATCTTCACAGTCCTCTTTGCTTGCTTTTCAGCAGCTGGAAAATGGAAGAAGCTCTCCTCCGTGATTTGGCAACAAAATCACATACACAGAGTGCTTGAAATTAAGTGTACGTGCAGGACACGTGTGGTGCATACTGCTGCCGCTTCGATTTACAAGATGACAGCGGCCACCAATCTCAAAAAATGCCAGGAGCTCCGTGACCCTCCCAACAGGGCAGCACGGTAGCCTTGTGGATAGCACAATTGCTTCACAGCTCCAGGGTCCCAGGTTCGATTCTGGCTTGGGTCACTGTCTGTGCGGAGTCTGCACATCCTCCCCGTGTGTGCGTGGGTTTCCTCCGGGTGCTCCGGTTTCCTCCCACAGTCCAAAGATGTGCGGGTTAGGTGGATTGGCCATGATAAATTGCTCTTAGTGTCCAAAATTGCCCTTAGTGTTGGGTGGGGTTACTGGGTTATGGGGATAGGGTGGCGGTGTTGACCTTGGGTAGGGTGCTCTTTCCAAGAGCCGGTGCAGGCTCGATGGGCCGAATGGCCTCCTTCTGCACTGTAAAATTCTAACACCCGTCTGCATCGTGGCCCACCTGTCCTAGGAAACCTGCCATCCTTATCGGATCTGGCCTGCATGTGACTCTGGACCCACAGCAATGTGTTTGACCCTTAAAATGCCCTATGAAATGGCCCAGGAAGCCACTCAGTTCCAGGTCAACAAACATAAGCCTTTTATGGAGGGTCGACAAAGACACCAAATGATGAGCACATTGGAATAAGAATTTGGAGTTGTAGAATGGCCAAGGGTTCAGCAACATACAAAGAGAAAAAGGTAACTTTGACAGAGGCCAAGTATTCTTGGTCAGCTCAACTCACAGTTGCAAAGGACAGAACGCATAAGGAGCCATGAGAGGTAGATGAGTCAATAGCTAGCACCAAGATAGATAGTTTCAGTGGTAACAAACTGGAATATTATTCAAACGGATGATGACATTATCCTCCTGATGTAAATTGTCCATAATCTTATTTCAAAATTATCTGCAGCCTTTGCAGTCCAAAATACTTGTGCCCACATTGCTGCATTCTGGAATTTACTGGATTGTAGAATGATGTTACAATATCTAACCGGTTAAAGGTATATGGGGAATAGGTAGGGAGGTGGCTTTGAGGCCAAAAAGAGATCAACCATGATCCGATTGAATGGCAAAGCACGTTTGAAGGGCTGAATTGCCTACTTCTGCTCCTAATTCCTACGTTCCTATGTTTCACAAGTACATGAACCAGAAAATACTGCAGACAGAAAGATTTACCTGAAGACAAAGCAGTGATAAAAAATAAAAGCAGTAATAAAGATTCTTTACTGATCCAATTACCTTATCTTCCATGTTTCAGCTAAGACAATTCCATAAGTTGCTTGGCTCTGCTCAAAATTTCCAGATAAGTGGCATTTCCGAACAATAGATTTCCAGACTGGTGAAGTTACGGTTTATTCCATTTCACCATAGCAATAGCATTTTGGGAGAATACTACCTGCTTTCTAGAACATGTCATTAAAGCAATGTTTTGCTGGCTAAACATAGAACAATGCCAGCGTTATTCTACTTACCACTAATTATACTACTTTGTGCATTTCAATTGGTTTTTAGTTTTACCATTAGATTTCTCAATAAACTCAATAGATTTGTCAGGCCAACTACTAAACACAAACATTCAAAATAAACTATTTTCATTGTGGAAATGAAAACATAGCACCTGCAAGAATACAGCAGGCTGCCAATTCTTATACATCCAACATAAATAAACAGACTGGAAACAAGAATTTATGTAACCCTGCATTCCTGGAAACATTCAAGAGTCAAACTGAATAAATAAAACCCAATATTTAAATGTTAAATATGTTAACATGCATGAGATTCATACTTTTTTTTTAATCTTTATATGGATGCTATTCCTTTTGTGATCTAGGTTATATAAGTAGCTGTTTTCAAATTATGCCAAACCTATGTAACCTGAATGGAGTGAATTTCAGTTTAATAGCTACACAGCATCAAGACGACAGATTAGTATGTACCAAGTGGTGGCAGTTAAAAGCTCTATCATTTGCAAAATACGGACTTTATAAAATTCACTGTCAAAAATATCTTTCAATCCCATCATTCGGTGTGTTCAAAGGTGCATGCATGTCCCCAAACTGGGACGATGCGGGATTTATGAGACGGATGCTGGGGCGTATACCGGACCTGGAGGTAGGAAACTTGATTTTAGGAGGGGACTTTAATACGGTGCTGGACCCGGGGCTAGATAGATCCAGCTCAAGGACCGGAAGAAGGCCGGCAGCGGCCAAGGTACTTAAGGGGTTTATGGACCAAATGGGGGGAGTGGATCCATGGCGATTTCTTCGACCTAGGGCTAGGGAGTTTTCCTTCTTCTCCCATGTCCATAAAGTGTACTCCCGGATAGATTTTTTTGTTTTGGGAAGGTCGTTGATCTCTAGGGTGGAAGAAGCTGAGTACTCAGCCATAGCGGCTTCGGATCATGCCCCACATTGGGTGGACCTGGAATTAGGAGAGGAAAGGGAGCAGAGAACACTCTGGCGATTAGATGTGGGACTGATGGCGGATGAGGGATTGTGTGCAAGAGTGCGGGGGTGTATTGAGAGATACCTGAGGTCAATGACGACGGCGAGGTCCCTGTGGGAGTGGTATGGGAAGCACTAAAAGCGGTGGTCAGAGGAGAGCTGATCTCCATTGGGGCCCACAAAAGGAAAACAGAGGCCAAGGAAAGGGAAAGATTACTGGGGGAGATTTTAAGGGTGGATAGGGAATTTGCAGAGACCCCGGAGGAGGAATTGTA
This sequence comes from Scyliorhinus torazame, assembly GCF_047496885.1. NCBI lineage: Eukaryota > Metazoa > Chordata > Chondrichthyes > Carcharhiniformes > Scyliorhinidae > Scyliorhinus > Scyliorhinus torazame. The sequence continues at coordinate 179,850,910 of NC_092719.1, read as the reverse complement.
CAGGGAGAGGAGACGATTCCAGACGGAATTTGACCTTCTGACCACCAGAAAGGCGGAGGTACTGTGGAGGAAGGCACAGGGGAGGAGGTATGAATATGGGGAAAAGGCTAGTTGCCTGTTGGCTCATCAATTGCGAAAGAGGGCAGCAGCGAGGGAGATAGGAGGAATTAGAGACGAAAGGAGAGACACGGTGCGAAGGGCAGGAAAGATAAATGAGGTGTTCAAGACCTTCTATGAGGAACTGTATAGGTCTCAACCCCCAGGGGGGAGAGGAGGGGATGCGGCAGTTCCTGGACCAATTGAGGTTCCCGAAAGTGGAGGAGCGGGGGGTGGTAGGCCTGGGGGCACCGATTGTGGTGGACGAGGTTATTAAGGGACTGGGAAGCATGCAAGCAGGGAAGGCCCCAGGACCAGACGGTTCCCGGTGGAGTATTACAGAAAATATGTGGACTTGTTGGCCCCGTTGATGGCGAGGACGTTCAATGAGGCCAGGAAAGGGGGGACTCTACCCCCGACGATGTCGGAGGCGACGATATCGTTAATTTTGAAGAGGGATAAAGATCCGTTGCAGTGCGGGTCCTATAGACCCATTTCATTATTGAACGTGGACGCCAAATTGTTGGCAAAGGTACTGGCATCGAGGATAGAGGACTGTGTCCCGGGGGTGGTGCACGAAGACCAGACAGGGTTCGTAAAAGGGAGACAACTGAATGTTAACGTGCGACGACTATTAGGGGTGATAATGATGCCCCCAGTGGAGGGGGAGGCAGAGATAGTGGCGGCAATGGATGCAGAGAAGGCATTTGATAGGGTGGAGTGGGAGTATTTATGGGAAGTGTTAAGGAGGTTTGGGTTTGGGAACGGGTTTATTAGCTGGGTTAGACTTCTTTATGGGGCTCCAACAGCAAGCGTAGTTACAGGTCGACATAGATCGGAGTATTTCCGACTATATAGGGGAACAAGACAGGGATGCCCGCTGTCTCCATTGTTGTTCGCGTTGGCAATTGAACCTCTGGCCATGGCGTTGAGAGACTCCAGGAAATGGAGAGGGGTGATTAGAGGGGGAGAAGAACACCGAGTTTCGTTATACGCGGATGACCTATTGTTATACGTGTCGGACCCAGCGGGGGGGATGATAGAGGTTATGCGAATTTTGAGGGGGTTCGGGGATTTCTCGGGGTATAGGCTAAACATGGGGAAGAGTGAATTATTTGTGATACATCCAGGGGACCAGAGTAGAGAGATAGAAGGCTTGCCTCTAAGGAAAGTGGAAAGAAACTTCCGATACCTGGGGATTCAGATCGCTAGGAGCTGGGGAACCTTGCACAGACTTAATCTGACACGGTTGGTAGAACAAATGGAGGAGGACTTTAAGAGGTGGGACATGCAGCCTCTATCGCTGGCGGGCAGGGTGCAAGCAATTAAGATGATGGTCCTCCCGAGGTTCTTATTTGTATTTCAATGTCTCCCTATACTAATCACCAAGACCTTTTTTAATAAAATAGACAGGAGCATCACGAGCTACGTGTGGGCAGGGAAAGTTCCGAGAGTAAGGAGGGGGTTCCTTCAGCGTAGTAGGGACAGAGGAGGATTGGCACTACCGAACTTGGGCGATTACTATTGGGCCGCCAATGTGGCAATGATACGTAAATGGATGATGGAGGGTGAGGGAGCGGCGTGGAAAAGACTGGAGAGAAAGTCCTGTAAAGGGACGAGTTTAGAGGCGCTGGTGACGGCGCCGCTACCTATCTCACCTAAAAAGTTTACCACGAACCCGGTGGTGGCGGCAACATTGAATATCTGGGGACAGTGGAGGCGACAGAGAGGGATGCGGGGAGCCCTGGTGGGGTCCCCAATCAGGAACAACCATAGGTTCGCCCCAGGAAGAATGGATGGAGGATTTCAGAGCTGGTACCAGTTGGGAATTAGGAGGGTGGGAGATTTATTTATAGATGGGACTTTTGCGAGCTTGGGAGCATTGGAGGAAAAGTATAAGTTGCCCCGGGGAAATTTCTTGAGATATATGCAGGTGAGGGCGTTTACTAGACAACAGGTGAGGGAATTGCCGTTGCTCCCGACACAGGGATACAGGACACGGTGCTTTCAGGGGTGTGGGTCGGAGAGGGCAAGATGTCAGAGATTTACCGAGAGATGAGGGAAGAGGGGGAGGAGTCGGTGGGCGAACTAAAAAGAAAGTGGGAAGAAGAACTAGGGGAGGAGATAGAGGAGGGTATGTGGGCTGATGCCCTAAGCAGGGTAAATTCCTCTTCCTCATGCGCCAGGCTTAGCCTGATTCAATTTAAGGTGCTACATAGAGCACACATAACGGGAGCAAGATTGAGCAGGTTCTTTGGAGTGGAGGACAAATGTGGGAGGTGTGGCGGGAGCCCGGCAAACCACGCACATATGTTTTGGGCGTGCCCGGCACTGGAAGGGTATTGGAAGGGAGTGACGGGAGTGATTTCACGGGTGGTGAAGGCCTGGGTCAAACCAGGCTGGGGGTTAGCTCTATTTGGAGTTGCGGAAGAGCCGGGAGTGCAGGAGGCGAAAGAGGCCGACGTTGTGGCCTTTGCGTCCCTAGTAGCCCGGCGCAGGATCTACTCATGTGGAAGGAGGCGAAACCCCCCGGACTGGAGGCCTGGGTAAACGATATGGCAGGGTTCATTAAACTGGAGCAGATAAAGTTTGCCCTGAGAGGATCGGCTCAAGGGTTCACCAGGCGGTGGCAGCCATTTCTCGACTACCTAGGGGAACGTTAGAGGGAAGACAGATGACCAGCAGCAGCAACCCAGGGGGAGGGGGGTTTAGTTTAGTTTAGGTCAAAGATAATGGGGTTTTGTTACTTGTGTATTGTTAAAAATTTCTGTATTGTTATTGTTGCGTTTGCTTTGTAAGAGGGGAAAAATTGTTGTTTGGGAAAAAAAATTCAATAAAACATTTTTTTTTTTTAAAAAAGGTGCATGCATGTGTTAGTTAGCCACCCTTACATGCTTTGAATTGATAGAGGAAGCTTTGCAATGTTTTGCGTGTGTGGGACATCCTCATTTAATGGTTCATCACAGGAATGGAGTACTGACCACGATTCACAGCACCCATTCATGAAGGAATTGGAGAATAATTGCTTCTACTTAAAAACAAAGTGCCGGAAAAAATTCAGCAGGTCTGACAACACATGTCGAGAGAAAAACAGAATTAATGTTGAGTCGGTGACTCAAAATTATATTTGAATTGAAACATTAGTTCTGTTTCACTCTCCACAGATGCTACCAGACCTGCTGAGTTTTTCCAGCACGGTTTTATTTTAGATCTCCAGCACCTTCGGTATTTTGTCTTTAATCCCTTCTACATATCTATTTCTGTGATGGTTGTATGAATCAGTCTCATCGGCAACCCCCCCCCCCCCCCCTCTGTTCTCATGATAGACTCTACAAGACTCTACAAAAACCACCAAGTTTAATCAAGGCCCAGAAGAGTTAGAAAAATTTGTTCAACGAGACCAGCATCTGAAACTTGTGACTGAGGACCTATAATGTATTACTGCAGTTTCTGTTCAACCCCATCTCAAACCCAAAGGAAACTCACAGGTTGCCATATTTTCTACAGAAATGGTGCATTTTCTCCCTACACAAGGAACTTCCAGCAATTGTAATTTGCCCCAATGCCAAAATATACATAAAAGCACCAGTGCCATACAATGCAAAATGAGATAACATTTGCACCTATTGCCATTAAAGCAAAAGTGCTTAAACCAGGGCTTCCCAAATTGTGGATCGCCATCTCAGTGGGGTTGAGAGATCCAAGGCTATCATGGAGCTCCGCCTGAACACCAACAACTGCAAGGCCCCTTTAATTCCTCCTTTTTTTCCTGTTGGTGGGCATGGCTTAACAGACGGATCTTTGGATCTTTGAGGACCAATTGCTGCTGGAACAGAAGCCTGTGAAAAGGGAACTGTTTTGCTTTTTAAATACCCTGCAGTTTAAACAATTCCCACCATGCTAAACCCCCTCCATCCAGTTAAACCCACCCCAAACTCCTTCAGGAGGTAACCATTCCCCCGCTACCACTCCGGGGGAGGTCACATGAAATCTGAGGCATTAAAACAGGGTCACACCAGGAGAAAAAAAATGTAAGCACTGGCTTAACCCCTTACTAAAGAGAAGTAACATTTAGGATGGTGAAAGTGGATTTTGCAGAGACAATTACCACCTCTTTATGCAGTAAAAGAGATTAAATACCTTCCAATGGATTTGACATATTTTGTACACAGGATAGCAGTTGCTGCTCTCAATCCCAAAAAGCACTCATGGTAGAAGGAAGATGTTTCTACACAATAACCACCTGACTCTAGACAGCAACTCTGTTTCTTTCGGTACGCAAATACTATAACCTCATACTGTAATGAAAGTTTCTTCATATTCAACTTGAAATAATCACATACATCATGTTGATGTTTTGGAAGGTTCAAATAGGATTTCCTTTAAGCTTAAGTTGCACTGCAATCATAAGAAAATTGAGTTTATCAAACTTGGATGTAATTGCTGATCAGAATCTGGACTGAATCATCTATTTTAGACATCTCACCAGCGCTGAACAGGCTGCTGCGCAATCGACTTTTCCCTTTAAAGCGATAAAACCAAAGAAAATACGAGCTTCATTGCGTCTAACCCGAAATTATTTTTTGAAAGGTAAAACGATGGAATGTTAATTCATACACAAATGGACTAATTTTAACCCACGATTTAATAACGGACAGAACAAGGGGCGTTTCAGAACAGGGCAATTTTAAAATGGTCTAGGGAAGTAATGTAGAAACTTCAAATAGGTTAGCCAGCATCCTCACCTCGCTCCCAGACTTCTTCATATCCAGGGGAAAAGATAGTTTTCCGGGATGACTAAGAGTATTAACGTGAAGTAAATAGGTGACGCGCGGGTGGAATGAAAAAAAAACATGCTGTAAACTCGGGGAATGGGTAGTTTCCCAGCTTGACAAGTGTCACGCTAAACCTCTTGCGTCAAAAGAAAAGACCTGCCCGATCTCCCAATCCTCCAGATTGTTGGCAGTGGCTTTATCCCCCCTTCTTACATTTATTAAACGACGTACATCTATCGACATTCGGCCATCTTCGATACCATTGATACATTAAAATGACATTGGCCAGATTTGCAAACACAACGGTTACAAGAATACAACATGTCCCTTTAATGCTTTGCTCACATTTTCAGTGACTGGGACTTGGGAGAGTAACCGGTGTGGATTGCACAGCAGTTTGACATCTACCGTCGAAATGTACCCAAACAAGCGGGCATGGAGTTTCAAACAAACCCAAAACCTCTCTCCCGTGAGCGAATTGAATTTTTACTACAAGTGGGACAGCTGGGAGAGTTAAGAGTTATTTAACAAGAGTACAGGCAGGCGGTCAGTGTCAGCACCTTACCTGAAGCTCACACCAGGCGACCTCCAGCCACGTCTCCGTATCCAGACCCTTGTAGACAGTTTTGAAAGAGCCTCTTCCAAGTTCAATATCAAACTTGAGGAACCTGCCGTCGGGGGAAGTGGCGACCGCCTTCATCTCCGCTTCCTCCTCGTTCTCCTCGCTCTTGGACTTGGTGAGGTCTTTGGGGCTCTCCGCCGGCTCCCTGGCCGCGCTCTCGCCCGCTTTGCCGTCCTTCTCTTCGTCGGCGCTGACACTCTCGGTGGCGCTGCCCTTCTTGCCGGCTTGGCTCTCGGTGCTGGAGCCTTCGGCGGCCGCTTCGCCCCGCAGAGCCCTCAGCGCCACGCTCTGCGGCGGCTCCGGCTCGGCCCCGTTCTGCAGCAGCCGGCTCGGCCGCTCCGCCGACACCGGCGGCGGCACCGAGAGCGGCACCGAGAGCGGCACGATCCGCCTGATGAAGCGCTGAGTGTGGCGCGGGTAATCCTGGCCGAGGGGATTGAGCCCGGGGGCCGCCGCTCGCCGCCTCCTCATCATCACTGCAGCAGAGTCCATGTTGCCGCAGCTGCCGGTGTGAGCCGCCGCCGCCTCCGGTCCGCCCTCGCCGCACTCGGGGCCATTCCCAGCGGCAGCGCCGACCGCAGACACCACACCGCCGGCGGCGTCGTCTCCCCCTGAGCCGCCGTTATCACTCCCTTCGGCGGCGGCGGTTATCTCCGTCAGCCCCGGCTTCCCGCTCTCCCGGGGCTCCATTTAAATTATGTCCGAAAACAAAAAAATATATAAATATATAGATGTGCGTGCAAATAAAATGACCAAACTGGAGGGAGCCGCGCCGGGGATGGGAGCTGACACGATGCCTCGCTGCAAAGACCGCAGCCCCGACTGACGCAGCTCTCTCGGTGTTCAACTCCCCCTCCCCGACCACCACCCCGGCACCAACTGTCCCCCCGCCCAAAAGACACCTTCGCACAACAGCCCCGGAGCTGCAACTTTATCCATTCAGGGGAACAGCTAAAGCCTCCAGCCCCGTGTCGTCATGAGCGCTCCGACATGCCCGCGCTCTCCCGCTAACTCGCTCCCTCCCTCCGGCGGCGGCGGCGGCGCGGGCGGCTCCCGGGCGCACGCACGCCCCGTGACGTCGGCGGCACGCCAGTGTCGGTGCGCGCGGCCACCTGCAGCCGCGCGAGCCGCAGCGCGAGACTTGTCCCCAGGTGGGCTTCGCCGGTGGCTCCATCCAGCCGCGCGCGCTGTCACTGCTGCTCACACACACACCGGTCAAACCCGACTCAACCCAGTGCCAATCCAATACACTTGACGCGGGGTTCGTCCCGACCTCACCGGCCCCACAAGTCTTAATGAGGCGACATTAATGTGATTTATTTTAGACATAAAGTGACATTAGCTGAAGAGCTGGACTCGACGCAATCAAAACGCTAACTCTGTTTCTCCCTCCACAGACATGCTGTCAGACCTGCGGAGTGTATCCAGCATTTTCAGTTTTTATTTCAGGAAGTTTCCAGCATCCGCGGTATTTTGCTTTTATCACAATAGCGTTGTTTGTGTCAGTTGGACAGTCAATACCCTGCGGTACACGGCAAAGGATAAACAGGCTTTGAAGCCTGCAGAGAGTACATTTGTAATGTTCTGTTAGAAAATAAACCCATTGCATAATACCTGTGCCAGTATGTTATGCCTTCAAATCTTTTAGTAGGAACATCTTTATTAACTTTTCATTTATGTCACACTGAGCTATGGATTATTGTGATAAATATTTATATTTTCGTGGTCAACGCACTCAAGAAACGCTGGTGGTAAATGCTCATTCACAAATACATAAACATAATTCTTACAATGTCACTTGCAGTTTTTTTAAATCTATAACTAATGGACAAGCATTAGTTGTTATTTAATGATACATTGCTGTTCTAATGAGAAGACTTGAGGTATGAGGGACAATTATAGTACTGTCATGGAACTTAAACAACCAGGACAAGTGAGCGGCAACATGGATCGGAGTTGCATCTGTTATAATGCTCAAACTTTTCAGCGCGTTTATTAATGCAGTACAATAAAATTAAAATCTTATATAAATGTCTGATTTCTCTAACCCTAACCCCCTCCACTTCTGCTGAAATGCCATAATAATAAAAGCTTTCCGTTATTTTGTCCACATCTTCAGTCTTCAGATCTGAACCTCGTCAATGAGACCAATTTTCCAGGTTCATATTGCAGGGAGTCTCATCCAGAAGTCACATATTTTGGGAATTCTGCATCCACTGTCCTCTCCAACCCACCATTTCCCAGTCATTTGCTACAATGGTTGGAAAATTGTAGTTGATATTGACAGAACCAAGAAAAGGCAAATTACCTTGAGTGAATATTATCAGGCTATTTAACAGTGATGGCATAAAAGACTGCCAATTCTGTCTTCTACTGTACTTTCAGCAATGGCAACTGGTTTGTAATGAGCTAATCCAGGGTTTTTTTGTGCTTTCCCTAACTCAATGGTAGTGACACCAATTGTAGCCTTCCTATTGCAATATTAATTGAGATAAATTAATTCAATAAACCTTTTCTAATATCTTTAATTTTTCAGAATTTGGAAACTAATAAGTGTGAAATGTTAAGGAAAGAGCGAGGTTTTACATGAAGGCCAGAGTTGGTTCAGAATATTAACTTGATTAGAAAAATTGTAACTTTGTAAGAGATGGGTAAGTGTAAGATGGGTAAAAATGCATTTAGAGTATTAAAAATGGATTGAAACAGTTGATTCAGGAAATTATAAATGTATTTGATCAAGGTTAGTCACAGCCTTCATAGAAGTGTTACTGACTGAATAGTGATCATGCCGTAGCAAGTTATGAAACTGAGATAAGTAAATAGGTAATTTGTGCACTGGCACCAGATAAGGTAAATGTATTAGACAAGCAGTCTGACAATTCAGAGGAAATGGAGGCATCAAAATTGAGAGTTGGCCATGAGATAAAACTGAGTGCCATCAGGGTACATGTGGAAATGTATGTTGTGTTTTCAGATGATGTCACTGATGGGCAGCATGTAGATGAGAAATAGGAAGGCATAGATCATAGAATCATAGAATTTACAGTGCAGAAGGAGGCCATTCAGCCCATCAAGTCTGCACGGGCCCTTGGAAAGAGCACCCTCCCTAAGCCCACACCTCCACCCTATCCATGTAACCCAGTAACCCCACCTAATGCTTTTGGACACTAAGAGCAATATAGCATGGCCATCCAACTAACTTACACATCTTTAGACTGTGGGAGGAAACCGGAGCACCCAGAGGAAACCCACGCAGACACCGGGAGAATGTGTAGACTCCGCACAGACAGTGACCCAAGCCGGAACCCTGGAGCTGTGAAGCAACTGTGCTAACCACTGTACTACCGTGCCACCCTTAGGGGACAACAAAGGTAATGATGTAGGAGCAGAAAGAGAAGCCACTGAGGATAATTTTCCAGCTATGATTAGATACATATGCATGGAGGTAGGTGAACACAGTCCCAACCAACTGGATGATGGTGGATGATTAAGGATACAGCTGGTTTTAAGCAAGTACAGGGAAAGAGTGGGTAGAGTGGCAGGAAGAACAAAAGAGAAGGTCTGAGATAGGGTGGAAGGCAAGAGGGATCATGGTGGAGGACAAAAAGGAGATGATGCTGGGACAATAAATAAATGAGTTGGAGGAGAATAGCAGAATCATCACCAACAGCCTTTGTCCATAAACAAAATAAAAATAATGGGAGATGAGGTTATGACCTGAAATTGTTGAACTTAATATTGAATCCATAAAATTGCAACGTGTCCAATCCAAATTGAGCTAATATTCTTCGAGCTTAATGTCCAGCCTTTCAAACTAAGTAGGCGTGGATACAAGTGGCTGAGGAAATGAGCTTCAGGATTGTGATCCTTAGAAGTTGTAGGCAGCACCCCAAAGGAGTCAAGGACCACAGAAGGGCAGGAAAGTGAATGGAGTAACACTTTCTGGTACCAACCCTCACACTCTGACTTTCCCAGCATTCTCCAGCACAACACTCCTCAGCAGCTCCACTCACTCCTCTCACTCTAAGCAGCTCCTCACAACCCCACCGGAACAAACAACATTCAGCTTCTGCTGGAGCAAGAGTGACCACCTTTGACATCAAGGCCACATTTGACCAAGTGTGGCATAAAGGAGCTCTAACAAAACTGGAGTCAATGGGAATCGGGGGGGCCGGGAGGGGGGGGGGGCGGACACGACTCTCTGCCGGTTGGAGTCATATCTGTCCCAAAGAAAAATGGTTTTGGTAGTTGGAGGTCAGTCATCTCAGCTCCAGGACATCACTGCAGGAATTCCTCAGGCTTCCTTCTATCACCAGGTCAGAAGTAGGGAAGTTTACTAATGATTGCACAGTATTTAGCACCATTCACGTGGCTCATCAGATACTGAAGCAATCTATGCCCAAATTCAACATGACATGGACAATATCCAAGCTTGGGCTAACAAGTAGCAAGTAACATTCGTGCAACACAAGCGAGAATCTAACCATTAGCCCTTGACATTCAATGGCATTACCAATGCTGAATCCCCACTATCAACATCCTGAGGGTTACCATTGACCAGAAACTTTACTGAACTGGCCATATAAATACTATGGTTACAAGAGCAGGTCAGAGGCTAGGAATCCTGTGGTGTGAAACTCACCTCCTGTCTCCCCAAAGCTTAGCCATAATTCACAAGATAGACGTCAGGAGTGTAAAGGAATATTCTCCACTTGGCTGGATGAGTGCAGCTCCAACAACTCCACTTGATTGGCACCCCATCCACAAACATTAACTCCCTCCACCACTGACACACAGTAGCAGAAGTGTGTACCATCTGCAAGATATACTACAGAAACTCACCAAGACTCCTTGAACAGCACTTTCCAAACACACAACCATTGGCATCTACAAGGGTAAGAGCATCAGACACATGGGAACACCACCACCTCCAAGTCACTCACCATCCAGACTTGGAAATATATCGCTGTTCCTACACTGTCGCCAGTCAAAGTCATGAAACTCTCTCCCTAACTGCACTGTGGGTGTATCTACAATATATGCACGGCAGTGGCTCAAAAGGAAGCTCAAGGGAAATTAGGGATGTGCAATTAATGCTGGTCTAACTAGCAAAGCCTACATTCCTTGAATTCATAAAAAGAACACACACACTCACGTTCATATTTTTTCCCAATTAAGGGGCAATTTAACGTGGCCAATCCACCTACCCTGCACATTTTTGGGTTGTGGGGTGAGACCCACACAGACACAGGGGAGAATGTTCAAACTCCACACGGACAGTGACCCGGGGCCAGAATTGAACCCGGGTCCTCGGCGTCATGAGGCAGCACTGCTAACCACTGTGCCACCGTGCCCCTCTCTTCCTAATTTTTGTGCCATCTCGCGGCCTGCACATGTTGTCCTTCTCTCCTCTTGACGTAATCCATTTTCACACTCACTATTTTCTGCTTTCTCTCCTTGCATGAGAAGTATGTGCAGAACTGCAGAGAGGTGCACAGAGCTGGAGGGGGCCTCCTGTGACAGCCACTTGCACTGTTTGCCACCTGATGCACTGGGAATGAGGTCTTGTTCCAGGAGGCTGCAGATGTCAGGAATGATTTTCTGTAGAAGTCGAAGCTTCCCAAGATATTGGTGCTTACATGTGTCGATAAATCTGATCTTCTGCCTGTGCTGGGGATCCTGGCTCCTGTGTCCAACCCTCTGTCTTGTAGAGCAACATGTGGCTGAGGCTAGTTCTGGTGCTGACACCGGTGTTACTCCTGCTCTTTCTCTTGATCCTCATCAGAGGTGCAAGGTCAAGCTCCTTATGTTGCTCCCATGCTGTGGTGAAGGCTGACAGTAGAGCTGTGCAGATCAAGATAAGTAAAGTCTGAGGCAGATGAACTGAATTCCAAGAAGCTGGAAATTGGCTGTCAAGTGGTGCAAGTACACTCTCAAAAGAAGTGTTAGGGGCACCAATCTCTCACTTGCGCAGGGCTGCAGCCTATCAATTTCACTGTTTGAAGGCTTCCCAGTCAGTCACTTTCACTGAAGAAGTAGTCTCCACTGGTCTCACCCAGGCAGGTTCCACACAGCTCAGGAAATAGGTCTATTGGCTGTTAAAGCCAGAATTCTGCGTTATGTGCTGAGTTATTGCAAGTTTAAAGATTTTAATTTCTTACCTGACTACACCCAGGGGTTTCCTGCTCACCATGCAAATCCATTTGGATTAGACCCAGAAGTGAACGGGACCTTGTCGGGTTCCAAACTATCACCACTTCTGAAGGCTACAAACCACCACCTGCCCACACCGTACCTGCTTCCCCTTGGCAGTTAATATTCTGCTCGAAGCCCTACTCACCCATCATGCCTGTGTTGGCTGATTTACATTGGTTCCTGCTTGAGCAATGACATTATTTTAAAATTCTCATACTTGTTTCAAAGTTCTCCATGGCCTTGCCTTCCATCTCTGTAATTTCCCAGAGCCCCATAACACTGCAGGATATCTGTGCTCTTCTAATTCTGGCCTCTTGAGCATCACCAATTTTAATTTGCCCACTATTGGACAGCCTTTGGCTGTCCGAGACCTACATTCTAGAATTCCTTTCCTAAATCTCTTTCTCTCTACCTTGCTTAAGATGCTCCTTAAAACCGACCTCTTTGACCAGGTTTTTGGTTATCTGCCCTAATGTCCTATTTTGTTTTATAATGCTCCTGTGGGATATTTTACTATGCTAAAGACACTATATAAGTACAAGGTGCTGTTATTGTTTTGCCAGTTCTGATGAAAGGTCATTGACCTGAAACGGTAATGCTGTTTCTCTCACCACAGATGCTGCCAAAACTGCCAAGTATTTTCAGCATTTTCTGTTTTCATTTCAGATTTTGACCATCAGTGAGTTTTACTTTTGTACCTGAGGCATACAGCTCATAGCTTTGGTTCCTTCCCAATCCTTGGCAAATTAGACTTAGTTTAGCAATGGGTTAAAATGATGGGGGAAAATATTCTATTTCACAGATATCCCACATTTTGAAAAGCACAAAGCTTCACTCCACCCCAGGCAAAGAAAAGTTATCCTCTTTTTATACATTTATATAATAGGAAGATTAATACTAATGTGAACCCCCCAACAAGCATGCTATAACTTGTTTTAAAAAAAATATTTAAGATACATCACCCATTTCCAACCTATTTTTCCCAAAGAAACACTTTTGATCAGAATCAGCAGTAAGGCATCTAATGATATTTGTTGTTGTTTAAACTTGCCCACACCCTTTGTTCAAAAAGGTTTTTGCCTACTATGAAGTTGCTGATAGTGTGAACTGATGGAGGCACTGTGAGGGAAACAGAACATTTGGGACCTGAGTGAACTGATGAACCAACAGGGTATCTCATTAACTAATGTGATTTAATGATTGGAAATAAATAGTAGAAGGACTGAAATGGAGGATAAATTACAGGCGGGTGAATTCAATGTCAATCAAGGAACAGAAACAGAAATAAAGGGAGGGAAATATGGGATTGACAGAAAAGAAAGTGAAGCTTCTTTTTAAAAAATGGACATTTTTAAATCATTTCAAAATATGCGCAACCTGAATTAATGCGATTCCACATTTGTAGCAGTTATTTTTTGCTTCCAGAGAGTAGCATTGATAGTCATTAAAATGTTCACATAATTAAAAGGGTACTTGTGCTTGGAATGGCATGCCTTAATTTTTTTTGGCATGTTTAATGGGCAATTGATGGGTTAATACCCCGCAAGTTCTTTAAAGGAAAGACTATAAGCAAAATGCAATTTTTATAAAGTTGAAGGCGGAGCATGCTTCTTGCCTAAAGCATTTGTACAGATAAATAATTCGCCTTGCTGTTATTTTGATAGCAAATTTTGCCTTCTTAAGATTTCTCAGGATCTTCTGTTACCACCATAATTACATTTAACATTCCATTTTCTGTTTTCACCCCAATTTCTCTGGTATTCTTTTTAAAATATATGCTTTATGATTCTTTTTATTCTTTATGCTCATGCTTGAAAGAAATAATTATAAACACAAAATATAATTACATATCACAGAACAACAGAATAGTGCAGTGCAGAAGAGTCTCTTCGGCCCATTGAGTCTGCACCGGCGCATGAAAGGCTCTGACCTGCCCACCTAATCCCATTTGCCAGCACTTGACCCATAGCCTTGAATGTTATGGTGTGCCAAGTACTCATCCAGGTACTTTTTAAAGGATGTGAGGCATCCCACCTCTACCATCCTCCAAGGCAGTGCATTCCAGACCATCACCACGCTCTGGGTAAAAAGGTTTTCCTCAAATCCCCACGAAACCCCCTGCTCCTCACCTTGAACTTGTGTCCCCTCATAACTGACCCTTCAACTAAGGGGAACAGCTGCTCCATATCCACCCTGTCCATGCCCCTCATAATCTTGTACACCTCAATCAGGTCACTCCTCAGTGTTTTCTGCTCCAGAGAAAACAACCCAAGCCTATCCAACCTCTCTTTATATCTTAAATGTTCCATCCCAGACAACATCCTGGTGAATCTTCTCTGCACCCCCTCCAGTACAATTACATCCTTCCTATAATGTGGCGACCAGAATTGCACACAGTACTCCAGCTGTGGCCTCACTAAATTCTGTACAGCTCCATCATGACCTCCCTGCTTTTGTAATCTATGCCCCGATTGAGAAAAGCAAGTGTCCCATTTGCCTTTTTCACCACCTTTCAACCTGCCCTTCTGCCTTCAGAAATCTATGGATAAACACGTCAAAATCCCTTTATTCTTCAGAACTTCCCAATGTCAGACCTTTCATAGTACACTTCCTTGCCAAATTACTCCTTCCAAAGTGTATCACCTCACACTTTTCAGGGTTAAATTCCATCTGCCACTTATCCACCCATTTGACCATCCTGTCTATATCTTCCTGTAACCCAAGGCACTCAACTCACTGTTAACCACCCGGCCAATCTTTGTGTCATCCGCAAACCTACTGATCCTACCCCCCCACATTGTCATCTATGTAATTTATATAAATGACAAGCAATCTGATAAATGCACATATTCCCACATGGGTCAGCGCTCGTTTGCATGTATTAGCTCTAGAATTACCACAGTTATCCAAATAATGTTTGGAGCGATCAAAGGAACCATAACTGATTTAATGAGCCATTCGCAATTTCACTGTACAGGCCGTGTGTACGTAGTCATGCACGGCTTAATCTTTGAGACAAGCATATGTTACTGGCAGGATCAACCAGGTAAAATACGAATCACAAAAAATGTAAGAAATCATTCAAAAGTGCCAAAGAAAAAATAACTAAAAATAATTAATCAAAAGAAAAAAATGCAAATTATTTGATAACTCAATACAATTTATTTTTTGTTGGTATTCAATTGTCTATTGGACAATAAGTAAAACGTAATAAACAATTGGGATAATATACTCCTTACAATTCACATTTTAATTGCTCATGTTTTGGGCGCTTATGATGCATTTATCTTGATTCTACATTTACCAGGAGCTTTGAAGGCATCCAGAACAGTCATTCAAAGGATTACAAGAAGAAATATCAATTAGCTGTCATCACAGTTGTTTTCAAGAGGGTTATTTTTAACTGAGGCATCATTTAACTAATAAAATGCCAAAATATTGTGTAATAATTTCTCATTTGCTAATTTTACTTGTGTTTAGTCTTACCAATGGATCTGACTACAAATCATTTTGAGACCTTTGATCTTATAGCAAAGCCTCCCCATAAAGGGTGATGTGATAAAACAATACATTAAATTTTTAAAAATATAAATTTAGAGTATCCAATTATTTTTTTTCCAATTAAGGGGCAATTTAGCGTGGCCAATTCACCTGCACATCTTTTTGGGTTGTGGGGGTGAAACCCCCTCGGCACCGTGAGACAACAGTGCTAACCACTGCGCCACCATGCTGCCCCAAACAATATGTTCAATAAAGTATGTATGCTTTAAAACAGTGTTTTTCAAACTTTTTTCCCTGGGACCCATTTTCACCAAGTGGCCGACCTTCGCGACCCACACTGGCCAACATTTGCAATACATCATTTTTGCTCACGTTTAATGCGTCGGGTGAGACTGCTTGGTCCTCACGATCTCATTTGCTTTGTCATTCAATGTTACATATTTGCTAAGGACATCAGCTGATGGATTAGGTTCTCGCTGCATCCTTCGAAACAAATCAAGAGGTTTGTCCTCAAACTCGCCATGCTTTGTCTTCAAATGCCTTTGAAGTTTTGAGGATTTAAAACTCTAATTTACCGGTACTTCACTGCATATAACACACATGGACTTTGCATCCTGATTTGCATTGGCACAATTAACAAAGTCATACCTCAAGAAATCACTTTTATTCTGCCATGTTCCCAATTTCAGTTTCTCCTTATTCTGCTGTTCACCAGAGGCCCTAGAGCTCTGAATATAGCTCACACTAGCATAACTTTGTCCTGCCGTGGACTCTCTTGAGTAGCTCTCATGAGCACTGCCTTGTCTGTCATGGACTCTCCTGGGCAGCTCTCTCTAGCAGATTCAGTTGTGAGCTCCTGGCCTATTTGTTTTTTGGCCCTTTCTTCCTTATAACAAAATAATCAATTTTCAATTCTTCACAGTCCTGTGGCTTGCTTGCTCACAGCTAGAAAATTGAGGAATCGCTCCTCTGTGATTTCACGGCAAAAGCACGGATGTACACGTGGCGTCAGTTTACGTGCCAGGTGTGTGATCTGCTCTCTGTGCCGCTTCTGGTGGGAAGACTGTACCTTCACATTTAAAACCCAGTAGCGGCCGGCATTCCCAACTTAAAAGCCGATCGTGGCCATTGGACGCTTCTCCCGTGATCGGGCACTCCGCAGTAGTTTGCTCCATGACCATCTCAACACCTGCCCACGATTCACCCATGGGTCGTGATCCACAGTTTGAAAAACCTTGCTTTAAAAAGAAAATAATTTCTCTCATCAATGAAGCAGGTGCATTTCTAAACCATAAAAGCTAAATATTCCTTAGATGCATTTCAACATGCATGTGACCATTTAATTATAAACCACATATCTTGCAATGATTTCTGATGTACCTCAATCTAATGTTGATATTTATACTTTCTCATCCCTCTAGATATCTCTGTGATACACAGAGGACCTATTCATATGTGAGGTTATCCATTTTGGCAGGAATAACAGCAAAAGGGATTATTATTTAAATGATAAAATATTGAAACATGCTGCTGTGCAGAGAGACCTGGGTGTGCTAGTGCATGAGTCGCAGAAAGTTGGTTTTCAGGTGCAACAGGTGATTAAGAAGGCAAATGGAATTTTGTCCTTCATTGCTAGAGGGATGGAGTTTAAGACTAGGGAGGTTCTGCTGCAATTGTATAAGGTGTTAGTGAGGTCACACCTGGAGTATTGTGTTCAGTTTTGGTCTCCTTATTTGAGAAAAGACGTATTGGCACTGGAGGGTGTGCAGAGGAGATTCACTAGGTTAATCCCAGAGCTGAAGGGGTTGGATTACGAGGAGAGGTTGAGTAGACTGGGACTGTACTCGTTGGAATTTAGAAGGATGAGGGGGGATCTTATAGAAACATATAAGATT
Organism: Scyliorhinus torazame; assembly: GCF_047496885.1. NCBI lineage: Eukaryota > Metazoa > Chordata > Chondrichthyes > Carcharhiniformes > Scyliorhinidae > Scyliorhinus > Scyliorhinus torazame. The sequence continues at coordinate 179,833,826 of NC_092719.1, read as the reverse complement.
ATGAAGGGAATAGATAGGATAGATGCGGGCAGGTTGTTTCCACTGGCGGGTGAAAGCAGAACTAGGGGGCATAGCCTCAAAATAAGGGGAAGTAGATTTAGGACTGAGTTTAGGAGGAACTTCTTCACCCAAAGGGTTGTGAATCTATGGAATTCCTTGCCCAGTGAAGCAGTAGAGGCTCCTTCATTAAATGTTTTTAAGATAAAGATAGATAGTTTTTTGAAGAATAAAGGGATTAAGGGTTATGGTGTTCGGGCCGGAAAGTGGAGCTGAGCCCACAAAAGATCAGCCATGATCTCATTGAATGGTGGAGCAGGCCCGAGGGGCCAGATGGCCTACTCCTGCTCCTAGTTCTTATGTTCTTATGTTCATAGGCTGTTAACCAATTAATTCAATAAACAAGTTTTTGTCAAATTGTCTATTCACCAAGAAAATATCCAAAGATTTTTGATCTTTTAAAATTTTCCAATTCAATTTCTACTGTAGTAATGCTAGTGGAATCTATATAAAAATCATAATTGGCAACGTAATATTATACTCGGTTAATCGTCCAGAGATCCATGTCGTTACCAACAACATAGGCAAGTCTAGGAAAGAGGACCTGGTTAGAGATTATAAAGAGCTAGGATTCAAATTAAAAAACAGGTCCTCAAGGGTCATAATCTCCGGATTACTGCCCGAGCCACGTGCAAATTGGCATATGGAGGCAAAAATAAGGGAAGTTAACACGTGGCTGAAAGAGTGACGTGGGAAAGAGGGGTTCCTTTTCATGGGGCACTGGCATCAGTTTTGGGACAGGGGGAACCTATACCGTTGGGATGGTCTCCACCTGAACTGAGCTGGGACCAGTGTTCTGGTGAAAAGAGTAAATAGGGTGGTCAATAGGACTTTAAACTAGAGATTGGGGGGGGGGAAGGGAAAGTCAGGGAACCAAGAGGTGAAGTAATCAGTGGGAAGGGTAGCTGCTTAGGAATACAAAAAAGCACGAAAAGACAGAACTCAGGAGAGGTTACAATAGTCCCCATCTCACAAAATATGACACAGCGTATGGAAAGGCTCAGTAAACCAAGGTCCACCACACTAAGAAAACAAAAAGGGACGGTCAATAGAGAATTAAAGGTGCTATATTTAAATGCGCGCAGTGTACGCGCAAGGTTGATGAGCTTGTGGCCCAGATTGTGACTGGCAGGTATGATGTGGTAGGCATGACAGAGACGTGGTTGCAGGGGGTTCAGGACTGGCATTTAAATATCCAGGGAATCACAACCTATCGAAAAGACATAGATGTGGGCAGAGGGGGCGGGGTTGCCTTGTTAATTAGGAATTAAATTAAATCAATAGCACTAAACAACATAGGGTCAGATGATGTGGAGTCTGTGTGGGTAGAGTTGAGGAACCACAAAGGCAAACAATCCATAATGGGAGTTATGTACAGGCCTCCTAACAGTGGTCAGGACCAGGGGCACAAAATGCACCACAAAATAGAAAGGGCATGTCAGAAAGGCAAGGTCACAGTGATCATGGGGGACTTCAATATGCAGGTGGACTGGGTAAATAATGTTGCCAGTGGACCCAAAGAAAGGGAATTCATTGAATGTTACAGGAGGGCTTTTTGGAACAGCTTGTGATGGAGCCCACGAGGGAACAGGCCATTCTGGACTTAGTGTTATGTAATGAGCCAGACTTGATAAAAGATCTTAAAGTAAGGGAACACTAAGGAGACAGTGATCATCATATGGTAGAATTCAGTCTGCAATTTTAAAGAAAGAAGGTAGAATCAGATGTAAAGGTGTTACAGTTAAATAAAGGTAACTACAGGGGCATGAGGGAGGAACTGACGAAAATCGACTGGGAGCAGAGCCTAGTGGGAAAGACAGTAGAACAGCAATGGCAGGAGTTTCTGGGAGTAATTGAGGACACAGTACAGAGGTTCATCCCAAAGAAAAGGAAGGTTATCAGAGGGGGGATTAGGCAGCCTTGGCTGACAAAGGAAGTCAGGGAATGCATCAAAGCAAAAGAGAAAGCCTATAATGTGGCAAAGAGTAGTGGGAAGTCAGAAGATTGGGAAGGCTACAAAAACAAACAGAGGATACCAAAGAGAGAAATAAGAAAAGAGAGGATCAAATATGAAGGTAGGCTAGCCAGTAACATTAGGAATGATAGTAAAAGTTTCTTTAAATACATTAAAAACAAACGGGAGGCAAAAGTAGACATTGGGCCGCTCCAAAATGACACTGGTAATCTAGCGATGGGAGACAAGGAAATAGCTGAGGAACTAAATAAGTACTTTGCGTCAGTCTTCACAGTAGAAGACATGAGTAATATCCCAACAATTCAGGAGAGTCAGGGGGCAGAGTTGAATATGGTAGCCATCACAAAGGAGAAAGTGCTAGAGAAACTAAGAGGTCTCAAAATTGATAAATCTCCGGGCCCAGATGGGCTACATCCTAGAGTTCTAAAGGAGATAGCTGAAGAAATAGTGGAGGCGTTAGTTATGATCTTTCAAAAGTCACTGGAGTCAGGGAAAGTCCCAGAGGATTGGAAAATCGCTGTTGTAACCCCCCTGTTCAAGAAGGGAACAAGAAAAAAGATGGAAAATTATCGGCGAATTAGCCTAACCTCGGTTGTTGGCAAGATTCTACAATCCATCGTTAAGGATGAGATTTCTAAATTCTTGGAAGTGCAGGGTCGGATTAGGACAAGTCAGCATGGATTTAGTAAGGGGAGGTCGTGCCTGACAAACCTGTTAGAGATCTTTGAAGAGATAACAAATAGGTTAGACCAAGGAGAGCCAATGGATGTTATCTATCTTGACTTCCAAAAGGCCTTTGATAAGGTGCCTCACGGGAGACTGCTGAGTAAAATAAGGGCCCATGGTATTCGAGGCAAGGTACTAACATGGATTGATGATTGGCTGTCAGGCAGAAGGCAGAGAGTTGGGATAAAAGGTTCTTTTTCGGAATGGCAACCGGTGACGAGTGGTGTCCCGCAGGGTTCAGTGTTGGGGCCACAGCTGTTCTCTTTAAATATTAACGATCCAGATGACGGGACTGGGGGCATTCTGGCTAAGTTTGCCGATGATACAAAGATAGGTGGAGGGGCAGGTAGTATTGAGGAGGTGGGGAGGCTGCAGAAAGATTTAGACAGTTTAGGAGAGTGGTCCAAGAAATGGTTGATGAAATTCAACGTGGGCAAATGCGAGGTCTTGCACTTTGGAAAAAAGGAATAGAGGCATGGACTATTTTCTAAACGGTGACAAAATTCATAATGCTGAAGTGCAAAGGGACTTGGGAGTCCTAGTCCAGGATTCTCTAAAGGTAAACTTGCAGGTTGAGCCCGTAATTAAGAAAGCAAATGCAATGTTGTCATTTATCTCAAGAGGCTTGGAATATAAAAGCAGGGATGTACTTCTGAAGCTTTATAAAGCACTAGTTAGGCCCCATTTCGAATACTGTGAGCAATTTTGGGCCCCATACCTCAGGAAGGACATACTGGCACTGGAGCGGGTCCAGCGGAGATTCACACGGATGATGCCAGGAATGGTAGGCCTAACATATGATGAACGTCTGAGGATCCTGCGATTATATACATTGGAGTTTAGGAGGTTGAGGGGAGATCTAATAAAAACTTACAAGATAATGAATGGCTTAGATAGGGTGGACGTAGGAAAGTTGTTTCCATTAGCAGGGGAGACTAGGACCCGGGGGCACAGCCTTAGAATAAAAGGGAGTCACTTTAGAACAGAGATGAGGAGAAATTTCTTCAGCCAGTGAGTGGTGGGTGTGTGGAATTCATTGCCACAGAGGGCGGTGGAGGCCGGGACGTTGAGTGTCTTTAAGACAGAAGTTGATAAATTCTTGATTTCTCGAGGAATTAAGGGCTATGGAGAGAGAGCGGGTAAATGGAGTTGAAATCAGCCTTGATTGAATGGTGGAGTGGACTCGATGGGCCGAATGGCCTTACTTCCGCTCCTATGTCTTATGGTCTTATGGTCTTATAATGCTCTGGTGAGGTAATCCACAGCAGATGGTGGAATTTGATTCGGTAAAAATCTGGAATTAAGAGTCTACTTATGACCATGAAACCATTGTCCAGAGTCAGAAAAACCCATTTGGTTCACTAACCTGCCATCCTTACCTGGTCTCAGGCCTACATGTGACCCCAGACCCACAGCAATGTGGTTGACTCTGAACTAGCCTACCAAGCCACTCAGTTCTATCAGGCCGTGAAAAGAAGTCTCAAAATCCTGGAATCCCTCCCTAACAGCACTGTGGACGTTGCTGCACCATGTGCTGGTTCAAGAATGCAGCTCGCCATCACTTCCTCAAGGACAATTAGAGTTGGGCAATAAATGCTGGTCTAGTCTGAGTCCACATTATTTTTTTTTAAGTACAGTTACAGTACAAGGAAAATTGTTAGCATTTAAAATAACCTAGTTGCTGAAAGAGTAACAAAGAGATTTTAATGCAAAAAGGTAACCTACGCTTATAGTATAGAAAACATAGATTCAGAAAACTGACAGTTCAGTCGGAGCCTATTTGATGCATATTATCTGTGATAATGTTAGATCCTTGTCTGAAGCTATTTCCTCTCAGTATATTCCTCGTTGATGTCATAGTCTCCAACTTAAAATACATTTTTGTCCAGATTTCCCATGGTTCTAACAACTCCAAGAAAAAAAGATCTTGTAGTAAATTTCCACTGTAATTTTTTATGTAATAACCATGAGTTTGCCATTCATTGATTGGCCAGTCAAAATAATCTTTACCAGTTTGCACTCAAAAAACTTTCCTAATTTTGAAAACTTGTTAATTTTCTGCAAAAAAACTTTCAGGCTATTCTTAATAAATATAACCTTCTATTCATGGTATATTTATAACAAATCTACACTGTAATCTTTCCAGCGCTCTATTATCCTTCCTATAATGAGGTGTCCAGAACTGCATACAATACTCTAACTGCAACTAACCCATTTGTCGCACAAGTTCTTGCTTTAATATTCAATGTCCCATATATTAAACACCCAGAATCCTATTGGCTTTTTAAAATGCCCATTCTTTCTGCAATTTCACCTTATCTGGACTCTTGGATATTTGTTCCTCCTCTTGAATAAGAATGTCATTGTTGTGGGAGACTTTGGTGGTGGCGATGTGGTGAACAGTTGCACATGCAATGGCTCCCAGCAAGGTACTTGGTTTTGGCCCTTTCTGTCTGGTTTCTGGGCAATTTTCAGAATTTTATTAAATAAGGCCCTCTCGCTCGAGTAATGTCCAACAGAAGTAGTTCAAAGCAGAAGTCAGGCAAGGGAGCATCAACGGAATCAAAAGTTCCTAAATCCCCAGCAGGGAGGAACATGGCGGTGGTGTATGCTGAGTTTGTGGCCCCTCAGTTGACAACTTAGAAGTTGCGTAAGTTCCAGAGCAACGAATTTAAGAAGCAGCAGCAGGCAATCGCTGAGGATCTGGAGAAGACAATGGAGGGGGCTTTGGCCCCAATTCGGGGGACCATGGACACGATGGATCAGCAGATGGAGGTACATGGGCGATGATACAGAAGGTTGAGGTGGTGCTCTCTGACCACACTGATTGGATTGCCTCCTGGCGGAGAAGTGGAGGGTGCTAAAGGCCAAGATTGACGATCTGGAGAACCGCTCCAGGCAACAAATCCTAAGGTTCATTGGGCTCCCGGAGGGCCTAGAGCGCTCCAACTCCACAAACTTTGGGGGGGTACCCCGGTCACGTCTGCCTGGCGACCAGAGAATCTTGCTCAAGGTCAATGGAATCCTCCTTTGTACGCGGCCCGCCTGTGGTGTTCTTGCGACGGGCGGGGCGGGAGAATCCAGCCCTATATGTCCAAGGGGTTTGGAACATTGGTGGGGGAGGGGGTCTTCTTGACCCCTCCTGTGTTGGACCATGTCCATAGATCGCCAAGGCAGAAGCAGTGATTTGGGGGGGGCTACCTCGGGCGATCATAGGTTTCATCGGTACCTGGATAAGGAGTCGGTCCTGAGGTGGGTGAAGGACTATGGAGACTGTAGATGGTAGGGCAATGCCATCAGAATATACCAAGATGTTGGGCTGGAGCTAGCGAGAAGATTTGCGGCGTTTAATAATCCAAGGCAGTGCTGTACTGGAGCAACGTGAGGTTTGACGTGGTGGAGACTGCTGACAGTGACGATTCCTTTGTTTTGGGACTGGCTTTATGGGGGATGTGCAGCCACCTGTAAGCCTGGAGCTGGCGCAGGTTGAGGCACTGCTGGATTGCCTCCTAGGGTGGAAATGGCTAATCCTGAGTTGGGGAGGGAGGGGAGGGGGAGTGGCCAGAAGTCCCCGATTTGGTTGATATCTTGGAACGTGAGAGAGTTAAAGGTCCTGGGTTTTTGCACACTTGAGAAGTTTGAAAGTGGATGTGATTTTTTTTTACAGGAGACCCATTTAAGAATTCAGGATCAAACGACGTTGGCAGGCACACCAGCGGTACTGGTGTTAATGTCTATGCACTGAACTGGAATGACTCGGCATTCATTAAAGTCCATTCATGGCGTCTATCCACTTTAATTGTGTTTTGGATCCGACTTTGGATAGGTCGAGTCCCAAGTCTCAGCGAAAGAGTTATTGGTGTTCACTGAATGGATGCTTGGGGGGGGGGGGGGGGGGCCTGACCTGTGGAGGTTCAAGTTTCCAAGGGATAAGGAGTTTTTTTATTTCTCTCATGTCCACCGGGTCAACTCCGAAATGAACACCTTTGTGGTGGGTGGGTCTCTTCTCTATGGGGTGAGGGTGCAAGTTACTCAGCAATCCTTATATCGGATCATGGTCCGCATTTTGCGCACCTGATGTTGGAGTCAGGGCACTCTCAGAGACCCTTGTGGAGATTGGACATGGCGTTGCTCGTGGATAAGAGTTTTTGTGAGCGGGTATCCTCTGCCATTGCGGAGTATGTTGAGTTCAACAAGAACGAAGCGGCCTCGCCATCAAAGCTCTGGGAGGACCTGAAGGTGGTGGTTAGGGGGGAATAATCTTGTTTAGGGTGTAGAGGGATAAATTTGGGTTGACAAGCAGAGACTGGTGGACTCCATTCTCGAGGCGGACCACCAGTACTCAATCGCCCCGATGCCATGGTTATTGGCGGGCAGAAAGAAGTTGCAAATGGAGCTTGGGTTATGGACAACATGTAAGCTGTGTCGCTCGAGGGTGACTTTCTATGAGTCATCTGTTGGCTCACCGGCTTAGGCGGCAGACAACTTTCCAGGAAATTGTGCAGGTCAGGGACTCGGGTGGCGGGATAGTTCTGCCCCAGAGAAGGTTAATGAGGTGTTTGAGGCCTTCTACCATGGGTTGTATGAGTCAGAGCCTCCAGTAGGGGGCTCATCAATGAGACAATTTTTGGATGGGTTGATCTTCCCAGCGGTAAAGTAGGAGAGAAGGCAGAAGTTGGAGATGCTGATTGGGCTGGAGGAGATCAAGAGTTGTATTTGGTTAATGCAGATGGGCAAGGCACCAGGACCGGATGGGTTCCCCATTGAATTTTCCAAACAGTTTGCTGGTCAGCTGCTCCCACTTGTGCTGGATATGTTTAATGATTCCATGTCCCAGGGGGTGTTGCCAGCAACGCTGCCGCAGACATGATTTCCTTGATCCTGAAGAAGGTCAAGGATCCCGTGGAATGTGGGTTGTATTGCCTGTCTCATTGTTAAATGTTGGCGCTAAATTGTTGGCTAAGGTCCTGGCGATGAGATTGGAACCCTGCCTACCGGGGGTGATTTCGGAGGAGCAGACTGGATTTGTTAAAGGTCAGCAGTTGTCGGCCAATATTAGGAAATTGTTAAATGTTGTGTTGTTGCCCTCCTTAGAGACCAGGCCAGAGGTGATTACTTTGATGGATGCAAAGAAGGCATTTGATGGGGTTGAGTGGGCGTACCTCTTTGAGATCCTGGGGCAGTTTGGCTTCAGGCCAAATTTATTTCATGGATTAGGCTTTTATACAGGGCCCCCACCGTGAGTGTGCATACTAATGACCTGAGTTTGGGTTATTTCCTACTGAAGAGGGGTACAAGACAGAGGTGCCCCTTGTCTCCACTGTTGTCTGTCTTAGCAATCGAACTGCTGGCCATTGCATTGAGGTTGTCTACCAGATGGAGGGGGATAGAGTATGGGGTTAGGCAGCATAATGTGTCCTTGTATGTGGATGATCAATTACTATATATTATGGACCCTCTCTACAATGTGTGGGATATAATGGAGCTGCACAGGAAGTTTGGCTCCTTTTTAGGGTATAAACTTTATCTGGGTAAGAGAGAATTTTTTCCAATGAACCCCCCCGGGGATGGGAGCTGATCTGAGGAGGCTGCCGTTTCGTCCTGCCAAGTCTACCTTCCGGTATCTGGCTTTTCCGGGTGGCCCATGATTGGGCCACGCTTCATAAACTTAGCTTTTCTAGTCTGGTAGATGGGGTGAAGGCCGATTTGGAAAGGTGACCCTCTAACCCTAGTAGGAAGGGTACAAATGGTGAAGACGAATATTCTCGCAAGGTTTTTGTTTTTGTTCCAGTGTCTCCCAGTCTTTCTTCCCAAGGCTTTCTTCTGTTGGGTTAACAAATTGATATCTATTTTTGTTTGGGCTGGTAAGGCTCTTCAGGTTTGAGGAATGTTTTTGCAAAGGGATAGGTAGTCGGACGGTTTGGCATTGCCCAATCTGTTAAGCTATTACTGGGCGGCAAATATTGATAAGGTGTGGGGTGGTTTGAGGATCCAGACTCTATATGGGGCAGATGGAGGAGGTTTTGTGCATAAGGTCGGGTCTGAGGGCCCTGGTTACAGCGCCACACCCATTTTCCCCCTGCTAGATTCTCTTCAAGTTCGGTGGTGATAGCCACTTTGAGGATTTGGAATCAGTTTAGGCAGCATATTACATTGGGTTCCAATTCTCCATTGGGCTTTGATTTGCAGAAACCATAGGTTTGTGCCGTTTGGGTTAAATTCATCATTTAGGGCAGAGGAGAGGAAGGGGTTAGAGAGGTTTAGAGACATGTTTCTGGAGGGTAGATTTACCGGCCTAGATGACTGTTAGAGAAGTTCAGGCTCCCGAGAGAGAATGTATTTAGATACTTTCAGGGGCGTGATTTTTACACAAGGAATTACTTTCATTTCCTCTGGTGCTGTCACCCTCGTTTATGGACAGGGTCCTGTCCGTAGCCAAGTTAGGAGAGGGTAAGATTTTGGAGGTTTATGGGCAGGTGTTGGCGACAGAGCAGGTATAGTTGGAGGAAGTAAAAAGGAAGTGGGAGGGTGAGTTGGGTTTGGTCAATATGGGGGGATTGTGGATTTTGGAACCCCAAAATGTATCATGGAGTTCAACCAACTTCCCCCTTTAATGTATTTGTTGCTTTTCCGAGCACACGGCTTGTTCCCTAGGTATGGGATTACAATTATGGACACGTGGGTTTTTAAACACAAAACAATGTTTATTCCATGAACTCAACTTAACATCTTAAATAAACATTGGATCTCTTAACACCCCTTACTTCAAAGATAACTCCGAAAATATTACAACAGTAAATAATCCCTCAAAATATTCCTTCAAACTTCCAAGAGACTTAACATCTTTAAACAGAATCACATCAGGTTAAAGGCTTTACTATTATGAGTTTAAATCACCCAAATGATCCAGAGATAGTCTTTCATGGCAGAGATCACAGCAAATCCAGCTCACTGCAAAGCACAGACACTCCCTTTTGTGAGGGCCACGAAGAATCCAGCACGAGTTTCAAGGATACAAAGAAATAACATTTAATTACAATAACATATATATACACAAATGCAGCAACCTCACTTGCTGCTTACTCCTTCCTGCTGGTTCCAAACTGGCCAGCTTTATTTATACAGGGAGTCTGCTAATGATTTCTCCGCCCCCCTCATTGGGGAAGCTCATACTCCCACAGGATTGTGGGATTGTCATTAGCCCCCAGCCAATGGTAAGCAGGCGGGTTATAACATCCCTCCCCCCCAAAGTCCAAGGAATCCACTGAAGACCCTGGCGAAGGAGGGCGTCGGACTTGTTTTGCCGCAGGCCGGACACCATTTGCATGAGGCGCTGGATCGGGCGGCGTGTAACGAGACGGAGACCGGCGCTTCCGTGATGAACGGCGTAACGGTTGTACATGCAAGGCCCGTGGGCCCGAGGATTCCCCCTCTGATGCGTCCTGTGTCTCCATCTCGGAGTCAGAGTCTGCTGCCTCTGTCATCTCGGCGTCTCTATCTCCATTCGGTTCTGTAATGACCTGCGCAGGCTTTGAGTGAGGCACTAGAGGAAGATTGTGAGGACTACTTTCCATTGTCTCTGGTCTCTGCGGCTGTAGAAATGAGCTCCGGGGGCGGGGAACCTTTGGAAGGGATAGTCTTCTGGACCGAACGTGGTCTACATGTTTGCGCTAGAGACAACCCTGGGCTTGCACCTGGTAAGATATAGGGCCCGTTTGGCGAATGATTACGCCAGGACCCACTGGGCACCACCAGCAAAATTGCGAACGAACACTGGGTCACCGTCGCAAACTGCCGAATCGGCCGATGCCGAGAAAAACCCTGTCCCTGCCGTTCTTGTGTGCGGCCTACTTTTGCGCCAATGTCCGGGAAAACCATACCATGGCGGGAGCGAAGTCTCCAGCCCATTAGGAGTTCTGCGGGAGCTACCCCAGTCACCGCATGCGGGGTGGTCCTACACGAAAACAAAAAGTGAGCCAGTCTCGTGTCCATTGACCCGGAAGACTGCTTCTTTAGGCCTCGTTTGAATGTCTGCACTGCGCGCTCTGCCAACCCATTTGAAGCCGGGTGGTAAGGGGCAGTGCGGATATGGCGTATGCTGTTCATCTTCATGAACCTCGCAAACTCCTCACTCGTGAATGGAGTGCCGTTATCCGTGACCAGCATCTCGGGGAGGCCATGTGTACTAAAAGACAAACGCATCTTCTCAATTGTTGCGCAGGACGTTGTGCCTAGCATCTTATGCACCTCTAACATTTAGACTGGGCGTCAATTAATAAAAGGACCATGGATCCTTGAAAAGGGCCTGCGAAATCCGCATGCAAGCGTGCCCAAGCCCACCCTGGCCATTCCCAGTGATGTAGGGGCGGAAGCTCCTGATGCTCCTGACAAATGGAACAGTTTTGGGCCACCTTCTCAATGTCGGCATTGAGGCCTGGCCACCAAACATAACTCCGGGCCAACATTTTCATTTTGGTCACACCTGGGTGCCCATTGTGCAAGTCTCTTAGTATCAGCTCCTGTCCTTTTTCCGGGACAATCACACGCGTCCCCCACAAGAGGATGCCGTCTTCCACGCTAAATTCTGACAGCTTGGAGGAAAATGCCCGCAACTCGCCTGGGAGCTGTCTTTGCTGCCCACCATACAGGACTATGTGTCGAACCTTTGACAGGACTGGCTCCGTCTGGGTCCACTCACGGATCTGTGATGCTGTGACAGGCAAGGTGTCCATAAAATTTAGGGTTGCAACCACCTCACCGGTCGTGGGGGTCGACATGGGGCCGGTCGATAAAGGCAATCGGCTCAGCGCGTCGGCATTCGCTATCTGCGTTTCTGGTTTGTGCTCCAGAGAATACTCGTATGCAGCGAGCAACAAAGCCCAGCGCTGGATCCGAGCGGAAGCAATGGGCGGTATTGGCTTATCCTCTCTGAAAAGACCCAGCAGAGGCTTATGATCAGTCACGATAGTGAAGTGGTGGCCATACACGTACTGGTGGAAACGTTTCACCGCAAAGACCACTGCCAGGCCCTCCTTCTCGATCTGCGCGTACTTTTTTTCCGCTGCAGTCAATGTGCGGGAGCCGAACGCTATCGGCCATTCGGCCCCATTCTCCATCTTGTGGGACAGGACAGCCCCAATACCATACAGGGATGCATCACATGTGACGAGCAAAGGCTTTCCAGGATCATAGTGGGTTAGTAACCCAGACAACGACAATTGTTGTTTTACCCGCCGGAAAGCGGTTTCTTGCAGCTGACCCCAAACCCAGGTGTGATTTTTCTTTAGCAGAAGATACAACGTGGCCAGCGCAGTTGCCAGATTGGGGAGGAACTTCCCGTAATAGTTTAGAGGCCGAGAAAAGATCGAAGATGCAAAGTGTCAGTCGGGGCGGGGGCCAGTTGAATCGCACGTACCTTCTCTGCAATGGGGTGCAAACCTTCGCGGTCCACCCGATAACCCAGGTAGACTACTTCCTTCGCCTGAAAGACGCACTTTGTGCGATGTAAACGGACTCCAGCCTCCGAAAAGCGTCTAAGGACAGCCTCCAGATTTTCCAAATGTTCCTGCTCTGACGTCCCTGTGATCAAAACGTTATCTAAGTAGACAGCGACACACGGTAAACCTCTCAAAATGCCCTCCATAATGCGTTGAAAAATAGCGCAGGCAGAGGATACTCCAAAGGGCAAACATGTATATTCATACAGGCCCTGGTGTGTATTAATCGTTACGTATGGTCGGGAGGCAGGGTCCAACTCCAACTGTAGGTAGGCGTGGCTCATATCTAATTTTGTGAACGAGAGTCCACCTGCAAGCTTTGCGTAGAGATCCTCTATGCGAGGCATTGGATATCGGTCGAGTCAGGAAGCCGTATTCACTGTAAGTTTATAGTCACCGCACAAGCGAACTGTGGCATCTGGCTTCATTACAGGTACAATTGGTGCTGCCCAGTCAGCAAAACGGACGGGCATGATAATACCCAAAGTTTCCAAACGAGTGAGCTCCCCTTCTACCTTCTTGAGCAAGGCGTAAGGCACCGGGCGCGCCCGGAAATAGCGCGGCGTGGCTCCTGGTTCAACTTGGATACGGGCTACGGCCCCTTTTATTTGCCCCAAACCGGGCTGGAATACATCTGGGTATCATCCTAGCACCTCAGTCAACCCTCCAGAAACTGTTTGGAGGATGTGCTGCCACTGCAAGCGCAAATGGCGCAACCAGTCGCGACCCAACAGGCTGGGCCCATGGCCGCGCACCACGATAAGTGGGAAACGCCCCTCCTGGTGTCCATAAACAACAGGGGTCATCGTAGTTCCTGCAATGTCCAATGGTTCCCCCATGTAGGTGGCCAACCTGGCCTGTGTGTAGGTTAATGTAAGGGTCTGTATACCCTGCTTGATGCGGTCGAATGTCCTCTGGGCAATCACGGAGACCGCTACGCCAGTGTCCAACTCCATCTCAAGCGGGTGACCATAGACCCGTACTGTCACCTTAATGGGGGCCACACGGGGAGCTGCCACACAATGCAGCTGCAGGCAGTCGTCCTCCATCTCCACGTCCTCAGGAGTAGTCGCCGCAGGTTCATCCACATGGAAGGTACGGCCCCTGGGCTGGTCCCAGTTTCGGTCAGAACGACGGCGCCTCTGGAGCCCCCAGGACTGCCGTCCGCGACGGGGTCGGCGCCTACAAGTCTGACACGGACATGGCTCCTCGTCCATTGGTTCTGGAGAAGGCTCCCTTCGGGGAGGAATGTCCGACGGCCACTGGCGTCGATCCGGACGTCGGCTCGCCAAGGTACCGCAGGGGTGCGGGGGGACGTTTTCGGACGGAAGGGGTTGTGCCCCAAGGCATGCACTTCCATTCCCTGTATCTCCTGCACTCCTCGTTTTGCGCTCTCTCGGGACAATACTCATTGAATGGCCTGTTGAAAAGTCAATGTTGGCTGAGCTAACAACTTTCTCTGGGTGGCCGCATTGTTAATACCGCAAACCAAACGGTCGCGTAACATTTCTGACAAGGTCTCACCATAGTCACAGTACTCCGCAATCCTGCGTAGCCTGGATAGAAAGTCGGCAAGGGATTCTCCTGGGGTCCTCTCAGCGGTATTAAACCGGTAACGTTGGACCATCGTCGACCGGGTTGGGTTAAAATGCTGACCCACTAAATCCACAAGTTCATCAAACGTTTTGGTGTCCGGCGCAGCTGGGTACGTAAGGCTCCTAATCACCCCAAATGTATGCGGGACGCAGGCGGTGAGCAATATGACCACCTGGCGCTCGTTTTCGGTGATATTGTTTGCCCGGAAATAGTAATGCATCCGTTGTGCATTCTGGTTCCAGCTTTCCAGCGCAGCATCAAAAACATTCAAACGTCCGTACAGAGGCATGGTGTAATAGAAAACAACTTCCAACCTGTATCCAACAAAAATCCAGGGAGGTGGCTTCAGCAGTGTAGACAGCTATTTACTTTAACCCTCGTCGCCAGTTTTGTCAGGGCCACGAGGAATCAAGCACGAGTTTCAAGGATACAAAGAAATAACATTTATTTACAATAACATATATATACACAACAGCAGCAACCTCGCTTGCTGCTTACTCCTTCCTGCTGGTTCCAAACTGGCCAGCTTTATTTATACAGGGAGTCTGCTAGTGATTTCTCCGCCCCCCTCATTGGGGAAGGTCATACTCCCACAGGATTGTGGGATTGTCATTAGTCCCCAGCCAATGGTAAGCAGGCAGGTTATAACACTCCCCAAGCTCTTTTTCTCCAGATCTCTGGAAACACACAGACACACACAAGCTGCTTTTTCAAACTGCAGATCTCTGGAAACACACAGACACACACAAGCTGCTTTTTCAAACTGCAGCTCTCTGGAAACACACAGACACACGCAAGCTCTTTTTCAAACTGAAACTTCAAAATGGCTGCACTGCTCAGCTCCACCCACTATCTGACATCACTGTTATCTTAAAGGTATATTGCTTCAACATCCATGTCTTAAAGGTACTCTCATATGACAGGGTCAACTTCACATCTTGGTGTGTGAGGTTAAGCCTGATCCAGTTCAAGGTGGTGCTCAGGGTGCACCTGACTAGGGTGCATATAAATGGGTTCTTCTCGGGTGTGGAGGGTAGGTGTTAGCGGTGCTCCAGGGGACCGGCGAATCACACGCACATGTGTTGTCTTGCCCCAAGCTTGTTAGTTTCTGTGTCTCCTTTTTTGATACAATGTCAGGGATGTTTTTCATTCAGCTGGAA
The DNA here is from genome assembly GCF_047496885.1 of Scyliorhinus torazame. NCBI lineage: Eukaryota > Metazoa > Chordata > Chondrichthyes > Carcharhiniformes > Scyliorhinidae > Scyliorhinus > Scyliorhinus torazame. Next base: position 179,818,815 of record NC_092719.1, on the reverse strand, counting down.
CCGTGCCCATTGGTGGCCACTTTTGGAGTACTGGACTCAGCAGTGTTGCAGATGGGGACAAAGGCAGATGTCCTAGCCTTCACCTCGCTAATAGCTTGGAGGTGAGTTCTGCTTATGTGGAGGTCCCCGATGCCGCCTCAGGCCTCGGCTTGTTTGAGGGACCTGATGGAATATTTGCACCTAGAGGAGATGAATTATACCAGGAGGGGGTTGGTGGTATAGTTCTAGTAGCAGCCCTTCATCTAATTTTTCAGGGAACTGGTTACCATCAGCTGTGGCGGGGTGGGGGGGTTCATCTTTTTAGTTGGGTTAAGGGTTTGTTAAAGTTTTGTTTTCTTTCCGGGGGGTTGAGTGGGAGGGGGTTTAGGGGGACTGGATGGGTGCATTTTGGGAATAAGACAGGGTTGGGTTGATTGTATTGTTGTGGGGTTTGTTATATTGAAAATGTTGTTTGAATAAAAATATTTTAGAAAAGAATGTCATTGTTTAGGGCCAATTTCATTTTCATTTTTTTCCCTCCAATTTGTGCTGCTTCACATTGAACTGCATCTATTGTCACACTCTGCAAACCTATTTATTCATCTGTTCCAACACCCTGCACTTACCCTCAGTTTTCTATGTCCACTATTTTGGTTTTATCACCAAAGCTCAATCTCATTCCCTTATGCCTATGTTCAAGTTACAAATATAAATTTAGGTTGCAGCACAGATCTCAAGGATGCTTCCACTGTCAACATAAATATGCCTGTGCATTCATTAATGCCAATTTAATTGATGGAAAATAATTTGGGTATGATTGTTGATCACACACACTGATGGCACCCTCTTAATGAAAAGCTGTCACCAGGCTAATCAAATAGGGCATACATCCCCAAAGCATTTGATGATAAGATTTTAAAAAGATCATTTTAACCCTTTCTTATAGTAATGACATATATTTGTATTGTTTTGGGCACTCTGCTTTGAAAATAAATCTGGCACACTGGAAACTTTTTGAAGAACATCAGAATGATTCAGACTTCAATCTCCAAATTCGGCACAGGAGTAGACCATTTAGCCCCTCACTCCTGTTCCACCATTCAGTTAGATTATGGCTAATCTATACCTCAATTCCATTTATCTGTCTTTGCACTATATCCCTTGATGTCTTTACCGAACAAAATCCAAAATCTATTTCAGTCTTGGAAATTTCAATGCATAAAATGGGGTCTGCCAACGTTTCATCCAATTGAAGCATAACATAATCTCCTTTGTATTCCTCCCAATTTGAGATCAAGGTCAATATTCCATTAGGCCTTTTGATTACTTTTACGTGTGCAATAGGTTTTAATGATTTGTTTACCTGAACACCCAAACCCTTTGTTCTCCCACAGTTTATATTCTTTCACCATTAAAAAAATGTTCTGAACTGCCTTTCTTATATCAAAAGCAGATGACTTTCAACTGGTGCACATTGGACTCCTTTTACCAACCTGTCCACTCACTTAATCCATCTATATCCCTTGGCAACTTTTTGATTCCTTCTGCACATCTTGCTGATCTTCCTAACTTTAGAGGAGAGATGACAATACTTTTTTCAGAACAGTAAAGAAAACTGATGAGAGGTATTGCACACATTTAAAATCTTAAATGTTACTGTTTATTCATAAAGCATTATTGCACAGATGCTGGCTTTGCTAATGTAATTTTCTATTTCAGTAATTTATTTTAATCTCATATTCCTGCTTGCTCCCCAAACTCTTCTCTATTCTTATTTTTCAGGTCAGTAATTTTATTTGGAAAGGATTTATGGACTCTCTTTCAACATTGTTTTGTAGCAGTTAATTAAACACAGATACAAATAGGCTAATTAACTTAAAATATGATTAAAGATTGCTGAAAGAAGAGACGTGCTATTGAGGTTTTTTGTCTTGCATTCATCAGGATAGATTCGTAAGAATACCAAATATAAAGGAAACAACAATTTATACTGCATGAAAAGATTGTGCTGAGTAGCTGACAAGAAGACTCTAGTTGGTGAAATCACCAGAGAACAGTTAACTGCCAACTTTGTTAACTTAAACAAAGTTAGCTTTGTTAAAATTCAAACCAGACAGGTTGACTCTCATTGGTCATATGGCCTTGGAAAGGGTCCAGGGGAGATTCATAAGAATGATCCCTGGAATGAAGAACTTGTCGTATGAGGAACGGTTGAGGACTCTGGGTCTGTACTCGTTAGAGTTTAGAAGGATGAGGGGGGATCTTATTGAAATTTATAGGATACTGCGAGGCCTGGATAGAGTGAACATGGAGGGGATCTTTCCACTTGTAGGAAAAACTAGAACCAGAGGACACCATCTCAGACTAAAGTGACGATCCTTTAAAAATTAGATGAGGAGGAATTTCTTTAGCCAGAGGGTGGTGAATCTGTGGAACTCTTTATTGCAGAAGGCTGTGGAGGCCAAATCACTGAGTGTCTTTAAGACAGAGATAGATAGGTTCTTGATTAATAAGGGGATCAGGGGTTATGGGGAGAAGGCAGGAGAATGGGGATGAGAAAATATCAGCCATGATTGAATGGCGGAGCAGACTCGATGGGCCAAGTGGCCTAATTCTGCACCAATGTCTTATGGTCTTATACCATTTGTGTCAAACCAAAAAGACATTCTGCCTATCACACAAATGAATAATATGGTATAAGAATTTCAGTGCCAGTGTGATACGTCCCAATAACTGGCAGATCACATCAAACAGAACATCCCTTTGGCTGTTCGCGAAAAACAAAGTACTGACAGTACCCAACCAGCCCATGGTTGTAAAATTCAAAGCATAGTGTCCAACATGAGATGTTATTCCATGATTGACAACAATTACCAAACAATCCTGATTGTGCTAAGAATTGCACCGAGAACCAATTTGACATTATCAGTCAGGCTCACAGTGTGGCTCACTTACATGTGCTATAAACCACAGATATTCACATGCAAAGCCTGTCCCTTGCAGACAGAAAAAACATGTCCATGCATTGCACCTTTTTCAACTAAACAAATGCTTGGGGGACAGCCCTTTCCTGGTTCATTCCCCATGGCAATGCCTTGACCGATCACAATTGACATGCCTGGTTTGAATTTAGACAAAAGCTTGGCAATTACTGAATCACAGAATTGCTGTGGCACAGCAGGAGGCCATTTGGCCCATTGTGTGTACACTGCTTTCTCATGCTGTCTCCATGACAGGATGCAAAGCTTCAATAGCACGTCTCTTTTTACAGCAATGCTCAAGTTTTGTACTTCTAGGCGGCTATATGATTGAAAAGTTAGAACCCAAATATCAAACAGCAGACCTCAAGCAACAAATTTCCACAGAGAGATCGTTATTTGGACGACTACCATTAAAAAGTGGCCAGTGTTATGTCAATTACCCCCTTTAGAAAGGAACTGAATTAATATCTGGTTACAAATGGTTACAAGGCTAAATATAGACAGATGATAAAATACGTTTAGAAAACCATGGTTTCAACCATGTCAAAATTAATAATGGTTGCACTTTTAATTTTGTATCATGAAGTTTTTACTAAATTACATTCAATAGACACAGAAATGTGTCAGGATTTTTTTGAAGGTTTTACCAGCGATTATTCACTTTTTTAGGATATTAATCAATTGGGGAAGAGGTGATAACAGCACACAATGCACATAACTGATTCAAAGGTGTGGATTTGATTGGCCAAATGCATTTTTTGTCTCTTGCTTTCTTGTGTTATTCTGTGTACAGGGGTTGTCCACACAAATCACCTCAGGATGTTGCATCCATTAGGGTATGGACATAATTGCCTTTATTGAGTATCTCTCCATATGGTACAACTGAGATTGGTGAGGGTGAACACATTTCCATGTGCACCAAACAAGTTTACACCTCATGGTGTTAGCTGTAGCTGAGTTGGTAGCACTGCCGCCTCTGAGTCAGAAAGTTGTGAGTTCACATAGCACTCCAGAAAATTGAGCACACAGTCTAGGGCAGGCTGACACTGAGGGAGTTGTACTGTTGGAGATTCCATCTTTTGGATGAGATATTAAAGCCTAGCTGTCCTCAGGTGGACATGAAAAGTCCCACGTCACTATTTCAAACAAGAGCATGGGTGTAATCCTCTGTTTCCTGGATGATATTTACCCCTCAAATGACCACAGATGACTATATGGTCATTATCTCGCTGCAGTTTGCAGAGCCCTGCTGTATGCAAATTAGCTACCGCATTTTCTACTTTACAACAAGTGCATAATTAGTTATGAAGTGCTTTGGGAGGTGCCGATGATGTGAAAGGCACTATATAAATGCAAGTTTTTCTTTCTTTACTCATTTGTGCTCAATAATTCTTCATGAACACTGTCTATTATTTACTGTTGTGTGCAGTGCAATTGTATTTTCTCTTTTTACTTTTAAGAATCACAATTTTAAAAACTACTTATTCATATGGCGAATATAAATGTCATTGATTGAGCACTGCATAATTTGAACAACATAGTAAGATGCAACAGGAGGTGAAATTCCTTTATGTCGTTCTTTCATCTCATTGCTTTACGTGGGATCTTACTGGAGACAATTGGCTCAATTGTGTCATCACATAATAACAGTGACTGCACTTCAAAAGGGAAATTATTAGCTATGAAGTGTTTTGGGTTGTGCTGAGATTGTGAAAAATGCTATCTAAATATAAGTTTTTTCTTGTAATAAAATCCTTAAATCTGTTAACAAACTTATATTTGCGCTTAAGGTATGAGATACTCTACACAGCAGGAATGATGCTACATACATGCAAATGCACATAGAAACAGAAATGACACTGTAAGTACACACATGTATTGTATATATATATGCACAATCATGTGCTCAAGTATAAAGATGCATTTATTGATTAAATATGTGCACTGCACTGAATTGTATACATAGTTACATAGCATAACATAACACATAGAAAGAACAATGGATATAAATACATAGACACATTGTTGCCATTAATTTTGTGTGGACAGATCTCAAATCTAGGAGATACTGGATACATAAACCTTCATCTTATTTCCATCGGCCCACCTCGGAAAAGGAAAGAATTTATTATTGCTTTCTTTTCAGTGAAGGAATCTCTTCTATTTCTTTTACTTTTTTCCAATTAAGAGGCAATTTAGCGTGGAAAATCCACCTACCCTGTACATCTTTGGGTTGTGTTGGTAAGACCCACACAGTCACGGGGAGAATGTGCAAACTCCACACGGACAGTGACCCAGGGTCGGGATCGAACCCGGGTCCTCAGCGTCTTGAGGCAGCTGTGCTAACCATTGCGTCACTGTGCCGCCTTTCTTTTTTATGATGAAATCACTACAATATTTTATAAACTGTTCCATTATTCATAATTGTAACTCCAACCTTACTAGATCTCAAGGTTCAGGAACAAAGAGCCGTCACCTAACCTTCTTCATTTCTGCGCTGCTATTCACAATTCAAACTTTCATTACAACATTTTCAGTAAAGGTTGCAGTAAAATTCAAAATTAGGAAAAAGAAGAGATCGTTCTTTAATTTGTCTATAAATGAACCGGAATTAAATTGGAATCTACCACATGACAATAAAGAAAAGTAAAGCAAACTGTTCTGAAAAAAAGCATATTCAATTTTGTTGATTGTACTATTTATATCTCACAGCATTTGGAATTGGCAGTCAGAACATAAAGTACAATAATATGATGAAATGGGATAAACTGGCACTACTTAGTGAGTCATGTCAGTGTTTTTGGTACCCGCAGTGGTTATTTAAGATAATTGTGGACAAAAGCTAAAGAAGGAATCATCCAGTTGACATTTCTATCCGCCTTTCACAGCCTATTTTCATCCTAAATAGTGCCTCTTTGAAGAGAAGAACAGAGAACAATTGGCCAATAAAGTCCCTCATAAGAGATTGGTGCTAACAATGAATTGTGTGGAATTGAAGGAAAATTATTGGCCTCATTAGGAAATCTGCTGAGCAGCAGGAGACAGGGGATAAGGAAATTAAGGATGGTATCAAAATGAAAGAAAAAGCATATAATATTGTAAAGATTAGTAGTAGAAAAGAAGATAGAGGAAACGTTTAGTAACCAGCAAAGGATGACTAATAAAATCATGTGGAGATGCCGGCGTTGGACTGGGGTGAGCACAGTACGAAGTCTTACAACACCAGGTTAAAGTCCAACAGGTTTGTTTCGATGTCACTAGCTTTCGGAGCGCTGCTCCTTCCTCAGGTGAATGAAGAGGTATGTTCCAGAAACACATATATAGACAAATTCAAAGATGCCAAACAATGCTTGGAATGCGACCATTAGCAGGTGATTAAATCTTTACAGATCCAGAGATGGGGTAACCCCAGGTTAAAGAGGTGTGAATTGCATCAAGCCAGGACAGTTGGTAGGATTTCGCAGGCCAGATGGTGGGGGTCGCATTCCAAGCATTGTTTGGCATCTTTGAATTTGTCTATATATGTGTTTCTGGAACATACCTCTTCATTCACCTGAGGAAGGAGCAGCGCTCCGAAAGCTAGTGACATCGAAACAAACCTGTTGGACTTTAACCTGGTGTTGTAAGTCTTCGTACTGTAATAAAATCATGAAGAGGGAGAAAATAGATTGTGAGGGCAAGTAAGTAAAAAAAAACAGACACTAAGATCTTCAACAAGTTTATGAAAAGGAACAGAACAGAATAGCTAAAGTTAATCCTTTGGAGGATAACACTGGGGAAATAAAGAAATAGCTGAGACTTTTAACAAATATTTTATATCTGGCTTCACGGTAGGAGGCACTAAAAGCATCCCAATAATAATAGTAGAAAATTTAGGGGCAAAAGGGAGGGGGGGAACTTAAAACATTCATTATCATTAGAGAAGTAGTAGGTACTAAAGATGGGGCTGTAACAATTTTGTGATTCTATGTGACACGTCCCCTAGATTTGATGGCCTGAATCAATGGGAGGTTAAATGAGCTCCCACTCAGATTGAAGAGACTGGGTTTATGAGGATTTAAAGGAGGATTGAAGATTCACCTAGCTTGAACTAGAGAAAGGGAACACCCAGTGCCACATTGAAAGTCAGTTTTTGTATTTGAAGTTATCCGACTGTGAAAGGAAAATGGAAGCAGCCCATCAGGAGTGGCAAATAACTTTGGACTGGTTCCGGAAGAAAAATGTGTCCACTTAAGTGTTAGCATGAAATATAAATGCAGGGGGATTATTGGTCATGTTAACAGTTAAACAAGGAGTTAATTTCCTGTAGTTTAAAGCATAACATATGAACATACGCACAAACATATGAATTAGGAATAGAAGTAGTTGCCTAAACAATATTGTTTAGTCAATATTACGTTCAGTCTATTTGTTAAACTAAAGCCTGAAACCTTGAAATCTTGTCATATGATCTTTCTAGTTAGTCATTGGGAATTCAAATACCTTTTTAAAAGCAATTGGTCTCTGAAGGGATTGTAACATTATTAACGGCTTAGATGAGACAATAGCAAGCCATATATCCAAGTTTGCCAGTGACGTAAAGATAGGCAGCATAGTAAGCAGCTTAGATGGAAACGTAAAGTTACAAAGGGATATTGATAGATTAAATAAATAGCAAAACTGTGGGGAATGTATTTCAGTGCAGGCAAATGTGAGATTATTCCCTTTGGTCTTTAAAAAGATTATGCAGGATACTTTCTAAATGTCGAAAAGTTTCTAACTGGCAGTCAAAAGAGATTTGGGGTCAAGGTACATTAATCGTTAAAATGTCATGAACAGGTGCAGAAAATAATCAAAAAAGCAGAAGTTTTCAAGATATTAAGAACAACTGTTTGAGTAGATAGAAATACATTATTTCTGCTGATTGGGCAGCCTAATACTAGGTGGCATATTCTAAACCTTAGAGTCAGAACTTTCAGGAATGAAATTCGGAAACACTTTCCATGCAAAGGGTAGTAGAAGTTAGGAACTCTCCCATAAATGTTGACTGATGCTAGATTAGTTGTTTTTTTTAAAAAATGTTCTTATTCTCCTCCTTTTTCACATTTTCTCCCAAATGTACACCCAACAATAAACAATAATCAGTAACGAATGCAATGCCAATCCCCATATCAATAACAACAATCCCATCCTCCCATTAAACCCCCAAACATTAGCCCGCATGTTAACATAAACAAATAACAAAAAGGAATCAGGAATCACCCAGTCACCATTAACACATACAGTCCCCCTCTCCCCAACTCTCACAACCACCCCCCCAAATTTTTGATGTATCCAATTCTCGAAAGTGCATAATGAATAATGCCCATGAATTGTAGAACCCCTCCATCCTTCCCCTCAGTTCAAATTTGACCTTCTCAAGAGTCCAGAATTCCAGCAGGTCCCCCGCCACGCCAGGGCACAGGGTGGAGAGGTTGATCTCCACCCTAACAGGATCTGCCTTCGGGCGATCAATGAGGCGAAGGCTACAACATCTGCCTCCGCGCCCATTTCCAACCCCGGCTGGTCCAACACCCCAAATATGGCCTCCCGAGGGCCTGGGTCCAGTCTCACATGCACCACTTTAGAGGTCACCCTAAAAACCTTTTTCCAGTAATCCTCCAGTTTTGGACAGGGCCAAAGCATATGAACGTGGTTTGCGCGCCCCCCCCCAATGTTCACGCACATCTTCTACACCCTCAAAGAGCCGGCTCATCCTCGCTCTCGTGAGGTGTCCTCTATATACCACCTTCAGTTGTATCAGCCCCAACCTCGCGCATGAGGTGGAGGCATTCACCCTCCCGAGCACCTCACACCAGAATCCATCCTCCATACCCTCTCCCAACTTTTCCTCCCACTTTGCCTTGATCCCTTCTAGCCTTCTCCTCTTCCAATATAGCCCCGTAAACAGCCGACACTACCCCTACTCCAGTCCCCCTGTCGTCAGCACCTCCTCCAGCAATGTGGAAGCCAGCTCTACTGGGAAGCTCTGTATGTCCTTTCGGGCAAAGACCCGAACCTGCATGTATCTAAATATTTCCCCCTGCTCCAGCCCATACTTCGCTCCCAGCTCCTTCAATCCTGCAAACCTACCCCCAAGAAACAAATCTTTTAGTGCCTTAATTCCTTTCTCCTCCCATCTTCCATCCCACTTCCCTGGCTCAAATCTATGATTCCCCTTCGGCATTTCCCTTGGCCCTGGCCCAACCCGAAGTGCTGGAGGAATTGCCTCCAAATTCTCAATGAAGCTATTACTACCGGACTCTCTGAGTATTTCCCCGAGGCCGTCGGGAGCAGCACTGTTGCTAGTGCCTTCAATCCCGACCCCCTACACAAACTCTCCTCCATTCTGACCCACTGGGAGTCAATCCCTCTGACCCAGCTCCATACATTCTCCACATTCGCCGCCCAGTAATAATACATCAGGTTCGGAAGACCCAAACTCCCTCCCTGCCTTCCTCTATGTAATAGCACCTTTCTAATTCTGGCCACCTTCTCTCCCCATATGAATGAGGTAATCATCCCTTCAATCTCTCTAAAAAAATGCCTTTGGCAGGAAAATCAGCAGGCATTGGAAAATAAACAGAAATCGCAGCAACACGTTAATTTTAACCGCCTGTACCCGACCCACCAATGACAGAGGGAGACAGAGGTTGGGGTTGATACACCTTGCCAGGTAAGCTTTCACCCTCCCCACCAAACTAGAAATGTTGTACCTATGGAGCCCCCCGCAATCCCGAGCAACCTGCACCCCCTGTACCTAAAGTGAGTATGCTTGGTTGTGAATCTTAAATCTGAGATTCATAGATTTTAGTCAAGGGAAATGTGGCAAGGCAGGTACATGGAATATAGTCACAAATCAGTTATGATCTCATTTAATGACAGAACAGGCTCAAGGCCTTCACCTGTCTCAATATTCCTCTGTAAGGCTAGGCATAAATTCCTTGGTGGGCATCCTATTATAATAAATGTTGACCAAAACAGATGGGGGAGAGGTGAATCGTCTCCAATCATAGCACTGAGGATGACATAGGGGATTTAATAATCTTTTACAATTTGAGTTTCAAGTAAAGTGCTTTAAGTAATTATTAATAAAATAATAATCTCATTATAAAGGAACCTTTAGAGAAGGGTGACTAGAACATGGGTGTTACGACCCCCTCAGGGGGATTCTTCTCCTACACCATGGAATATGAACTTCCCTGGTAATTGAGGGGACGGAGCTTCCCCCTGACTGAGAGGAGCTTCACAGTATATAAACCCTGGCCTGGGTGCAGGTCGGAGAGGATGTCCCTTTGGGGTGAAGTGCCATAGTACTTGTGGTAATTGTGTATCGTGTAAATAAGTGTTATCACCTGCCTACTTACCATTGGCTGGGGACTAATGACTATCCCACAATCCTGTGGGAGTATGAGCTTCCCCAATGAGGGGGGCGGAGAAACCACTAGTAAACTCCTCATATAAATAAAGCTGGCCAGTTCAGGAACCAGCAGGAATTAGTATGTAGCAAGGGAAGTTACTGCTACTGTTATGTATATATGTTATTGTAAATAAATGTTATTACTTTGTATCCTTAAAACTCATGCTGGATTCTTCGTGGCCCTCGCAAAAATAAGCCTTGTTCTTATCCAGCCTACCGTGCGTTCCATGAAGTCTCTTCCTTCGACCAGTACACTGATAGAATTTTACATTAAGTTTGAAAGTGATATAGTTCAATTCTAAACTAGGGTCTTAAATCTAAACAAATCTAAAAAAGAAACCACAAAGGTATCAGGGCAAATTAGGTGTGGTAGATTGGGAAACTACATTAAAAGGTATAACAGTAGGCAGGCAACGGTTATTATTGAAAGAATTCAATGAAACAAGTCAGGGTATCAATCACAGTACAGGACCCGACCCAAGCCCACACCCACGTTCACTTAGGAATCAGTAGATCAAGAATACTCAAAAACTTCAAGGCTGAGCCTCTTAGGACATTCCCAATAAGTGCCTGCGAGAAGGGATGTCCCAAGAATAAGGGGGCAACAGAAATCAGCCACGGTACCGGGCCTGGCCTATTTCAGCATATTCTTGAACATAAGAATCAACAGAGACAAAGACACTGCCCCTCCCCCCCTTGGAAGACCCAAATACAACAAACGCAGCATTCAGGAAACCATTATATAAAACTGCTTGGAGGAAAGCATCAAGCCTATCCCAAACCCAAAGAAGGGCTCCAGGAACGCAGAGGCATAGCATACAGACTCTCACTTCAGAAACTTAAATAAGGATTAACCGACCACACCCAGATGCACACCACCACTCATTTCCCCCTATTCCAACAGTTCCAAAAATGTAAACCACAAGGAAGAATCACAAGGAACCAGTCCTCACCAGGATACATGATTTGTCCTGGGCCTTCATAGGAGATAAGCACGGATTCTCAAGATTCAAAGAAGCAAATAAAAGCAAAATAAAACCCCAATACAATTCACTCTAACTGGGGGCTTTCCTAAAACCAAGTGAGGCCTTATCCAACCCTACCCTTTGCCACTATACCAACCATTCACCAATCCCCTACCATGGCTCTACTCACATTCTCTATAAACAAGACAAGGGGTGTCCAAAATACATTCCCACCTCGTAAATGCAAGAATTACAGCACATAAAAAAGGGGCAAAAGTGTTCACAAACCACATATCACTTTACCGATTCAATAAGGTTTTTGCCAAAACAGGATAATAAGCGACCCTTGCCCTTGTGCTTGAATATTGCACACCCTTGTCAGGAGAAAAGATGAATCATGAAAACAATAGCATAATCAAAAGGGAATAAAATCCAGAATTATTGACAAACTTCAGGATAATAACACCACCAATGCCACTTGGAAAGGCCAAAGCCATGACATGATCATTGAACAACCTTCAGGATCCCTCAATAGTTCCATCGAACGAAGCACCTTCACCTCCGCCAGGGGGTGGAGGGGGGAGGGGGGGAAGGGGGGGGCAAGGGGGGGAGAGGGGGAGGGGGAGGGGAGGGAGGGGGTGGGGGAGGAGGGAGGGGGAGGGGGAGAGGGGAGGGGGAGAGGAGAAGGGGGTAGGGGGAGGGGGAGGGGGAGGGGGGAGGGGGGAAGGGGAGGGGGGAGGGGGGAGGGGGTGGGGGGAGGGAGAGGGGGGGCTAGAACCTGGGCACACAGTCTCAAAATAAGAGTAAAGCCATTTAGGACTGAGATGAGGAGGAATTTCTTTACTCAGGTGGTAGTGAATCTTTGGAATTCTTTACCATTGGAGGCTTTGAAGGCTCAGTCATTGAGCAAGCTCGAGTGAAAGATTGGTAGATTTTGCGATATTAAAGCTATCAAGTGTTATGGGGATAGTGGCATTAAAATAGAAGATCAGACATGATCCAACCGAATGGTAGAGCAGGCTTGAGGGGCAGAATGGCCTACTCCCTCCTACTCCTATGTTCCTATGATCTTCCTCGTAGGGAAAAGTATGTAAGGCATTTATACACTTGACACTCTCATATACAATGCCTTTTCAAGCATATTTAACAACACTGAGTCACATTCAACCACAGTCCACTAAACATAATGGTAGCTTTGGATTGTAGATTGTGCCTATTGCATGTTGCTCAATGTGTGCATAAACACACAGTTAGCATCACTATTCATATATTGTAGTACTTGTAGTGGGAAATCTGTCCCAACCAAGCAGTAGCACAGGTTGCAACTAAAGGTGGCAATATGCTAAAAGTTACTTTGGGAAATACTTCTATCGTGAATTGCTTTCTGTACATATCAAGCCTCTTTCATAGATATCAACCGCCAGTCAGCTCCATTGCTTCTGTTTAGTAGAATATTCAAGATTTGGTTCTGCAAAAAAAGAGCAGCAAATCAGCTTCAAAAGACAATGCAAAGTGTCAGAAGAAGAACTTTAGAACCGTACAATGTGTCACATGGGGGAAAAATAAGCTGAACATTTGGCAACTGTGATTGTGGTTAAGGGGCTCATCCGTCTACTGGGCCATTTAAGAAAGTCGCTCAGGAGATGAGCTGCAACTCCCACTCCCTCAGCCATTTCATCTCAGCATAATCTCCAATTAGAGCTAGATCAGAAACACAAAAACATTCATACCCCTTCTGAGATATTAACTTTTATCATAATCTTGTGGACGTTCTCAAAAAACAAGAAAAAAGAAAAATATAGTTTGTCGTCAGTTTTGAAATTTTCGTTTTCATGTCTTTTGTTTCACCCAAGGGGCCCTTTAAGAACACAAATCCATTGTGGTCAGGATGCTACTCACTGTCATGTATGTTTTAGGTGAGAAAGATTGGCCACGTGAAAATACCGAGTCAGCCTTTCTGAAAGGCGTCTCCGTTATATGTGCAGAACAATGTTGCTATATTAACTGCAGCTGATGATGGTACCATCTGGTCTCATCAGGTAATGCCAACAGGGACAGTCACAACTTGCTTTTATCTTCAATAATCACTCTTGGGAAATTAAGGTTTGCTCAAGGCACTGTATGGGGTAAATGAAAAAGAACCAATGGCAGGGGAGAAAAAGAAATATATTTAGAACTATCAGAAAGGCACCACAAGCTGCAGGTTTCCACTACATCTAATCAAAATAGTAGTTATTAAATTGTATTCCACATACTAAGGCTGCAACCCTTAAGGACGATTTTGGAGGGCTTTTGGCATCATGATTGTATCCCGGGAGGTGTCACCAGCATCAAGAAAACTGGGAGAAATGGGAAAGGAAATACACCAGGAGATCAAAGGCAGTTCAGTCTTTGCTCAGGAGCAATCCTAAATATTTTACTGTGAGACAGATTCTTACCAAAAATCTAAACACCTCAGAAAATGGGTCTCTCCGTACAGTTTTACATAATGTGTTTTCTCTTCAATTTGTCTTGCAAGATATCTTATTAGGTCCCCTCCTGGTTTAATGACAGACGTACACATATCTATTTTTTGCTACTATTCAGGCATATATCTTATAAATCAGTTTGACACATGTAGTCCTTAGATGTCAATTCTAATTGCTTGATATTGTTATCAATCCAAGCTCTCAATCCAGGTTTTAACTTTGTTACAGGACATAGTATTTAAACTGACTATCAAGCATGAATGTTAGTATTTAATCGGACTATCAAGCATAAATATTCAAAGGACAAAGTCCTAGAGTGTAAAGAAAAAGAGAAAAACAACTTGGACCAGGCTTTGCACTAAGAACACCAGCAAAGTTAACTGAACTCAATGTGGTGTAAATCACACAGCAAATTCTGGACTATGCACATGCTCAGTTAAAGATGGAAATCCAGAAGATGATTGGCCTCCAATAACCTTTCTTTGTGCTAGAAATGATGCCAACCAGTGGAAAGATTTCCGATTCCCATTGAGTTAAATTCTGCTAGGACTCCGTGATACCACATTCAATGTCAAGAAGGGCAGTTTCTCTCATTACACTTTTTCACTTTTTCTGTACCATTTTTCTCTCTCTTAATTCCCATCTTTCTTTTCAAATTCTTATTTCACTTTCTGTGTATGATTTGAATCTAATTTATGCTTCTTGGTTTAGATGTGTGTGAACCAGTGAAGGTTTTTTTCATCTGGACTGGTTACGAGGTATGCTGTTTCTTCCTTTGCTTCCACATGACATAAATCCCCAGAGATTGTGCCGCGCTGGATCAGACGAATGATTACAGCAAGGGGCCACCTGCTGATTCCCCAGCCACACATATAATTGTGGAGGGGGCAGGGAGGGCGGGTAAGCAGTGAGCATGCCACCCATTTCATTTTAGGTGCCCCGCCTTCAAATCTGCCAGTGAGGAGTGTAAGATCCAGCTCTATTTTTCATCTCATACAATCTCAGGACACCCCAAAATGCTTTTTGCAAGTGACAATCATCGAATCAGAGAAACCCTATAGTGCAGAAGGAGGCCATTCGGCCCATCGAGTCGGCACCAACAATCTTTGAAGTGAAGTCACTGTTGTAATGGAGGAAACGGGACAGCCGATTTGCGCACAGCAAGCTCTCACAAACAAAAAGCTAATGATGATCAGATAATTCTTTTGTACTGTTAATTGAGGAATAAATATAGCCAAGACACTGGGAATAATTCCCCATACTTTTCTTCAAAATAGTGCCATGGAATGTTTTTTGTTCACCTGAGAGGATATTCAGGGTATACAGTAAACGAGCAGTTCTGATGCTGCAGTATTCCCTCTGTACTGTACTGGAATGTCAACCTAGATTTTGTGCTCGAGTCCTGGAGTGAGTCTTGAAGAACCAGTCCAAAGATGTGCAGGTTAGGTGGATTGGCCATGATAAATTGCCCTTAGTGTCCAAAATTTCCCTTAGTGTTGGGTGGGGTTACTGGGTTATGGGGATAGGGTGAAGGTGTTGACCTTGGGTAGGGTGCTCTTTCCAAGAGCTGGTGCAGACTCGATGGGCCGAATGGCCTCCTTCTGCACTGTAAATTCTATGAATCCACTCAGAGGCAAGAATGCTACCAGCTGAGCCCCAGCTGATACTAAGGTTCATGTTAATGTAGTAAAGAGATGTTGAACATACTTATTCATTCACCTTGAAGCAGTTGCCTTAGTTGTTGACCTTTACTCAGGGTGGTTTTTCAGTTGCGTGCTGTTTTTTGATTTGACACTAGTATCATCCCAATAGTAACAGGCAATGCGGAGGTAATAGAAAGGGAGCTACTTAGAACAATCATCATCAATAGGGAAAAAGTACGAAACCAACTATTGAGATTGAAGGTCGACATGTCTTCAGAGCCTGATGGCCTACACCCTAGGGACTTATAGGAAGTGGCACTGCCAAGGTAACTGGGTATCACTGCAAAGCTGGAAGGAGCACATCTAGAGGTGTCTAATATAAATGGAGAGAAACTTCAGACTATTCGATACAGAGGGATCTGAATGTCCTCGTGCAGAAAACTACCATGCAGGTACAACAGGGAATAAGGGAGGCTAATTGAATGTTGGCCTTTATGGCTAAAGATTAGAGTGTAAAATTAAGGAAGTGTTGCTGCAACTGTACAAGGTGAGACCACACCTGGAGTAGTGTGTACAGTTTTAGTCCCCTTATTTGAGGAGGGATGTGGTTGCATTAGAAGCAGTTCAGAGGAGGTTAACTAAATTGATTCCAGAGATGAGGGGTTTGTACTATGTAATTGAGAAGTTTAGGCCTATATCTCGAGTTTAGAAGAAAGAGAGGAGATCTAAGTGAGGTATATACGATGATAAAAAAAGGTATTGACAAAGTAGACGTCGAGTAGCATGGCGGCACAGTGGTTAGCACTGCTGCCTCTCAGCGCCAGGAGCCCGGGTTCAATTCCTGCCTCGGGTGACAGTTTGTGTGGAATTTGTATGTTCTCCCTAAGTCTGCTTAGGTTTCCTCCGGGTGCTCTGGTTTCGTCCCACAGTCCAAAGGTGTGCGGGTTAGGTGGATTGGCCATACTAAATTTCCCCTTAATGACCAGCGATGTGCAAGTTAGGTTATGTGATTATGGGGATAGGTAGGATTGGAAACTTGTGAATAGGCATAGTGCTCATTCCAAGGGTTGGTGCAGACTCGATGGGCCAAATGGCCTCCTTCTGCACAATAGGGATTCTATGATTATCTCTCTTATGGGGCTATCTGGAATGGGAGATCATAGTTTTCGGATAAGGGGTAGCAGATTTAAAATAAAGATGAGGCGAAATTATTTCTTTCAAAGGATCGTGAATCTGTGGAATCCACTACACGAATGTGATGGATACAGGGACATTGAGCAATTTTATGGAGGAGATAGACAGGTTTTCAATTAGTAATGGGTTGAAGGGTTATGGAGACTGGGCAGGAAAGTGGAGTTGAGGCAGAGAAGAGATCAGCCAGGATTGTATTGAATAGTGGAGCGGGCTTGAGGGACTGAATTGCCTACTCCTGCTCTTAGTTATTATGTTCTTAAGATCTGATGTTCTCTGGCTTGTTACAAGTATCAGCAATAGATTTTGATGGCATCTTGCAGGCAGCGCACACTACAGCAACTTGCAGTTCACCGACGCCCTATTTATTAGTACATTCATTTCTAACAGATAGGACTTTGCAGGCACAGTGGCTTTTACCTCCATATCTGGATTCCCACATGTGCAGGGCATCACTGATTGCACCCATGTGGTCATCAAAGCGTCGAGCAAGAGGAACCTTGCGAGCATTCTCCCATGTCAGAGGGGGCGTTCCATTTGAAGACACTGTATAAATCTAGCTACTGAAATATACGCACAAAATTTGTAGCACCAACTTTCTACTTGCCACATTCAACAGTCAAGCAAAGTAAAATCTTGTTTGAGAGGAAAATGTAGTCAACAGGGTTTAGCGCAAACTCACGAAACCCAGATGTCCAAATGCCAAATGAATCACTGAAGAGGGGCGTTTTCAGAAAGACTTGAAAAAGAATCATGATTATATGTTTTAAAAAAAAACCTTGACTCACAAATTACATTAGATTTGGTTTTATGGGCAGGATTTGGATTAGTGAGTTAGCTCAGTTGTGAGACTGACAGCATAAAATTTGAGACTCAGGGACCAGCAATTAGGGAAGTATAAACTGAGTTGTGTTGCAGGTGAGCTCACAGGTCAACCTTAACACAAAGGGTTGGCATGTGTAAAATTCATTTTACAGTTTTAAGATTAATCCAAAATCTGTCACTTATGTTAAGCAGTTATATTGATTACTACAGTGGTGCGCAGTAATTGTCAGGTAAGATGATGGGCGCGATCTAATGGACATGTCGTGCCCCCATTCAGGAGAATGGGCTGCAACATGCCAGTAGATGCTGGGAGAGGTTAATTCCGGGATTTACCCGGCTGGCCACGCCTTGCGAAATCAAACGGGATCTTGCAAGACGTCACGATCTGAATCAGTATTTGGTAAATCTGCATATTAGAGTGAGTAGCTAGTCTCAATCTAATATGCATCTTGCCTGATCTACCTGTGGTAATGAGATCTAACCCTTCACCTTGGAGACCCCCGGTGAGCACCGTTCAGTTCTGGTTCCCGGTAATGGGGACCAGATGTAACAGCAGCGGAAGGGGGTCGCCCAGGGAATCGGAAGCCCCTAGCTGGTTGGCCTCTGGGCAGGGTGGCACTGCTGCTGCCAACTGGGCACATTGGCACTGCCAGATTGTGCCCTGTCACTGCTGACTGTCACCCGGGTGGCACTGCCAGGGAAGTGCCCAACTGGCAGTGGCAAGATACCCGACTGGCATTGTGACTGCGCCGGGGCTTGGGCCTGGGGTTGCCTGCACATGTGAGGTGGAGTGCAGGGGAGGAGGGTAGAACTAGGTGAATTGGGGCTCTTGGGAGGGGGGTGTCCAGGGATCGCATTGTGGAAGGGGGATCAAGAGATCGGGACACCATTTTTAAATTGAAACACCCGGCTAAACGCACTCATCATGGGACTCTGTTGCAATTCGGTTACATCGCGCCCCATGAAACAGCCACAAATCATGGCTGTTTATCATGTGTATTTTTGGCATTAAAGGTGCCTTTTTCTAAAACAGTATTCCCACCTTGCATGTCCACTTCGGTGCAGAATGTGGTGGATGTAATTTTGGGAAGGTAGTTAGTGTGAACAGTGAGAATGTGCAGTGGAAGTGTGCAAAATAGCCAGATCATGTCACCAGTTAGGACATAAGCCTGCTTTGGAAGGAGCACATTTTTGACTGATTGGTACTGCTGCATGCTGATTTACAGGGAGTGGTGTGCATGTGGTGAATGTTCAAAGATTATGTTCAGACCACTTCCTCCCAGTCATGGGCACTCTTTTTTCCACCCCCCGTGGCCTGCAGATTGACAGGGAAAATGATCAGAGGTGACACAGAGGAGGACAAGTTGCTCAAATAAAGGAGGAAAAAAAGCTTTGCACCAAGTCATATTCACCCACGGTCTTCACGGAGCAATTCTAGCTCAACTTCATTGAGGAAATAGTGTATGACTTTTGTGTCACTAATAAAAGTTGTCACCTTTTGCAGCTCAGAGAACGACGAGGACAACATGGCCAGTTGCTATGGAGGTGACTGTGGCCATGAATATTTTTTACATGGCACTCCTTCCAGGCTAAAGCAGGTGACATTTCCAGTTTGTCATTTTACTGTTACATAAGGGGTATCACTGGCACTCTGTATTGCAGACATAGTTTTCCTATGGTGCAGGGTATCGCTGGCTGCACATTCATCATGTTGGAGGTGCTGCATGTAAATTCAGAGATGCATTAACATTCAGGGCATCATGTGGTCAATGCCTGGTATACTGGCAGCTATCAAGTTGCTTTGGTTCTGTACCAGCCCTCTGTACGATCAGTGTTTGAGCCACCATGAGAAACTAGAGCTGGCTAGGGCAACACAGTGACACAATGGTTAGCATTGCTGTCTCAAGGCGCCAGGGACCTGGGTTCGATTCTGACCTCAGCTGACTGCCTGTTTTCACGTTCTCCCCATGTCTGCGTGGGTTTCCTCCTGGTGCTCCGGTTTCTTCCCACAGTCCAAAGATGTGCAGGTTAAGTGAGTTGGCAATGGCAAATTGCCCAAAGGTTAGGTGGGATTACGGGGATTGGGGTGGGGATTGGGCCTAGATAGAGTGCTCTTGGAGTAGGGGCCAACGCAGAATGGCCTCCTTCTGCACTGGAGGGATTTTATGATAATTATTGGGCAGCAAGTTACCTGCTGACCACTTGGCTCATGACTCTGGTGTGTAACACATACACATCTGCGTATCATAATTATACTGAGAGCAATGCTGCCACAGAAAAAGTCATCAAGTAGATCATTGGGATGCTTAAGCAATCTTCCACAGCCTGAACACTAGGGGAGCCCTGCAGTACACTTAAGAGCACAATTTGTCAGGGTTTGCTGCATCCTGCACAACCTTGCCATCATGTATACAGTGAGCAGCAGAAAAGAATTATCATAGATAATTATCATAGAATTTACAGTGCAGAAGGAGGCCATTTGGCCCAGCGAGTCTGCACCGGCTCTTGGAAAGAGCACCCTACCCAAGGTCAACACCTCCACCCTATCCCCATAACCCAGTATCCCCACCCAACACTAAGGGCAATTTTAGACACTAAGGGCAATTTATCACGGCCAATCCACCTAACCTGCACATATTTGGACTGTGGGAGGAAACCGGAGCACCCGGAGGAAACCCACGCAGACACGGGGAGGATGCGCAGACTCCGCACAGACAGTGACCCAAGCCGGAATCGAACCTGGGACCCTGGAGCTGTGAAGCAATTGTGCTATCCACAATGCTACCGTGCTGCCCTTAAGAAGGAGGAGGCTTGTGGAAGTAGCCACCAAATACACCTTCCTGACCAAGCTGTCCATGGTCAACACATCCAACTGCAAGTGCCAGTGACCACAACCCCAATTCCCGATTCAACAATGATCCCACACGTCACCTTTCCTCTTTTTTAAAATGTTTTTTAAATTCCGAGCACAATCAGTAATAGACACATACAACAAACAAACATAACATGATTCAGTTTGTCAATTTTCCCCTTTTCCTCCCCAAAGCCACCCCAAAGCCCCCTTCCCGCCAACCAATCACCAACTACCCACTGGCGACAAATAGATCCTCAAACAAGGGCAGAAAGAGCGTCCATCTTACATTGAGCCCCTCTTCCAACCCCCTGAGAGCAAACGTGATCTTCCCAATTAAAAAAATTCATACAACTCCCCAGCCACGCCGTGACCCCGGGGCACTGCCGACCTCCAACTTTGTGAGATTTGCCACCAAGTAATTAGAGAGGCGAAGACCACAACATCGGCCCCTCCGCTCCAGCAGCTCTGGCAGATCCGAAACACCAAAAATCGCCACCAAAGGGCACGGTCACATCCTCACCCCCACTATTTCTAACAGAGTCTCCGAAACCACTGCCCAGAAACCGCCTACATTTGTGCTCCCCAAGATATGTGGCCAGATTCTCTCTTTCTGAGGCTAAGTGTAGAGGATCTGTGGCGTTTTACGTGAAGAAAATCGGCGACATCCCCTCACCGATCTTGCGACCGGTGAGGGGCTAGCAGTCGTGCCGCGTACCGTAAAACCCCCGGCCTCCACAAAACAAACGGCCAGAGAATGGCCGGGTCCATGGCTGTGCAAGTGCACGGCAAAGACCTCCAGCGGTCACGCTGTAAAACATGGCGCCAGCCGTGCACGGACCTGACCTGCCAGATAGTGCTGCCTTGGCCACCCCGACCAATTCCCTCAGCCCTCACAAAAGCCCCCCGGGCCAGCAGCATGGCTCCCGCCTGGCTGTGGCCGCGCTGGACACAGTCCGCAGCCGCCATGCAGGGTTCCCGCACAGCTGAGACCACACGTCAACCGCGCGGTCGGGAACCCGGCCCATCGGGGGCGGAGCATTGGGGGGAATGGCCTTCAGGTGACGCGCTGAGGTCGTCCCAACATCGTGCGGCGCGTACCACGATAATACCGTTTTGGAGGGGGCGGAGCAGACAAAACATGTGTCTAACAGGCGCCGCAACTGATTTCGGCATCAAAACGGATTCTCCACTCGATCGCCAATTACGAAATCCAAGCTCTGCACAGAGCGATGGGCTCTTCTATAGGTATATAAATAGTATGAGCATCCTAAAATGAGGGGCGGGGCTGAGTAGGGACCAAATGAGGCATTTAGTATGGAGGCACAGGGCATTGCTGAGGTACGAAATGAGAGTCTTTACCAAGGAGGAAGGTACTTCCAAAGTCATAGTGCAAGAGGATGCAGCTGAGAACAATGGATGAGCTAAACATTGATGAAGTTGAGGTGTTAGAAAGGCTGCTGCACATAAGGTTGATAAGTCTCCAATACTGAATCAGATGCAAATGAGGATAAGGGGAGAAGAGGGCAGAAGTTGTAGAAGGACCGGCCAACCCTCCTTAGATACTGAGGTGGTGAGGATAACTGGAGAATTGCAAATAATAGAATCATAGAATCCCTACAGTGCAGAAAGAGGCCATTCGGCCCATCGAGACTGCACCACCTCATTGAAAGGACACTCTACCTATATCCACTCCTCTCCGCTAAGGGACACTGAGAGCCAATTTAGCATGGTCAATCAACATAACCTGCACATCTTTGGACTTTGGAGAGCCGAATGGTGGCGCAGTGCTGCCTCACAGTGCTGAGGAACTGGGTTCAATCCAGGCCCCCAGTCATGTCCGTGTGGAGTTTGCACATTCTCCCCGTGTTTGCGTGGGTCCCACCCCAACACCCAAAGATGTGCAGGGTGGGTGGATTGACCATGCTAAATTGCTACTAAATTGGAGAGAAAAAAAAATTGGCAACTTTAAATTTAAAAAAATCTTTGGACCGTGGGAGAAAACCGGAGCACCTGGAGGAACCCCTCACAGATACGGGGAGAATGTGCAAACTTCACACAGAGAGTAACCTTTTTAAAAAAAAAATTATTTAAATTTTTTCAATGCCTATGGTGCAGAGAAGGGTGCTTGCTGTCATAATATACACCAGTATATTATGGTGCAGACGCACACACACACTGATGGACATGCAGTGGGACCAATCAGCATACACAACACCGCAGCCAATCACCAGTGAGAGTACACACTCTATAAAGACAGAGGACAGGAGAGTTCCCGCTCATTCTAGTAGCAGCCAGCTCGGAGCACAGAGCTCACAGCCTGCAACGCAGACATTCACCATGTGCTGAATGCATCACCTGGTTAGGACTAGGCAAGGGTCAACATTTAAAGCTGGTATTGCATTTACCCACAGTTCAAGTATGTTAATATAGTTAACCTTATAATAAAATAGAGTTGCACCACTTCAAGTGTTGGTGACCTGTTTGTGATCCAGAACACCCAACACATCATGATACCAGGAGTCAACTGGTTCAGTCCAGATAGCCACACCTCAGCGTACAGTGACAACCAGCAACGACACCCAGGCAAGATGTTCAAGATCCGGGTTCCGCAGCAGTTCCAGTGCCACGGCGATCTCCGCGAAAACTAGCGGGCATTCTGGCAAAAGTTTGAAATCTTCCTGCTGGCAGCCGAACTAGAAGACCTGGCCGATCCTGAAAAAACAGAGCTTCTCCTCACCATCGCCGGTGCCAGAGCAGAAGAAATCTTTTAAAAATTCAAGTTCTCCAAGGGGCAAAACAGGAGCGACTTCCAGGCAGTCCTGGACAAATTCGGCAAATACTGTGAGGAAAACGCACTCCAGCCAGCAAGGAAAGGTAAGAGAAGCGGCAGTATTCACCTCGAGGCCGAAATCCCGGTGCAGAGAATGATTTTGGTCGGCGGCCATCTTTCTAAAGAGACTGCACTTGCGCAGTTACGCGACGCCGCGCATGCGCAATCACGAAAACGGCCATCAGTAAATGAACCATGATCTGCACATGTGCAAACGCCTCCTACGTGCTACGTCACGCGCGTCATGACGTCAGAGGCCCCGG
This sequence comes from Scyliorhinus torazame, assembly GCF_047496885.1. Classification (NCBI taxonomy): domain Eukaryota; kingdom Metazoa; phylum Chordata; class Chondrichthyes; order Carcharhiniformes; family Scyliorhinidae; genus Scyliorhinus; species Scyliorhinus torazame. The sequence continues at coordinate 179,795,378 of NC_092719.1, read as the reverse complement.
ACCACACCCATTTAAAGGGGAAACTTCCCAAATCAAAGAAAAAATCTTTTAAAGCTGTAAAACAACCTTCCTTCACCTGGAATGACAGCACAATGCCTCAAATTGTACCAGGAAATGAAATAAACCTCTGAAGAACCCTGCAGCAAGCAGTTAACCTACCCCCAAACCGAGTCCGATTCCGACTTCCCGCAGACCAGTGACACCGAGGACCCGAGGGAGCCTTTTCGAGTCGCTGTTATAACAAAGAACAGGCTGTCCCCGATTCAAAACCACCAGCCGCTGTCGGTGCACAGCATTGATCCAGACGGCGAGTGGTGTGCCACCCTGACGGTCAACCGATCCCAGATACCATTCCGCCTGGACACTGGTGCTTCCGCTAATCTCCTAGCGTGGTCAGCCTTTCAGACCCTTGGGGTTAAACCAACCATTCTTCCGTCGACCTGCCAACTAGTGGACTACAATGGCAACGTCATTCCTGCTACCGGTTCATGCCAACTCAAAGTGATGCACAACTCGTGAAAAGCCATCCTTCCCTTTGAGATCGTGGGCTCCTCGAAGGACTCTCTGCTGGGTGCACAGGCGTGCAAACTCCTAAACCTCGTTCAACGAGTACACTCTCTCTCTCCAGAGGACACGTCTGCCTTCCAGGATGTGGACTTCAGGGCGCAACTCAATGCCATCATCGACCAGCACCGCGACGTTTTCGAAGGCATGGGCACACTTCCATACAATTACACAATCCTGCTCAAACAAGACGCCTGTGGTTCATGCACCTCGCAGAGTCCCAGCACCCCTCAAGGACCGCCTCAAGCAGCAGCTGCAGGACCTCCAGGACCAAGGAGTGCTCTCCAGAGTGACGGAACCAACCGACTGGGTCAGTTCCATGGTGTGCGTAAAGAAGCCTTCCGGCGAGCTCCGGATCTGCATTGACCCAAAGGATCTGAATCGCAACATAATGAGGGAGCATTACCCTATCCCCAAGCGCGAGGAGATCACGTGCGAGATGGCTCGGGCCAACATCTTCACCAAACTTGATGCCTCGAAAGGATTCTGGCAAATTCAACTGGACAGGTCCAGCAGAAAGCTGTGTACCTTTAATACCCCGTTTGGCAGATACTGCTACAACAGGATGCCGTTTGGGATTATATCGGCATCAGAAGTATTCCACCGGATCATGGAGCAAATGATGGAGGGCATTGAGGGTGTGCGGGTCTATGTTGACGACATCATCATTTGGTCCACCACCCCGCAGGAGCATATCAGTCGCCTCCAGCGCATTTTCAAACGAGTACGGGACCCAGGCCTTCGCCTCTACAGAGCCAAATGTTCCTTCGGCCAGACGGAACTCAAGTTCCTCGGGGACCACATCTCCCGGTTGGGTGTGCTGCCGGATGCGGACAAGGCGGCAGCCATCACGGCCATGCAGAAGCCAGCGGATAAGAAGGCGGTCCTCTGATTTCTGGGCACGGTCAACTTCCTGGGGAAGTTCATCCCCAACCTCGCCTCCCATACCACAGCTCTCCAGAACCTGGTCAGGAAGACGACAGACTTCCAATGGCTTCCCGCCCACGAGTGCGAATGGAAGGAGCTTAAGACCAAGCTCACCACGGCCCCGGTATTGGCATTTTTTGATCCCACGAAGGAAACAAAAATTTCAACGGATGCCAGCCAATCCGTCATTGGGGCGGTGCTCCTGCAACGCGATGAGGCCTCATCATGGGCCCTCGTTGCATATGCGTCACGTGCCATGACCCACACGGAACAGCGCTACGCGCAGATCGAAAAGGAGTGCCTGGGCCTGTTGACTGGGGTTGACAAATTTCATGATTACGTGTACGGCCTCCCCCAATTCACTGTCGAGACCGACCATCGCCTGCTGGTCAACATTATACAAAAAGACCTGAATGGTATGACTCCTCGCCTCCAGCGCATTCTGCTTAAACTCCGGCGGTACAATTTCCAGCTCCTATACACCCCGGGCAAGGACCTGATCATAGCCGATGCTCTGTCCAGGGCAGTCAACACCCCGTGTGACCCAGAGGGGTTCGTCTGCCAGGTTGACGCCCATGTGGCCTTCACGGCCTCCAATCTGCCGGCCACGGATGAACGCCTTATCCACATTCGCCGCGAGACTGCGGCCGACCCCCTACTCCAGCGTGTCATGCGCCACATGACGGACGGGTGGCTCAAGGGCCAATGCCCGCAGTTCTACAATATCAGAGACTATCTGGCAGTAGTCGATGGTGTCCTCCTGAAGCTGGACCGCATCATGATCCCGCACAGCATGCGCCAGCTCATTTTGGAACAGCTACACGAGGGCCATCTTGGTGTGGAGAAGTGACGATGGAGGGCCCGAGAGGCTGTGTACTGGCCCGGCATCGATGAGGACATCGCCAACATAGTGCTCAACTGCCCCACCTGTCAGCGGTTCTAGCCGGCCCAACCACGTGAGACCCTACAGCCCCATGAGTTGGTCACGTCCCCTTGGTCTAAGGTAGGCGTTGACCTGTTCCATGCTCTCGGCAGGGACTATGTTCTGATTGTAGACTATTTTTCGAACTACCCGGAGGTCGTACACCTGCACGACATCACATCATCGGCGGTCATCCGTGCCTGCAAGGAGACCTTTGCTCGTCACAGCATCCCACTCACTGTGATGTCGGACAATGGCCCCTGCTTCGCGAGCCAGGAATGGTCCAACTTTGCCAGCAGGTACAACTTTGTGCATGTGACATCCAGTCCCCTGCACCCCCAATCCAATGGCAAAGCAGAAAAGGGCGTCCACATCGTCAAACGGCTCCTCTGCAAGGCTGCTGATGCAGGATCCGACTTCTACCTCGCCTTGCTGGCCTATCATTCAGCCCCACTCTCCATGGGCCTGTCGCCAGCCCAGCTGCTCATGGGTCGCACCCTCAGGACCACGGTGCCGTCCATTCACGTCCCAGACCTCGACCACGTTCCGGTCCTTCAGCGGATGCAACAGTTTCTTGCACAACACAAGGTGGCGCATGACGCTCGGGCAACTGATCTCCCTGCTCTAGCGCCGGATGACAACGTCCGCATCCATCTTCCGGAGGGTGGCTGGTCTGCAACTGCTGTGATTCTTCGGCAGGTGGCTCCCCGCTCGTTCCTGGTTCATCTGCCAGATGGTTCCATTCGCCGCCGCAACTGGCGTGCCCTTCGTCTCGTTCCACGCTCACTACGTGATCCTCCACCGGTGCCACGCCCTCCTGTTGTCCCCAACCTGGACTATGTGGAGATTCCGAATACTCTGCATCCTCCTCACTCTGCCGATGCCCAGCCCGTTCCTCAGCCGGTGGCTCCTGACCCACCCTTGAGGCGGTCAACCAGAATTCGTCACCCACCTCAGAGACTTGACTTATGAGTTTTATAATGTTGGACACTTTGATCTGTTCTGTTATCCTGTTTCATCGTTCCAGTAGTTTGTATATAATGTTCATTTTGTTGTTGGTGTGACATCCTATTTCTTCCCGTGTAAATAGATTAGCCTCATGTACATAGTCATGTAAATAACATGCACACACATAGTCAGGTACATTCACTACACAATATTTATTGTCACGCAGGCACATGTTCTTTATATAAAAGGGGGGATGTCATAATATACACCAGTATATTATGGTGCAGACACACACACACACACACACACTGATGGACATGCAGTGGGACCAATCAGCATACACAACACCGCAGCCAATCACCAGTTAGAGCACACGGACTATAAAGACAGGGGGCAGGAGAGTTCCCGCTCATTCTAGTAGCAGCCAGCTCGGAGCACAGAGCTCACAGTCTGCAACACAGACATTTACCATGTGCTGAATGCATCACCTGGTTAGGACTAGGCAAGGGTCAACAGTTAAAGCTGGTATTGCATTTACCCACAGTTCAAGTATGTTAATATAGTTAACCTTATAATAAAATAGAGCTGCACCACTTCAAGTGTTGGTGACCTGTTTGTGATCCAGAACACCCAACACATCACTTGCCTTGTTTCATTCTAGTTTGTCTGTTAGTCCTGATGCGGTTTTGTACTCGGTAAACTTATGACGGTAGTTCTGCCACTTCTCAGCTTGATCTGCACCTTCCACATGGTTGAAGCACTCTGACAAAGGGACCATTTTCTCCATGGCTCTTCTTCACTCTAACTTTTCTTCAATTTCTATTGATGTTTGTTTCCGCACTGTCCTTTCCTTGCAGACATTTCATCTGCTGCTCTTTCAGTTACTGGGCCATTTACTCTGTGCTTTTTCTGTTGTCTTTATCACTGCCACTATCTTCCATCTTCATTGTGGGATTTAGCTTAGGTTCGGATCCAATGTGACTGCTGGAGGCAAGGCTGATGATGAACTTTAACCTTTATTAAACATTTTTCTGACTATGTGCAGATTAAGGGCTTCACAGAGAACTGTCTCTCAGCACATGCCAGTGTCATGTGATCCTATATCACTGATGATGGAGACCACGTTACAGCACCAAGTCTGTGTGATGCCTGCAATCCCTGCATCTACTTTTGGGGGAGTTCTGTTCCGTTCAGTATTCTTTCCTCCTCAGAAATATCCTGAAAATTACAGAAAGTAAAAGAGGGAACATGGCTGACTGACTTCTGAGCTTGCTCAGCAAACCATTCAGCTGTCGTTCAAGTTCAAGAAGGTGGCCCGCTACCAAGCAATTAGAAATGGAGAAAAATTCTGGTTTTATCAACATCGTCCATATCCTGTGATTGAGTAAATATATACAAACATATAAAAATATTGTGGCTTGCATTATGAAGCTTATCTCTACACCAACTTGTTTTGTTTAAAGCAGCATTTTTATATTTTACAGCAGGTGTAATAATGTATACTTAGAATTCAATCTCAAGTATACAACTAAATTAAAGGATTAATTTCTAATCATCTGAAGCTTAAAATCCTGTCTGTGTCTTACAAAATTGGTTATAACCAAAATCTAGGTATGTTTCTTCTGCCATATACCTCAGAAGTAGCCACAGGTTTGGCAAAACTAAACTCTCATGACGAGCAACAAATTTAATTTCAATAGCATGTTTAATGTAGAAAAACCATTGTAAAGCACTTCACAGAAGCAGATAAAAAATAAACATGAGCCAAAGATGGAGCTATTAAGAGGAGTGACTAAAAGCTTAGTCAAACAGTTGAGCTTTTAAATGAGAGTCTTAAAAGAGGAGAGGGAGGTGGCGATCTTCAGCAAGAGAAGTCTAGAGTTTAAGATGCGGTCGGCTGACTGCACAGCCACCAGTGGTGGTGCAAAAGGAGTGGTTGATGTGTAATAGGCCAGAGTTGGAGGATTGTAGAGTTCATGGATTGTTGCGGGGCCCAGTTTAGGAAGGAGAGAGGCCCTGAAAGATATAAATGGGCCTAAAATTACAACTAAATGGCATCAAGACATGAAATCTACCTGGATTTTAAATTGAACTTCAGGTATTTATGAATAAACATTAATAATAACCTTTCATCAGCAGGTTTAAGAGCCATTAATGACTTTTATACATTGATTTAACCTTAATATGTTTCATGTGCTTGGGAAACATTTGTTAATTTATACATTCTTAAGAAATGTAAGTTCTTTTATACTGGTTTCATTAAATTTTGAAAGAAAATTTAAATATACAGGAAGCAGCCAGGTAAAGTGTGTGCTGAATACCATTATTTGGATTGTATGAATTTGAGAAGAGTACAGCAGCATTCCAGGTGGTAGGTTATGTAATTCACAGCTTGTGTGATTCCCAAGATGGATTGTCGCCAAATCAAAAGGCCACATTCTATCTATTATTTATTGAATAAGTTAGCTTTAGGTTACGTTCCAAAATGCTGCTTCACGTTTTTCTACTTTGTGCTGCATTGTTTTATTCAGTTCCTGTAGCCTACTTGCAGTTGCCCTTTGCCACTTACTTTCTTACAGAAGCTCCATTTAATAAAAAGAAATACAAATTTTCAAATCAATATAATATATTCAAGGAATATAATAATCTTTATTAGTGTCACAAATAGGCTTACATTGACACTGTAATGAAGCTACAGTGAAAATCCCCTAGTTGCCACACTACGGCACCTATTCGGGTACACTGAGGGAGAATTCAGAATGTCGAATTCACCAAACAAGCACGTCTTTCGAGACATGTGGGAGAAATGCGGAGCGCCCAGAGGACGATACGCAAATACGGGGTGAACGGATTTCCGGTGACGGTGGGCGGGAGGCGGCCGCACAATGGAGAGCCCCCGCTCGGGAACGGCAATTTCGGGGCTTTAAGCACGGTCCCAGGGTCCGCGGAGGCGGCAGAAGAAGGGAGAAGGCACGGAGGAGGCACTGAGAAGACACAGGAGGGAAAAACCCCCCAAAGACAAATGTCGAGGGTGAGCAGAAAAACGGCCGAAAAAAAATCAGCTGGAGGTCCGTCGGGGAGTGGAAAGGTCACCGTGGGGTCACCAGGAAAAATGGAGGCTGGAGCACCAGGGAAGGCTGCACTGCTTACGGCTGAAGAAATAACCAAGGTGATGGCTGCGGAATTTGAAAAGCAGTTGGCGCAGATTGCGAAATGCATGGAGACGGTGAGGAAGGAGATGAGGGAGGCTTTGAGTGTGTTGGTGGAGGCGGCGGTTTCCCCGGTGAGGACGGAGGTGGCGAGCACAGTGGCGGAGGTGCGAGAGCAAGGGGAGGCGCTGAAGGAAGTGGAGGAGACGTTATTGCAGCACGGTGATCAACTTGCCTCGATGGGAAGCGGTGGTCAGAGGAGAGCTGATTTCTATTGGGGCCCACAAAAGGAAAACAGAGGCCAAGGAAAGGGATAGATTACGGGGAGATTTTAAGGGTGGACAGGGAATTTGCAGAGACCCCAGAGGAGGAGCTGTACAGGGAGAGGAGACGACTCCAGACCGAGTTTGACCTTCTGACCACCAGAAAGGCGGAGGTACTGTGGAGGAAGGCACAGGGGAGGAGGTATGAATATGGGGAAAAGGCTAGTCGCCTGTTGGCGCACCAACTGCGAAAGAGGGCAGCAGCGAGGGAGATAGGAGGAATTAGGGATGAAAGGGGAGACACCCTGCGAAGGGCAGGAAAGATAAATGAGGTGTTTAAGACCTTTTATGAAGAACTGTATAGGTCTCAGCCCCCAGAGGGAGAGGAGGGGATGCGGCAGTTCCTGGACCAGTTGAGGTTCCCGAAAGTGGAGGAGCAGGCGGTGGCAGGCCTGGGGGCGCCGATTGAGGTGGACGAGGTTACTAAGGGACTGGGAAGCATGCAAGCAGGGAAGGCCCCGGGGCCAGACGGGTTCCCGGTGGAATTCTACAGAAAATATGTGGACTTGTTGGCCCCGTTGCTGGCGAAGACGTTCAATGAGGCCAGGGAAGGGGGGACACTACCCCCGACAATGTCGGAGGCGACGATATCGTTAATTTTGAAGAGGGGCAAAGATCCGATGCAGTATGGGTCCTATAGACCTATTTCACTATTGAACGTGGACGCCAAACTGCTAGCAAAGGTGCTGGCATCGAGGATAGAGGACTGTGTCCCAGGGGTGGTGCACGAAGACCAGACAGGGTTCGTAAAAGGGAGACAATTGAATGTTAACGTGCGACGGCTATTAGGGGTGATAATGATGCCCTCAGTGGAGGGGGAGGCAGAGATAGTGGCGGCAATGGACGCAGAGAAGGCATTTGATAGGGTGGAGTGGGAGTATTTATTGGAAGTGTTAAGGAGGTTTGGGTTTGGGAACGGATTTATTCGCTGGGTTAGACTACTTTATGGGGCACCGACGGCAAGCGTAGTTACAGGTCGACATAGATCGGAGTATTTCCGATTATATAGGGGAACAAGACAGGGATGCCCGCTGTCTCCATTGTTGTTTGCGCTGGCAATTGAACCTCTGGCCATGGCGCTGAGAGACTCCAGGAAATGGAGAGGGGTGAATAGAGGGGGAGAAGAACACCGAGTTTCGTTATACGCGGATGACCTATTGCTATACGTGTCGGACCCAGCGGGGGGGATGATAGAGGTTATGCGAATCTTGAGGAGGTTCGGGGAATTTCGGGGTATAGGCTAAACATGGGGAAGAGTGAATTATATGTGATACATCCAGGGGACCAGAGTAGAGAGATAGAAGGCTTACCGCTAAGGAAAGTGGAAAGAAACTTCCGATACTTGGGGATTCAGATCGCTAGGAGCTGGGGAACCTTGCACAGACTTAATCTGACATGGCTGGTAGAACAAATGGAGGAGGACTTTAAGAGGTGGGACATGCAGCCTTTATCGCTGGCGGGCAGGGTGCTAGCAATTAAGATAATGGTCCTCCCGAGGTTCTTATTTGTATTTCAATGTCTCCCTATTTTAATCACCAGGACCTTTTTTAATAAAATAGATAGGAGCATTACGAGCTTTGTGTGGGCAGGGAAAGTTCCGAGAGTAAGGAGGGGGTTCCTTCAGTGCAGTAGGGACAGAGGAGGACTGGCACTACCGAACTTGGGAGATTATTATTGGGCCGCCAATGTGGCAATGATACGTAGATGGATGATGGAGGGTGAGGGAGCGGCGTGGAAAAGGCTGGAGAGAAGGTCCTGTAAAGGGGCGAGTCTAGAGGCGCTGGTGACAGCGCCGCTACCGTTCTCACCGAAAAAGTACACCACGAACCCGGTGGTGGCAGCAACACTGAACATATGGGGACAGTGGAGGCGACAGAGAGGGGTGCGGGGAGCCCTGGTGGGGTCCCCTATCAGGAACAACCATAGGTTCGCCCCAGGAAGAATGGATGGAGGATTTCAAAGCTGGTACCAGTTGGGAATTATGAAGGTGGGAGATTTATTCATAGATGGGACTTTTGCGAGCTTGGGAGCACTGGAGGAAAAGTATAAGTTACCCCGGGGGAATTTCTTGAGATATATGCAGGTGAGGGCGTTTACTAGACAACAGGTGAGGGAATTTCCGCGGCTCCCGACACAGGGGATACAGGACAGGGTGCTTTCAGGGGTGTGGGTCGGAGAGGGCAAGGTGTCAGAGATTTATAGAGAGATGAGGGAAGAGGGGGAGGAGTCGGTGGGCGAACTAAAAAGAAAGTGGGAAGAAGAATTAGGGGAGGAGATAGAGGAGGGTATGTGGGCTGATGCCCTAAGCAGGGTAAATTCCTCTTCCTCATGCGCCAGGCTTAGCCTGATTCAATTTAAGGTGCTACATAGAGCACACATAACGGGGGCAAGATTGAGCAGGTTCTTTGGAGTGGAGGACAAATGTGGGAGGTGTGGTGGGAGCCCGGCAAACCATGCACATATGTTTTGGGCGTGCCCGGCACTGGAAGGGTATTGGAAGCGAGTGACGGGAGTGATTTCGCAGGTGGTGAAGGCCCGGGTCAAACCAGGCTGGGGGTTAGCTCTATTTGGAGTTGCGGAAGAGCCGGGAGTGCAGGAGGCGAAAGAGGCCGATGTCGTGGCCTTTGCGTCCCTCGTAGCCCGGCGCAGGATCCTACTCATGTGGAAGGAGGCGAAACCCCCCGGACTGGAGGCCTGGGTAAACGATATGGCGGGGTTTATTAAACTGGAGCAGATAAAGTTTGCCCTGAGAGGATCGGCTCAAGGGTTCACCAGGCGGTGGCAGCCATTTCTCGACTACCTAGGGGAACGTTAGAGGGAAGAAGGATGACCAGCAGCAGCAACCCAGGGGGGGAGGGGGGGGGGGGGGGGGAGGCAGTTGAGTATAGGTCAATAGAGTACGAGGTTTTGTTACTTGTATATTATTACTACTATTATTATTATTGTTAAAAAGTTTAAACATTTCTGTTTTGTTACTGTTATCGTTTCGCTTGTTTTGTAAGCAGGAAAAATGTTGCTCAGGGAAAAAAATTTCAATAAAATATATTTTAAAAAAAACTTGCCTCGATGGGGAAAGAGATGCGGAAGGTGATGGATACTAACAAGGATCTGTGAGGAAAAATGGAAGACCTGGAAAATAGATCCAGGCGACAGAACTTGAGGATTGTGGGGCTGCCCGAAGGAGTTGAAGGACCGAAGCCGACTGAGTATTTTGCCGCGATGCTGGCAAAACTACTGGAGAGGGGGAGGACCCCTCCCGATATGAACTGGATCGGGCTCATTGGTCGTGGAGGCCTGTACCAAAGGCGAGTGAGCCACCAAGGGCAGTGACTGTGCTTCCGTAGGTACAGGGTGAAGGAGAAGGTCCTGAGCTGGGCCAAGCAGAAGCGGGTGGTGCAGTGGGCTGGAGCTGGTATACGTGTGTACCAGGACTTTACGGTGGAGCTGGCAAGGAGGCGGGCTGTCTTCAACCGGGTGAAGAGGGCACTGTACATTAGCAAGGTGCGGTGCGGCATTGTATATCCAGCGAAGCTGAGGGTGACTTACAAGCTCAGGGACTTTTATTTTGGAACGGCGGAAGCAGCGGAGGAGTTTGCGAAAGCAGAAGGTCTGTGGCAGAACTGACAAACTGAGGAATGGCCATGTGCCGATGTAACCTCATGACTGTATTTTCTTCTTTTTTGTATCACTGCGCGCGGGTGTAGAGACTAAAGGAGCCAAGGTGGTATATATTTGGACGAGGGAAGGGACGGGACTTTCACTCGAAATGAGAGTTCTTTGGGGTGTAGGTGGATAGGTGGGGTTTGTGGGCTAAAAGGGGATCTTTGGGCTTTCCTGGGGCCGGGCAAGTGGGAAAGGGACCCGGGCGGGGGCCTCCACGCTGGCCGGTGTGTGTCGGCCAGTGAATGGGAGTGAGGTGGGGGGAGGGGCTGCGGCCATCGGAGCCTGGCAGAACAGGGTCCGAGTGGTCTAGCCGGGGTCGAAAGTTGGGGGGGAAGGAACCGAGGGTAGGGGGAGGAGTTTTACAAGAGGCAGTGGACGGGAAGAGCTGGAGACCTGGGGTGGGGGGGTGCGGGGTGGGGGGGGGTGGGAGCTGTGTAAGATTAAGGGTGACTACGGGTAATCCCTGATTTATTTTTGTCATTTGTTTATGTAAACATGTGGGTTGAGGTTTGGGGGTTGGTGGGTAGATGGGATCGTTGTTGTTATTATGGGGACTGACATATCTTGCTGATTATTGTTTATCGTTGATGGATGTAAATGTGGGAGAAAATGTGAAAATGGAGGAGAATAAAAAATTAAAAAAAAAAAAAAAAATACGGGGAGAACGTGCAGACTCCGCACAGACAGTGACCCAAGCTGAGATTCGAACCGGGGTCCCTGGCACTGTGAAGCAACAGTGCTAACCACTGTGCTACTGTGCCGCCCAACATATCCTGGCAACAATTTTTCAGTGACATCACTTTTTCAGTGGTTTCGAAACTGTGACCACAGCTCTGTCATTACAAGATGAAACAAGCATCGTAGCGTAGACATTGAAATTTTTCAGCAGTCACACAGTTTAAGGCTTTGACAAAATGACCTATATTTTCTGACTGGACGCAAGTCCAACTGAAAGCTGGAACCTGCAAAAGGTTGTTACTCATGCTGGATACCAAACATCGCCGATATTACTTTTCTCCCGAATGACATTTTTCATGTCAGAGGAACTAATATAACTGAAAAAGGAATAAACATTAAGAAAAGGAAAGATCTGACCATCCAGTTTTCTTGGAATTTCTTCTGTGCTACAACATAACTCTTCCATCTCTCCATAAGCGTGCACTTGAGGGATAAGCATGAAAACACTTGCAGGGTTCTTAGAATTCGGGTGAAGAATGGCAGAGAAGCCTGCCAAAATACGTTAAATGCTAAAGGACTTGATTTTTAAAGTTTAAGCCATCATGAAGCACATATCATTCATTGTCGAAAAGATGCAGCTCTGTGTCATGGTTTCTTCATACTTCAGAAGTTGGTCTGTAATCGGCCAACTGCAGATTGGAATTTTAAAAACAAATACTGGAAAAGCTCAGCAGGTCTGCCAGCTTCTGTGGTGAGAGAAATAGAGTTAACGGGCTGATTAACAGCCTCGTCGCACCCGACTCCGGACATGGCGAGATTTGTGACGCTCGGGATGCCTCACGAGAACAGTAAGCCTCACTTAAATATGTCTGCATTGGAGCCTCCCAAGGCCCGGGATTGAACGCTCGTGCCTGGGAGACCACTCCACGGCACCATTTAGCACTGGTCCACACAAACGTGCAGCAGGTGTAACAGCACCTGGGAGGGTCTCCCAGGATGTCGGAGGTTACCTGGTGGTTGGGCTGTGGACAGGATAGCACCCTGGCACACCCGCTTCTACCTTGCCACTGCCACACATGCACCCTGGTTGTGCCACTTGGACACCCTGGCAGTGCCAACCTGGCACCAGCAGGGTGCTTGGGTAGCACGCCACACTGGCAGTGCCAAGGTGCCCGGGTGACAGGTTTCCCATGCCGGGGATGGGGGTGCCCTGTCCTTATGAGGTGGGGTGAGGGGAGCTCGATGGCCCCCTAACAAGTAAGTTGGGGATTTAACTTAATTCATCATTCATTGTTGGGGAGGATTCCCCTGTCCATGTGGCCGGGGTGGGGGTGAAGTTTTTTTCTTATTGTTTCAGATCGGGCGTCCTTTAAAAACAACGCCTCGATCTCTGGAAGGCTGCTGTTGCTGTGCATTTTTGCGACCCACCTCCAGGGTCTTTTTTGACCAAGTGTCAAAACATATGGCGGGAAAAATCTATTGGTTACACACTGCTTTCCCTGTCTGAGTTGACACTTAGTCAGGAAAATGGAAAATTCCACCCATTATCCTTTTATAGTTGTTAGGTTCACTAAACAGTGCTAGATAGTGAATTCTCCATTATATAGGACCTGGCCCGAAAAACAACTGAACACGTTTGTTCATATTTAGGATAATTTAGGCAGCACGGCGGCGTAGTGGGTAGCACTGCTGTCTCACACCGCCGAGGTCCCAAGTTCGATCCCGGCTCTAGGTCACTGTCCGTGTGGAGTTTGCATATTCTCCCGTGTTTGTGTGGGTTTCACTCCCACAACCCAAAGATGTGCAGGTAGGAGGATTGACTAAGTTAAATGGCCCCTTAATTGGAAAAAATGAATTGGGTACTCTAAATTTATTTTTAAAAAAATATTATGGCTAATGTTTCGAAGTATCGAGGTTCCAAAGGCTGTGGGCAGGATTCTCCCAGTCCCACGCCAGGCTGGAGAATCCCCGCAACCACACCACGCCACCCCGACGCCGGTGCGTTTGGCGCGGCGCCGGTCGCAGGCCGCTCTACGCGATGGGCCGAGCGGCCGCTCTGAGAAGGCAGAGTCCCGCCGGCGCCGTCCACACCGGGTTGCCGCCGGCAGGATCTCTGCGCGCAGGGTCGGGTGGTGGCCTGTGGGGGGCGGGAGGGGGGCTCCGACACCGGTGGGGGGGGGGGCCTCCGATGTGGCCTGGCCTGTGATCGGGGCCCACCGATCGGCGGGCCTGCCTCTTGCTCCCCGGGCCTATTTTCTTATGCGCCAGCCCCTGAACTCCTGTGCCATGTTGCGTCGGGGCCGCCACGTTGAGGGAGGCCACCGCGCATACGCGGGTTGGCGTGGCGCACAGTTTGTGTCGGATGAGATGTGAACCGCTCCAGCGCCGTGCTGGCCCCCTATAGGGGCCAGAATCGGTACTCCCAGTGGCCCGTTCACGCTGTCGTGAAACGCGATGCCGTTTCTGACGGGGTGGACACTCAGCCGCCAAATGGGAGAATCCCGCCCTATTTTCTTTCCCATCTCACTGTTGAATCATTTTGTCCAGTAAAGGTTTACAAAGTTTTTTATCTTTTAGTCATTGTCATTGAGATTTCATAGACAGTGATCCTTCGGCCCATCATGCTTGTGCCAGCCATCAAACACCTATCTATTCTACAGTTTACAGCACTTGATCTGTGGCCTGTTTGTTTCAAAACATTCAGGAAGTATCAATTAATACACACTGGAATGATAGTTTCAGAGTAGTTATTGCAAAGGAATGTTATCTTGTTGATGGCTCACCTGGATTTGACATTCCTATGGGAGGAGACTACTGTGCAACTAAAAGATGACGAGGGCCTGATTTATCTGTTTAAGGCAGAAAGGATAGATATGATTTGCAGTCCAAGGACATTTAATCCCACTTACCCTGTATTGCACAGCTGTGGGTTGTGGGCCTTTCTGCAAACATCCCATACATACATACAGGCAATTTGGCACATTCTTGAATAATTGCATGAACTGACGATATTGGGGGACCAAATATTCGTAAGCAAGACATGTGAGATATAAATGTCTGGTTCAGCACTTGTTGGTTCCAATGAGCTAAGTCAAAGACAGGAGGTGCAACACCTCCAATTTCCCCTGTATTTGCTCTTCCTTACTAGTGCTCTGTGCTTCACCTGGCTGGTGTTCACCAAATTTGGGATGGGTGACATGTGACACTTTGAGGTGCTCAGTTGAAGCAGCATACGGAACTTTTCATCTCCTTTTCTCACTGAAGAAAAATAAGTTTTTGAACACTGTGCACAAGACACCTTGGGCACAAACTAAAGGAAAGGTTTCTAAGTGTCATTTCAGGATGGATTGGCTGGGAGTTTCACCCGGACTCTGTTAGTGAGCTCCCCACCGCGATCTAACCACATTTAATCAATTTTGTGGACCCTGGGGAATTCTTCTCTGGGCTAGCCCACACTTGGAATTATTTTCATCACTGGGGAACTGAACTAACTGGCCAGATCGGCTCCTCAGAGATCGGGCCACCATTTTGTAAAGGTACCCCGATCTCTAAGTGAGCTTGAGGGTTCCCCACACCCCCAATCCATGGACAATGTCACCCCCCCACACACATGGGCATTATCCCCCAATCCCCCTCCCCCAAGTGAGGATACCCCACTATGGAGTTGCTGGGGGCCCCTCTTTTCACACCTTCCCAAGCCCCTTTCATGCTCCCCCATTCAGCACCCCCACCCTTCACCCCCCCCCCCCAACCTTTCAGAGGCCCTTTCATATTCACCCTCCACCTCCCTACCCGTCATACCCCCTTCATCCCTCCTTTTATGGGTTTGGCCCTCCTCAGGCCCCGACCCTTGGCAGTGCTACCCTGGCACCTGGGCACCAAGGCACTGCTACCCTGAAATCATGTCAGTGCTCTTGTCAGCCTGGCAGCACCACATGGGCACCTTGGTAGTGCCAGGGTGGCAGTGCCAAGGTGCCCAGGTGCTAGAGGGAGAGCCAGGGTGCCACTCTTCCATGTCCCTGGGAGACCTCAGGTGCCATGATGCCTGGTCCGCAATTGTACTAATCGGTGCCCGCATGACCATTTACTGGGGAACCGGTTAGATCACAGGAGGCAGTTAGATCGGGCTTCCATCTCACTATTCAACAAAAATTTATCATCGTTGTCATGGTAAATGAAAATGAAATGAAAATCGCTTATTGTCACAAGTAGCCTTCAAATGAAGTTACTGTGAAAAGCCCCTAGTCGCCACATTCCAGTGCCTGTTCGGGGAGGCTGGTGTTGCTCTTATTAACCTTAGTTTTATTAGCTCTGATTATGTCACCTTTGCTCACGAGTCGCCAGGTATCTTTCGGATACCGCCACGTGGTTCAAGCTTGAGTTATGATTAATAAGTCAGCACACCGCTTAGTAAGATTGAAATCAACGGTCATTTATCATGTACAGCAATAAATACTTACACAATAATCCTACTGTCTATATCAAAACCTACCACTACTGGCTAATACTTAACTTTTGGGGATGGCCCACCAGGTCAGGGAAACGAATGGTCTATCGAATTGGGTCTGGCCTGCGGGATTCAAAAGGCTGATACGGGTCGATGGCTAGGAGTCTCTATCGGGTCGCGATCGCTGGAGTCAAACTTACAGTTTCTGGTCGATGTTATAGATGTCATAGAATTTACAGTGCAGAAGGAGGCCATTCGGCCCATCGAGTCTGCACCGGCTCTTGGAAAGAGCACCCCACCCAAGGTCAACACCTCCACCCTATCCCCACAACCCAGCAACCCCACCCAACACCAAGGGCAATTTTGGACACTAAGGGCAATTTATCACGGTCAATCCACCTAACCTGCACATTTTTGGACTGTGGGAGGAAACCGGAGCACCCGGAGGAAACCCACGCACACACGGGGAGGACGTGCAGACTCCGCACAGACAGTGACACAAGCCGGAATCGAACCTGGGACCCTGGAGCTGTGAAGCAATCGTGCTATCCACCATGCTACCGTGCTGCCCCAATGTTCTTGCGAAGGTTGCGAGCAGGAGAAGAAGGGAGAGAGAGAGCTCTGAACTTGGCCCCTCAATTTATAGGGCCCAGGGGCTTCCCGCCTCTCGGGGCGGCCCTTGACCCTGAGTCCCAAGTGATTGGACTTGTTCCCAATCACTGGGTTCGATATGCTCCAATAATGGGGCGATTCCTCGATCGGGGGGTGGTCGTTCACCTGTCTTTGTTTCGGCCACTGCAGGCGCCGAGAGGTCTGGCCCGGCATTCAATTGCTAATATGTTGCAATTGTTCCCGGGGATAGCCGATTAAACTGCAGATGTCTGTGTTGATGTGCTGCTAATAGTCGCAGGTATCGATCTGGGCCGACTTCCCCAGAGCCGAATACGCTATTCTGTCTGCAGCTGTCCGTTTGTGTCCTGTTGGCTGCTTTTCCCATCAGTCTTTTCAGTTAGCCATTTTATATCGGGTTTTGGTCAAATTAATGGGAAATCAGCCATTTTAGATGGCTACAAACCCTCCTTGTGATCCTAACGCGAAGCGTGAAGGATTACATAAATTTTGGCCTTTCCGTTCCCTGACCGAGGGGACACCTCCAACATGGCCACTACTCTGACCCTAGCTATGTACAAAAATTTACCTAAACAATTCTTGAGGACGCTATGTCAGGCAGGGGCATGTATCTACAAAATAAAAAACTTGGAACTTCTAATTTTACCTAAATACACTCATCAAGCATTGCATCATCCTATCTTTCTAAAACATACAACAACAATTATAACATTCAATATACTCTTTCCTGGCTTGGCAGTCAAGCGCAGGATCATACATTTTCTGTTACTGGGGTTTTGTACATTTTTCGGGGGGTGGTGGTTCACCTGTCTTTGTTTCGGCCACTGCAGGTGCCGAGAGGTCTGGCCCGGCATTCAATTGCTAATATGTTGCAATTGCTCCCGGGGATAGCCGATTAAACTGCAGATGTCTGTGTTGATGTGCTGCTAATACTCGCAGGTATCGATCTGGGCCGACTTCCCCAGAGCCGAATACGCTATTCTGTCTGCAGCTGTCCGTTTGTGTCCTGTTGGCTGCTTTTCCCATCAGCCTTTTCAGTTAGCCATTTCATATCGGGTTTTGGCCAAATTAATGGGGAATCAGCCATTTTAGGTGGCTATACTGGTACTGAAATTGAACCGTGTTGCTGGCCTGCTGTGGTCTGCTTTCAAAGCCAGCGATTTAGCCCAGTGTGCTAAACAGCCCCGTATGTGACACCCTAAATGACACCAAACGCATTAGAATCGTAATAGAAAATTAAGGGACAATAGGGATGGAGGAACATAAAACAATTATTTTCACTAGAGAAAACATATTAGGCAAATTAATGGGATTAAAGGCTGACAAGTTCCTTGGACCTGATGACCTGCACCCTTGGGTCTTGATAGAAGTGACTGCAGAGATAGTGGATGCAATAGTTTTAATCTTACAAAATTGCCCAGATTCTGGAACGGTCCCAGCAGATTGGAAAATTACAAATATAATTCATAGAATCATAGAATTTACAGTGCAGAAGTAGGTTATTCGGCCTATTGAGTCTGCACCGGCCCTTGGAAAGAGCACCTTACTTAAGCCCACGCCTCCACCCAATCCCCGAAACCCCACTTAACCTTTTTGGACACTAAGGGCAATTTAGCATGGCCAATCCACCTAACCTGAACATCTTTGGACACTAAGGGACAATTTGTAGCATGACCAATCCACCTAACCTGCACATCTTTGGACTGTGGGAGGAAACAGAAGCACCCGGAGGAAACCCACGCAGACACAGGGAGAACGTGCAGACTCCCCACAGACACTAACCCAAGCCGGGGATCGAACCTGGGACCCTGGAGCTGTGAAGCAACTGTGCTACCCACTGTGCTATCGTGCTGCCCATGGTATAAAGGAGAAAACCAGGAAACGAGAGGCCAGTTAGCCTAACATCAGTCATGGAGAAAATCCATTATTAAGGAAGAAGTATCAAAACACTTAGAAAATAATTATATAATCAAGCCAGATCAATATGGTTTTATGAAAGGCAAATCATATTTGACAAATTTATTGGAGTTATTTGAGGATATAATGAGCAGGGTGGATAAAGGGGAACAAGTAGATGTAGTGTATTTGGTTTTCCAAAAGGCATTCGATAAGTTGCCACATAAAGGTTATTGCACAAGATTAGAGCTCATGGCGTTAGAGATAATCAATATATTTGCATGGACAACATAGTTAACTAACAGAAAACAGAAACTTGGGAGAAATAGTCTATTTTCAAGTTGGAAACTGTAATTAGTTGGGTGCAAAAGGGGCCAGTGCTGGGCTTCAACTATTTACAATCTACATTAATAACTTGCATGAAGGGTCCAAGTGGAGCTGAAGCCAAGTTGTGAGGAGGACACAAAGGGTCTGCAAAAGACCAAAGGTTAAGTGAGTGGGCAAAAAGTTGCAGATGGAGTAGAATGTGGAAAAATATGAGGTTACTCACTATGGTAGGAAGAATAGAGAGGCAAAATATTACTTAAATAGAAAGAGACTACAGAATGTTACAGTCCAGAGGGATTTGGGTGTGTCCTAATACAAGAAATACAAAAGCTAACATGTAGGTACAGCAAGTATTTAGAAAGGCAAATGGAATGTTGACTTTTATTGATTATAAAAGTGGGAACTGGACATGGTGAGACTACACCTAGAATGATGTGTATAGTGTTGTCTTCCTCATTTGAGAGAAGATATACTTGCATTGAAAGCAGTTCAGGGAAGCTTGATTCCTAGGATGAAGGAGTTGTCTGATGAGGAAAGGTTGACCAGGTTGGGCCTAGACCTATTGGAGTTTAGATGGATAAGAGGTGATCTTATTGAAATATTAAGAAGTCTTACAACACCAGGTTAAAATCCAACAGGTCTGTTTTGAATCACTAGCTTTCGGAGCACAGCTCCTTCATCCGGTGAAGGAGCTGATGAAGGAGCTGAGCTCTGAAAGATAGTGATTCGAAACAAACCTGTTGGACTTCAACCTGGTGTTGTAAGACTTCTTACTGTGCCCACCCCAGTCCAACGTTGGCATCTTCACATCATTATTGAAATATGTAAGATTCTGAGGGAGTTTGACAGGATAAATGCTGTCAGAACGGGCTGGATTTTCAATAGTCCGTAAGTTCGAAGTCAAGTGCAAACGCACATTGAAAATTACGATCTTGGGTGCCATCACTGCTTGCTGATGCCTTTGAACGCAATGTGATTTTCAAATGGAGGGCAGCAGGGGGAGCCAGCAACACCTTCAATTGACAGCTGGTTGAATTTGTTGTAGAGCTCATTAGCATTTACGCCACAGTTTGAGGTTTTCAATTTGGCAAAACGGAGGGTCTGAGACACGTCAGGCTGCAGCTGTCAAGAACAGAGCCAAGAGCCAGGAGTGCGAATTAATCCCATTAGACTTCAACAGTTGTGAAAAAGGGAGATTTCAACTCAGCTGCTCAACCAGTGGCATATAGTGGTTACCGGTGTTGCTGAGAGACTTGCTGTCATGTGAGAGTACCTTTAAGAAATGGGTGTTTATAAATGGGTGTCTATATAAATATCTGTAGTGATAGTACCTTTAAGAAATGGGTGTTTACTACTGCAGTGATGTCAGAGTGTGGGTGGAGCTGCGCTGTCTGACAGCTTTTTACTTTCGTTTCAGGCTGTTTGCTGCAGGGTGTGTTTCAGTTTTGTTTTCAGTGTTGGAGCTGAAGCCAGACCAAGCAGGTGTATTGCTGTTCTCTCTGCCATCAAAAGACTATCTCTTGATCATTTGGTGAATTCTGAATTATAAATGTTCTCAGTAGTGAATGTAAACCTAATGTGCTTCTGTTAAAAGGTGTTTTACGTCTTCTGGATGTTAAAAGGACAGCTTACGGATTACTTAGTGTATTCTTTGTGGGTTGTATTTGAATTGATGGTTGCTAAGATGTTCACTGTATGTTTTAAAAAGGTTAACTTGAGTTCATAGAGTAAACATTGTTTTGTTTTAAAAAATACTTTTCCATTTCTGTTGTACCATACCTGTAGAGTGGGCCATGTGCTCCCCATACCACAATCTAGTAAAAGTTGTGGGTCAGGTGAATTCCATGATACACTTTGGGCTTCTCTAAACCCTGGCCCATAACACTTGCATTTATCAACAGTGGGTGTTTGGAATCTTCAGAGGGATGTGAAGCTGCTGGTATCACTTAGGAAGCAGAGGAAGCCCTGGTAAGTGAGCAGCAGCAGGCGAGTGAGTTGTGGTGTAAGCAACCTATGCTGACATTGGACAGGGCAGGAAGGAGAAGCTTCAGCAGGTGCATCCAGCTGGTCAGGAGGAAACCAGAGGAGCAGAGCCAGAACTACAAGAGGAAGAAGGCATGAAGGGAATCAACTATTTTCAGATAGGTAAAAAGGCTATTTTAATGTAAATATTAAAGCCCAGTTTTAATACCCATTTTAAAATAAGGATTTCAGTACTCATAACCTTAGACCATGACAAAACATAACTTCAACAGAAGCGCAAAAGCCTGACACATCTACAAACTAATTGGAGATAAAAACAACATTTTGCTGACAAAATGAACAAACTATTGTTCTAATGAACAGATTTTAAAGTTAGTTTCATATTAAGAAATGAACTGTACCAGTAATCGAGATCAAGGTCGAAGTAAGCACCATTGTAATATGAAGGCACCATTGTCCAGAATATGGATAAAGCAAAGTCAGTAGAAAACCAGTAAAAACCAGTCTTGATACAGCACAGTAATAGCACAAAATCGCATTCCATAGCATACACAAACATTCAAACATGAAACATTCAGAACTTATGTTGCACATTGAGGATTGATAGTTAACCATCGAATCAAATGTATTTGATTCTCACCCAAACCAATTAGGACGACATAGAGGTGTAGACAGATGGCTTCAGACTGATAAAATTCTCCTTAAACATGATGGTCCGCACGGCCATCTTTATTCCAGGATCATTCTATACTTTGATCTAACTATTCGCTATCTCTATTTTCATATTTTCACTTTTCCACTCTAACTCTTGAAGTAAATCAAGCTGTTTTGCCGTAAGCAAGAAACCTTTTCTGTATTATTTTGAAAGTCAAATTGTTTATAAGTTACTTCTCTTTAAGTCCTTTGCTAGCCGGACTTTATTGAGAATAGATTTAAGTTTCTCTCAATTGTAATCAAGTAGAGGCAATAAAAGATTCTTATTTGCATCTGAGACATTTAGCTCAAATTTTGACTGAGTTTTAGTGTTGCGAGACTTCACTAGATCCGCATGGTAGATCTCTACAAGGCACTAACCAAGACATCAGGTATGTTGCCCAAGAGTCAGCTACATGTAAATGACTAGAGTACAAGTGCCAAAGGAGACAGTGCCTATCCAGGCAATTGGTCTTGGGCTTTGTGTTCTGCTGCATAATAACCTGAGGCCTCACGGCCCCCAAGGTATAGTCACCATGGCCCCAGCCTTTATGCATCCAGTTTACCTGGGATCCACTACAGACATGAGAGGCACCTAATAATTGGCAGCTCATCACTCCATCAGGTAGGTCATTGATGCCCTATTCAAGAGGGCAGCAATTACATCCATTTTGAGACAGATGCAGCTGTGCAGCATTGTGTTTGCTGCTATAAATAGATTCCCTCAGGTCCAGGAGGGTCACTGATTGTATCCACTGAGCCATCAATGCACGGAGAGAGCAACCAGCTAGATTTAGAAAAGAAAAGGCTTCCACGCATTGAATGTCCAACTGGTCGATGACCACAAGATCTTGCCGATGTGCGCTCGTTTCCTGGGCAGCTGTCATGATTTCTTTATCCTGTGAGAATTCCATGTGCCGCACTTTGCCAGACCATTATCCCTTGGTGGCTGCTGGGGTTAAGGATTAATCCCCGAAGGGATGCTTCCTGATGTCTGTCTGGTATCCAGACACAGAGATAGTGAGATGTTGCAACCTCGTATGAAATATGAATTAGGAACAGGAGTAGGCCATTCAGTCCCTAGAGCCTGTCCACCATTCAATATTGATCTGATTGTGGGCTGACACCACATTCTGCCTACTCCCTGCATTAAACAGACCATTGGCATCTAGAAGACACACTTCCCTTGCCTTGATCACTCAGGATCCAAAACAAACCAGCCAGGGTGTGTCATATTGTGGTATTCTACTGTGCACTGTGTAACGTGAATAAACAAAAAGACCTGAAGCTGGATGAAGAGGAGGACCGGGAATGCCATTCTTCCTCACAGGAGGACAGGAAGGAGAAAAATGAGGTGACAACCTGGTGAAGCTGAAACACAGGACAACATACATGTGGAAGCAGCATGAATTAGGCTAAAAAGAGCGATGTCACAACCAATGGATCAGATCAAAGTTCTGCAATCCCACCACATCCAGCAATGAATGGCAGTTGACAATTAAGCGGCTAACAGCAGGCGAAGATTCCACCAACAGCCTCTTTATTGATGATGGAGCCCAGTACATGACTGAAGGAGACAAGAATGAAGCACTTGCAACCATTTTCAACTGGAAGTGCCAAGTTGGCCTCTTTTTAAATCTCTAGCGTCATAGATGCTGTTTTCTGTCAATTAGATTCACTGCACGAGATATGAAGACACAGTAAGTACACTGGATAGAGTAGAGGCTATCGGCCTCAGCAATATCCTAGCAGTAGTGCTGAAGACTTATGCTCCAGAACTAGCCTGTCTCTAGACAGTATATTTACAATACTAGCATCTACCCAAAACATTGCTCAGGTGTGTTCTAGAGTCACAACGTCATACAGCACAGAAAGAGACCCTTCGGCCCATCGTGTCTGCGCCAGCCATTATGGCACCTATCTATTCTAATCCCATTTTCCAGCACTTAATCCATAACCTTGTATGCTATGGCATTTCAAGTGCTCATCTAAATACTTCTTAAAAGTTGTGAGGATTCCCACCTCTACCACCCTTTCAGGCAGCGAGTTCCAGATTCACACCACCCTCTAGGTGAAAAGGTTTTACTTTAAATTCCCTCTAAGTCTGCTGCCCATTACCATAAATCTATGCCCCCTGGTTACTGACCCTCCACTAAGGGGGAAATCTTCTTCCTATGAACCTTATCGATGTCCTTCATAATTTTGTACACCTCAATGGAGGCCAGTTTTGCTCAGTTGGCTGGACAGCTGGTTCGAGATGTAGAGTGAGGACACATCACAGGTTCATTTCCCGTACGAGCTGAGGTTATTCATGAAGGCGACGGACATCCAATCGCGATATGCAGGTAAAGGTCGCATGTTGGGGGGCTCCTGTTAGAGCTCTCGTTTTGGCCCTTTTCACCCAGATTTTAGGGAGAATTTATATGATTGAGGCAACAAAATACCAGAAAAATAACCTGGGAAGAAAGGGTCCGTGCGATAGTCCGCCGGTGTGTTTGGTGGGGTTTTCAGTGGGAGGAAAGATGGCAGGAGAAAGACTGCTGGGTGGGCCTTCGTCCATAACTTTGGGTAAGCTGGCTGAAGTGATGGTATTGGGAGTTTGAGCGACTGTTTTCCAAGCACGTCGACAGGCATCGAAAGGAGATGATGGCCTTGCTCAAGGAGTGGGTGGATGAGACGCCTGCCCCAATGAAGGAGTCTTCGGCAAAGATGTCGACAGAGGCACGGGAGCAAGATGAGCTGTTGAAGGGGGTGGAGGAGGCAGTGTCGCAGTTTGATGCACGATCAATGACCACTAAAGCGAGGTTGTAGTCCAACTGAAGACTTTAATAAGCTAGATGTTTCCCCCAGCAGCTCAGGTACAGAATGAAGGCTGCTGGGGCGAGGACGACCAGGGCCCCTGATCGACTGATTGCTTCATTTTAAAGTGTATAGTTAATTGTGAATCATAAATTGTAAATAGTAAATAGAATTGTAAATAGTTACAAAACAATGTACGGAGGTATTACGGTACATCCATAACTATAATTTCTACCACGTTACCATGTTGTAATATCAGGCCACCATCCCTGCCGGACGTGAGGAAAAGGCCACGGGTCTGCCCGCTTGGTTGAGGGTGGCCGCCAGAGCTACGTCAGACGCGTCGCTCTCAACCTGGAAGGGGAGGGATTCGTCGATGGCGTGCATTGTGGCCTTTGCAATGTCTGCTTTGATGCGGCTGAAGGTCTGGCGGGCCTCTATCGACAGGGGAAAAGCTGTGGATTGGATCAGGAAACGGGCCTTGTCCGCATAGTTGGGGACCCACTGGGCATAGTAAGAGAAAAACCCTAGGTAGCGCTTCAGGGCCTTGGAGCAGTGAGGGAGGGGGAACTCCATAAGGGGGCGCATGCGTTCAGGGTCGGGGCCTATAACTCCATTTCGCGCTACGTAGCCGAGGATGGCTAGGCAGTCGGTGCTAAACACACATTTATCCTTGTTATATGTAAGGTTAAGGATCTTTGCGGTCTGGAGGAATTTTTGGAGGTTGGTGTCGTGGTCCTGCTGGTCGTGACAGTAGATAGTGACATTATCGAGATACGGGAATGTTGCCCGTAAACCGTACCGGTCAACCATTCGGTCCATCTCGCGCTGGAAGACCGAGACCCCGTTGGTGACACCGAAGGGAACCCTTAAGAAGTGATAGAGCCAGCCATCTGCCTCGAAAGCAGTGTATATGCGGTCACTAGTGCGGATGGGTAGGCGGACTTAAGATCCACCGTGGAGAAGACCTTGTAATGCGCGATCCTGTTTACCAGGTCGGATATGCGGGGGAGAGGGTAGGCGTCCAGCTGCGTAAACCTGTTGATGGTCTGACTGTAGTCAATGACCATCCTATGCTTCTCCCCGGTCTTAACCACCACTACTTGAGCTCTCCAGGGGCTGTTACTGTCTTCAATGACTCCTTCCCTCAGTAGCCTTTGGACCTCTGACCTAATAAAGGTCCGATCCTGGGCACTGTACCGTCTGCTCCTGGTGGTGACGGGTTTGCAATCCGGGGTGAGGTTCGCAAACAGGGAAGGAGGATCGACCTTGAGGGTCGCGAGGCCGCAGACAGTGAGGGGGGTATTGAGCCGCCGAATTTGAAAGTTAGACTTTGGAGATTACACTGGAAGTCTAAACCTAGGGGTGTGGCCGCGCAGAGGTGGGGAAGGACGTAGAGCCGGTAATTTTTAAACTCCTTCCCTGGACTGTCAGGTTTGCTACACAAAACCACTTTATCTCTACTGAGTGGGAACCGGAGGCGAGGGAGATATTTTGATTAACGGGGTGGACAAGGAGAGAACAGCGCCTTACAGTGTCGGGGTGTATGAAGCTCTCCATGCTCCCAGAGTCGATTAGGCAGGACGTCTCATGCCCGTTGATTAGTACTGTTGTTGTAGCAGTTGAGAGTGTTCGAGGCCGGGACTGATCCAAGGTCACCGAGGCTAATCTCAACAGTTGAGTGTTCTCTTCGGGCGGTGTGTGGTCAGCCGAGCTGGGGTCCTGGGAGTCCATCCAAGATGGCGGCTCCCATTGGTCGCACATGGCTGGGGGTGCACAAAATGGCAGCGCCCACCCATCGAACGTGGCATCCGCGGGACAAGATGGTGGCGCCCGGGGGCTGCACGTGGCCCTGGAGTAGGAAGATGGCGGTGCCCACTGGCCGCATGGGGACCATGGAGAGGTTTGCGGTGGCGGTCCGCATTCGCCGCCGGAGATCGCGGCAACCGCACGGGCCAGGCATACCACCACGAAGTGGCCCTTTTTACTGCATCTGATGCAGGTGGATGCGCGGGCCGGGCAGTGCTGCCGGGGGTGCTTGGCCTGCCCGCAAAAGTAGCAGCGCGGCCCCCCGGGGTTGCCAGGCCACCTTGCAGCACAAGCTTGTGGGGGGATGGGGGATGTCTCAGCGTCGGCTGCGGAGCGGTTCCACGCTGCCCAGGGGGCTGCCGCGCGGTCGGGAACGTAACCGTGGGCGTTTCTGGAGGCCACATCCAGGGAGCCTGCAAGGGCACTTGAGGCCTTGGGTGTCTTTTTCCAGCAATCGCTGGCGGATTTGGGAGGACAGCATACCTGCCACAAAAGCGTCCTGGATCAAGAGTTCTGTGTCGTCGCTCGCTGAAACTTGCGGGCAGCTGCAGTTTCTCCCCAACACCAGGAGCGCACAGTAGAATTCTTCCAGCGATTCCCCAGGGTTTTGTCGCCTCGCTGCTAGCAGATGTCGGGCGTAGACCTGGTTTACCGGGCGAATACAATGTCCTTTTAGCAGCTCTATTGCTGCATCAAAGTCTTCCACGTCCTCGATGAGGGTGTAAATTTCCGGGCTCACCCTCGAGTGCAGAACTTGTAGTTTCTGTTCTCCCGTGGGTGTGTTTTCGGCCGTTCCAAGATACCCTTTAAAGCACGCCAGCCAGTGCTTGAAGATTGCCGCTGAGTTCGCCGCGTGGGGGCTGAGTTGCAGACACTCTGGCTTGATTCAGAGCTCCACCCTTTTAAATCTAGCTTATTAAATTGTTGCACGATCAATGACCACTAAAGCGAGGTTGTAGTCCAACTGAAGGCTTTAATAAGCTAGATGTTTCCCCCAGCAGCTCAGGTACAGAATGAAGGCTGCTGGGGCGGCACGGGCTCTTATACCCCGCCTTGCTGGGTGGGGCTACCATACAGCTTGACTAATAGGAAACATGCAATATCTACCAATGGTGTTCCAGCATTACCAGTTACCGTAATACCTCTACACAGACTACCACACAGTTCATCTTGATAGGTGAGGAGCTACGGAGGGTGGAGTAGAGTAACAAAGGACTGAGAGCCAAAGTGGAGGCCCTGGGAAACAGGTCTCATAGGCAGAATCTTCGGATTGTGGGATTGCATGAGGTCGATGGAGTATTTTGGGGAGATATTCGCCAAGTTGTTGGCGAAGGAGGAGGATCCCTCCCCGAGCTGGAAAAAGCTCACTGGTCATTCCAGCTGAAACCAAAGGCGAACACCAAGAGCTGTGATAATCTGTTTTCACAGCCACCAGGTGGAGGAAAAGGTGTTGAGATGGGCGAAGCTGAATCGAAAGGTGAGGTGGGAAGGCGGTGGCATTCATATATACCAGGATCTCACGGCAGAACTGGCAAGAAGGCGGATGGCCTTTGGTTGGGCGAAGGCTGCGGGAAAGCAAAGTGATGTTTGGGGTGGCCTACCCGGTGAAGCTGAGGGTCACACATAACTCAGGTGACTACTACTTTGAGATGGCGGTGGAGGCAGAGGCGTTCATGAAGGCTGAAGGACTGGGACTGAATTGAGTTTGGAATTTGTTTTTATCTTTTTATCTTTTTTCCTTCTTTCAGGTTGTGTTGGGCGGGGGGGGGGGGGGTTTTGGGACTTTGGGGTAATTTGTTGGGATTTGTTTCTTCTTGGTTTGAGGGATTATTGTGGTGGGGGTTTGGAAGGTCTGCGTGAGGGGGGCCTTTGTGTTGGTTTTCTTTTTGATATTGGCATGTGGGGGAGGGGATACTGACAGGGGCCACCTCACTAGCTAACGTAAGTTGGCTAGTCAACGGGAGAGAGATGGGGGGAGGGGTTGCGGTCGTTGGAATCTGTATGGACAGGTTTCAATGGGCATGGGAGGAGTGAATTGTGGGGGGCTGGGGTGCTCTGGAGAGTGATTTACTAGGAGAAGTGATTTAAAGATGAAATGGCTGGGGGCTTCTGGGAAGGGGCCAAGGGAGCGGATCGTCAGAGGGCAGGCTGACCCCAGGGACTAGCTGCCGTCCAGACAGGTTTTGGGCTTCTGAACAGAGTGGGATGCGGTGTCCGTGCCCTTTACCCCTCCGCCCTGCCCCAAGGATGATCCTGGAGGCTATCAGAGCATCCTGTGTGTGTTGGCCCTGATGCGCACGTCGTGCCTGCCCGGGACCCAAGTCCTGTCCATCCTTGCCCTCTCCCGCATCCTCCCCGTCGGAGGAGGCCTGGCATTCATCCTCCACCTCCAGCACGTTGCCCTCCTGCTGCACGATGTTGTGGAGGACACAGCAGGCCGCCACGATGCGGGCGACCCTCCCAGCGCCCAACTGGAAGGCCCCCCCGGAATTGGGCAGAGAATCAGTTCTGACGCCAAAATTGGGGAGGGCGCAAATACCGGGTCAGGCCCGCTAATGATATACCATGGGTGTTCACTGTATGTGCATCCTAGAACGCATTGGTGCCACTGTCGAGGCGACGGAGAATTAAGATTTGGCGTGAAACGGGTGCCCACCCCAATTTTGCCATCAGAACTGATTCTCTGCCCAATCGCGTATCCCGATTCCGGCGTCAGCTGACAGAGAATCCCGCCCATGGTTGTCAAAGCTCAAGACAGTTCTTCTTGGAGAAGAAAAAGTTGAGAGATTTGATAGAGCTTTCAAAATCATGAGGGGTCCAGGCAAATTAGACAGGGAGAAATATTTACCATTGGCAGAATGAGTCAGCATAAGGAGAAATCCTTTCCATGCAGAGTGGTCTGATATACACTGCCTGAACATGCAGTGGAGGTGTAGAACCCAAACGGGAGAGATAACAGGAACACGGGGTAGGGTAGAAATTAATGACTAGTTTATTACGGTATACATAAAATAATAAAAGTACTACTCCTCTCCCCGAAGGGCCATATTCCCTGACTGATGTGTTGGGTATGCTGGGTCTGCGAGGACTGCGTTTACCAGAGCAGTGAGAGAGACAGGCTACCAACACTTGTAGAAGTACAACTCTATTTTATTTAGCTATGAGCTGTTAAACATACTTGCACTGTGGGTTGACACTATGTTAGGTTGACTGGAGACCTGAGGCTTAGCTGACCAGACTATACTGCTAGCACATGGTAGATGTTTGTGTTACTGATCACGGGCTCTGGCTGTCTCAGAGGCTGCATCCCGAATGAGCGGGAAAACTAGTGCCCTCTGGCTATATAGTGGCCGTGTCCTGTCTGGTGATTGGCTGCTGTGTTCTGTGTGTTGATTGGTCTTTCAGTGTGTCAGTGAGTGTCTGTCTCTGCACCATCATATACTTGTGTGTATATTATGACACTGACCTGCACCCAGGTCAGGGTTTTTACACGGAGTAGTTTCCCCTTGTTAAGGGGAAACCTGCTCCCAATTATCAGGGGAGTTCATTCTCAGCTGTGTAAGGGAGAAATCGATTGGAGCACAGATCTTGGCCCCGTCATAGCAGGCGGCAAATTCAACTGCCTCTTTCAAAAGGACTTTGGATAATTAGCTGAAGAGAAATAATTTGGGGAAAAGGCAATAAAATCAAACTAAGCGAGCTGCTCTCGCAGAGAGTCAACACAAACATGATGGGCCAAATGGCCTCCTTTTGTGTGCTATGATTTCTGGCTGCAAATCATTGTGATGTCATCTATTGTGACAGCTGTCTGGGAACCAGGCACAAGCTTCTGTTGTGATTATATGCAAGATACATTTTCATGCAGTGAAGCCATTTCCTGTTTATGAAACGTCTGTCAGATCCTGGTTGCCCTGATGGCAAAATGAGTTCAGTCAATAGCACCATGTACTCGAGGGAAGCCAGCCAATGTTTCAAACCCCAAGGCTCTCTCAGTTTGACGGCTTTCATCTGCAGTAAAAGCAATATACTGATTCTCCCTGGCAAATTGTACACTGTCTCTGATGCTTTTGCGGACTGCAGCCTGCCAGATCTGGGAGATGTCTGTAGCCACATGGAAGGAGGCAAACA
This sequence comes from Scyliorhinus torazame, assembly GCF_047496885.1. Taxonomy (NCBI): domain Eukaryota; kingdom Metazoa; phylum Chordata; class Chondrichthyes; order Carcharhiniformes; family Scyliorhinidae; genus Scyliorhinus; species Scyliorhinus torazame. Next base: position 179,765,492 of record NC_092719.1, on the reverse strand, counting down.
AGTGAGGAAGTGATCACTTTATAGGTGCTGACAAGGCAGCGGCCCCTCCTGGCTCAGCAAGCAACAGGTTTTCTTGTAGGCGGATGCAAAAGATCAGCAGCAGATTCCTCCTTTACTGCTTTTCACAGTGAGGCCCAGAAAGGTCACCCTGTTGGCTGGATGCCTTCTCTTCCTACAGAGTCACCATTCCTGCTCCATGATGCTGATGTTTCTGCTAATCTTTTTTTTCCTCCTCTTCCACCCAGAGCAATGCAACAAGAACAGGACCATAAGAGGCTTTGACGGCTTGAGTGGAGCTGCAGACTAAAGAAACTATCAGAGATAAGCAATGTCCAATTTCAGCAGTCACTATAATTCCAACATGTTCATTAGCATCTTCAAGCCCTTTGAAGCAACTCTGCCAGGTTTTATCCAGCAGATTGGGTGAGGATGGGCCCTCCAATTTCTGTTTATTAGTTCCATCATATGACTCTAAGTTTATTTCAGGATGCTACCATTTGCCCCTTAAGGGCGTTTTGCTCTTTTTTATTCTTTCATGGGCTGTGTACATTGTTGGCAAGACCTTCTTGAACTGCTGCAGGTTATGTGGTGCTACACCCACAGTGCTGTTAACTCCTGGATTTTAACCCAGCAACAGTGCAGAAACGGCAATAAAGTTCCAAGTCAGGATGGGCCGGAGCTTGGAGGGGAACTTCCAGGTCAAGATGTTCTCATGCATCTGTCGTCCTCACTTTCCAGATGGTAGAGGTTCACAGCATCGTAGAAATATTGCAGCACAGAAGGAGGGTATTCAGACCATCATATCTGCACCAGCCCTCCAAATCAGCAAATTTCTTAGTATTATTCTCCCTTCTTCTCCCAATAACCCTAACCCAGTCTTCATCTCTGAATAACAGCCCAATTCCCTTTAGAATGCTTGAATTGAACCTGCTCCACCACAGGCAATGCATTCCAGACCTTAACCACTTTACGTTAAAAGGTTGTTAGCTTGAAAGTTTCTGTCAAAAGAACATTGGCAACTTGCTGTAGATGGTTATCAAAGCGCAGCTTGGACAGAGTGGGCAGCTGGGAGTTTGGTAAGTGAGGGAGTTTTGTGAAATGGGGAAGGAGGTGCGTCTTTCTTTTTCTACCTATTACAGTCTCCAATATTTGGTTCTCACTCTGGTACAGGAAAAAAGCTGATCGGTGAGTGACTCGATAAATAGTTTGTAAAGTTAAGGTATGGTAAGGCAGCTTGGTTGAGTGGAATGTACATGTGGGAAGTCAGGGATGCACCATGTGTCCCAGACAAGCACACTGCAGAAAGTGTCAGCAGCTTCTGAAGCCTGAGCTCTGGGCTTTGGACTTGAGCCGTGGCTGGAGTCATCATGGTGCATCCATGAGGCAGAAAACTCAGTGGATAGCACGTTTAGGAAGGTGGCCACACAGCAGGTTAGGAGCATGCAGGCAGAGAGGAAATGGGTGACTGCCAGGTAGCCTAAGGTAACTGGGCAGATAGTACAAGAATCCCCTGAGTCTATCTTGCTCACAAACTGGTTTTCCATTTTGGATACTGGTCCACAGAGAAGGGTAGCAAGCACCCAGCCCATGGCACCATGGGTGGCTCAGCTGCACATGAGGGGGAAAGGAAGAATCCAAAGAAGAATAGAATTCATAGAGTCCCTACATGGCTGAAGGAGGTCATTTAGCCCATCGAGTCTGCTCCGACCCTTCGAAAGAGCACCCTACCCAGGCCCGCTCCCGAGCCCTACCCCCGTAACCCGACCTAATCTGCATATCATTGGACTGTGGGGAGAAACTGGAGCACCGGGAGGAAACCCACGCAGACATGGGGCGAATCTGCAAGCTCCACACAGCCACCCAAAGCCGGAATCAAACCCGGGCCCCTGCGCTGCTAGCAGCAGTGCTAACCACTGTGCCACTGTGCTGCGGGTGGAAGAGCAATATTGATCGGGGAATTATTAGTTAGAGGAGCAGACAGTTATTTCTGTGGCTGGAGACATGACCCCAGGATGATATGTTGCCTCTTTGGTGCCAAAGTCAAGGATGTCACAGAGCGGTTGCAGGACATTTCTCTGTGGGGAGGCTGAACAGCCACATTGGTTTCAGCAACATAGGCAGAAAGATAGTGCTACGACCGGTCTCCAGGAGAGGTCCCCAGATTTGTTATCTTCCATCCCCTCTGCAGGAACTATCCTGGCACAAGCCCAAATTTGTTATTATTCGGGTGGGATAACCACAAATCGTTAAGCCCCTGAGAGAGGAGGAATGACTGGTTCCCTTTCTTTATTCAACCCCTTGGATGGTCGTATCTAGGTTAATTTTAAAAGGATCCCTTCCGTTGTGTATATCTTTTCCCAGTCCAGATGTACTTATGTTTTAAAAGGAGGCAATTTAACCTGGCTTTTTTGAGTCAAAGAAAGAGTGAGTTTATTAATGGCTAAAATGTGAGAAGAAGATAATAAAATGTAATGCATACACAAATTAGAAATGAAAATTGAGTCCCAAAAATTAAATTAAAAAATATATACAAATCAGTATTTGTCTTGTCCGTGAGGAGTAGATGATGAAATGTTGTGGCCATTAAGATTTGTGATTCTGGTAGCACTGACTTCAGCTGTTGTGTTTGGAGATTCTTGGTTGTGCAGGTTAGCTGAAAGAAGTTGGCCTGCTTCATTTTCAACTGTGGCTTTGCTAACTTGATTTGCTTGAGCAATCAGAGCGAGAGTGGCTTAACCTGCCAGTGCAAGGGTACCTAGTCGATGTTCTTCAGCTGTGATCCTCACAGTACACAGTAGCACAATGAAACTCGAACAGCAGACTAGAACACAGAGACTAGAGTTGCAGTTGGTTTTGAGATACTGAATTTTACAGGGTAGCAGTATTTATATGCCTGATCCAGCTCGGTTTCTGGTCAATGGTAACTCCCAGGATGTTGACAGTGGAAGATTCAGTGATGGTAAAGCCATTGAATGTCAAGGGGTGATGGTTAGATTATATCTTGTTGTAGATGGTCATTGCCTGGCACTTGTATGGTGCAAATGTTACTTCTCACCTGTCAGTCCAATCCTGCATATTGTTCAGGTGTTGCTGCTTTTGGCCATGGAATGCTACAATATCTGAGGAGTTGCAAATGGTGTTGAACATTGTGCAATCATCAGCAAACATTTCTGACCCTATGATGGAAGGAAGGTCATTGATGAAGGAGCTGAAGATGGTTGGGTCTAGGACACTACACTGGGGAACTTCTGGAGTGATGTCCTGGAACTAAGATGATTGATGTCCAACAACCACAACCATCTTCTTTTGTGCATGATATGATTCTTTTGCACTGATGTGCTGTGCTCCCCTATTATTGAAGATGTGGATATTTGTGGAGCCTCCTCCTCCAGGTCAGGTAACCTTCTGTGATTTCTGCTCAAAGGATTAACACATATCTGAGCACGCATCTGGAAAATTCTTAAAATGTAAATGATCATGGGTGGTGTGTCCTCCCTTCAATGGATATACCAAGATGAAAACCATCTGTGGAATTTGCACCTTCTATTGTTTGTGGGCCAACCCAAACTCAAAATCAATGGATTTCGAGACCCGTTATCCCCAAGCTCGCTACTTAAAAAAAGAACTGCAGAAACCAGTTAATCATAAGTAGGCACAGATAACCCATCCATTTAATCATTGTTCAGCAACGACATTGGACTTCCAAAACATTAAAGGTGGACAATATGAGTATTGATGATGTGATTAAAACTGTCTTTAGATGACAAATCTTTTACTTCAAACACCAGAGGGAAAGCATTCAATCTGGACATCATCAGGACAAGAGACACCATTCTTCCAACCAGAAGAACAGAATCCTGCCTAACAATCAGTCAACCCAGGCAGTGCGAGGGGTGCTAATTAGTTTTGGCCTACAAAACTTTACCTCTATAGAAACCCACCCCCAACCTCACCTGGAAAGCCAGAGACTTTCAACTTCCATTCATTTCCAAATAGCCCCAGAGAGAATCCATCCAGTCCTGTACCGACCTTAAAGAATTCAATCTGAATCTGATTTGCTTCTTCTAATCTGTTATATTCTAGTTGCATACTTCATTCTCTAGAATCTATCTTAACTTGTCTGTGTTTTGTCTTGTGCTTGAGCAAGTGAGTGTTTTTCAATGAGCTAACATTGTTGTGTGAATGAATGTTATCATTCCTTCTGATTTGATCTTACCAAAAGCCTGCTTTGTGCCTATTAATAAAGGTCACAACTCTGAAAAGGTAAAATACTTCCTCTAAACACACATCTTGTTGAGGTTGACTGAGAGGCAAAGAGCAAGGGGAAAAGTTACCCACCATCTCCATGCCCCCTCTACAACAGTATTCTATCATTGTCTTGCTAACCTGCCCCAAATGTATGTTTTCACACTTCTCCAGATTGAACTCTATTTTCCACTGTTCCACCCACTTTACTAGTCCATTGAAATCTTCCTGCAGTCAACAGCTTTCTTCTTCATTATTGACAACATGGCCAAATGTTTGTATTTTCTGCCAGTTTCTGAATCATACATTCAAGTCCAAAACATTGATATGTACCACAGAAAGCAGTACCGAGCCCACTGCAACAACCTTCCAGTCACAGAAATACTCATCAGCCATTACACTTTTCTTCCTTCCTTTTGGATCCAACTTGCCACTTAGACTTAGATGTCATAGGCTTTTCCTTTTAACTAGTCTGTCAAATGCGACCTTATCAAAAGCCTTGTTAAAATGCATGTAGACTACGTCAAATGATTGACCCTCCTTGTTACCTCCTCAAATATTCAACGATATTCGTCAGACAAAACTTTCCCTGAACAAATCCATGCTACATTCGAACAGCCTGACCAAGGGTGCGGCTAGTTTTAGAGGACTATAGCTGGGTTGTTGTTAGGGCCCATAGCCTTAGCTGTAACCAGTGCTTTAGTGAGGTCGGTTAGCTCAGTTGGCTGGGCGGCTAATTCATGATGCAAAGCAAGGCCATCAGCATGGGTTCAATTCCCGTACTGGTTGCGGTTACCATGAAGGCCCACTGTCTCAATCTTGTCCCTTGCCTAAGTTGTGGCGACCCTCAGGTTAAATTGCCATCAGTCAGCTCTTTCTCTCAAAGGGGAGAGCAGCTTGTGGGACTATGGCGACTTTCAAATGCGGTGCTTTAGGTTATTTTGTCAGGCAATTAAGACAGCTCATCTTTGTTCTAGAAGATCACATATTTTAGCATCATTTTTGTTGAACCAGTCCTGGTGATGACAATGCTCAAAACCAATGGCCTGGGCACAGGAATCTATTCCAGCTGCCATTATTAGATCCCACTGTTTTGTAACTGAGTTGGGTGTGTGAAAACCTTCCAGAACGGGCGGGAGCTGCACTCCATTTTTTTTGGACTGTTTCAGGGCAGAGACATTGATCTTCTTTCTGTTTGAATTTTGGTCCTTGAAATATTTTAGTGCTATGTGGATGTTCATCAGTGATCAAATAGGTTGATGATCTGTCCACTAGGCATTCGTCCCACACAGGGATCAAATTAAGGGTAAGAGTAGGGCCACTCAAGGACAGTAGTGGGAAGTTGTGCTTGGAGTCCGAGGAGATAGGAGAGGTGCTAAGTGAATATTTTTCGTCAATATTCACACAGGAAAAAGATAATGTTGTCGAGGAGAATACTGAGATTCAGGCTACTAGACTAGAGGGGCTTGAGGTTCATAAGGGGGAGGTGTTAGCAATTCGGGAAAGTGTGAAAATAGATAAGTCACCTGGGCCGGATGGGATTTATCCTAGGATTCTCTGGGAAGCTAGGGAGGAGATTGCTGAGCCTTTGGCCTTGATCTTTAAGTCATCTTTGTCTACAGGAATAGTGGCAGAATACTGGAGGATAGCAAATGTTGTCCCCTTGTTCAAGAAGGGGAGTAGAGATAACCCCGGTAACTATAGACCAGTGAGCCTTACTTCTGTTGTGGGCAAAATCTTGGAAAGGTTTATAAGAGATAGGGTGTATAATCGTCTGGAAAGGAATAATTTGATTAGAGATAGTCAACACGATTTTGTGAAGGGGAGGTCGTGCCTCACAAACTTATTGAGTTCTTTGAGAAGGTGACCAAACAGGTGGATGAGGGTAAAGCAGTTGATGTGGTGTATATGGATTTCAGTAAAGCGTTTGATAAGGTTCCCCATGGTAGGCTACTGCAGAAAATACGGAGGCATGGGATTCAGGGTGATTTCGCAGTTTGGATCAGAAACTGGCTAGCTGGAAGAAGACAAAAGGTGGTGGTTGATGGAAAATGTTCAGACTGGAGTCCAGTTACTAGTGGTGTACCACAAGGATCTGTTTTGGGACCACTGCTGTTTGTCATTTTTATAAATGACCTGGAGGAGGGCGTAGAAGGATGGGTGAGTAAATTTGCAGATGACACTAAAGTCGGTGGAGTTGTGGACAGTGCGGAAGGATGTTACAAGTTACAGAGGGACATAGATAAGCTGCAGTGCTGGGCTGAGAGGTGGCAAATGGAGTTTAATGCAGAAAAGTGTGAGGTGATTCATTTTGGAAGGAATAACAGGAAGACAGAGTACTGGGCTAATGGTAAGATTCTTGGCAGTGTGGATGAGCAGAGAGATCTCGGTGTCCATGTACATAGATCCCTGAAAGTTGACACTCAGGTTGAGAGGGTTGTTAAGAAGGCGTACGGTGTGTTAGCTTTTATTGGTAGAGGGATTGAGTTTCGGAGCCATGAGGTCATGTTGCAGCTGCACAAAACTCTGGTGCGGCCGCATTTGGAGTATTGCGTGCAATTCTGGTCGCCGCATTATAGGAAGGATGTGGAAGCATTGGAAAGGGTGCAGAGGAGATTTACCAGAATGTTGCCTGGTATGGAGGGAAGATTTTATGAGGAAAGGCTGAGGGACTTGAGGCTGTTTTCATTAGAGAGAAGAAGGTTAAGAGGTGACTTAATTAAGGCATACAAGATGATCAGAGGATTGGATAGGGTGGACAGTGAGAGCCTTTTTCCTCGGATGGTGATGTCTTTCACGAGGGGACATAGCTTTAAATTGAGGGGTGATAGATATAAGACAGATGTCAGAGGTAGGTTCTTTACTCAGAGAGTAGTAAGGGTGTGGAATGCCCTGCCTGCAGCAGCAGTGGACTCGCCAACACTAAGGGTATTCAAATGGTCATTGGATAGACATATGGACGATAAGGGAATTGTATAGATGGGCTTTAGAGTGGTTTCACAGGTCGGCACAACATCGAGGGCCGAAGGGCCTGTACTGCGCTGTAATGTTCTATGTTCTATGTTCTAAATGACACAGGTATGACTTAGATCTTTGACCTGAACAATGATGGAATTCAGGATTTAGAAACATAGAACCATTGAATTACTACAGTGCAGGAGGAGACCATTCGGCCCATCAAGTTTGCACTGACCCTCTGAAAGAGCAACTTACCTAGACCCACTCCCCTGCCCTATCCCCGTAACCCCACCTAACCTGCGCATCTTTGGACACTAAGAGGCAATTTAGCTTGGCCAATCCATCTAACCCGCACATTTTTGAACTGTGGGAGGAAACTGGAGCACCTGGAGGAAACCCACATAGACACGGGGGGAACATACAAGCTCCACACACAGTGACCCGAGGCCTGAATTGCACCCGGGTTCCTAGTGCTGTGAGGCAGCAGTGCTAACCATTGTGCCATCATGCCACCCTTTGTCAGTACATTGATCTTGTATTTGTCCTGATGATGGAAAAGGCGATTTGTTATAATGACACAATGCTGGGCACACTTTTTCAGCAAGAGGATGCCATTTGCTTTGGCTTTTCCCTCAGCGGTTTTCCCTATGCTTTTGCTGCAGATATTAGTGTGATGGCCAACTCTGGCATTAAATTCTTCTGGAAGGATGATCTTTTCTTCTTTAGGGATGGCACTGAGGACATCACCAAGGTCAGAAGAGAAGATTTCTTAAACATCTTCACTGGAATCAGGGCATAAATGTTGATGGCAGCATATTGGTTCCAACAGAGATGTTCGTGAAGATTCCCGAGTCTTTCACTTATACAGCTTCGGAGTTCTGACAATGCATCCAAGATCCTATTCCAGGTGGAAAACCAGCTCTGTAGATACCAGGGCCTTTGCCAGCTTTTCTTTTCCAGTAAAAGGTGTACTCCCTTCAGCTGTCCCTCCTCAGGAATGTGAGTTTCACTAAGGGTAGTGATGTCAATTTGGAGTCTTGTGAACCAAGGTCACAAGTCAAGAAGACAGTTTTCAAACAAATCACAACAAACGTGCAGCTTAAAATCCAGAAAATAAAGGACTTATGGTGGGAAGGGAAAGCCTGACTTATCCAACAATATGCTGACCATCATGACATGCAAAGCTTTTTTGAGACCTCCAGAGCCATTTATAGATCAAGGTCAAATGGACAAAATCTCCTTTGCGCACAGGTTGGTGTTTCTCTTCTTCAAGATGCCAATGTTATTTGTCGATGCTGGTAAGGCCATTTTCAACAGCTTCTCTACCATCAGCCCATCCAGGCTATCCCAGTATCCTGTGCTAGAATCCGTGGGTGAGCCACCATTAGTGGGGGAGCTGCAACAAGCAATCAAACAGATGAAACACAACAAAGCCTGTGGCCCAGATGGTGTTCCAGTTGAGATCTTCAAATCCTAGTGTACAGAGCAGTTGTTGCGACCACACTCTTGTAGTGAATTGAGACATGGGGTATGCATTAACACAAAAGAGCGGTAGAGAAATTTCATCAGCTGTGCCTCCACTGCATTCTTTGCATTCAATGGGAGGACCAGCGAACAAATGCTAGTGCTCTTTGTGAAGCCAGTTATAAATCCTAGGTCATTGCTGGGTGGTTTGTTGGTTTTATCTGATGAGAAAGTTCATAACAGCAAAGTGGCAACGGGTAACTGCTGTTTCCCATTCACGCAGCCCGTTTTGCACCAAACGGGAGGGAATTTTATCTTATCCTCCAAACTTTCATAGGTCTTATTACAGTTGATTACAGTTGATACGGCTTGGGAAACAGTCTGAGGTTGGCACGGGACTCAATAGCAAATGAACAGAGTTTGATGCAGGAGCTGAAAATGATGGCTTCAGTCTTTTCAGTGTTGAGGAGAAAACTGTGATTCATCCAAGATTGGATCTCAGATTGGCAGCCTAACATCATGGAAGCATTTGGAAGCTGTCATGCTTCAAATGAAAATAAAGATTGAAAAAATAGTTGTTTTACTGGCAATGGTGGATCTGGTTTAAGTTTTACCCTTTCAGATTTACTCCTTCCAGAAAAGTTGGATACACAGCATGCTGACAAGGTACTGCAGAACCTTGACTCAGAAGAATAAGTTGGGTAGACTCCATAATTGGAAAAAGGAACATGGTTTGTAGGAGGACTAAGCTTGATGGACTGAATGTCTTTCTTCAGTCCTTCTTAACATGAACACAGAATGGTCTTGGTTTTTACATTTATGAATAATACTTATACTGAGGCTTGCCTCTCAGCTATTCTTGTATGTTTCTGAAAAGGATTATTAAAATTATGCTAAAACATTTTTTGCCAGAAGTTCTATATTTTCATTTAAAAATGTTTTTGTTATGTGTAGCCCTTTCTGGGGAATATGTCCTCTGGAAATGTGATGCTTTCCCTGCATTTTGTTGCACCCCTGCACCTCTAAATTAAATAAATGAATCTGGCATTTTCACACCATCGTGTAATTTTTCTTCTTTTGTATGGCTGGGTATAGAGCAACAACATGTCATTTTACGTCAAGGTGGCCCAGCCAGGATATTATTTCAGGAGTGGCAGTGTGTATCGCCGTAACACCTCCTTTGTATTTATGAGCTGGTATCCATGGTCAGTTTTGGGTGACCAAAGTCACACACAGGAGAGTTTTTAATTCTCCATTTTGTGCATCATGTAGCCACATAGCCACATCTGTCATGGTTTGTGCGATACCCTTGAGCTTTGTGGGAAGTCAAAACCAAGGTCCTTCTATGTTGGGTCTTTCACGTGGTGTTTGTTTGTAAATGTTTGTGTGGACCATTCATTTTTCCAAGGTTCTTCATGTAATTATGTATATTTACAGCTATTTTTAAGGATAAAGGGGAACTATGAACCTGCAGTCAAAGACATGTTACTAAGAAGTAGGGGGTCATTAAATCACTACCATGCCAGTTCATGTGAAAAGCTTTCCCCCATCTTATTTTTAAAAAAAATTTAGAGTACCCAATTCATTTTTTTCACAATTAAGAGGCAATCCACCTACCCTGCACATCTTTGGCTTGTGGGGGTGAAACCCACATAGACACGGGGGGAATGTGCAATCTCCACACGGACATTGACCTGGGGCCGGGGTCGAACCCGGGTCCTCAGCGCCGTGAGGCAGCAGTGCTAACCACTACACCACCGTGCTGCCCAGCTTTCCCTCATCTTGATACTTTAACTTACAAAGAGCATGTCTATGTATTGCTCAGAAAAACTGGTGACATGAGTAGCTCCTTCAGCAATTATTGTGATGTTAAAGAGAAGGAGTTGTAGGGCGGGATTCTCCGATAATCGGCGCGATTGCCTGAACCCGGCGACAAAAAAGGCGCAAATCACTCCGGCGTCGGGCCCCCCGAAAAGTCGCGAATTCTCTGGCCTAGAATGGGTTAGCAGCGGCGTGACTCCATTCGTGACGGCGTCACCCGTCAAGGACGCCGTGCGGCGTCGCAGCACAAAAGGCGGCCTCCCCCCCGCGTCACAGCACAAAGGACGGCCCCCCCGTGTTGCAGCACAAAGGACAGCCCCCCTCGTGTCATGGCACAAAGGACGGCCCCCCCGCGTCGCAGCACAAAGGATGGCCCGCCCCCCGCGTCACAGCACAAAGGACGGCCCCCCCGCGTCGCAGCACAAAGGACGGCCCCCCCGCGTCGCAGCACAAAGGACGGCCCCCCCCACATCACAGCGCAAATGACGGCCCCCCCGCGTCGCAGCACAAAGGACGCCCCCCCCGCATCGCAGCACAAAGGACGGCCCCCCCCCCGCGTCGCAGCGCAAAGGACGGCCCCCCGCGTCGCAGCACAAAGGACGCCCCCCCCCGTGTCGCAGCACAAAGGACGCCCCCCCGCATCGCAGCACAAAGGACGGCCCCCCCTGCATTGCAGCACAAAGGAAGCCCCCCCGCATCGCAGCACAAAGGACGGCCCCCCCCCTGCATCGCAGCACAAAGGACGCCCCCCCCGTGTCGCAGCACAAAGGACGGCCCCCCCGCGTCGCAGCACAAAGGACGCCCCCCCCCGCATCGCAGCACAAAGGACGGCCCCCCCCTGCATCGCAGCACAAAGGACGGCCCCCCCGCGTCGCAGCACAAAGGACGGCCCCCCCCGCATCGCAGCACAAAGGACAGCCCCCCCCCCCGCGTCGCAGCACAAAGGACAGCCCCCCCGCGTCGCAGCACAAAGGACGCCACCCCCGCGTCCGTCCCCCCCTCCCCCCCTCCAACATCCGTTGGGAGGCACAGCCTGAGGTGCAACCGACTTGGCTGCACCCACCCATGCAGGCTGCATTGGCAGGATGTGTTGTGAACCTCTGCCAACATACACACAACCGCTGGTTACGGCCGCCGAACATGCGAATCTCCTCATGCGCGCTGCCTTTGTGATGGGGATTGTGTCGGACCGCATCCGAGAATGATTACTGGAAGGGGCCACGCTCAAACTGGCGGAGATGAAAACCTTGGCACTTTCCATGACAGTCGCATCCCGTAACGTCAATCGTACCTCTCCTGCCACGCTGCCCACCCTTCTACTCCTTCCTACCCATCCGGGACCCCGCCGACAACCTCCTCAGCCGGGGCCCTGCTTCCCAATATGCCTGCGCCGCACGCTGATCCGCGCACCCCGGGGGTCCCCGCTGCTACTTCTGAGGTCAGCAGAAGCACTCCCGCCAACACTGCCCGGCCCGCACTGCAGCTTGTAAAGTCTGCAGTAAAAAGGGTAACTTCGCGGCTGTGTGCCAGGCCCATGCAGTTGCTGCGATCGCGCCCGCTATCGCCCCCACCCCCACGCCAGACGCACAATGGGAGCTGCCATCTTCTCCTCCCGGATCCATGTGCGACCAATAGGCGCCGCCATCTTGTCCCCCTCCGGCCACGTGCGCCCCATGGGTGCCGCCACCTTGGCCCGATCCTGCAATGTGCACACCATGGGCGCCGCCATCTTGTCCCAACCCTGCAATGGGCATCTTGTCCCCCACAGGGTCTCCGGATATCAGAACCGCACACGCTCGCCACCCGAAGCATCCGATGGCTACCCGCAGCTCGCTTCGATGCCGCTGGACCAATATCGCCCGCACAACCTGGCCACCGCGTCGACGACAGTTAAAATCAACGGCCACGCGACCTCGTGCCTGCTGGACTCCGGGAGCACCAAAAGCTTTGTTCACCCAGATACGGTAAGGTGCTTCTCCCTCGCGGTCCACCCTGCCAATCAAAGGATCTCCCTAGCCTCCGGATCCCACTCCGTCCCCATCTGAGGCTTTTGTACAGTCACCCTCACGGTCCAATGCGTAGAATTTAGTAACTTCCGCCTCTATGTCCTTCCTAATCTCTGCACTGCACTCCTGTTGGGCCTGGACTTCCAGTGCAACCTCCAGAGCCTCACCCTCAAATTCGGCGGGCCCTTACCCCCCTTAACGTTTGCAGCCTCACGACCTTCAAGGTCGATCCTCCCTCCCTTTTTGCCAATCTAACTGCGGATTGCAAGCCCGTTGCCACTAGGAGCAGACGGTACAGCACCCAGGACAAGACCTTCATTAGGTCCGAAGTCCAGCGGCTGCATAAGGAGGGGAATTATCGAGGCCAGCAACAGCCCCTGGAGAGCCCAAGTGGTAGTGGTTAAAACTGGGGAGAAACACAGGATGGTCGTGGACTACAGCCAGACCATCAATTGGTACACGCAGCTCAACGTGTACCCCCTCCCACGCATATCTGATATGGTCAATCAGATTGCGCAGTACCGGGTCTTCTCAGCAATTGACCTGAAATCCGCCTACCACCAGCTCCCCATCCGGAAGTCGGGCCGGCCATACACTGCCTTCGAGGCGGACGGTCGTCTCTACCACTTCCTTAGGGTCCCTTTCGGTGTCACAAATGGGGTCTCGGTCTTCCAAAGAGAGATGGACCGAAAGGTCGACCAGTACGGTTTGCGGCCACCTTTCCGTACTTAGAGATTTCCGAGATTCACTCTCCTTACCGACCAACGGTCAGTAGCCTTCATGTTCAATAACACACAGCGGGGCAAGATCAAAAATGATAAAATCTTGCGGTGGAGAATCGAGCTCTCTCGTACCAGTATCAGGTATTGTGGTACCTGAGAGGCTGATGACCATTGGTTAGACCCAGGAGTCTACCATTGGCTGTATTACGTAGCTCCGCCCTGAAGGCGGGGTATAAGAGATGGTGCCGTCCCAGCAGCCTTCACTTTCTGTATCGAAGCTGCTGGAGAAAAGGTTCTAGTAGATTAAAGCCTTCAGTTATGAAATCACTTCGTCTTGAGTGTAATTGATTGCGCATCAATTTAATCTACTACAACTTAAGTTGCAACGATGGATCTCCGAATCAAACCGGAGTGCCTCCAGCTCAGCCCCCACACGGAGAACTCTGCTGCTATTTTTAAACACTGGCTGGTGTGCTTTAAGGGCTACCTCGACACGGCCGTAGGCACCCCCACGGAAGGACAGAAGATGCATCTCCTGCGCTCCCGGGTCAGTCCTGGGTTCTAACCCCTTATCGAGGAGGCGGAGAACTATGCTGCAGCTATCGAACTGCTGGAAGGACATTACATCCACCCGGTAAACCAGGTCTACGCTCGTCACCTGCTTGTGACTATGCGGCAAAGCCCCGAGGAAATGTTGGAAGATTTCTACCGGGCGCTACTGGTGCTGGGCCGAAACTGTGGCTGCCCGCAAGTTTCGGGGAGCGCACGCACGGAACTTTTAATCAGGGATGCTTTCGTAGCAGGTATGAGCTCCCCCGATATCCGCCGAAGACTCCTAGAAAGGGACACTCTGGGACTTAGAGAGGCACGGGCCCTGGCAGGGTCCATGGACGTTGCCTACAAAAACGCGCAGTCCTTTGCACCCGATTGCGCTGCAGCCCCCTGGGCTGCGTGGCACCCCGCAGCGGCAGCCCCTCAGACCTTCCCCTTGACCCCGCAGTCCTGCGCGGTGAGACGGCCCGCTAACACCGCCGGGCCCCGCTGTTTCTTCTGCGGGCAGACGAACCATCCTGGCCCGCGCTGCCCGGCCCGCACCGCTGCCTGCAAAGGGTGCGGCAAGAAGGGCCACTTTGTGGGGGTTTTCCAGACCCGCGGTCTCCAGCGACTATGGACCGCTGCAGCAACCCCCCCTTCAGGCCCCGACCGGCCAGCACTCACCGTCACCCCCCATATCCTAGGGCCACGTGCGACCTTGTATTGTGCAATCCTGTTTACCAGGTCGGCTATATGGGGGAGAGGGTACGCATCCAGCTGCGTAAACCTGTTGATGGTCTGGCTGTAGTCTATGACCATCCTATGCTTCTCCCCGGTCTTTACCACCACTACTTGAGCTCCCTGGGCTGCGTGGTCATCTTGCCCCCCGGACCCCACGCTGGATGGGTGGGCGCCGACATTTTGTCCATCGCTGCCGCCATCTTGTTCATCCCCGGAAACCATGTGCGACCCATGGGTGACGCAATCTTGGATGGGGCCCCAGGCCCCCAGCACGGCCGACTACACGCTGCACGACCAGAACTCGCAATTGCTTCATCTGGCCTCGGTGACACTGGACCAAAGTTGACCCCGGACACTCGCAATGGCTACAACGACGGTCCTCATCAACGGCCACGAGACGTCGTGCCTGATGGACTCTGGGAGCACGGAAAGCTTTGTTCACCCCGACACGGTAAGGCGCTGTTCACTTGTAACCCACCCTGTAAACCAAAGGATCTCCCTGACTTCCGGATCACACTCGGTGGAGATAAAGGGGTTCTGCCTAGCGAACCTCACTGTCCAAGGCAGGAAATTCAACAATTTCCGCCTGTACGTCCTGCCGCACCTCTGCGTGGCTACCCTCCTGGGGCTGGACTTCCAATGCCATCTGCAACGCCTGACCTTTAAATTCGGCGGCCCTAAACCTCCGCTTACTGTCTGCGGCCTCGCGACCCTTAAGGTCGACCCACCTTCCCTATTTGCGAACCTCACCCCGGATTGCAAACCTGTCGCCGCCAAGAGCAGACGGTACAGTGCCCAGGACCGGACCTTCATCAGGTCAGAGGTCCAAAGGCTGCTGGGGAAGGGGTCATCGAAGCGAGCAACAGTCCCTGGAGAGCTCAAGTAGTGGTGGTAAAGACCGGGGAGAAGCATAGGATGGTCATGGACTACAGCCAGACCATCAACAGGTTTACGCAGCTGGATGCGTACCCTCTCCCCCATATAGCCGACCTGGTAAACAGGATCGCACAATACAAGGTCTTCTCCACGGTGGACCTCAAGTCCGCCTACCACCAGCTACCCCCCCGTACTAGTGACCGCAAGTACACTGCCTTCGAAGCAGATGGGCGGCTCTATCAATTTTTAAGAGTCCCCTTTGGTGTCACTAATGGGGTCTCGGTCTTCCAGCAAGAGATGGACCGAATGGTTGACCGGTACGGCTTACGCGCAACGTTCCCGTATCTGGATAACGTCACCATCTGCGGCCATGACCACCAACCTCCAACGACACCAACCTCCGCAAATTCCTCCAGACCGCGAAAATCCTTAATCTGACATACAATAAGGATAAATACGTGTTTAGCACCGACCGTCTAGCTATTCTAGGCTACGTAGTGCGAAGTGGAGTCATAGGCCCCGACCCTGAGCACAAGCGCCCCCTTATGGAGTTCCCCCTCTCTCACTACCCCAAGGCCCTAAAGCGCTGCCTCGGGTTCTTCAGCTATTATGCACAGTGGGTCCCCAATTACGCAGACAAAGCCCGACCCCTGATCCAGTCCACAAACGTCCCCCTGTCGACGGAGGCCCGCCAGGCCTTCAGCCGCATCAAAGCAGACATTGCAAAGGCCACGATGTGCGCCATCAACGAGTCCCTCCCCTTCCAGGTTGAGAGCGATGCGTCCAACGTCGCTCTGGCGGCCACCCTCAACCAAGCGGGCAGGCCCGTGGCCTTCTTCTCCCGTACTCTCCATGCTTCCGAAATTCGCCATTCCTCGGTCGAAAAAGAGGCACAAGCCATAGTTGAAGCTGTGAGACACTGGACGCATTACCTGGCCTGCAGGAGATTCACTCTCCTCACGGACCAACGGTCGGTTGCCTTCATGTTCGATAATGCACAGCGGGGCAAGATCTAAAACGACAATATTTTGCGGTGGAGGATAGAACTCTCCACCTTCAACTATGAGATCTTGTACCGTCCGGGGAAGCTAAACGAGCCTCCTGATGCCCTGTCCCGCGGCACTTGTGCCACTGAACAAGTGGACCGCCTCCGAGCCCTCCACGAGGACCTCTGCCACCTGGGGGTCACTCGTTTTTTCCATTTTGTCAAGACCCGCAACCTGCCCTACTCCATCGAAGAGGTCAGGCCAGTCACTAGGGACTGCCAAATCTGCGCAGAGTGCAAACCGCACTTCTACCGGCCAGAGAGGGTGCACCTGATAAAGGCTTCCCGTCCCTTTGAACGCCTCAGCATGGACTTCAAAGGCCCCCTCCCCTCCACCGACCGCAACACGTATTTCCTGAACGTGGTTGATGAGTTCTCCCGGTTCCCATTCGCCATCCCCTGCCCAGACATGACCGCAACCACCGTCATCAAGGCCCTCCAGGGTATCTTTACATTGTTCGGTTTCCCCGCGTACATACACAGTGATAGGGGGTCCTCCTTTATGAGCGACGAACTGCGTCAATTCCTGCTCAGCAGGGGCATCGCCTCGAGCAGGACGACCAGTTACAACCCCCGGAGAAACGGGCAGGTAGAGAGGGAGAACGGAGCGGTCTGGATGACCGTTCTACTGGCCCTACGGTCCAGGAATCTCCCGGTCTCCCGCTGGCAAGAGGTCCTCCCGATGGCCCTCCACGCCATCCGGTCGCTGCTCTGTACAAACACAAATCAGACGCCTCATGAACGTCTCCTTGTTTTCCCCAGGAAGTCCTCCTCTGGGACCTCGCTCCCAACCTGGCTAGCGACACCTACTTCGGAAACACGTGCGGGCGCACAAGTCGGACCCGTTGGTCGAGAGGGTCCACCTGCTGCACGCTAACCCCCAGTACGCCTACGTGGCGTTCCCTGACGGCCGGCAAGACACAGTCTCCCTTCGGGACCTGGCGCCCGCCGGAACCCCACGTGCACCCGAACCATTGCCCCCACCCCCACCTCCCCCACAGCACCTCACTGGAGGGTCAGTACTCCCGCCGCTCCTGCCTAGGCCCGACCACCCACCGACGTCCCCTACAGGCGCCCCTCTCCCTATCAACCTTTTGACCCCACAGCGCCGCCTAGGGGTGACGAAGCTGCCAGGGAGGACGACATCACGCTCCCGGAGTCGCATCCGCCGGGACCCTCATCAGAATCACCGCCGAGGCCCAGACGCTCCAGAAGGACGACCAGGCCTATCGATCGACTGATTACTGCACGATGAACACTTTGTAAATATCCTCGACATCACGGTACCTCCATACCTGGTCATACCATGCTAAAGGCGACTATTAACGCTGGCCACCACCCCCGCCGGGCTCTTTTTAACAGGGGGTGAATGTGGTAGTACCAGGTATTGCGGTACCTGAGAGGCTGATGACCGTTGGTTAGTCCCAGGAGTCTACCATTGGCTGTATTACGTAGCTCCGCCCTGAAGGCGGGGTATAAGAGATGGTGCCGCCCCAGCAGCCTTCACTTTTTGTATCGAAGCTGCTGGGGAAAAGGTTCTAGTAGATTAAAGCCCTCAGTTATGAAATCACTTCGTCTTGAGTGTAATTGATTGCGCATCACTCTCCACCTATAATTACAAGATCTTGTATCGCCCCGGTAAACTCAACGAGCCCCCAGACGCCCTCTCCCGAGGTATATGTGCCAGCGCACAAGTGGACCAACTCCGGGCCCTACACGACAGCCTTTGTCACCCGGGGGGTCACTCGATTGTACCATCTGGTCAAAGCTCGCAATCTGCCCTACTCTGTCGAGGAAGTAAGGACAGTCACCAGGGACTGCCAGGTCTGTGCGGAGTGCAAGCCGCACTTCTACCGGCCGGACCGTGTGCGCCTGGTGAAGGCTTCCCACCCCTTTGAACGCCTCAGCGTGGATTTCAAAGGGCCGGTCCCATCCACCGACCGTAACACGTACATTCTCAGTGTGGTCGATGAGTACTCCAGATTCCCCTTCACCACCCCAGGCCCCGATATGATGTCTGCCACCATCATCAAGGCCCTCAGCACCATCTTCACTCTGTTCGGTTTCCCCGCCTACATCCACAGTGACATGGGATCCTCATTCATGAGCGATGAGCTGCGTCAGTTCCTGGTCAGCAGGGATATAGCCTCCAGCAGGACGCCCAGCTACAACCCCCCGGGGAAACGGGCAAGTAGAACAGGAGAATGGGACGGTTTGGAGGGCCGTCCAGCTGGCCCTACGGTTCAGGAACCTCCCAACCTCTCGCTGGCAGGAGGTCCTCCCTGACGTTCTGCACTCTATCAGGTCACTATTGCGCACCGCCACTAATAACACACCCCATGAACGTGTTTTTACCTTCCCCAGGAAGTGCACATCCGGGGTGTCGCTCCCGACTTGGCTCGCTGCTCCAGGACCGGTCCTTCTCCGTAGGCACGTCCGACTCCACAAGGCGGACCCCTTGGTGGACAGGGTTCACCTGCTCCACGCCAACCCTCAATATGCCTACGTTGAGTTCCCCGACGGCCGCCAAGATACTGACTCACTCAGGGACCTGGCACCGTCAGTTTCCACCCCAACACCCCCCCCCACCAATGCGTCCCCCCCCCCCCCCCCACCTCCCACCGCGCCGCCAATATTGACCCCACTGGACCACCCCTCCTCCTCTTTTCCGCACAAGAGGACGAGGAGGACTTCTGCACGCTCCCGGAGTTCCCCGATGACTGGCCAGCATCAGCACCGCCACCACTGCCATCGGTGCCACCTCCACCACCGCCAGCACCGACATCTCTGCCACCGTTACGCCGCTCCCAACGAAGCACCAAAGCACCGGACCGGCTGAACCTTTGACGGACTCCGGACCGTCAACATGGACTTTTCTTTCCCTACCACTGTACATAATTGCACTAATTGTATATAGTTTCACGTCACCCCCGCCGGACTCATTTTTAACAGGGGGTGAATGTGGTGAACCACTGTAATAGGAGATGTAAGGTAGGACCTGCAGTACAGGTTCGCTGGTAGCTCCTGCCGGCTGGCTCCGCCCATGGAGAACTGTATAAATATGCATGACCTCCAGTGCCCTGCCATTTTGCCAGCTGCAGCAGGAGGCCACGTATCTGACTGTAATAAAGCCACAGTTGTACCCAACTTTAGTCTTTGTGAAATTGATCGTGCATCAGACACACAGGGCACTGACGCACAGGACACTGATGCACAGGACACTGACGCAGAGGACACTGACGCAGAGGACACTGACACACAGGACACTGACGCACAGGACACTGACGCACAGGACACTGACGCACAGGACACTGACGCACACGACACTCACACACGGGACGGATGGGCAAGAATCACCACGGCAGGGGACCCTGAACTTTGGGTCGGATGAGGACCACGACACTATGCCACTGCTATCTCCTACACCCTCCACCATCG
Source organism: Scyliorhinus torazame (assembly GCF_047496885.1). Taxonomy (NCBI): domain Eukaryota; kingdom Metazoa; phylum Chordata; class Chondrichthyes; order Carcharhiniformes; family Scyliorhinidae; genus Scyliorhinus; species Scyliorhinus torazame. Next base: position 179,745,642 of record NC_092719.1, on the reverse strand, counting down.
CAGAGACACCCACCTCGGTTGGGCACTTTAGCGATGAGGCATCTGGGATACTAACTGGTGCGCACAACACAGCCGCCCCGGTGCAGCAGGTGGAGGCAGGAGCAGCCGTGGGCCGGGTGGTCGGAGGGCAGCCCGACACAGGCAACCATCTGCTGCCCAGACGGGTCCCAGTTTCCTGGAGTTATCACACCCACCCATAGACCCGATGCAGGCACGGACCAAGGACGATCGAAGGGGGTGACGGCCGGCTTGCGGCAGCTGCAGACGAAGGTGGAGGAATCCACCCACATGCAGGAGCAGGGAGCAGGCTGAAACCGCACGGGTGGCGTCAGCGGTGGAGGCAATGGGTGCGACGGTGTCAGACATGGGTCGCAGTATGCAAGGCCTGGGGCGTTCCGTGCGGGCGCGTCCATGGTCCAGGACATGGCTGCCCTCTCACAGGAAGCCATGAGCCAGAGCCAGCAGCAGATCGCAGAAGCGCTCAACGTCGTGGCCCAGTCTCTGCAGGCAGTGGCCCAGTCTCTGCAGGCCATCGCTGAGGGCATCGGCGCCATTGCCCAGGTGCTGGCCGGCGTCGCCCCGACACAGACAGGGATGGCCAACTCCCTGAGCTCCGTGGCTGCAAACTTGCACATCCTTGTTGATACCAGGGTGAGCCTCCAGGACTGGCAGTGGCAGGTATCGTGGGGACGTCGGATGCTTAGACCGTTCGGGCCATCAGGCATCCTGAGGGAGGAGGAGGTGCTGGGGCCCGTTACGGGTCCCCCTGTAGGGGAGGCCCCGGAACACCGCGACACCTCGGACTCCCCCCCTTCCATCCCAGGTGCATCTGGTGGGCAACGGGCAGGACAGGCTGGCAGCTCGCCATCCCAGTTGCCCAAGCCGCAGCCTGGCCCATCTAGGCCAGGCCGCCCCAGGAAGCGGCTGCCAAAGGGATCCTAGTCACAGGGCAGGAATCACAGGAGTCCACCTCCAGTTTTGCTGTACCGTCTGGGGAACCACCTAGACGTAGTCAAAGGGTCCGTAAGGCCAAACAATTAGACACTGAGTAAGTTGGCACGGGCGCAGGGCACAGATAAGTTATAGGGGCTAAGGCACGTGTATGAACTGTTTGTTATTAAAACCACTTTCACACCGACAGAAGCTGAATTTGTGCTCTGTCCGATGCGTGCGGGTGTGTGGTGTGAGGTTAGCGCCAGTGTGTGTGTGAGGGGCGATAGAACGTCGGCCTCAGGTGAGTGTGCTCCCCCTCCCCCCGGGTCGTACTCGCCACCCCCCCGGGCAGACGACGGGACCGTGTGCTGCAGCATCACGGCCGCCTGCAGGGACGGTCCGGGTGGAGGGTGGTACTGTGGCCATGGGTCAGACATTGTCCAATGATGTAGAGCCCAGAGCTCATCGCAGAGCGGGTCGTCATCATCCTCCATGGTCTGCAATAGACATGCTTCCACTGGCGACCGTGTGAGCCCGGCCCGTTGTGCCGCAGGTGGATGTGCAATGGAGGGGTGGTGTGCATGCGGGTGGGGTGAGGGTGGTTGGTGGTGGGTGAGCGGGGTGAGGGTGGTAGGCTGGTGGGTGGGTGGGGTGAAGGTGGTAGGCTGGTGCCGTAGTGTGCAGTCTGGGCCCATATTCGGCGATTCCCACGCCCCCCCTAGTCCATGAACCGGGCGGCTATCAGCCTGCCCCATGCCCGCTTGCCCAGCCGGTATCGGTGGGCAGCCTCCCATCCATGTCCAGCCTATCTGTCCTGACCATTGCCCCCATCCTCCTCATCTGGGGAGGTCTGCGCCTCCCCTTGCTGCTCCTCCCCTTCCCCCTCCTCTGCCTGAAGCACATCGGCCCTCTGCTGGGCTGTGTTGTGCAGGACGCAGCAGACCACAACGATGCGGCCGACCCTATCTGATGGGTACTGGAGGTCCCCTCCAGAGCGGTCCAGGCACGTGAAGCGCATCGTTAGCAGCCCGAAGCACCTCTTTAACACACCCCTGGTTGCGGCATGGGCATCGTTGTAGCGGTTCTCTCATCGGTCTGTGGCCTCCGTATAGGCGTCATCAGCCACGACCGCAACGGGTGACCCCTGTCGCCCAGCAACCAGCCCCTCAGCTGGGGGCGGCGTCCCTCGAACATGGTGGGATGAAAGATTGCACCAATACGAATGAGTCATGTACATTTCATGGAACAGGTACTACGTGTCCTTGATATGTATGTCCCTGTCAGGCAGGGAAGAGCTGGTCGAGTGAGGGAACCATGGTTGACAAGAGAGGTTGAATGTCTTGTTAAGAGGAAAAAGGAGGCTTATGTAAGGTTGAGGAAACAAGGTTCATACAGGGCGTTGGAGGGATACAAGATCGCCAGGAGGGAACTGAAGAAAGGGATTAGGAGAGCTAAGAGAGGGCATGAACAATCTTTGGCGGGTAGGATCAAGGAAAACCCCAAGGCCTTTTCCACATTTGTGAGAAATATGAGAATGACTAGAGCGAGGGTAGGTCCGATCAAGGACAGTAGCGGGAGATTGTGTATTGAGTCTGAAGAGATAGGAGAGGTCTTGAACGAGTACTTTTCTTCTGTATTTACAAATGAGAGGGGCGATATTGTTGGAGAGGACAGTGTGAAACAGATTGGTAAGCTCGAGGAAATACTTGTTAGGAAGGAAGATGTGTTGGGCATTTTGAAAAACTTGAGGATAGACAAGTCCCCCGGGCCTGACGGGATATATCCAAGGATTCTATGGGAAGCAAGAGATGAAATTGCAGAGCCGTTGGCAATGATCTTTTCGTCCTCACTGTCAACAGGGGTGGTACCAGGGGATTGGAGAGTGGCGAATGTCGTGCCCCTGTTCAAAAAAGGGACTAGGGATAACCCTGGGAATTACAGGCCAGTTAGTCTTACTTCGGTGGTAGGCAAAGTAATGGAAAGGGTACTGAAGGATAGGATTTCTGAGCATCTGGAAAGACATTGCTTGATTATGGATAGTCAGCACGGATTTGTGAGGGGTAGGTCTTGCCTTACAAGTCTTATTGAATTCTTTGAGGAGGTGACCAAGCATGTGGATGAAGGTAAAGCAGTGGATGTAGTGTACATGGATTTTAGTAAGGCATTTGATAAGGTTCCCCATGGTAGGCTTCTGCAGAAAGTAAGGAGGCATGGGATAGTGGGAAATTTGGCCAGTTGGATAACGAGCTGGCTAACCGATAGAAGTCAGAGAGTGGTGGTGGATGGCAAATATTCAACCTGGATCCCAGTTACCAGTGGCGCACCGCAGGGATCAGTTCTGGGTCCTCTGCTGTTTGTGATTTTCATTAATGACTTGGATGAGGGAGTTGAAGGGTGGGTCAGTAAATTTGCAGACGATACGAAGATTGGTGGAGTTGTGGATAGTAAGGAGGGCTGTTGTCGGCTGCAAAGAGAATTAGATAGGATGCAGAGCTGGGCTGAGAAGTGGCAGATGGAGCTTAACCCTGAAAAGTGTGAGGTTGTCCATTTTGGAAGGACAAATATGAATGCGGAATACACGGTTAACGGTAGAGTTCTTGGCAATGTGGAGGAGCAGAGAGATCTTGGGGTCTATGTTCATTCATCTTTGAAAGTTGCCACTCAAGTGGATAGAGCTGTGAAGAAGGCCTATGGTGTGCTCGCGTTCATTAACAGAGGGATTGAATTTAAGAGCCGTGAGGTGATGATGCAGCTGTACAAAGCTTTGGTAAGGCCACATTTGGAGTACTGTGTACAGTTCTGGTCACCTCATTTTAGGAAGGATGTGGAAGCTTTGGAAAAGGTGCAAAGGAGATTTACCAGGATGTTGCCTGGAATGGAGAGTAGGTCTTACGAGGAAAGGTTGAGGGTGCTAGGCCTTTTCTCATTAGAACGGAGAAGGATGAGGGGCGACTTGATAGAGGTTTATAAGATGATCAGGGGAATAGATAGAGTAGACAGTCAGAGACTTTTTCCCCGGGTGGAACAAACCATTACGAGGGGACATAAATTTAAGGTGAAAGGTGGAAGATATAGGAGGGATATCAGAGGTAGGTTCTTTACCCAGAGAGTAGTGGGGGCATGGAATGCACTGCCTGTGGAAATAGTTGAGTCAGAAACATTAGGGACCTTCAAGCAGCTATTGGATAGGTGCATGGATTACGGTAAAATGTTATAGTGTAGATTTATTTATTCTTAAGGGCAGCACGGTAGCATTGTGGATAGCACAATTGCTTCACAGCTCCAGGGTCCCAGGTTCGATTCCGGCTTGGATCACTGTCTGTGCGGAGTCTGCACATCCTCCCGTGTCTGCGTGGGTTTCCTATGGGTGCTCCGATTTCCTCCCACAGTCCGAAGATGTGCAGGTTAGGTGGATTGGCCATGATAAATTGCCCTTAGTGTCCAAAATTGCCCTTGGTGTTGGGTGGAGGTGTTGAGTTTGGGTAGGGGGCTCTTTCCAAGAGCCGGTGCAGACTCAAAGGGCCGAATGGCCTCCTTCTGCACTGTAAATTCAATGATAATCTATGATTAATCTAGGACAAAGGTTCGGCACAACATCGTGGGCCGAAGGGCCTGTTCTGTGCTGTATTTTCTATGTTCTGCCCGGGTACCGGGCGCAGACGTGCAGGATCATCATGCGATGGTCACAGGCCACCTGAATGTTCATGGAATAGGTCCCCTTCCTATTCGTGAACACGGCCCTGTTATCCGCAGGTGGCCGCATGGCGACACGCATCCCATCGATCGCCCCCTGGACCATGGGCATCCTGGCCGCCACAGCGAAGCCCGCTGTGGGCACGCTCCTGCTCCTGCTCCCCCAGGGCAACATGTAGTACTGCGGCTCCCGCCACGGCGGCCAACATCGCTGGGTGATGACCAAACATAATGGCCTGCAGGGGGTGGGGTGGGGGGGGGGGGGGGATAGACGACATGTCACCATTGCCCATATACGCCCCCCACCCCCCCGGCAGCCAGGTGCCATGGGCTACATGGTCGCGACTGTTAGAAGCTGGCACCTAGCCAGGCAGACATCCCCCCCAAACCCACCCCTCCCCAGTGCGTGCCCCCCCCTCCGCAGCACTTGCCCCCCCCCCCCTCCCCGGCTCTCGCCCTCTCCTCCCTAGCACTCGCCCCCCCTTAATGGCACGTGCCCTCTCCTCCCCGGCAGTCGCACCCACCCCTCTCCGGCACGTGCCCTCTCCTCCCCGGCACTCGCCCCCCCTTCCCGGCACTCCCCCCCCCTCCCTGGCACTCGCCCTCCCCCTCCCTGGCACTCGCCCCCCCCCTCCCCGGCACTCGCCCCCCCCCCCCCCGGCTCTCGCCCCACCCCCCTCCCCGGGACTCACCCCCCCCTCCCCGGCACTCGCCCCCCCCCCTTAATGGCACGCGCCCTCTCCTCCCCGGCACTCGCCCCCCCCCCCCCCTCCCCGGCACTCGCTGACACCCTCCCCCCGGCACTCGACCCCCCATCCGGCACTAACCCCCTCCCCCGACATTCGCACCCCCCCGCCCCCCGCACTCGCCCTCACCCCCCCGCCCCCCCCCCGGCACTAGCCCCCCCCGCCCCCCCTGGCACTCGCCCTCCCCCCCCCGCCCCCCCGGCACTCGCCCCCCCCGCCCCCCCGGCACTCGCCCTCCCCCGCCCCCCCGGCACGCGCACTCCAATGGGTCCTGTGCCCCCCCCACCACCTGCGGCCGTGCCATCACTTCTCCTGCGGCCGCCCAAAGCAGAGCCCTACCTCCGCGCTGGCCAGCGTCAACCATCACGACTGGTTGACGCCGTTAAATAGGTGGTTTGATTTACGCTGAAGTGACCCGTGGTCACGTCAGTGGGGCATTCGGCCCATCCGGCCCGGAGAATTAGGGCGGCCCCGTGACCCATTGCGTCACCCCCGGTCTTCGCCATTCTCCAATGGCGGGCGGCGCGATTCACGTCAACGCAATTCTTTGGGGGCCGAAGAATTTGGCAGCAGCCGGGGGCGGGGGGGGGATTCACGCCGCCCTCTGGCGATTCTCCGACCCGGCGGGGGGTTGGAGAATCCCACCCGTAGACTTTCAAAATGTATATCATACATTTTCTGACGAGTTTATATCTATCCTTATGGGATCGGGTTTCTTGTGCATTAATGAACCTCGTTGAATGAAGTATTCAGCAATTTCATGCAATCTCAGCTATAACTGTTCCAGACAGCTGCACTTGAACAATAACATATACTTTATCAGTACAAACACATATGCACAAGGAAAAATATGCAGCATGTAATTATTCCATTTGAACTATAATTTTGTCTCTTTCAGAGAGGGTAATGAAATCCATTGACATAATGCTGAGTCCTAACATGCGGACCAGAATTTTGCATATCATATTAAGGCAGGATTTCTCGAAAAAGTAATAACAGTGACTCAGTATTGAAATGTTTTTCTTGCTGTTGTATTGGGCCAAACAGATAGGAAGGTCGCAATAAAATTCTTCAAGATTCCCATCGCGTTTGTTCCATAGTCATACTTACTGGAAAGAGTCTTCAGGTAGAAATTGATAAAAGGGGGAACAAGTTTGAATACAATGTCTCTTTGGTTAAACACTCTGAACACCTGCTCTCGAGGCATGCATATTAAATATTATAACTTGGGAAAGATACCAGAGGACTACTGTATCTGCAGAGGTCTCTTCCAGCATAAGGGTATTTTGAAACTTGTAATGTGGCAAACTGAAAGCATTTGGGAATGAATGCATAGGGCATGATTCAACTAATTGGGAAGATAGGGACCATGACACCATTTTTAAATGGCATCCCAAACTCCAAGGCCCTGAGGTGACCCCCAAGCCCTCCAAACACACTTTAGGAGGTCTCCCAGCATCCCCAACAACCACACAGGGCACCCCAGCCCAATCATGCACATACAAAAAATACCAGCTTGGCACCCTGGCAGTGCACATGCCAGCTGGCAGTGGCCAGGTGGCAGTGGCCAGGTGGCACCAATGCCAGGGCACCAGCCTGCCCAAAGGGCATGCAGCTAGGGGGCATCTAATCCCCTGGGAGATCCCCACAAGTACTATTCCATTTGTGGAGACCAGTACCAAATGGCACTCACCCAAAGTCTCCAAGGCAAACAAGGTAGATCCCAAAGCTTCAGGTACCTCAGGAATCTGCACATTAAAGTGAGACTAGCTGTCTTACTCTAATATGCAGATTTGCCAAAATGTGATCCCGCCCACAATGGGCAGGGCTTACATCACAACATCTCTCGAGATCATATTAGATCTCGAGAGGCATTGCGAGCGGGTAGATCCCAGGAATGGGGAACTCCGGCTTTAATCGGCTACGCTGCGCATGGCGAGCTGACGTTCAGGTGCAGCGTGGTAATTGGATCGCGCCCCATAGTGTTTGAATCTTTGACGGTATATAGAAAATTCAGAACTGGTTGAAAGCCAAGAGGCACGATTCAGCGGACATAAATCAAAGTCCGCTTTTGGGCACGTTTAGCCGGTGTTTCTCAGTGGCTGCATCGCTGAGATTCACCCCTTTATTCACCGGCACTTTACCAGAGTTTTTGAGCCTCGGGGAGATTCTTCCCATTGAGGCCACACTTTAGTCGGTTTCCTGCACTGGCGATCTGAGCTCATCAGCAGGGCCGGTTCCTCACAGATCGGGCGCCATTTTCAACAGCAGCCTCAATGTCTATACCTCCTCCTTTTTGGCCTCTCCCTGTTTCTGTACCACCCCCCCCCCCCCCCCCCCCGTTATACCCTCCTAACCTTCCTGTGGCCCCTGGATCCCCCCTTCTAATGGGCAAAGCCCTCTGGGCCGGATCCCTGGCAGTGCCAACCTGACACCTGGGCACATTGACACTGCTAGCTGGGCACCATGGCAGTGCCACCCCAGCACCCTGGCAGTGCTGGGTGCCAAGGGGAGTGCCGGCGTACCACTCTGCCATGTCTCCGACCACCCAGGGGTCTCTATTGGCCTGCGAGACCTCCAGAGGTGCCACCACGCCTGGTCCACGTTTGTGGAAACCAGTGCTAAACGGTCGAGGGTTCGCAGGCGTGGCCTAATGGCTCATTTAAATATGCTGATCTGGATCATGCCCAGCGAGGGCGAGATCCAGATTGCGCCAGGCGGAGCAAGTCGGGGACTCGCTATCCACCCGGCACGGAGCTTGATTTGGGGTTCTTGCGTGATTCGCTTGTTGCGCATGCCGAGGGCAATGCAGTGGCTGAATGTTGCTATCTGATTTGTCTGCTGCTTTACCATTACCTTGCCGGAGACTCAACATTAAAACACACGGAGGACGCCACATTGTAATTTTTATCCATTAGATACCCACCAAATATGTCAAAAAATATTGGGGGGAGGGCCATTCAAGGATGAGTGACATTTTAACGGCATAATAAGTCTTAATTAATACCACAAATGTGGAATCCCATCCCTTCACTTTTAATTATTGTTGGAGTTTTATTTACTTTTTCAGTCTATCTTTAACCGTTCTTTTACTCCCATCTTTCTGGTTGTGTTTGGTCCTTTGTACTTCAAGAAGGAACTCACCAAACACTTCGACTTGTCCAAACCAGAATCTTTTATTGAGTCTCGTGTGGTAAGATAGCATCTGATACAGAGCACATTATCATGGAGTCTTTTTACTCCTCTGTGTAGCACTGACCATTCACACGTATGCCTTATTACCCTCTCAATGTTCTTCCAAAGATGTCTGGATGTGTCTCCCTTTATATCAGAGTCACAGGTCTTATGACCGTAGTCTTGAGACTGCATGGTGTGTCTGTACCACCACCTGCTGGTTGGAGGTCGCACACCTTCCACCTATGATATAGCCCATAGGCGTATTACCACATTTCTTTCCCAATCTTTATTTTGATTTGTGTGCATGATTACGCATTGAATGGCATATTTTAACTCACATTTCCTGATTTAGAGGCGGTGGCACCAATCTAGCTTGGTGGGATGTAAATGGGCAATTTCACAGTCAGGGAACACAGAAGAATGGATTTCCCTCAGGGCCTACCAGATTTAAAAGCAGGAACTGATTACCATTTTCGCTTCCCTTTCATGGCCATCGCTAAGCAGGTTGAAAGGCTGGCTGTTGGGCGAGTAGGCCTTCGGCAGTAGGCTGCTGTCAAGTCAGGCAGCAAAGAGGGGTTTGTGTGAGATTGGGATCCTAAGCAGGGTGGCACGGTGGTACAGTGGTTAGCACTGCTGCATTACAGTGCCAGGGACCCGGGTTAAAATCCTGGCTTGGGTGACTGTGTGGAGGTTGCATGTTCTCTGCGTGTCTGCGTGGGTTTCCTCTGGCCGCTCTGGTTTCATCCCACAGTCCAAAGATGTGCTGGTTAGATGGATTTGTCATGCTAAATAGTATCCAAAGGTGTGTCGGTTAGGTGGGGTTATGGGAATAGGGCGTAGGAATGGGCTGAGGTCAGGCACTCTTTCAGAGGGCCGGTGCAGACTCGATGGGTGGAATGGTCTCCTTCTGCACTGTAGGGAGGTAAGTGAGGAGATCAGACGGAAGATCTGGAAGGCTGGGGAATGGGGTGAAGGGATCCAAGGCCAGAGGAAGGATTGGAGGCTGGAGGAGGGGAGAGATCAAATGGCAAAGCAGAGGGGAAGTTTGAGCAATGAGGGACGATTGGAGGCTCGGTTGTGGGGAGGTGAAGCAGGCAGCTGGATTAAGAATATAAGTAGAGGGGCCTGGGAATCAGTCATTAAATATAATTCATTATATTATTAAATGACTGATGCACCTCCTGGGAGCAGGTGGGTTGCCCATCCCATCTCCCATCTTTGTTAAAACCACAAGTGAGCAGATTGGGGTCTGGATTTCATATTTTTAATATTTTAACATCCCACCCAACACAAACCCACCTGTTTTTGGAAGTTAAAAACCCCCTCTGCGAGTCTCAATAACGGTCCTTCAATCTGATTGGTTGAAGAGACATGTCGTTGCTTAAACCACTTACGCAGGTTCCAGAAACCCCATAAAGAGTATGTTGATTGATTGATATTTGTGTCACATGTACCGAAGTCCAGTGAAAAGTATTGTTCTGCGGCAAAGGGAACGTACACAGTATGTACATAGTAGACAAAAGAATAATCAACAGAGTACATTGAGTACATGTCGCTAAAATGGATCTCTAATTATTCTAAATTGATATTGCAAAATTCCACAAAAGGTCGTTGGGCAGTTGTAAGCATGAATGGTGAGCTCCATTTCTTCACCAATGATCACCCAAATCGGGCCACTGTCACAATTATGGCTACATAGAAACATACATAGGCCCTTTGAGCCTGCTCTGCCATTCATTATGATCATGGCTGATCCCACTTTCCCCCATATCCCTGGATCGCTTTATCGCTTTAAGCTATATTTAATTCCTTCTCACAATTACACTTTTGCACCTGAGCTACTTTTTGTGGTACTGCATTCCACAGATTCACCACTCACTGGGTGAAGGAATTTTTCCTCACCTCAGTCCTTAACCTCAAACTATGATCCTTAGTCAGGACTCCCCCACCATCGGGAACATTCTTTCTGAATCTACCCTGTCTAATCCTGTTAGAATTTTATAAATTTCTATGAGATCTCCTTTCACTCTTCTAAACCCGAATTAACATAATCCTATTCGATTTGGTCTCTCCTCATATGACAGTCCCACAATCCCAGGAATCAGCCTGGTAAACCTTCGCTGCACTCCCTCCATAGCAAGAGCATCCTTCCTCAGATAAAGACACCAAAACTGCACACAATACTCCAGGTGTGGCCTCACCAAAGACCTATACAATTGCAGTAAAATATCCCTATATACTCAAATCCTCTCGCTATGAAGGCCAACATACTATTTGCCTATTTTACTGCCTGCTGCACCTGCGCGCTTACTTTCAGTGACTGATGCATGAGGACACCAAGGTTTCACCGAGTATCCACTTCTCTCAATTTACACCCATTCAAATAATAATCTGCCTTCCTATTTTTGCTACTGAAGTGGATAACCTCACATTTATCCACGTTATACTGCATCTACCATTCATATGCCCACTCACTCAGCCTGTCCGAACCCGCTGAAGCATCTCTGCATCCTCCTCACAGCTCACCCTCCCACCCAACTTTGTATCATTTGTAAATTTGGAGGTACTACATTTAGTTCCCTCGTCCAAATCATTAATGTATAATGTGAACACTTGGGGTCCGAGCACAGATCCCTACGGTACCCCACCAGCCACTGCCTGCCTGGATTGTCAGAAAAGGACCCATCAAGTATGTGGAAAGTGATTATACAAATGCTTTTAATATGTTCAATTTAATGTTAAATACTAATTTCTATTAACATTACTCCTTATCCCCATTCAAAATTCTCCAGTTAAACATCGAACCTTCTTCTTCTGTTCTCTACACGAAGGCAGGTTCAGCCAATAACGCTGCAATCTCCACCACGGCTAAGGCAAGGAGGCATGTCCCGAATTCACCCCAGCCAGAATGGGGATTGGCACCAATCTGATCTGCACTGACTGTCGAGTTAACTGATCCCCCAAGGAGTCTGAGTTGCTACGGCAACTTTACACATTTGTTGCAGACAGGAGCCCAATGGAGGCTCCAATTTCTTTTGATCATATTTCTGACCAGGAATCTCTTACCACTTGCTAATGGTGTATGTTCGGAGGATTTACAAGTTGATATGCATCCTGCTTGGCTACATTGTGAATCTTACTTCCATGACCAACAAGTCCTGGATTGAGACTTGAACCCAGAGGCGGAATGCTACCACTGCGGCACAAGACCTCAAATCTTATATAAAAGATTGAAAATCAACATCATAATATTTGGAGTACACACTGAGACAGTACTGAAATCATAAACTGTCCAACTGTAGGAGCAATTGCAGGAAAAATATCAAGCGAGAAACAAAAATGTCTCAAAGTAGAAACTGAATAGAAACATGACAACTTATTTGCCAAAGAATTGTGGAGGAAACTTTATTTAATTTGGCAAAATTTTCCGATTTTTTTTCTTTTAAAAAAAAATATATTTATTAAAGTTTTTTAACACAATTTTTCTCCCTTTACAAACAATAACCCCCCCCCCCCCACCTCGTAACAAAAAAAACAACGAGAAATCGCGCAGAGCAAGATATATACATGGCAAAATGATATATTTACACAGCTTTGTACACTGGCCCTCACCCGTACATGCCGGTTTCCCCAACCCTTCATGTTATCTCTTGCTCATCCACCCTCCCAGGCAGTCCCCCCTCCCCCCCCCTCCCAGGACGTCCCCTCCACCCCCCCCACCCCCCCACCCCCACCCCCCCCCCCACCCCCCACCCCCAAGGTTGCTGCTGCTGCTGACCGACCTTCCTCTAACGCTCCGCGAGATAGTCTAGGAACGGTTGCCACCGCCTGTAGAACCCCTGCGCAGACCCTCTCAAGGCGAACTTAATCCTCTCCAACTTTATGAACCCAGCCATATCATTTATCCAGGCCTCCAGGCTGGGGGGCTTCGCCTCCTTCCACATTAGCAAGATCCTTCGCTGGGCTACTAGGGACGCAAAGGCCAGAATGCCGGCCTCTTTCGCCTCCTGCACTCCCGGTTCGTCCGATTTTTTTTCTAAGGGTCGGACTCAACGAGAAAACTGGAGAGACTCCCTCTAGCTGCGTTAGTGAAAAGAATCCTTGGACATTCAGCCACTTTTAGAAAAAAATACTTTTCACGTGTTTCACAGCTTGCCTCGGATTCTCTCGCCCCTGTAATCAGTGCGGAGCTCCTTTTAAACTGCTCACCAGCACTTGTTCCATGTCCAGTCCGGGGGGTTGAGGTGGGAGGGATGGCTGCCAAGAAGACAGCACCACATTTCACAGAGGAAGCCAGCATCAAACTCCTGGATGGTGTTGAGCAGAGGCATTACATCCTATACCCACAATTGGGCAGTTGCCCAGCACGCAATGTCACCAATCCCAACTAGAAGGCTGTGGCCATCATAGCGAGCGCCAGTTCACTCCATAAGCAGACGGGGCTACAGTACCGAAAGAAGATGAATGAACTTCTTTGTGCATCCAGGGTAAGTTTGCCTCCTCATGTCTCCCTCAGCACCCCTGAACACAGCCCTCACAACTCCACGGTGATCTCTCTCCCAGCCACCTCTGGGGTCCCAACTCTTGTAATGCTGCCTCCCTTCCCAGAGGGTCCAGAGGAGGTTCACAAGAATGATCCCAGGAATGAAGAGCTTGTTGAATGAAGAACGGTTGAAGACTCTGGGTCTGTACTCGTTGGAGTTTAGAAGGATGAGGGGGGATCTTATTGAAACGTACAGGACACTGTGAGGCCTGGATAGAGTGGGCGTGGAGAGATGTTTACACTTGTAGGAAAAACTAGAAGCAGAGGGCACCATCTCAGACTAAAGGGAGGATCCTTTAAGAGATGAGGAAGATTTTCTTCAGCCAGAGGGTGGTGAATCTGTGGAACTCTTTGCCGCAGAAGGCTGTGGAGGCCAAATCACTGAGTGTCTTTAACACAGAGATAGATAGGTTCTTGATCAATAAGGGGATCAGGGGAGAAAGCAGGAGAATGGGGTTGAGAAAAATATCAGCCATGATTGAATGGTGGAGCAGACTCTATGGGCCGAGTGGCCTAATTTTGCTCCTATGTTTTATGGTCCCCCCCCCCTCCCCCCCCTCCCCCAATCCATCCAGTAACTCCTCTGCTCCTCACAACTCATTCCCACTCATCTCCCAGGCATGCCAGACATCATTACCACCTGGCCTGGCACGTGTCTTGCCTACATTCTCCCCATTTGTCTCACTACAGGATAAATTTGAGTACAACCACTGTGAGCGGGTACAGCCTGGTGGAGTCATGCTCGAGTTGAAGACCCTAACACTGTTTGAGGAAAAAAATCCTTGAACAGGCTGGCGAGGAGTATGACCACACTTGTGCAGGGAGGGAGGTGGGGGCCAAAGACACAAGTGAGAACCCTCAACACATGCAGCCATGGTGCAAGCTTCACGTGAATCAACGTCCTTCTATCAGTCTGCTCCTGTGATGCACTAATGCCACTAATGCATTCTGCATTTCTGGAGAAGCTGATCTCGTAAGACCATGCAAGAAATACAGAGTAGCATAACGGTGTGACAACGATTGCCATTCCACGGAAGGTCTAGGGGATAAAGAAAAGCAAAAGACAAAAAGACAGAAAGAGTTGCACAAAAAGAATACAAGAAGAAATGTGTGAAGAATGTTAAAATAAATGCTAAAAGTTTTTTACACACATTAGCAGAGTATTGATAGTCAAGGATAATGTGGGACCTTTAAAAATAGATGGGAATAATAAGGAAATGGCAGATGCATTGAATAATTACTTTGTGTCAGTCTTGGGAAATTAATAATGAATCAAGAGTTGGAACTCACTAATGTTAACTGAAGCAAGAAAAGAATATTAGAAATAAACAATGGCATTGAATGGCTGACAAATCCCAAAGGCTTGGTAACTTCCATCCAAGGTTATAAAGGAAGTAGGTGAGGAAATTGCAGGAGCTTTAGCCATAATGCTCGATTAACCACACATCCTCTTCCTCTGGTGTGTTTCCGCCATCATACATCTTCATTCATTTGATTCTACTCTTTATCTATCTAATCATAGCCAAATAATCACCTGCAATACCTTCCCTTTCCAAACCCAAAAAGTCACTTTTGGTGTCCCCCACGGATCTATTTAAAATAAATGGAGTGACTGTCCAGGAATCTCAAGTCTAAAGGCCTGATATCAATGAGATCTTGGCATGATGCAGCCTGAGTAAGAATAGTGATTCTTAGTCTTGCCTATCTCTGATACGGAGAGTAATTGTGCCTGTTTCTGTACACAGGATGGTCGCAGTAGTTGTCGTACCTTCACGCCCGTATCCTGATTTTTTTTAACCCTTTGGAATAGTGGTGAAAGGAGCAGATTATCAGCCCGTTGAACCACATATAGACCTCCTATAAACAAGATGGGCAAGTCTCTTTGGCCAGAATGAGGGTTGAACCCATGACCTTGGTGTTATTAGCACCATGCTCTAAGCACATGAGTTAACCAGTGCCCTCTAACATTCCTGAGACTCATGCTCGTCAAACTAATTGGCCATCATGAGTTAACCTTTAACAATGTCAGCTGTCCACATTGTCAAAGTCAAGGATATGGATGAAAACTCGTGTTTCAAAGAAAAAGGGTTGGGTGCAGGGGATCGATGCAAATATGTAAGCATAATTGCCGGACCCCAGCATCCACCATAGAAGAGCCATTAGCCCTCAAGGAAAACATAAGTGTCCAGTTACCCTGCCCATGAGGGATAGGCGACCATTGAAACAGTCTGTCAGAACCCACAGTGATGTATATATTAAGGGAGGGGACAACCAGACAGGAGGCCACAGTTGATTCTGAAGTGGCGAGGGCTTGGGTTGGTCACGTGATGACTTTGGAAGGGCACCAGACATGTGAATGAGCGCTAACTGCCAGAGAAGGTGTAGGAATGGCTGCTTCGAGGACCGAGAGTACAAAGGTTGAGGGGTGGGTCTGAAGGTTACCGGCTGGAACACCAATCTGACTCTCTCTCTGACTCTCATCCCTCGCAGCTTTCTGAGAGTCTTGGGATGGAGTCAATGGAGCTGGCAATGCTGCTTATAACAACGCAGGAGGAGCACAGACTCCAGCAGCAACTGCCAGTTGCACCCAGGGAGAACCCAGCACCAGGAGGCCAGGGCGCCGCAGGGCAGGCTCAAGGGCCAGGCACAGCAGAAGCTGAACAGGGGGCTCAAAGATGAAGGAGACTGAATGTTTACAGGATCCATGTGTCTTTGTGGAGCTGTTGGACATGAGGATACTCTGCCTCAACAGGGAGACAGTGTGGCATTTGTGTGACATTCTTGCCAACTTGGCGCCTCGTGGATGGGGAGGGCACCTGCTCCCAGTGGCCGTGAAGGTCATGGCAGCCCTAAACCTCAATGCCACGCGATTGTTCTAGGGCTCAAGGGGTGACCTGCGTGGCATCAGGGATTCCCATTTATTAACAGGAAGGGGTTCCTTTCCCTTAATGTCCAGATGGGCTGTAACCACCAGATGTGGATCGTGCACGTGTGTGCACATTCTACAGGGTGTGTCCATGACAGTATCATCTTTGGGCAATCTCAAATCCCTGGGATATTTGAAGAACACCCCAGGCTGCAGGGATAGCTCGTTGGGGACAAGGGATACACGCTGAGGTCTTGGCTGATGATGACTTTGTGGAGGCCTGAGACTGAATCAGAGGCTGTTACAGCGAGGCTCACAGTGCTACCCGCTCTGTGATTGAGCGGTGCATCGGGACACTTAAGATGCATTTCCACTACATTGACAGGTCCAGTGTGGCCCTGCAATACAGTCCCCAGAGGGTCTCCCGCATCGTGGTGGTCTGCTGTGCCCTGCATCACTTGGCACAGCAGCAGGGCAGCGTCCATCATGATGAAGACCAGGAGGAGCGGAACGTCTCCTCCGATGAGGAGGAAGTCCAAGAGGAAGTGGAGGGAGAATTCGAAGTGGAGCTGGAGGATTGAGGCCAGGATGGGCGTGGGTTTGCATGGGCAGGAGGACCAAAGATGCCCTCATTTCTTCCTGCTTTGCACAACAGGACTATCATGTTGTCCGACAGCTGTACAATATCCCCCCACCAAGAGCCTGTGACCCCTCTGCGACCAAGGGAGGAGGTCTGCAAGTTTCCAGATTCCTGGTCCTAGGAAGTCCTTCTGCCTGATTATCCTGTCAATGCAGGAGGGTGATGACGACTTGCAGTGAGGAAAACTCTGATTCTCCTCAGCTGTCTGACTCCTAGCTGTCTGCTACCCGCATGCTGACTACCCGGCTCATGTGCGGGGCCTACATTCCTACACTAGAGGGTGGATTAGGAGTGAGGGTCTAGGACTGACTGATTAATGCCAGACTCCTTCCAGGACGTATATTACTCTCTTGTGAGTGGGACCATTTCCCTTACATTGAGGGCCTGTGAGAAAAGCAGGGTCCTGATGGGGTGGAAATCTATCCCAGTGGGAGGAGGGTCAAAGAGAGTGAGGCCTTAAGTGTGTGAACAACAAGAGGTTTTGATAAGGTGGCAAGTGCAATTTCATTATGACCCCCAACTATCTGAGCCTAACTTCAACCATGCTCACTCTGCATGGTTACAACTCCTTACTTTTTTTTATTCGTTCATGGGATGTGGGAGTTGCTGGCTGGACCAGCATTTATTGCCCATCCCTGAGGGCATTTGAGAGTCAACCACATTGCTGTGGACCTGGGATCATATGTAGGCTAGACCAGGTAAAGACAACAGATTTCCTTCCCTAAAGGACATTAGTGAACCAGATGGGTTTTTACGATATTCAACAATGGTTTCATGGTCCCCCTAGACTTCTAATTCCAGATTTTTATTGAATTCAAATTTCACCACCTGCAATGGCAGGATTCGAACACTAGTCCCCAGGGGATGACTCTGGATCTCTGGATTGCCAATCCAGCAACAATACCGTTTGGGCGGCATAGTTGCACAGTGGCTAGCACTGTTGCTTCACAGTACCAGGGACCCGGATTTGATTCCCGGCTTGGGTCACTGTCTGTGTGGAGTCTGCACGTTCTCCCTGTGTCTGCATGGGTTTCCTCCGGGTGCTCCGGTTTCTTCCCACAAGTCCCGAAAGATGTGCTGTTAGGTGAATTGGACATTCTGAATTCTGCCTCCGTGTACCCGAACAGGCGCGGAGTGTAGCGACTCGGGGCTTTTCATAGTAACTTTATTGCAGCGTTAATGTAAGCCTACTTGTGACAATAAAGATTATTATTATACTACGCCACTGCCTCCCCCTTGCGCACCGTTCTATAATGTCTCGGTATATTGCCAGGATGCACATCAGAAATGGAGGTGTCCTGCTGCCTTCCACGCCTTGTTGCCTGAGAACCTTTGACCGGCACCCTCTGGAAGGCCAGGGATTGTAGAGCCCTGGCCTACTTTCAGGTGGCACCGATGTTGCTGCGTCATCCCTGTTCTGCCCACTGCCCTTGTGATGAATGGCACAGTAGCACTGTGGTTAGGACTATTGCTTCACAGCACTAGGGACCTAGATTTGATTCCCGGCTTGGGTCACTGTTTGTGCAGAGTCTGCATGTTCTCCCCATGTCTGCGTGGGTTTCCTCCGGGTGCTCCGGTTTCTTCCCACAAGTCCCGAAAGACGTGCTGTTAAGTGAATTGGACATTCTGAATTCTCCCTCCGTGTACCCGAACAGGCGCCGGAATGTGACGACTAGGAGCTTTTCACGGTAACTTCATTGCAGGGTTAATGTAAGCCTACTTGTGACACTAATAAAAATTATTATTTTGCGTCGGTTTCAGGAAGCAGTGATTCAGAAGGGCTGGTCACTCCCACGGTCTCCTGGGTGGAAGACCCAGGGATTTGCTCCAGTACTTCCCCCTGGGATGGAGACGCAGCTGGAGTCAGCTCTAGAAACCTCAATGTCATCGGTCGCTGCTATTCCTGGCTGACCTTTAATGAGCTCCAGCTAGGTGATCTCTGCCCCCTAACTGGGAAGCTCGTACTCCACGAGTCCCACGGGGAGATCAACAATGGTGTCCCTGTGGTCTTCGTGGGGGTTATAACAGAACCATACTTCGGAGTTTTCCACTCATGGTTCTGACCCCTTGACCCAGGCTTTCCACTGTAGATGCCACCCTTGCAATGTTGGCCTGGGTGCCACGCGTCGGCAGCAACATTTCATGAGAACATAAGAAGTATGAGCAGGAGTAGGCCATCTGGCCCCTCGAACCTGCTCCGCCATTCTATAAGATCATGGCTGATCTTTTTGTGGACCCAGCTCCTCTTACCCGCCCACTCACCATATCCCTCAATCCCTTTATTGTTCAAAAATCTATTTACCTTTGCCTTAAACACATTCAACGAGGTAGTCTCAACTGCTTCACTGGGCAGGGAATTCCACAGATTCACAACCCTTTGGGTGAAGAAGTTCCTCCTCAACTCGGTCCTAAATCTACTTCCCCTTATTTTGAGGCTATGCCCCTAGTTCTAGTTTCACCCGCCAGTGGAAACAACCTCCCAGCTTCTATCCTATCTATTCCCTTCATAATTTTATATGTTTCTATAAGATCCCTTCTCATTCTTCTCAATTCCTATGAGTATAGTCCCAGTCTACTTAGTCTCTCCTCATAAGCAAATCCTCTCAACTCCGGAATCAACCTCGTGAATCTCCTCTGCACACCCTCCAGTGTCAGTACATTCTTTCTCAAGTAAGGAGGCCAAAGCTATACACAGTACTCCAGGTGTGGCCTCACCGTCACCCTCTACAGCTGAAACATAACCTCCCTGCTTTTAAACTTCATCCCTCCAGCAATGAAGGACAAAATTCCATTTGCCTCCTTAATTACCTGCTGCACCTGCAAACCAACTTTTTGCGATTCATGCACAAGGGCACCCAGGTCCTTCTGCACAGCAGCATGCTGCAATTTTTTTACCATTTAAATAACAGTCCGTTCTGCTGTTATTCCTACCAAAATGGACAACCTCACATGTACCAACACTGTACTCCATCTGCCAGACCCTTGCCCACTCACTTAAACTTTCTATATCCCTCTGCAGACTTTCAGTGTCCTCTGCACACTTGGCTCTACCACTCGTCTTAGTGTCATCTGCGAACTTTGACACATCACACTTGGTCCCCAACTCCAGATCATCTATGTAAAATGTAAACAATTGCGGACCCAACACTGATCCCTGAAGTATGCCACTAGCCACTGATCACCAACCAGAAAAACACCCATTTACCCCCACTCTTTGCTTTCTGTCAGTTAACCAATTCTCTATCCATGCTATTACATTACCCGTAACACAATGCATCTCTATCTTATACGGCAGCCTTTTGTGCGTCATCTTGTCGAATGCCTTCTGGAAATCCAGATACGCTATATCCACCGGTTCCCCGTTGTCCACTGTAATGTCCTCAAAGAATTCCAGTAAACTAGTTAAACATGACCTGCTTTTCATGAACTCATGATGCGTCTGCCCAATGGGACAATTTCCTGTGGCAAGCGATTTTGGGACTCCTTCATTTGGTCTTGTAGTTGCAGGAATGTCGGTCACACTCCTCCTGGTATTCCTGGTTCTGCCTTTGTATCTCAAGCAGCCATGGGATAAATGCATCCAAAGACATGGCACCTGCTAAGGCATAGCTGAGCCCTGGGATCCAGTAGACCTCCGACTATCTGATCCCTGGGACGTTCCTGTTCCAACTGATGTGAATCAGAAGCAGTGCGGTGCTCACCAGATAGTGACCCAGACACCTGTCTGCTAAGTTCGCACACCGAGGTGTGTGTCTCTGCAACGGTGGATGGTGGGGGTGAAAGCTGGTCCGAGTCATCCATGTCCTCCTTGGAGATTTCCTCTGAGGTGGTGTCGAGGGTGGCCGGGGTGGGGGGGCACTGCTGACTGTCAGTCCAGCCTCATCGGTTGATGTTTTTCCAAGGCAAGGGACATAGTTTTAGTACATGGCCTGGTCAAGGAGCTGGACAACAAAAAACTCACTTGAGGCTGGTCATCTGGATGAAGGTACAGTGACTCCTCACTTTTCTGTCACAGGCCAACCTCGCTGTCTGTGCAGCCCACTCCTTCCCTGTGAGCTCCATGGCCTTCTCCTCAAAAGGACTCAAGATCCTGGGTGGGATTCTCCACCAGCCGACATCGGAATTCGGAAAGGCGATTGGGCGGAGAATCGGTCGTGAGGCCAAAATAGTGGTCGGCGTTGGGCACCAGGCGCCCGACAGAATGCCATGCTCCAGTGCCTCGACAGCGGCATCAATGTGTTCTACACTGCATAGAACATAGAACATAGAACAATACAGCGCAGTACAGGCCCTTCGGCCCACGATGTTGCACCGAAACAAAAGCCATCTAACCTACACTATACCATTGGTAAATGTCGTCCGCATATCATTAGCTCCATGGCTGCGCATCCTCGTCCTCCCCCGTATCCTCCTCGTCATATGAAGTCTGCCGTGCATTCTCCTCCATCACGTTGTCCCACTGCTACGCGATGTTATGGAGGACAAGGCAGGCCACCACAATGTCGGAGGCCCTCCTAGTGCTATACTGGAGGACCCCTCCAGAGCGGTCCAGAAACCAATCGTTCACACCCCTGGTCGCTGCATGGGCGTCGTTGTAGCAGGTCTCTGACGGTCTGTGGCCTCTGGATAGGCATCATCAGCCACGACCGCAGCGGGTAGCCCCTATCACCCAGGAGCCAACCCCTCAGCCAGGGGTGCATCTCGAAGATGTCAGGATGAAGGTGTTGTGCTGGACTTGGGGCACCTCAGCCATGGAGGCGAACTCCGCTGCCCATACTGGGCCTCAGTGAAACCGCAGATCCACATGTGCACCGAGGTCTGTGAGATCCCAGACAGGTTCCCACTGGGCACCCGGAAGGATCCCGTGGCGTAAACGGGAGTGGGTGATGGCTACCGAGAGCGGGTGTCCTCCCCCATACCCTTGCGGTGCAGGGTGCACCATGATCCGGAAGCTATGTTGCACTGTCCCCCTGCTCAGTAGTCTTCAATGGCATGCCCGGTCCGATGAGTCCTCGAATGACGGGCGCCACCGGTACATACAAGGCCTGATGCGGTGCCTCCTTTCCACGTCCGCCTTGGCCTGTTGGGCGGCCGGCTCTCCATCCTCACTGGCTGGCTCGAGGAGGATTCTGCAGCAGCGGAGCTGCTCCAAATAAACTTTTCTTTGGGGCGGGCTCCGCTGGTGCAGGGTCCTCCTCGAGCAGCTCCTGCTTGTACAGCCTCAGTGCATCCCCCAGGGCTGTGACAGCTAAGATTCCTAGTTGGGTGCCGATAGCCATTGTCTGCAGAGGGGAAAAGTCAGATCTATTAACATGGTGTATAACCATGCTCAACCAGGTCCACTGGGATACACGGGGGCTCTGGTCTGCACTGTTGCCACTGCCCCTGCGGGTCCCCTTCTGCCCCCCCCATCCCCTCGCCCACACCCAGCTGTTCCCCATGCCACTCTGCCCTCTGCACCCTTGGCCCCGTCGGTGCTCGGCATTGTGGGGTCTTCTGTCTCTGCCGCCTGTCCCTGCTGTCAGGATACCATTGGTTGCTGCCACACATGCCAGCGGTACATTCCACGGACCCGTCTGGCACCCTCCTGTAGGACTACTGTGGGCGTTACCCTTGGATAGCCACATCATGCCCCGTTGGTGGGTGGCGGCTGGTTAGGGGGATTGGACTTGGTGGGGTGGAGGGTGGGAGATGGGGTGGTGGGGTACGGGTACCCATACGGCCGGTGTCACTCTGCGCAACCACAGGCCATGGTGGGTGGTCAGTGGGGTGTGTAGCAAGATGGCTGCGGCAATGGTTGTCCATGCCTGGATGCCCTGGTCCTAAGGGGGGTCACCCTCACCCCACGGCCCATCCCCTGGTCACCCCCTTCACCCTCGCTGCTCCCCCCTGGCCCAGGCAGACCGCTAACCCCCCTGCCTGCCCTGCCAGCGGCAGGACCGGCTGCCCATAGTCGCACTTCCGCACATCCTACTTCCTCTTTCTCCCTCGTCAGCCACGGCGCCTGTTGCCCGATTTTTAAAACCAGAAGTGAAATTTACCTTCGGTAATTCCTCTGGGCGGAGACGGAGTACCGTGGAGACCTGGAGAATACCGGGTCAGGACCACTAATGATATGCCAATGGCGTTTACTGAACGTGCAGAGTAGAATGCATTGACAGTGCTGTCAAGGCACTGGAGCGTGGTATTCTGTTGAGTGCCCGGCGCCAGCCATGATTTTCTCCTTATGCTCGGTTCCCCACCCAATCGCTTTTCCCAATTCCAGCGTCGGCCGAAGAGAATCGCGTTCCAGATCTCATTGAATGGCAGAGCAGACTCGATGGTCCGGATACCCTGCTTCTGCTCCTACGTCTTATGATTGTATGGTCTTGTGGTCTAATGTTATCAAATGGCGGAGCAGACTCGAGGGGTCGAATGGCCAACACCTGCTTCTAATGCATATGCCAATCTGGATGGATGAGGTCATCTGGGCTAGATGACTTTGCCATCCACAATCATCTTGTGAACATAGGGTGGAATCATAACTGGACTTTGACGTATTTTGTTGCTAATGGAAGTTTACTGTAAGTGGGCTTTGAGGGGTGAAATTGTCAGGATACGATAGTACAATGGGCTCATAGTGAATCAGTAACGTGTTTTATCCTGCATGTGATTCTCAAGAAGTTTTTCCATTGGCTTTAATCT